>NC_047510.2:3251794-3858982 GCF_902827115.2 Pseudochaenichthys georgianus
GGAAGCCTCTCCTCAGTCCTCCAAAAAAAAAAAGGTTCTTGTCTTCCCCCTCTTCCTTTCTCTGCCAGGTTAGGAGACACAGTTAGGGACATAACAACATTATATTATTATTCACTCGTATTTGAAATATTCTTGCTTCTTTTAATGCAGGCATGGACATTATGCACTGGTGTAGCCACTTTTCACACTGTGATGTGTCACTTTCTGGAGGCTCAGTTTCATGAGTCCAGTCATCATTTCCTGGGAAGCTTCTAAAGACCAATGTTGTTGTTTTTAGTGCTTTTTGGGGAAATTCATAATCCAATTTTTTTTCCTTGTCACCATTTAAGAACAAAGCCTTATTCTTGTGTCATCTTTCACTTCACTTTTGAAAGTGTTGGGGGTTTATAGCATTGTTGACTGATTGATTTATTGATGACTTAGTTGATCAATTGATTCATCCCACAACAGGGATATTGGAATGTGTCCACTGGAAAGATGCAGAGGAAACAAGGATGACAGAGACAGAGAGGAGAGAGGCTTCCCTCCAATAATGAATGGGGTTAATGCTATAAAGACTGATGTTGCATATCATTTTATTGTCACTTCACTGGAGAGAGAAAAATATAATAAAAAAGAATCAAGAACTGTATAAAATATATTTAAAATGGAATGTTTATTATTTACCTTTTCTATTTTTGAAACATGTAAAGAAAAAAAAGGTGAAACTGTAATAATTCAACAGCATTTGTGAAAAAGAGACTTATAAAAAAAAAACAGTTCTGTTGTTAAAATGTATGAAGGTTTGACTGTGAATGCCGATTTACCCGAGCAATTCTTCTCCTTAACTGATACCATAAATGAAAACCAGTTGAATAATAATTCTAGAAAAAAAAATATCATAAAACTACTGGGGAAAAGCAAACAAATTCAGTTTAAAGAGAAAACATAGAAAACTTAATAAAAACATTAAAAGCTTATGCCAAAACTTTCATTTTTGTCCTGTGCCTTTTTTTGAAGAACACTTAATTTGTCCTGCAAGAAGATGTCTGATTCAACTTGTCAGTGCTAGTGAATTAATTCCTCAACACGAGTATCAAGGCCACCAAAATGACAAAGCACTTTTTGCAAAGGTCATGACAGTCAAATGTCTCAGGAACTGTGTCAGCATCATAATTAGTAGCTCAAATGACCAATTAAAGGTGCTATTTAAAGAATTGTACTTGTTTGCTCTAAATGTACATACTGAAATACTGTACGGATATGTCTTAAAATGACAACAAATAGACAAACAGTTCCGCACTTTAAACATTTGCCTATTATGTTAATATATATTTTAATGTACAAAGTGTTTATGTGCCAAATGGTTTCAAGTTCCTCGCTTTGAAGATTTCAGCATCAAATAATGATATTGTTTTAGTTGGTACACATAGCTGTCATTAGCTCCATAAATGATATGACAGATATCCTTTGTAGATATACAGTATAGAGAAGTAATCGGCATAAGTGATTTTTCCATTGATGACATGTCTAAGCCATAACATCTAAATAATCTGCCAATAAAACACTGAGTAGCCAAACATGCATGGTAGTGGCGTTGGTGGACAACCAGGGCACACTGGTGAGACCATGGTGTTCAGAGACGGCTAAGTCATGTTGCTAACATACAGTAGAAGATCATTATTATTAGTGTGGTTTAGAGTCCTCCCCATTGTCAAAGACATATCATCCAAAATCCAAAATCAGCTAAATTGATGAGCGGTTAACATTCTTTGCTAAAATACAGATTTTTGTCGGCGATAAATGACGCCGTGTTGGAAAATGGTTGCAATTCAAGTGGATTACGGGCTTTTTTAATGAAATGGCCCCAGCGGAATGAACATGGACACGTTGAAAGGTTGTTACAGCTATCTGCAGCACGACAGAAGGGTCTGATTGGATTGAAGATGTGAAAATGGTCCTTTGTAGACCTCACCACATGGGGGCGCTGCTCAGTCAATAATCACACGACTGAAACCAGACCAACAACACACTGCCCTTTATCAGGCTTTTAACTTTAGAGGGCCCACAGATTATATCCATTGTTCCAAAACATGTATTATAATCAGTCTAAACATTGGTTATATCGGTAAAATGCTAAATGTCCCAAGCAGGCTTGTCAATTTTGTCAACACAGATAAAGACATGTTGTTATTATCAATCTCATACCTGTGGACCTCTGTTAGCCACACTAAGGGGCATACATTAAAATGTACACCGTGTTTACCTTTTCTAAAATGGTATTTCATAGTCTAATACTATGAATTGTTTTCGGACAAGCTCACTTTTTCGTAATGATTTCTACATACTATACTATTACTTTGAAACATATGTTTTGACATACTATAAAATAAATATTTCCAACACCCATACACTTATTTTCATATTTTGAAAACACTTTTTTCATCTGACATACTATATACTATGACCTTTTTAGTGATATTTTCAACACAGTATACACTGACTGTTTCTATATTTTTCAACATAATATACTTTGCCTTTTTAAAATGTTTCTAGAGATTCACAGAGCCACCTTCCCCAAGAAAAACAACTTTAACAAAAGCGTGTTAACAGCTCAGCAGAGTGAACACTGCTGTCTGCCTGTTGGTTGAACTGGCACTTGATTTGATATGCAGCAGCCTTTTCATGATTTTGAAAATAATTTAAAACGCATTTCAGGTAAGATATTTTTTGTTGAAGATGTGTGAGGCCTATTACGTAGGAGCGTTGGCGTATCTGGACAGCCCTGGTCCAATTTAACCCCAGCTAATAAGTGACCATCAGTTGTGCACTAGTAGTGTGTGTGTACTCATGTGCAATGCATTGGTATCATGTTGCTGCACCATAACAGTTCCCCAACTCTGGATCTTAAAGTGTTTCTAACCTAATGTCTTCTTCAGTTTTTCACGGTAGATGTTGATTGACCTGTTTCATCTGTCAATCACACAACAGCTGTACTTTCTCTTTGACTTCACCTGGGACAAGTTGATCTCTCACATTCAGACACACCCACACCCACACACACACACACACACACACACACACACACACACACACACACACACACACACACACACACACACACACACACACACACACACACACACACACACACACACACACACACACACACACACACACACGCACACGTGTCCAAAGTGCTTGCATAGACCTCTGTGTGAGCTGCTCCAGGTCATCCTCACTGTGAAAACATGACTACATCTTGTGTTATACAACTCAGAGCCTGATTCCACCCACTCTCAATAGGGCACATGGGATATTCATTAACTTCAGGATCATTTATTTTCATATATTTTTTAATAAAAATAGAAGCCCTTCAATATGAAATCTTTACTCCAAATAAACATTAGAATATAGACACTTCAATTAAATGTCAAAGTCACACATAACTGTGTTTACATAAAGTAAATCAAAAAAATGAACAGTATATTGGATGGATATTACTTTCATACACAGTCAAATACAGTCATTGCAGTTTAGACCCTGCAGGTCTTGGAAAACAGACGTTTATCAGAACTAATGAATGGATAACCATCACTGTCAACAGAAGACAGACAAGCTTATGTAACTCTTTGTCAAAGTCTAACCAAGTGATCCTTGATCCCTCTTTAATACCAGTAACTGAGCACATCTGTTTACAAAACAGGAACTCAAGAGAGGATTTACTTATTGGCATTTGTACAAGACCAGAAAAGTCAAACAGTATAAGATTGCATAGAATTCCCATGAACTGATTTCTACTGACCCCCTGATCCCACCAGAAGCGTCTGCGCTGCGCCGCGCTGCGACCTCCTCCTGCGTCATAACCCACCAGGCGCGTTTCAAAACGTTGCGGAAGCGGAGCGTCGTGTGTGCAGCCTCGCAGTTGTTGGATGAACGTTCCACTTCCTGCCTGCGCTGCGCCGCGCTGCGCCGCGCTGCGTCAAAAATAGGATACATCCTATATTTTAGAAATTCCTTGCGACGAGGAGCTTCTGGGACGCTTCGAGCCGCGGCGCAGCGGGTCTGGTGGAATAGCACCCATTGACTAGAGTGGCCGCGATCGCTAAAAACGCCGCAGCCGAAACGCAGCGCAGACGCTCCTGGTGGGATTAGGGGGGCTACAGCAGGCACAAAGAGGAACGGGAAATGGTTCTTGCATCAAAAACAAAAAACTAACTCCACATGTCAACAAGTCAACATGCAGAAGCCCTTTTTGGCTCTGAGAATCTAAGTGGCATCAAACCATAAAGCTGCCTTAACATGATCTGCCATTTGTTCTTTGCTCACCAGGAAGTAGGGCGCGGTACAGCCTTGCAGTAACAGGTAGATGTTTTGTTGCTATGGTTACAGTGCTGCACACAGCTGTTATCTAATTTTGTGATGCATCAAAAGGTTTCAAAGTAAAAACAAATTGAACGTTGAGCGACAGCCTTTCACGAGTGATGCGCACCGAAGGAATTTGTTCGCATAGTCGGTGCCGTGGTATTGCTCTGTCCATAGGAAAGAAAATGCAACGTCAGCATAGAGCCATTTTACGGTTGAGGGCAGCTTTAGACTTAATTGGCACAGAACCACCTTTAGAACCTTCAATAATAGCTATCATTTGGGTAAATGTGTTCATAAGTCCCAATTCGTCAGGTAATATCCACAGTTGGATATGTTCTACAAATTGTTCATCCCGACCACCAGTTCAGCTCTACAACAAGCTCTCACTTCCTGGATTACTACTACTGCATATTTGAAGATCGGCCATTTTGACTCAGAATGTCAACATCCGCTTACTCTATCTAAAGCACACGTGTAGAGAAGAAGTAGATGCTGATTTCAATCGAGGAAGTTCCCAAACAACCAGGAAGCTGATGTGCTGCCTTGTCTTCGATGCCCAAGGACACTTTTGAACACTTTAGCAAGTCCTCGTCCACCCAAGGCCTGATAGTTCTGGTCCCACAATGCCCTGCCTCCTATATAGACCTGTTGTGGTCAGTTAGTGAGGGTTAGAGTCAGATATCATGTCAGCTCATGTCTGGATCACTTGTCTGCGCGGTATACAGCCAGGTCCAGAGGCTCCCTGGAGGGAATGCACCAATCGTCCGCCTCCAGGCTCAGCATGTAGTGACGCAGAGCGGTCTTGTTAAAAACGGGAAGTCTCTCCACTGAGTCTGTGGACAATGCCTGTAGAAAGACAGGCAATTTACCTTAATACAGGTATGATGTACTGCATATGGGGTTTTTCTGCATTCATGTAGGCCCCAACTTGGTCTATAGCTGCGGCTGCCAAATTGAATTTATTGAAATCTCCAATATCAACGTAAGAGCTTGTGTCTCTTCGGGGGGTGCTAACACTTAACCATAGTTTACTTTCTCTGTCTTTATATGTAGATATTACGTTTCTCCGTTAATCTCCGCTCCTTTTCTCCGTCACGTTGTTTCCATAGCAACAACAACTTCCTGTCAACAGCGCTAACTCTCCTTCAAAATAAAAGCATGCCCATACAAAATAGGAAGCCAAGCCAAATTACACTTAAGACATATACAACTGCAACGAAAGTAACAAACACAATATCCTTTTCAATTTCAATGAACATCAATTGGGTTATTTACATTAACAAATAACTATAAAACAACAATACTGCAGAATAACTAAATGAATGCCTTGAATAAACCGAAATACACGTGTTGAAGCACGTGAATATTCGCTGCCGATTACTTTCAGCACATGTGTGTGATATGATATCTTACCTTCAGGTGAACCACTGCGTCAGTGCCGCTGCCCTCCATAGAGTAGAGCTGTAGGTCTCCCTGGAAGTAGCGAGTGTAGAGACGAGAGATGGGCAGACCATAGCCGAACCCTGCCTACATACACACACAGGGGCCCGGTAAGGGGGTGAAAAGTTAGGACGATTCTAAGGGCCCGTGACTGATGGAGGCCCAAACTATTTTAGAACATTAAGAAAAACATGTTTAAGTAACCAAAGTGATATCTTTTCATGGGGCCCAACATCCCTGGCGGTGCCCCTGCACACACACACACACACACACACACACACACACACACACACACACACACACACACACACACACACACACACACACACACACACACACACACACACACACACACACACACAGTGTTTAAATGTGTGTGTTTGAGCTGCTTACCAGTGGGGCTCTGTGCTTGTCTCCGATGGAGGGCCTGGGAGCGGTGGAGTACATGTAGCTGAAGAGATGCTCTGTCTTCCTAAAGGGAACGCCCCCCCCTCTGTCACTCATCTGGAAAGAGACATAGATGAAGAGGTTAACACAGAAGCCATGATGGAAGTGAAACAAACACGAAACTGTAAAAAGAGCGGTGCATTGATTAGGTATTTTTTGGAGACCATCCCACAAGTTAGCATCGAAAGGGATCCCTGAAAAAAAGCAATACGGTTTTAGATATATATAAAAATAGGGACACCTTGTATTGTTTACTATCAGTACAGCACCACTTTCCGAACATGAAATGCACGCTAATACAACATAAAATAGCACTGACACTTATTATCTATATAGATATATCTATATAGTAAATATATATATATTTATTTATATATATAAATACGACATCTTGTATGTTAGTTACACCCGCTAGACAACAGTGGAAGGTTCGAGAAACAACCGTGTTTGCCGGATGGGACGCTTCCGGTGGGATCAGGGGGTCAGTAGGAATCAGTTCATGGGAATTCTATGCAATCTTATACTGTTTGACTTTTCTGGTCTTGTACAAATGCCAATAAGTAAATCCTCTCTTGAGTTCCTGTTTTGTAAACAGATGTGCTCAGTTACTGGTATTAAAGAGGGATCAAGGATCACTTGGTTAGACTTTGACAAAGAGTTACATAAGTTTGTCTGTCTTCTGTTGACAGTGATGGTTCCAGCTGGGAACCTCCACCCAGCTGCGGGACCCGTGGGACCCCTGGACTGTGCGTCTTAGTCACGCTTCATATCGGCCGGCGCGGAGGCCCTCCGACAGTGGGTCGCGTTTGCCATTCGATCAGTGAGAGGAGAGGAGAAAAATGCAACACAAATTGTCAAAATCCGTTAATACATGGATGAGTGGGGGGGGGGGGGGCTGGACACAGGCCGTGGGGCGACACCCGAGACTGGGCAATGTCCCCGGTAGAAACCGGGTGAAATAGCCAAAAAAATAATAAAACCGGGGAAAAGTGAAAAAAAGGGTCCGAAAATAGGCCCTCGTGAGGAGGGCAGAGTCCCCTGTCAACTCCCGTTACATTCCTCCATGGTGTCATTTGAGCAAAAAACTTTTACGAGAACCAGGCTGGGGGGGTCAAAAGGGCTTGACCAAGGCCGACCCAAAGTGCACGGTGGTCGGACTCATCACCTCCATTGTGATGAGTCTCCATTGTGATTTGAAAACTTCCATCAAACGAGTCCTTCGGTGGGCGGGAAAAAAACGCGTCAGAATCGTCACTTCCTGTACTGACAGTGGAGGTCATAGACATATAAAGAGTAGACGCCGCATTGGCTGCTGGGGCGCAAGAAATACGGCCGCCATCTTGGACCGGTCATCCTACCCATATTGTACAGACATTCTACCCATAGACAGCAGAGGTTTCAAGATGCCAGAGCACTGTGCGGCGTATTGCTGTGCAAATCGGCGGACGATTGCGAACAGGGGTCGGGGGATTACTTTTCACAAGTAAGATTCAACATTATTATTGGTTGTATTTTGTAAATAGAATATTATTGTACTGTATTGATGTCCGCCAGCGAAATCGTAGCCAGCAAACATTATGTGTATGGCCAACTGAGACTTTATAAATCTGCTGTAACAAGTGAATTTCCCCATTGTGGGATGAATAAAGTAAAATCTAATCTAATCTATCTAGGAAGAAGAAGGAAGAAAATAAGCTTGACCTCCTTCTTAAAATGTTGTTGTGTTGACTATCTCAAATCTCCCATTTTTATTTTGAAGGTTTCCCAAAGACAAAGATATGAGGAAGAAGTGGGAAGTTGCTTTGAGGAGGGAAGGGTTCACTGCAAGCGAGTCATCCGTGATTTGCTGTGAGCATTTTAAGCAGGACGCGTTTGACAAGACAGGACAGATTGTCCGACTCAGAGATGGTGTTATTCCCTCCATCTTCAGCTTCCCGGTTCACCTCCAAAGAGTAGGTGTATCATCATAAGGCTAATAGCATTCATAGATGTAAATATTATCAATAACAGGGCAGGGTGAAATACCTATCCCTGTGTGTGTGTGTGTGTGTGTGTGTGTGTGTGTGTGTGTGTGTGTGTGTGTGTGTGTGTGTGTGTGTGTGTGTGTGTGTGTGTGTGTGTGTGTGTGTGTGTGTGTGTGTGTGTGTGTGTGTGTGTGTGTGTGTGTGTGTGTGTGTGTGTGTGTGTGCGCGTGCGTGCCTGCGTGTGTATATATATATATATATATATATATATTCTTTTCAAGTATTATGCTTCTTCATTTTAGCCGGAAAAGGGCAGGACTACGTCTACTTCCAGAAAAGCTGAAGAGAGCCTGTCTGTGACCCCTCAGGACGACCCAGAAGCTTCAACCTCACACTCACAACCTCAGCTTAATGATGTGAGTATTTCTATTTTCAACATCATTCATAATGGTCCTAGACAAAGTAAAATCTCTCTTGTTTGCTGCCACTCATATTAAACACGCTCACAAATAAACCCATACACTCACAATTGAAGACATGTTGAACATGCATTCCTGGCACACTCACACACGCATGATGCTGGCAGTGGCTTTGACAGGTGATGACTATAAGAAAGAATGTGGGCCATACTCTAGTTGTGTCAAAGTGATGTGTGTGAAGTGAAACATCACTCAAACCATGTTCATCCCTCTTTCTACTAGGATCATAGCTATGTCTTGCCTGCTGCTCCTACTGCTCTTAAGGCCAGACTCAATGAAGCTTTAGCAAGAGTGGAGAGTCTCGAGCGAGAGAGGAAGAATGCCATGGCTAGAGAAAAGAGGGCAGAGACCACAGTGAGGACTCTTTTGGGGGATTTGAGGGAAAAGAACCTCATTAATGAAGAACTCAAAGAGAGGCTTGATTTCTACTCAGGTAAGATGAAAGTAGCACTTTGAAATGCATTTACATCTTACTCTTACACTCTTTATTAAACTCCTTTGTTATTATATGAAGGGGACTTATTAATTTTTTATCATACAATTTCAGATCTGCAAATAGACTTCAAGGCAAAGCAGGGCCATGAGTACTCAAAGGACCACAGAGAGTTTTCCCTCACACTCCATCTACATGGTCCAAAGGCATACAAATACCTCAGAGAGACAAAAAAAAAAAGGTACTCTTAATGTTATTCAATTTCATTTTTGGAAATTACGGTTGCAAATACGTTAAATAGCTACTTCTCAATTTTTTTACAGGTGGCTGTGTTCGGTGGATGGCAAGCCTGGCCTGAACAAGATGATGCTGGATATGCTGGAGAGAAGATGCCAGGAAGACCAGGCTAAATATGGATGTGTTGCACTCATGTTGGATGCCATGGCCATCAGAAAACATGTGCAATATAATCCACATAACCAGTCAATGTTCGGTTTTGTCGACATGGGTGATGGAAACAATGAGACCGATGCTGCTACTGAGGCTCTAGTGTTCATGGTGGTTGGCCTACACGGACATTGGAAGGCTCCCATTGCATATTACCTGACAAAGTCTCTGTCACCTGAAACACAAAGGGTCCTTCTCAGTCATGCTTTGGAGGAGCCGCATGCACGGGACGTTCGGGTGTCATGAGCAACTTTGTGTAAATATGGTTTGGGGCGGGGTGGTGTCATGTTCTTGTGTTTAACTTGAACATTTACATTTTTTTATATAGATATAGAAGTAGATTTTCATTTTTTCTGACATAGATATAGATATTCATTTTTACTGATATATAACTTCTGTCTATGTATAATGTATTATTGTTTCTTCATTTTTCAACTTATTAAAATAGCTGAGTAGTAGGCAAGACAATCTGCTTCTGCTTCTCTATCATATAGACCATTAGTGTTTTTGTATGTGTGTGTGTGTGTGTGTGTATATATTAGCCTATATTATATATCGTGTGTCTTTTGCAAAATAGCTATCATACATATAGGCCAGGGGTGGCCAACCCGCGGCTCTCGAGCCGCATGCGGCTCTTTGCCTAGTTTCATGCGGCTCTTCAGTTCATATCGACTGTTATGTGAGTTTGGGGGAGAGACACTGACTCCTGACTAGTGTTGCACGGTGTACCGATACTTGAAAGGTACCGCGATACCCTGCTGTTAAAAACGTTACCATTCCTCCGTTTCATTAGTATCTGTACTTTAAGAATGACGGGGGAAAGTACTCCGGTGAGAAAGCGCCGTTTTAAGAGCCGTGTGTGTTCGTTCAGCGCTCTGCTTCCACTCCCTGCACTGTAGCTGTCAATAGTATGAAGCAGAAGCTGCAGCGTCGGAGACAGCAGTTACAGAACCGCAGTTACAGAACCACACACACAGGTCCCGCGTGACGGGGTCCCGCGTGACGGCGTCACGTGACGGAGCACGTGACGGTCAACGCACGTTCACATGAATGTTTATATATATATTCTGTTAATTTAGTTGAGAATTTCAAAAATATAGTCTTTTATATGTATATTAAACAACACTGTCAATTTAGGTATGTTTATAATTCTCGTTTCATTATTATTCAAAAGAAAACAACACTGTTAAACATTGTTCCTTCTACAGTATCATCATTCTCGTTTCATTATTATTCAAAAGAAAACAACAATGTTAAACACTGTTCCTTGTACAGTATCATAATTCTCGTTTCATTATTATTATTAATAAATCAAAGGTGTCTTCGAAGAGGTGCTAGATAGAAAAACAACTGTTAGTGTGTTCATGCACCAGCCTGCAAAAGATAAACAAGCAGTTTGACCGAGAGGCATTTCAGTTCAGAATACATTTTTATTTATTTGTATTGCGGGGTCTGCTGTTTCTTCACTGGGGGTGAGGCGGGGTCTGCTGTTCCCTCTCGAGGGAGATAACCTGTCGTGGCACTCTGAATATTGGCTGAAGGGTTCCCTCCAGCAAGCTTCTGGCCTCCAGAGTCCAGAAGGCAAACCTTTGGCCATGCCTTTGAAACAATAAGAACAAGACGTCATCTAAAGTATTGCATAGGCTAAGGCATTGGTGCACAATTGATATGCATTAATAATCTCAACAATAACTGACTAAAACACCTCATGCAATATTACAAAACATGTCAAAATGATGACACTGTCTGATAAACGGTAAACAGGCAGTCAGCACAGTAAAGATTATTTACAATGAATTCAAATTGTAATACAATGACTATTAAAGAAGCATTTACACTGAAGACAGAACTTAGGCTACTGCTGATTTAATGTAGTGGACATATTGACATGCTTTTGTCATCCGTTGAAGTTTAATTAATTAGCTGACTATAATTAATCATTAGGGTTGGGAAGTTTAAATGTAGTAGGTTACAGATGAGTAATTACCCTGTTAAATTGTAATAAGTAATGTAACTTGACGATGTAACTATTTGTATTGAAATTCTAATGTTAATTATGGTTATTTTATGTTTTTTGTGAGTCACTTTGGATAAAAGCCTCTGTCAAATAATATAACCATAACATACAGTTTCATTAAACAAATAAACAAAATGGTTAACAGTTGGTTTTGCAGCGAGTCATCATAGGCTAACAGATTACATTTAGCACTTGTTGCTTGTATGGCTGTTCAATACAACAGAATAGTTGTTAACTTTAAAAAAAAAACATGATTCACATTACTCACACTCTTACTGTAATTAGTGATTCAATTACTCAACTATGACACCTAGTTGGGCTTGCCAAAATCACGCTAGTTTCATTAAACAAATGATCAAATATGCTAACGAAGCTAATGCTTTTGGTAATGCTTTTGCCGAAAGCTATAGCTAACGAATAGTTGTTTTTAGAGACTTTAATACGGTTAGAAGCTATCATAAGCAAACAGATGTTTGTTTGTATTGCCTTAACACTATCATAGTTAATGTTAGCTAATCACACTTCATTTCAAGACACCGGAATTGTTATTAATGTTAAACAAATAAAACTGTAAAAGCACTTCACATTACTCACATTCTCTGCGTTGACGTTCACATGCTCCGTCACGTGCCGCCGTGACGCGGGACCTGTGTGTGCGGTTCTACAAGTGCGGTCCTGTAACGGCCCGTACACACTACAGGCGTCAGAAAAGCTTGAAGCTGGGCGTGTCCGAGGCTTGGCGCTTTCTCGCGCCCAAGGCGACCAACAACCAATCAGGAATTTCCCGCCCGCCCCCGGCATACAAAGCAAAAAAAAGCCCGGCTCTTCTTCACTATTGCCAAAATGGATGCCGGTTTTGTAGCAACGGTAGCGTTGGTTTATTCAATGTACCGCAGTAGGCCACGTAAAGTGCGTCGCTGTTGGGTACATCCGTCTGCAACGGGGGGAATACCACGTTCTTGTCCAAGAGCTCCGCTGTGTGTGTGTGTGTGTGTGTGTGTGTGTGTGTGTGTGTGTGTGTGTGTGCGTGCGTGTGTGTGTGTGTGTGTGTGCGTGTGCGTGTGTGTGTGTGTGTGTGTGTGTGTGTGTGTGGTGTGTCTGTGATGTGTGTCTGCCTGTGGTGTAATTGTATGTCTGTGATGTGTGTGTCTGTGTCTGCCTGTGGTGTAATTGTGTGTCTGTGGTGTAATTGTGTGTCTGTGTTGTGTGTCTGCCTGTGGTGTAATTGTGTGTCTGTGGTGTGTGTCTGCCTGTGGTGTAATTGTATGTCTGTGGTGTAATTGTGTGTCTGTGGTGTGTGTCTGCCTGTGGTGTAATTGTATGTCTGTGATGTGTGTGTCTGTGTCTGCCTGTGGTGTAATTGTATGTCTGTGATGTGTGTGTCTGTCTGTGGTGTAATTGTGTGTCTGTGGTGTGTGTCTGCCTGTGGTGTAATTGTATGTCTGTGATGTGTGTGTCTGTGTCTGCCTGTGGTGTAATTTTATGTCTGTGATGTGTGTGTCTGTCTGTGGTGTAATTGTGTGTCTGTGGTGTATGTCTGCCTATGGTGTAATTGTATGTGTGTGTCTGCCTGTGGTGTAATTGTGTGTCTGTGGTGTGTGTCTGCCTGTGGTGTAATTGTATGTCTGTGATGTGTGTGTCTGTGTCTGCCTGTGGTGTAATTGTGTGTCTGTGGTGTGTGTCTGCTTGTGGTGTAATTGTATGTCTGTGATGTGTGTGTCTGTCTGTGGTGTACTTGTGTGTCTGTGGTGTGTGTCTGCCTGTGGTGTAATTGTATGTCTGTGATGTGTGTGTCTGTGTCTGCCTGTGGTGTAATTTTATGTCTGTGATGTGTGTGTCTGTCTGTGGTGTACTTGTGTGTCTGTGGTGTGTGTCTGCCTGTGGTGTAATTGTATGTCTGTGATGTGTGTGTCTGTGTCTGCCTGTGGTGTAATTGTGTGTCTGTGGTGTGTGTCTGCCTGTGGTGTAATTGTGTGTATGTGGTGTGTGTCTGCCTGTGGTGTAATTGTATATCTGTGATGTGTGTGTCTGTGTCTGTCTGTGGTGTAATTGTGTGTCTGTGGTGTGTGTCTGCCTGTGGTGTAATTGTATGTCTGTGATGTGTGTGTCTGCCTGTGGTGTAATTTTATGTCTGTGATGTGTGTGTCTGTCTGTGGTGTAATTGTGTGTTTGTGGTGTGTGTCTGCCTGTGGTGTAATTGTATGTCTGTGATGTGTGTGTCTGTGTCTGTGTCTGCCTGTGGTGTAATTGTGTGTCTGTCTGTGGTGTAATTGTATGTCTGTGGTGTAATTGTGTGTCTGTGATGTGTGTGTCTGTGTCTGCCTGTGGTGTAATTGTGTGTCTGTGGTGTGTGTCTGCCTGTGGTGTAATTGTATGTCTGTGATGTGTGTCTGTCTGTGGTGTAATTGTGTGTCTGTGATGTGTGTCTGCCTGTGGTGTAATTGTATGTCTGTGATGTGTGTGTCTGTGTCTGCCTGTGGTGTAATTGTGTGTCTGTGGTGTGTGTCTGTGGTGTAATTGTGTGTCTGTGATGTGTGTCTGCATGTGGTGTGATGTGTGTGTCTGTGATGTGTGTCTGCCTGTGATGTGTGTGTCTGTGTCTGCCTGTGGTGTAATTGTGTGTCTGTGATGTGTGTGTCTGTGGTGTGTGTCTGTGATGTGTGTCTGTGTGTGTAATTGTATGTGTGTGTCTGTGATGTGTGTGTCTGCGTGGCATATAACCTTTTTTTTTATTAATCTTTTATATTACTTTTTTCTCAGGTACCTGGCAACCGGTGACTCGTACAGGACCATAGCATTCAGCTATCGGGTCGGGCATACAACAGTGGCTGTCATCGTCAGGGAGGTTGCGGGTGCCATCTGGACCGCCCTGGTTGAGGAAACCATGCCGGTACCACAGATGGAGGACTGGAGAGCCATCGCTGCTGGGTTCCAGGAGCGCTGGAACTTTCCGAATTGCGTTGGTGCCATTGATGGGAAGCACGTGGTGATCCAGGCTCCAGCAAATTCTGGGTCCCTGTATTTCAACTACAAGTCCACCCACTCCTTGGTACTGCTGGCTGTCGTGGATGCCCAGTACCTCTTCAGGGTAGTGGATGTTGGAGGTTTTGGAAGGAGCAGCGACGGTGGGAGCCTGCGGAATTCCGCTTTTGGAGAGAGCCTCCGAGATGGCAGTCTGCAGCTCCCACCTGACACCGTCATCCCAGGAGCAGAGCGGCTCGGCCTTCTTCCCCATGTGTTGGTAGGAGATGAGGCTTTTCCGCTGCTGGACAACCTGCTGCGTCCGTTCCCTGGACGTCAGCTCACCCGTGAAAGGAGGCTGTTCAACTACCGACTCAGCCGGGCCTGGTTGGTGGTTGAATGTGCGTTTGGCATCCTCTCATCCCAGTGGAGAATGTTCCGGCGTGTCATCACCACCAGCCCGGAGGTAACAGAGTTGTGTGTGAAGGCCACCTGTGTGTTGCACAACTTCCTCCGCAGGAAGACAATAGGAAGGCCATCACGCACACCTGTCGTCCCTGTTGTCCCAGAGTCGAGTGATGAAGCTCCAACCCTGCGCGATGCACCTATGATGGGCTCAAACAACGCCACACGCCGATCCATCCAACTGCGGGACACCTTCTGCTCCTATTTCAATGAGGAGGGTGTAGTGTCATGGCAGCAGAACGTGGTGTTGGGTCACCATGGCCCATTTTCTTTAAAGAGCAAATATTCCAAATGAGCCATTTTAAAATCAAACATTCCTAATAAACATGTTTCTTGAATTGATATTATTATATTATGATATGACTAACAACCTTTTTCTTTCAGCCCTGTTTTTACTGATAAACCACTCATAATTTCAATATGTTTTCACATGACCAATTACAGAAGAAAGCACATTATATATTCCGACATACATGAAGCTTCAAGTATGTTGCAAATGACAAACCACATGAACAAGTGAAGACACAGTATAGCCATAATAAGTTAATAACATACTTTAAATAATGTTTTTTTTGGTGAATTTGAGTGAAGTGTGTGTGTGATGAGTGAAGTGTGTGTGATGAGTGGAAAAAAATGTAATGTGGATCAGTACGTGTGAACAAATTATAAAATTATAAATTGTCCTGCTGGTCCACGTCAAAAATGAGCTGGTGTACCCCGAGGCGGACTCTTGCCCTCTGTGCCCTTGTCATCCTTCTCATGGTGGGCAAGAGGCTCTTGAACAATTGCAAGTCCTCGTCCTCCTCCAGCACTGGTGGGGTTGGCTGGGCAATTGCTGGGTAATTGTTGACAGCAGACAGCAGACTTTCTTTTCAAAACTCCCTCGTGTTTTCCCCCGGACCTCAGCATTCTCCATGCTGACTGCTGCTGGCTGACTGGCGGGCTGGCTGGCGGACTGGCTGGTGGGCTGGCTGGCGGACTGGCTGGTGGACTGGCTGGCTGGCTCACTCTCTACCTGGCTCTCTTCCTCTTCCGCCAGGGTGGATGGAGGCAGGGTCTGCCGGGGGACATTGCTGGACGTCTCACGGTCTACGATGAATGGGGTTAAAAACCCCATCACTGCCATGAAACGCCAGGGCCTGTACCCCCCTGCAGACCCTGCCCCGCTTCTTTTGGCCTCCTTTTCCACATTTTTTTCCTTGCGGAACCTGTCCCTCAGACTCTTCCATCGTTTCTTGCAGACGTTCTCTAATGAAATGAAATGAAATAATAAAGTTAATAAATAATAAAGTGAATTTCTTTAATTTACTAAATTATTCCTCCATTAATGAATGCTATTTTTATGCTACATTCCATGCTGGCTAAATATACTGTCTATGCTTGATAGCTGTGAATCAAATCAAGTTTTATTTACATAGCACATTTATAAACGATTTTTGGTCGAGCCAAAGTGCTGTACATATAATAAAATTAGCCTACAGTAGAGACACTTTACAGCAAATACAACAACACAGATTGTTCAGAATATCAGTATGAGAAAAACGACACCCTCTGCATGTATTATGTTATATATTATGCTTATATTATATATAATATTTTTTTATTATTATATTAATATATATTATATGTTATGCTACATTACTAGCTGGCTAAATATACTGTCTATGCTTGATAGCTGTGCATGTATTATATGTTATGTTATATATTATGCTTATACTTATTATAATATTTTTTTATTATTATATTAATATATATGATATTGTAGTGCCGAGAGATATGGGAGTCGGAGGCGATGCATCGAAGGTGGTCACCACAATATGTTATTATGCTACATTACTAGCTGTCTGTTCAATGCTAAAACGAAGTAAACTGGATATAAACTCTCCAAACAGTTGAAAACCTACCAGTTTCACCAACTGTCTCTGCCACCTCCCGCCATGCCTGGTTCCTCCGGTGTAGGTCCCGGTAGGTGAACAGAGTACAGTCATACAAGACTGGGACATTTGCCACGGCAATTATTAATTTTTCCTCCATTTTCTGACATATGGAAAATAGTCAAGACCTGCATACACGCGGTTTGATTGGCAAGCGCTTGTACTGGCGGGAATTAAAAAACGGGATTTGATTGGCTGACGCCAGCTTCGAGCAAGCCTCGAGCCTCAAAAGTTGAACATTGTTGAACTTTTGACGCCGATAGACGCTCGCGAGACTTGCAACGCCTTGCCATGCTACCCACAATGCAGTTCGGCAAATTTTGAAAATATCCTACGTCACCCCATTCAAATGAATGGGCGAAGCGTTGGAAGCCTTTTTTGACGCCTGTAGTGTGTACGGGCCGTAACTGTTGTCTCCGACGCTGCAGCTTCATGCTACTCGCAGCTGTGCCTGCAGTCCCTCCCTCTCAAGCACGCTCCAAGTCCCTCCCCTCTCTCGTGCACGCGCTAGCTGCCAGAGCATGTGAGAAAACGAGAAGCATGGCTGCAAGTGGGAGTGCAACTGCCGCTGCGCCTCGGCTTGTTGACAAAAAAAACGCCAGAAGCTAGATTTTGATGTATTTGAGCGATATCTCTGACAGTGAGGGCAAGCCTACGGACACCACAAGGCCTGTCTGTGAGAAATGTATTAATTTTATTTAATACGAATTATTGTCATTTATTTTATTTATTGTTCTCATTGTTTAAAAGTTTGTGTCATGGTTATGGTTCTGGTGTGAAATAAAGCACAACAATTACATTTAAGACTGTTTCCCTTTTTTAAGAAAAATAATCGGAATCGCAATTCTTGACTGAAACCAAAATGTTGGTATTGTGACAACACTACTCCTGACAGTTAAACCTGATATTTAGTAGGTCTGTTAAGTATTGAATGCTGATAATTCTGACGTAATTTGGCCGGTCAAAGTTGTTTGGGCTCGGATAAAATCGCTCTGTTACTTTCGTCCCGTGTTACTTTCGTCCCGTGTTACTTTCGTCCCGGCTCTCCCTACGTGTGTATGTGTGGTGTCAGGTGTCAGTATGAGAGGATGACAGCGCGTCTAATTTTGATGTGGCCCAAGAGCCAATCACAATAATACCTGCAATGCAGTGAACCAATCACCTTTGAGGGGGGGACCTATCGTTGATTAAACACTATCCAGTGTTTCCCCTACCATTGTCTTGGAGGGGCGCTGCGCCCCGGCAACGGAGCCCCGCGCCCCCCCTGAAATTCAAGGTGTTTAAAAAATATATATCATTTTTTTTTTTAAATATATATATAGCACCAAATTGCAAATAATCTATAACTACTGTCACTTTTCACATTGAACATGTGCTCTTTTATTAAATAAACTAAACGCTTTCTTCTTAAGTTGTGGGTTTAGTGTTTTTGACCCTAAGAAACACTGATGCATTAATCAATAACAATAATCCACAGCTCCTCTCTGCTCCAGAGGATTTAAAAAATATATCCCAATGCCACAAAAATGCATCAGTGATGTGGTTGAAATCTTGTCTCCAGAAAACAAAATACTGAAACAAGCGGTATCAGTGACTGTGTGTTTGATGTGGCTCTTTGCAGTAACATAGAACAAATGTGGCTCTTAACCTCTGACTGGTTGGCCACCCCTGAAATAGGCTATCAAATACCAGAATATTCTATTGCTGTTAAACCTACTATGAATATTATAATACGCCGAATCATGTGTCCGGTATCATGCCTATATATATGACGTTTGCAGAAAACCCCCCCGTGAAAATCAGTTTTGTATTCAGCGAGTTATGATTGATAAAATGCGCCGACACTTCATTGCGCCTGCTGTGGAAATTGATGTGAGTTATTGTACCAAAGAAATGAGGCAGTATATCTTTGGTATGTTCATTTTAATGTCACCCATCTATAGGAGGTGTATTGCATCATGTCATCCCTAATATATGTGGGGGTTTATACATTCCTGTGTGTTAATAGTTGAAGGAACAAAAAGTACATTTTTCCTCTCAAATGTAGAGAGGTTTTTTATAGATTCCTGGAACAATGTTCCCTTTTTCTTAAAAGTAGTTTATATGTTTAGTCTTCTCAAGCACTAACTATCAAATATCTCGCCTGATTATTGGCACTTGACAATCACCTTTCCCTGAATTTTACTCAGGTGTAACTAAAGTCTGCTTTAAAGGTTGTTTATATTCCACATCATTAATCAGAATCTGCAGAGTTACTAAAGTAAATGTAGTGGAGTAAAAATACAAGGTTAACCTCTGAATTGTAGTGGAGTAGAATATATATTAATGCTGCCCAGTATGGATACAAGCGATGTTCACCCATGTAGTAATTACATGTTTTAAATGTGTACACACACCAATGTGTTTCCTATCGCCTAAACCTCCAGGGCTGTACACAGTTTAATACTGTCATTTTCTAATTTTTGGAAAAACGAAAACGTCTTTTAAAACTACAACTCCCAGTAGAGACGTGCCATAGAGAACATGTTGCGAAACACAATAGCCAGCATGTGTAGTTCTCGGGGGGCGTTCGAGTCCAGTTTTGAATAGTCTGCCGTGGTTTCGTTCTATTTCAAAGAGCTTGACGCTCGGCATAACCTTGGCGCACTGCTACTCCAACAACCAATCCCAGAGCTTGAAGATTAATCACAGGGTTTGTCAACGGGACTGTAGTCCCAAACGATAGCTGGGGATTATGGGTAGTGTAGTGTCTTCGGCCATCCTAAACTGAAATGTTTTTCGGATATCATATCGCATTAACAACACCACATCTGGCGTCACAGAGATCTTCTGTTACTGTCCTTTCTTCTTAGAGGAAGTACAGAAACACGTAACTGGATTTGTTTTAATGTTTGAGGTGCAATAAACGACAGAGCAGCTTTTTGGCATGTTAAAACTATTATTTTCTGCCTCGCTCATGAGAGTAACAGCTGGCAAAATTACAGGCTCGCCTACTGATTTCAAATGTGTGCTCTAAAATGATATTTATAAATGACTATTATCATTATTATAAGCAAGACAATAAATGGCAAAGATATGTAGAAAATAAACGTATTTAAGATACGTTCATATCAAACGTAACGTGGGAGAAAATATGTTTCTAGAAGATATGTAGAAAATACACGTATTTGAGATACGTTCATAACGAACGTAACGTGGGAGAAAATACGTTTCTTGCTAAACGTAATTGAGAATGCAGTTTAGTTCTGTGGGAACGTAATTTTTAGGAGACAGGGTTGTGTCTTGAGGTTCTCAGCTTTTCTGAGAAACTGTTAAATTACAAACATATGCTTTTCGTTAAGTCGCATATGCTCCTGCCTGTAATATGAGGAGGACACAGGTCAAGAGGTCCTCTGCCTTCCTGTGGGTGAGAAGTTTGGCACATGTGAGTTTGTAATACAAACGGGTCTTTGTTCCAATGTCTGGTAATGATTAAGGTAGGAAAGGCAGGCTTTTTAGGTCCCTCCTTTAGGGATATATAGATCTATGTTTCTACTTTATGTCTTCAGAGTGTTGCTTGGTGGCTCACATGAAAGTGTGATATACTTTGTGATCTCTCCGGCCGTATTCTACTCTCAATAAATATCAGTGTTTGACTAAAGCCGCTCCAGCTTCCATCCTTTCCTGAGCCTTGGCTCTGTATTGCTGCACAGAAGTTTCCATCACATACTCTTCACTTACTTGTCAGCATAGGTCGGCATTGATGTACAGAGCCGACAGAAGACCATGTTTATATTGGCATCATATTGAGAGGTGCAGTGACGCGTCCTAAAACCAGGAAGTAAGCTGCTGGTTCCCTCGACAAAAAGCCGTGGGATTTCTCTACAGGGTTTTGGAAAATAGCTGGAAATAAGGTCTGTGGAAAACAAACCTGTTTGATAAATGCGGATAATCTCCACATGGTCTACCCTACTTTTATAATTTTCGAATCTTAAATCTAATGATAGATTATAAAAGGGTTTTAGGATGCGTCACTGCACCACTAGAAGCCAACTCCATCGATCAAGCTGTCTGAAACTTTCTCTCCCTCTTCTTCTCATGCTTCCTGTCACTCGCCTGTCAAGCGCCGGTTACCGCTGGTATTAAAAACATTTTTGGCAAATGGTTAGGTGGCGCGATAGTCTGTAGTGAAGGAGCGCGCTGCCGCTCACGGGAGCCTGCTCGCGCTGCGCTCTCTAAATGCAGAGGTGTTCATCAGTGGCCCTCTACCGCCAGTCAGAAGAGGAGTGGAGAGATTCAGCAGATTGTTTGCACTGAACACCTGGCTTTCAACTGCCTGTACTGACCATTCTGTCCATTTTATTGACAATTTTAACTTTTTCTGGGAGCGCAGACATCTTTTCAAGGCAAATGGAGTTTGCCTGAACAAGTCGGGAGTGAAATTGTTTATCTCGAACATATTCAACTGCCTGCGTCATCAATCTGTTCCCTCTGCCAATGACAAGCGGCAACAGGAATCAAAACAGGAGAAAGACACAACACATCGCGCAGAAAACCCTGAAGAAGTATCACTGCACCCGCCTGAGGAATGTTCTAATTATGGGAGACCTATGAGACACACGGAGGAGTCTCCACCGCCCGTCACCCCCCCTGTCAACGCCTTTGAGGATACTCTTCATTCATCCCCCAGCTCTCTCTACTCTCCGCTCACCCTTTCACCCTCGCCCACCCCCCTGGAGTTTGATGACCGCATGAAGGCGACACGCAGGGTTGGCAGCATGTCCTTTACCCCCGCCCCTCAACGACGCCCACCAAAATCACCGAAGCAGAGATGCGCACCATCTCCCCCGGCTTCATCACCATGCCTACCACAATCATCCAAACCAAAACAATACAAGGAAGATGGAAGCAGATTTCCAAACCCCCCTTTCTACAGTGTAGCCCTCACCCTGCCCTCCTATGATGAGAGGAGCAGGGTGGTGGGTCCTCCCTCCCCTTCAAAGCCTGATAGGGATGTGTGTGTACAAAACGCTGCAAACTGATATCTTCTGGGTCCAGGCTCAAGGGCGTATGGCACTCTCAACTCTTTCCAGGACATGCCGGGGCCCTGCCTGCCAGTAGCTTTGCCGATATCTGTGTTGATAGGTAATAGATTAAGAGCAGTGAATCATCTTAGATACAGGAAGCGCTCAAACGTTTGTGTGAGTTTATCTAATTTAGCAGTGATTACATGTCAGCCACAGCTTGTTACAAAAAACATGACTGATAGTGTGTTTAACAATCTTAAACTAGCTTTATTAAATGTCAGGTCTTTGGCAGGAAAAACATTTTTAATCAATGATTTTATCACTGAGCACAATCTCGATTTTATGTTTTTAACAGAAACTTGGATTGAACAAAATAACAGTGCAGCTGTTCTTATCGAATCAACCCCTCCCAACTTTAGTTTTATGAGTGAGGAAAGAATGCATAAGAAAGGGGGTGGAGTTGCTATTCTATTCAATGATTCCCTTCAATGCAGGAAGACATCTTATGGGAACTTTGCTTCTTTTGAATATGTGGCCCTTCAGCTGAAATGCTCCTCTCGAGCTCTGTTCCTAAATATCTATAGACCACCCAAATACTGTGCAAGCTTTTTTGATGATTTTACCGAACTGCTGTCTATAGTGTGTATTGACTTTGACCGTCTAGTCATTGTTGGTGATTTTAACATCCATGTTGACAACCCTCAGGACAGAGGGGCAAAATAACTGTTTTGTGTTCTTGATAGCTATGGACTGACTCAGCATGTGACGGAGCCCACGCACAATAAGGGGCACACTCTGGACTTACTTATCTCAAAGGGTCTGAATATCTCTAAGGTTGTGGTGACTGATGTTGCACTGTCTGACCATTCCTGTGTTTTCTTTGAGAGCTCTATTTTTGTTCACAAAAATGTTCAAAAAGAGATAACCACAAAGCAATATTTAACTGAAAATACTAGGGAAATGTTTACTCAGAATGTTTCTTCCACACTTGCTAACATCTCAGTAAATGAGCTAAAATGTTATAGATGCCATTGCTCCAATTAAGGTAAAGGAAGTGTCTGGCAAGAACATATCTCCATGGAGAAAGGCCATGACCGTGAAAACAGAAAATAGAGAATGTCGAAAAGCTGAACGCAGGTGGCGAAAAACAAATCTCCAGGTTCACTTTGAAATCTATAAAGAGAGACTTGGCCTTTATAATTTGGAATTGAAAAACGCACGACAATCGTTCTTCTCTGACATCATTACCAAAAACAACGCACGTGCCTATGATTTTGCCTCCTTCTTCACTGACAACATTCAGAAAATCAGACAAACAGTCAGTGCCTCTGCATCAGTTACAGCAAATGTGTTGTCTTTGTGTCCAACTAATATCAATTCAGACATCATGACACAATTCCATCAGATTAATGATAAAAACCTAGAGGACATTATACAACTTCTGAAATCCTCCTCCTGCTGCCTTGATATTATTCCAACAGGATTTTTCAAAGATGTTTTGCCTTGCATGGCCTCAGATCTAATTCAATAGTAAACAAATCTCTTCACTCAGGTATTTTTCCACAGGCCCTGAAAACTGCAGTCATTAAACCGCTCTTAAAAAAGAATAATCTAGATCAGGGGTGCCCACACTTTTTGGGCCGGTGGGCTACTTTTGAAATGACCAGCTCACCGAGGTCTACCAACCAAAAATAAAATCCCAAATTGCAAGGGGCTGAATAACACGTTTTATGTATACATGGGACAACTACAACAACTCTATTTGGGTTCTTGAACAGAAACAAATACATGAATACATAAAACTAAAATGGCATGTTAACCTCTCTCTATTTCTCTCTCTCTCTGTTAAGAAACACATAACAAGCAGGCTAAGAAACCACTCTCCATGTCCTGAAATCTTAAACATAAAACACAAATATAAGTACAAGGAATACAATAAACGAGTAGAACACTCAACTTAGACACCAGACTCAAATGGGTCCTATGAACAGTCTCTCAAAGTTATAATTATATATACATAGGTCCAATATAGGCTCTCTCTCTCTCTCTCTCTCTCTCTCTCTCTCTCTCTCTCTCTCTCTCTCTCTCTCTCTCTCTCTCTCTCTCTCTCTCTCTCTCTCGCGCTGACTGTCCCTTCATTTCCCTGTTAAGAAACACATAAAAACAAGCAGGGTAAGAAACCTCTCTCCATGATCCTGATATAATGCTGCAAAACACAATTCAATATATTTAGGTGGGTCCCTACCATATTCTGATGACTTGCACTGAATGGAGTCCGTCAATGTTGCATAATCAGGACAGTAACTGCTGATGGCTAGTCTCAGGCAGGCCTCCAAATGTTCATCAGTTAATTGGGAACGGTATTTCGACTTCACTATCTTCATTTGGGAGAAGGCTGACTCGCATAAATAAGTCGAGCCGAAGAGTGAGGTCAGTGAGGTGGCACATTTTCTGACGTTTGGATACTTTTCAACCCTGAATAAGTTCCAAAACTGTCCGGCATGGGCACGCGCCTTCAACTGGATGTCGGCCTGCAGCGACAACATCTCATCCTCCAGCGCAGACGGGTTCAGATGAAACACTGCTCCGATGTTTTGGGCCAGCGAATCAATATCATGGTCTTCACTAAATGGATAGCACATGAATGTGGCGATTGGCTCGAGCAAAGCGAAGTCTCGGAAGCGTTTCTCGAAGTCAGATGTAATGTTATTGACTTGCTCTGTGTAGCGCGCACTGTCAAGGAGCGCGCTGTCCTTCCCTTGCTTCTCCAGCTCAGAGGCGATGTTTTGGAAGTTGGTCAAATCTTTGCGCTGCAGCTTTGAACACAGCAGATGCAGTCTTCGTTTGAAGGCATTAACTGAGCTGATCATGTCAACCACAGTTCTGTCTTTCCCTTGTAGCTCCAAGTTCAGCTTATTTAACATGTGTGTAATGTCTGTTAAAAACGCCAAATCTAACAGCCACTCCTCGTCATCGAGACGTGCGTACTCCGCGAGCTTGGTGCCATGGAGAAATGCCTTTATCTCCGGTAGAAGCACTCGAAATCTCTCGAGAAAATTGCCCCTACTCAGCCATCTTACGTCGGTGTGTAGTAAGAGGTCAGTGTGAACACAGTCGGCATCCTCCAGATATGCACGAAACAGCCGTCTTTGAAGAGGTCTTGCCCGAATAGAACAGGCCACTTTAAGTGACACATCCATTACCTCTTTCATGTTCAGCATTTTAGCACAAAGTGCGTGCTGGTGTATAATGCAGTGATAATTCAGAAAGTCAGGGAATATGTCATCCTCTCTGCATTTTGCGATGAAGCCATTACACCGGCCCACCATCGCAGGCGCACCATCCGTTGTGATGGAACTCAACTTAGACATGGGGAGTTTCGTTTTGTCAACAAAGTTTTTAAACGTTCTAAAAATGTCCTCGCCCCGAGTGTGTTCCTTCATTGGCAGAATTGTCAGCAGTTCCTCTTTCGCCGTCATGTCTGTGAACACCATCCGGATAAAAACGCACAATTGTGCTGTATCGCTCACGTCAGTGGACTCGTCTAGTTGGAGTGAGAAACACTCGCAGTCTTCTATGTCCTTCCTGAGTTGCTGGGTCAAATCCTCAGCCATGACTTCACAGCGACGTGTGACTGTGCTCCGTGATAATTGGACGGCCTTGATAGCGTTTATTATTTCTGTTTTGTTTGTGTAATCCCGAAACAAGGCGTCTGCTGCTTCTACGAAGGCTTCTTTCACCATCTCTCCATCTTGAAAGGATTTTTTGTGTTTAATTATAGCGTGACTCACTCGTAGAGATGCTTCAGTGGCTGCCTTTGCAGTGGATGTCGGCTTTACGAAAAGTGACTGCTGTCCAGCTAATTGTGACTTAAGTTCCCTCACCTTTCTCTTTCTCAACTCGCTACTCGGAGGGAAGTCGCTGTCATATGCCTTGTGAACACTCCGATAATGCCTCTCCACGTTACATTTCTTTGGCAGAGCGACGCTTGCTTTACATATAAGGCAAATCACGTTTGAATGTGACATCACAAAAAAAAATTCTTCCTCCCATTCTGGGTGGAAGTGGTATGTTTTTAGCTTTTTGCTCGGTCCCGCACTCATTTTGTTATTTGTCTCTTGTTTACATTAATTTGAGTTTTCCCGGCACTTGACTGATGTTATATCGCTTTGCATTCTGGGTTAACAGACTGGAAAGCGATAGGTTGCTTTTTCTGTCAATCAAGTAAACTCCTGAATTAAGTGGCAGGGAGGCCAAGGGAAGAGGGATCAAAACCGGTTTTGTCTATTTTAACGGAGCTTGATTTTTTTTTTTTTTATGAATGACTCGCGGTCTACCAGCATTGCCGACGTACTGGGCACCTCTGATCTAGATGCTTCAGTAATGAACAATTACAGGCCCATATCAAACCTCCCATTTCTAGGTAAGATCATTGAAAAAGTAGTTTTTCAACAGTTGAGTAATTTCTTGCATTTAAATAACTGTTTTGATGTGTTCCAGTCAGGCTTTCGTCCAAACCACAGCACTGAGACTGCTCTTGTAAAGGTCTTTAATGACATCCACTTAAACACAGACAGTGGCAGAACTTCAGTGTTAGTATTATTAGATCTCAGTGCTGCGTTTGACACTGTTGACCACAACATATTACTAGACCGACTGGAAAACTGGGTGGGACTTTCGGAAACAGTTCTAAATTGGTTTGAATCCTGAAAGGATGTCCTAAAGGACAGAAACAACTTTGTTTCTATAGGTAAATACACATCTGAGTTGACAAATATGACATGTGGGGTACCTCAAGGCTCCATCTTGGGGCCTCTTCTCTTTAACGTCTACATGCTACCACTGGCTCAGATAATGAAGAACAACAAAATAAGTTACCATAGCTATGCGGATGACACACACATTTACGTAACAATTTCACTGAGTGGCATGAACAAATCAATGACTGGATGTGTCAGAACTTTCTCCAATTAAACAAAGATAAAACTGAGGTAATGGTTTTTGGAGCCAAGGCAGAACGTATAAAAGTTAGCGCTGAGCTTCAGTCTGCAATGTTCAAAACAACAGATAAAGCCAGAAATCTAGGTGTAGTCATGGACTCTGACCTGAGTGTCAACAGTCACATTACAACAGTTACTAAATCAGCATACTATCACCTAAAGAACATATCTAGGATTAAAAGACTAATGTTACAGCAGGATTTTGGAAAAACTTGTCCATGCTTTTATCTTCAGTAGACTCGACTACTGCAATGGTGTCTTCACAGGTCTCACTAAAAAATGTATTAGAAAGCTGCAGCTGATTCAGAACGCCGCTGCTCGAGTCCTCACTAACACTAAGAAAGTGGATCACATCACTCCTGTTCTGAAGTCTTTACACTGGCTTCCAGTGTGTCAAAGAATAGATTTCAAAATACTGCTGCTGGTTTATAAAGCACTGAATGGTTTAGGCCCAAAATACATTTCTGACCTCCTGCTAAATTATGAACCATCCAGATCTCTCAGGTCTTTAGGGACTGGTCAACTTTCTGTCCCCAGAGTCAGAACTAAACATGGTAAAGCAGCATTCAGTTATTATGCTCCAAATTCAGGTTTCTTTGCAGTGGTCTAATGAAAACAGGTGGGCCTAATTGTTTTCATTAGACCACTGCAAAGAAACCTGAATTTGGACCCTGTAAGTTCCTCACTTCTATAGTGGTGTCACAATATTAAAAATAGAATCTGTGACTTACAGTCACATAATTGTTCACTTGTGTAGTCATTTAAAATGGTGTTGTTTACAGGCATGTCGACCAAAAGGCTGCAACGAATTAATTGGACCACCTCGCGTGTGGAGAGGAGTTCCCTTTTTCAAGGGTTAAGGCTCACAGCAACAACTGCGTGAGGTATTACTCTCTACAGAACTAAACATCACATTCGTCAGGAACACTGCATAGACGCACAATATATGTAGTAAACCTGGGATGCTCAACCTTTTTTGAACCGAGAGCTACTTTTAACGTTGCCAGTCTGTCGAGATCTACCTGTCCAAATAGAGAGGCGTAGCCATTACTGACAGCCTACTACCAGGTACATACACACTTCTACTTGTATAAAACTGACCTTTGTACGATTAATACTCCATAAAATACTGCAGATCCTTTATCTTACCTCTTTCTAATCTACACACATACAAGTATTTAACTGAAGTTACACAACAGTGTTCTTGATACAGAGTTGGAGTTTATTCACACGTCACTACAGTGGGTAATGTTTTCAAGAAACATTGAACAGTGCTGCCACATATGACACAGGAAAAAAGAAAAGACGCTGAACCCTTTCTTGTGCCATTATATAAAAATAGTGTTGCTACAAACGTATAAATTAGGCTTACAACAACTCAGACAACTCAGATCTGAAGCTACACAGGAATCTGCTGCCAAAGTGCAATAAAAAGACAAAATTAATAGAATCAAACCCTTTTTTTGTTGCATTTTAGTAGAGTATAAAAAGAAATGCCTTTAAAATAGGATGCGAGCAACACTAGTTTCTTAACCTGAATTGATAATAGACTATAATCAATTTAAGTTTGCATTCTTATACCATTTTGTACAATAATTATAATGATGTTCAAACAAACTAAAACTTACAGCTGATTAATAACGGTATCTAACTTGAGTTTTTATTATATCAAAAACCTGTTGAAATGCTACTGTTATTTTTACTGTCCCCCAAAGCGCGTCAGCAGCCTCCAGGAATGCTTCTTTCACAACTTCGCCGTCTTTGAAAGACTTCATGTGTTTCGCAAGAACGTGACAGACACGATAAGATGCTATGGTAGCAGCCTTGCTCTTGTTGTAGGGCCTTGTGAAAATGGACTGCTGTGCATTTAGCTGTCCTTTCAGGCCCCTCCCCTTTTGGGAGCGTAGGGCAGAATTAGGAGGGAATTCCGTCTCGTAGCGTTTGTGCACTGTTTTGAAATGCCGCTCCTAAATTACCCTTCTTCGATAAAGCCACGCTCGCATTGCAGATGAGACAGATGGACTTTGAATTGCAATAGATACAAAAATAACCATCCTCCCACTCAGAGTGAAAATTATATATTTTGGGCTTTTTTGCTTCTGCCATAGTTGCGGTCTTGTGTGTGCGGACTGTCACTCCTGTTGACACGGACAACGTCAGCGAACTATGCCCACTGCCCACCAGCCACGCACCGACACATGGGGTCACGCCGGCCAATGACAAAGCTTTGATGCGTTCAAGTGCATTATTCTGGCACAGGAAGATTATGTTATAGGACATTAACGATAAAACAGAATATTGTTGTTTTATTTTTAGACACATCTTGCGATCGACTGGGAATCTCGATAAAGTAGCAGAAAGGTTATATTAAATATTCAACTTTCCCGCGACCGCTATAACGTTTCGCTTCAATGCTTGCAAGTTGCTACACCGGATGCCGAAGATGACGTCTAATCTATCGCGGAGAGCTACGTCTGAGCTTGCGTAATGCGGAAATTAGATGGTTAAATTGGGTTGGAAAAACTATAGATTCAGCTTGTCAGCATCCCTGTTCCCTCACAAACTAAACCTAAACTTCCACCACTACGCCAAAGCTACACGTGATTTCACTACACTTTATCACAATATATTGTGACAACCCTGTGGTTGTCCATCGTATGGTGCTGTTGAAACCTGAGTTTTTTCTTGCAGAGAGTCTGGAGGCGGAGCCAGGTCCTGTAATCGGGAGAGATTAGGCCCACCCGTGGCACCTGGTTCCAGACTATTTAAAGGAATGGTATGCTCATGACACTCATTTTTAAATAATTATCATCCGATAAAACAGACCAGTCTCTGCCAGTCTCTCTCTTTTTTTTTTTTTAATCCGATGACATTATCAGTGATTTTAAACTGATTATATACCGAAATAACATCAACACTGTGGGCGCCGCCATTTTCCGGACGTGACGTAAACCATGCGTTTGGTTTTCGAAGACACGTTGATCTCCATGTTATTTACTGTAGTTTCTCTCTTCAAATATGCCTCACTGTATCGCGAAATATTGCCACAATTCTGATAGGAACAATCCACGGAATGCTCGGTTCCATCTGTTGCCAAAAGGTAAGCGTAAGAAGTACATTCGGAGGCAGTGGCTAGCGAAATGTGGCCGGCCCGAACCGAGAGATTCACAGGCTCATGTATGCAGCGAACATTTCAAATTTCCGGACGACTACTCTAAGAGTATGATAAAACATAACATGGGATTTATGGAACAACCATTACTTAATGGAGATGCAGTACCATCGGTCTTTCTGGTGTCATCACCGACCAGGACACCAGTTCGGCCAGTTGAGAAATCGCCCTCTGCAAGTGTGAAGCGACGGAGGAGCAGAAGTAGTGCTCGGAGTAAGAATAAGGTATGTTATAGCGCATTTCCATTGCAGTGGCTAGCCCCGTTTTAACGTCCTTTAGCGTCCAGGCCAGGACAGTTTTTGGTGGCCTTTCCATATAGCGTAGTACCGGCTAGTGTGTATTTTACCCCAGTTTTTTCTGGCCCCATAAAATCGTGATTCTATGGCCAGGGACAACGAAGCTGAGTATGCTAAACTAGAGAGGGAATCGCTAGCAAGGGTGGTACTACATGCATACATATAGTATCTTATATCATCTTCCCATTATACACACATGCATTTCCAAACATTTGGACTACCTATGTTGCAAATGTATTATCTTTTCAATTTACACACGGCATCTATTGCACGTCTGTCCGTCCTGGGAGAGGGATCCCTCCTCTGCTGCTCTCCCTGAGGTTTCTCCCATGTTCCCTTTAAACTGGGTTTTCTTCGGAAGTTTTTCCTTGTACGATGTGAGGGACTAAGGACAGAGGGTGTCGTATTGTCATACTGATATGTATGGCTGAATCTCTTCACATTGGTCAAAACTTGTTCCTCTGCTGACGAGTCCGAACTGAAATACTCCACCATGTTTCGGTGTGTTGACAAAGTGAATGCATGGATGACGTCACGACCATCACGTGACTACTGAAAATGGCAAACATGGCGGCGGCCAGACGGAATATACAGGTCTTGATAAAAAAGAGCTATAAAATCATTATTTACCGGGGAATATCGCTGATTTCTTCAGGGTATGGTTTAAACATAACGTTTCACTAAATACTGAAGTTTTGATTAATTATCTAATGAGTGGACCATTCCTTTAAGAGGGCTGCAGAACAGTCCCACTCTCTCTCTCGGCTGCCAAGCCCTGTGCATCAAGCCAGCACTCCTCAGTTTGCTTATTTGTTATTTGTGACCAGTTTGGATGATATAAATAAATTATTGTTTTGGGCAATTTATGTTTAAATAATCTTTCCTTTTGTTACAAAAGGAGCCAGCTTGTAACAAAGTTGCTTTGGTCTGGCTTAACCCTTCACCGATTGGTAGCACACACTTGACTGTAGTGCCTATGTAAAAGAGAAGGTGCGGCTCATTATCATATAAAAAACGGGCTTGGGGTTGTAAGGAAATATTTGTATGTATTCATGCAAACTGTGAAGAAGCTTGAAAATGATTTGAGTAAGAAAACTGTGAACTGTTTTCGGGGCCTGTGAACATTTGGTTTTGTGAGGATAGAGGAAGAGGGGGAAGGTGTGGAGTTGACATACAGTCATCTCAGATCCCTGTGATAAGGAAGCTGAGCCACTGGGATTGGGGACTTAAGATGTGAGCTGTTGATACTAATTTGGGCAGCCAATCACTGGTCTGGAAGGGAGGCGCAGATAACTCCTCCTCTGGTCAGCGAAGTATATAGACAGGAACCCCGCTGTGCTCGCCCTCTCTCTTCACGCGTCGCTGGGACTGGAGGTCCGGGGGCCTGTGGGCAGGAGCCAGGAGTAGGCCAAACTCCTGACAGTACACATGATACGATATGGTTGTGTATGGTAATGTATTTGATTGTATTGCATTGTATATTACCATTAAAATGGATTATTGTTAAACGGTTACTTGTATGATCTGGATTCCCTTCCTGTAAGATAATGGCTTGTGTAGGGACGCGAGGAGATTTGGAAATGCGGCCTAATTAACATTTATATAACCTAACAAATGGTGACTCGACGCTGAATAAACATGAGCTGTGGAAGGATTCAGAGGACCACACTGGGTCGGGAACAAGCACTTTTAGACGCCTCGGACAATAGCAGGGCCCTGTATGATTGTCTGTAGGCGTTTCAGAGTGTTTTTGAAGTTTGAATGGAGTATACAATGCATCTTTTTTACCATGTTAGGAAAGTTATATATAACACGTGAACGTTGATCGCCAGGTATAGAGAGTCCTGCGTAACGAGAAATTAGAGCAGTTTGCGTGGATCTCAGGTATTTTAGTCCTGAAGTGGCGTAGGAGCGGTGCAGTTCGTGGGATGTGAGTGTAAGTCTCACACGGCGAAACCTGGATGATCGATATTTCAGATCGGTCCGCCGTTTATAACTGGGGGTAAAATAAGAGTCCAAGACCAAATAAGCGAAAGTGTCAGCGGACTGTTATCTGTTAAATCCTTGGGAGAGAGCGCTAACGTCACCTACATTGTGACGAGACCGGCTCCCGTTTCCCTTGTCTGTAAAAATTAATTTGAAAGGCTGACGTAAACATAACGTTGATCGCAAGGTAGGCAGAGAGTCCTGCGTGACGACATATGAAGCACGTTATCAAGCCGGACAAACTGTACGGGGAATAAATCTGTGTGATTTTTACCTAAATAACCTGTATGAGCATTGTCTATGGATATCAGACATTGAGTCAGAAGAGTGAAGCTCATTTGTGCTCTGCTGCTGCCATCTAGTGGCTGAAAGGGGGGGAAGCACGTTAATTAAGTCAGATAAATAAAAGCGAAGTCAATATATTGCGTATATTTAACTAAATGAGCTGTCTGTAGGTTGTCATTGTTGATTAGTACAGACCTTGTTTTATGTTGGTAAATGTAATGATACAAAAACAAGCTATTCATCACAATTGTATTTTTAGGTTATGAATAAAACAAAAAGTACTAGCATAAGGGATAAGCAGAAAGGTTTTTGAACGCTTGTCAGTTATGACAGAGGTGCTTATGCCCGCTTCGGTTTTCAATGTTCGCCATCACGTTAAAACAGGATTGGTGGCATTTTCAGTTCATTGCTTGCTTCCACACGCCTTCCCCCTCCTTGTCTTTTTCACGACTATAGTTAATGTATTAGAACGATTGTCAATTTGCCGTGTTTCTAGGAATCGGACTCGCTGTTCCGGAACGGCCTTTCAAAATAAAAGCCGAAGGCCGCTGTTCGCCAGAGAGGCCTTCACAATAAAACAGTAATTACCGTAACAATATATTTAACTTATATTACGTCCTTAAATATTGATTTTAATTCATTACAGATCTAACCTGCTTGTAACACAACTTTGATCAAAAATAATAGGATAAGCAAGTGGTTAAAGGGGGTTTCCTGTCTGGCTCATTTGATTTAGAACTGAAGTAAGGGAGAATAGTGTTTTATGAGTCATTCCTCATGGTTTCTGAAGATAAATCATCAGTTTGTCTGGACTTTGATATAGATATAGGATCATGGTGGAGAAGGAAGACCTTTTTTGGTTTCAAATTAAAGAAGAGTTTAAGGATGAAGTAAGCAGGACTTCAACTGGCCAAAAGACATTTTAAAGTTTAATATTCTTGGTTAGCAAACAAGACATCTGATTATTATGTCACACATGATAATCTTGCTATAGAAACTAGCTTAAAATATTGGAGAAAATATGTAGATGTTCTTTCGTAGTGTGTGGAATATGTGATGCTGGAAACATGTACGTTTTTCAATGTATAGGAGAAAATGGTTTCCTGAAAGAGTTATGTTGGGTACATATGTAGCAATGGATGAAACAATTTTTAGAGTGAGTTTTTGTAATATCATTTGTAGACATCAATTAGGTTGTTTAGATGGCATTTAACAATTAAGACAGATAGTATGATTACAAAGAGTCAGAGTGGAAAGGGTTGGATTTATTTAACCTCAGTGTGCTAGATTTTTTATAGGTAATGCGTCCCGAGACCTGGACTCCCCTCTGAGTTAGAAAAGGCTACGATCCCGACCCTCCAAGCAGACAAAAGACCTAACCCAACAGGAGACTCCTCCTTCTCCATCGAACAGACAGAGAACCAGAGCTGAAACAACAACAACAAGACTGCAGCCAGAACTATCTCCACCTGTGACATCCAGAACCAAACAGCATGCTGACGGGCAGAAATCTACGCTCATCGGTCCCTCAGACGGGACCATGAAGTTCCAAGCTGAGCACAAGAGCAAAGTGTGGGAGATGAGCAGAATCCGCCCTCCATAAAAACAGCAGGGAGACTGTAAAGGAGGAGATGAAATGTAAAGCAGTGCAAGAACATTGGCATGAGGGCGCATGCAGATGTAACTGGGCCAATGGCTGACAGCGGATGAAGTTACAGCTGATGGACTGAAGAGAACACAGAATCAGAGGAGTTGGCATGGTCGATTAGAAGTGAGGAGGCCGGGGTCACGGCTTGAGAAAACCAGAGGAGGAGAAAAGGAAAACGGGAATGAGTGAGTTTGCACATAAACACACTTATTCACAAAACGCACATTTAAAGCATAAATACGTAAGGACAGAAAGATTTATTAAATTAAAAATAGCAGTAGACTATTAGAGTAAAATGAGAACACACTGAGGGTTCGGAGTACAACCATATTCTTCAATCTTTTCATCAGGTTAACAAAATATTCTTTGACATTTTTATTCACGTGTGAATAAAGTAGTGGGATAGTTTTAGGAACCACTCTATAAGACAAATCTTTATCTGTATGGATAATGTTAAAGGGAGAGCTGGTGCCAAGCCATATATAGTATTCAAATCTAAATAATTGATTTCACCATTGTAGCATAGTTATTACCATAGGAAATATGAAATGACTTCTGTTTTTAAATCCTTGATAAAGGAGGGAGGAATGGTTGCATGTTCGGACATCCAGGGTTCCACTCACTGCTAAAGAGTTTAACATTGGTTTTTAGGTGGACCAGAATGGATGACATGTGGTTGTTATACCATTGTTATCGTGAACAAAACATAAATAAGGACATAGTATCTGCTTGAAGATGAATGGATTTCATATCCTAGAGGGGATTAGTTATTGTGAAGACTCCACAAGGTATCTACTAATGTATTGTAAAGAACTTGAATTGACTTGATAAATAAGTGAAGATAAGAAGATGTATGGCCCATAAATTAGTCAAGTGGTAAATAAAAATAGCGGAAAAGAGGGGAACTATTAAAGGGAAGTGGAAAATCAGTCTAATACACACTGATAAAAAAAAAAAAAAGGGGGGGGCATGAAGGAAGTATGCACTGGATTTTTATTCGTGTGTGAATTTGGTAGTGTTTTAATTTGTTACAGTATTGATCAGTTCAAAGGGAGAGTTTTAGTAACAGCTCTATAAGATCAGATAAATATTTATTTATATAGGTCATGTTGAAGGGAAAGCTGGTTCTAAACAAAATATAGTATTTCAATTTGAGGTACTGGTTTCATGTTCAGACACCCAGAGTTCCACGCACTGTGAAAGAGGGTAACATTGTTCTTTAAGTGCACCAGAATTGAAGATAAATTGATAGAATGAGTTATGGAATAAATAGCAGATCTTTACAGATCCTAGTAATGTTTTGACACAAGATAGTGATGTAACACATGTTTCTGAAATAGATCTATTAGTCATTTTAATACTAATTAGGTGTAAATGAATTGCAGTAATAGTAATAGTACAATAAGGAAGTGACATTTTTTTGGCTAGACACTTTTCAGGGAATGTGGGAAACAGCAAGGAGGGGTTGGAGATATCTTGAACATTATAGTTGTAATTGTGAATTAATAAATGATGGCGCTCCATATATACAGATTTGTATAGACGGAGGATGCTGGCCTGTGCTGGAACATCAAAGTCTCTGCAGAGCACAACACATGGCCAAAAAGACTGAGACCAACTGACCGACAGGGTAACTTGGGAAGGCACTGTCAATGACTGACTCTGCGGTGAACCTGACCAAACCTGACTTTACAACCTGACAGTGTGAGTGTGTGTATGTCTGCACCTGATCAGTGCAACTGCATGATTTAAAACGATGACTAATCAAGCATGTTTTGGACTAACACATTATTTTTGTGTGATAATAATGTGTGAAATGAGGGGTTTCCTAACATTGCACAAAAGGGGAAACCGTATCTAATCTGCTTCATGATGTTTCACTCCCACAGGAGGTGGCGGTTTGAAGAATGTGAAACTCAAACTATGAAATTTGGAATTCTGTTTCTTTTAGGACTGAATGATGGAGAGAAACACTCTCAAGTGTTTACTGGGAAAAATGTTTGGTATTGTCTTATAATCCATTATGACCTGAAGGTTTTCTTCCCATACAGGTTTTTGTTTACACATGAGAGAATGTGTAAAAAAGGGGGAGTGTAAACTTTACAATGTACATTTTTCATTTAGGGACTGAAAGGAACCTGCTGCCCAACTCCATTGTTCAATCTGACCATTGATTGACAGTTTTAGAATTGACCTGCTCCATATTTGGGGATAAGAGGCTGTTTGGTGAATGTTGACATGTCTATAGTATTGATTGAGTTATAGCAGGTAACACAGGTAGAGAATCAGTGGCCAAGGGGCTGCCAGAGAGATGTAAGTCCAGAATGGAATACTGGAGAGACTGACCGGTGAGTAATGTGTCAACTAATGTTTCAACAGGTATTAAAGTAACTGAGGTTTGAAATGTAGAAAGAACATATTTACAGTTAAGCTAAAACATAGTAATGTAATGAGACACAATGTAATTTGGACAACATCATGTAACTAGTCTGGTAAAGAAGTAAAAGCCATAGACTTTATTGTTTAGGTCATTATGGGGATATACATTTCATCTACATTTAGAAAGACATTTGATGACAGTTGGTGGGAATTCTGTATTCATTTTTTCAGTGGGATAATATCTAAGCACTGACGGGTAGAAGCAGTATCACCAGGAAGCCATTCACTTTGTTAGTATTGTGATTTTGGTTGTTTTTGAATCCATAAGATTAGTGTGTTTCTTTACCAGAAACATTAGCAGTTCAAATCATATTTTTAGATTTTTAATGGGATCTCAGGGATTTCATTTAAAAATAAATACAGATGCTTGTCAGAAATTCAGAGCTATTGAAATATGTTATTTAGTTTACCTAAAGATGTTGGGGTTCTTATTTAGTGGGCACAGTCCAAGATTCTGAAGCAGCACAATTAATTTAGAAAACCTGTGCACACACGTCTGTTGTTTTAAGACACCCCACCAACAGGCTCCAAGTTGCCACGCATTGGTGGGTTAAACAGCCGAGGGCCCCAGAGCCCGGAGCGTAGGCTTGAGGGATTTGTATCAGATTTCTCCACACAGGTTGCGGACGCCGAAAGAGGGACCCGAGACGCAGGAGGCTGACTGTCAACCCCAGGCTCTCCGGCCCCGACCGAGTGACCCAGAGGACATCCCGTGTCGTCCGCCTACAATCAAAGGGGGACAACTGGTACCACTGTGCGGAGCCAGTGTGCGGCGGGGGAAAACACCTGCGAGGACCCTAGACGACATCAGGACGGATCGGGCTCTCATCATGGAGGTCGACTGGGAGGCATCATCATCGGACCGGAGAAGGAAGATCGGGAGGACATCTATTCAGCATCGACTCGGAAGCCGCCATCAGCAAGCCGGAGGAGAAGGAAGACATCTCGCCGCCGTCAGCGGATCAGAGGGGACAAAGACACGGCAAGCCAGGATGGCACAGGGGACTCCACTCTCCGCTGAAACAGGAGTGTGGGTTAAGTGCAACAAGACGGTGTATGGAGCCAGCCAGGCCTGCCAAGCTATGGGCAGCCTCTACCATGACAGCTGCTTCACCTGCAGCGCCTGTAGTCGAAGGCTGAGAGGGAAGGCGTTCTACTATGACGCAGGAAGGGTTTTCTGTGAAGAGGACTTTCTGTACTCTGGGTTCCAGCAGTCTGCAGACAAGTGCAACGCAGGTGGACATCTAATCATGGACATGCAGGCCGGCAGGCCCTGGGGAAGTCTTACCGCCCCGGTTGCTTCCGCTGCGTCATCTGCAACGAGAGCCTGGACGGAGTGCCCTTCACTGTGGACACTGAGAATAAAAAGTATGGAGACTCAGCAGACAAGGATGCAGTTTTTTGCAAGTGCCTTGTGTAAATTGCACTCTATTTTCCGGTGCAGACCTCCACTGTCAGTACAGGAAGTGCACGCTAAGAATTCCAAAATAAAATCACCACTATCGGTACAGTGCCACTTTCCAAACAGGAAATGCACGCAAATACAAAATAAAATCGGATCGTGACACTTATTATATATACATATGTATATATCTATATATATATAGATATATATGGACACCTTGTATTGTAGTTACTATCAGTACAGCCGCAGCGCCACTTTCCGAACAGGAAATGCCCGCAAATACAAAATAAAATAGTACTGACACTTATTATATAAATAAAGTATATATAGATATATATAAAAATAGGGACACCTTGTATTGTTTACTATCAGTACAGCACCACTTTCCGAACATGAAATGCACGCTAATACAACATAAAATAGCACTGACACTTATTATCTATATAGATATATCTATATAGATATATATATTTATTTATATATATAAATACGACATCTTGTATTTTAGTTACACCCGCTAGACAACAGTGGAAGGTTCAAGAAACAACCGTGTTTGCCGGGTGCACCGCGGCGGAGGTGGGAGGTTCCAGCTGGGAATCTCCACCCCGCTGCGGGACCCGTGGGACCCCTGGACTGTGCGTCTTGGTCACGCTTCATATCGGCCGGCGCGGAGGCCCTCCGACAGTGAGAGGAGAGGAGAAAAATGCAACAAAAATGGTCAAAACCCGTTAATACATGGATGAGTGTGGGGGGGGGCTGGACACAGGCCGTGGGGGGACACCCGAGACCGGGCAATGTCCCCGGTAGAAACCGGGTGAAATAGCCAAAAAAATAATAAAACCGGGGAAAAGTGAAAAAAAGTGTCCGAAAATAGGCACTCGTGAGTGACCCCTGTCAACTCCCGTTACATTCCTCCATGGTGTCATTTGAGCGAAAAACTTTTACGAGAACCAGGCTGGGGGGTCAAAAGGGCTTGACCAAGGCCGACCCAAAGTGCACGGTGGTCGGACTCATCACCTCCGTGATGAGTCTCCATTGTGATTTGAAAACTTCCATCAAACGAGTCCTTCGGTGGGCGGGAAAAAAACGCGTCAGAATCGTCACTTCCTGTACTGACAGTGGAGGTCATAGACATATAAAGAGTAGACGCCGCATTGGCTGCTGGGGCGCAAGAAATACGGCCGCCATCTTGGACCGGTCATCCTACCCATATTGTACAGACATTCTACCCATAGACAGCAGAGGTTTCAAGATGCCAGAGCACTGTGCGGCGTATTGCTGTGCAAATCGGCGGACGATTGCGAACAGGGGTCGGGGATTACTTTTCACAAGTAAGATTCAACATTATTATTGGTTGTATTTTGTAAATAGAATATTATTGTACTGTATTGATGTCCGCCAGCGAAATCGTAGCCAGCAAACATTATGTGTATGGCCAACTGAGACTTTATAAATCTGCTGTAACAAGTGAATTTCCCCATTGTGGGATGAATAAAGTAAAATCTAATCTAATCTATCTAGGAAGAAGAAGGAAGAAAATAAGCTTGACCTCCTTCTTAAAATGTTGTTGTGTTGACTCTCTCAAATCTCCCATTTTTATTTTGAAGGTTTCCCAAAGACAAAGATATGAGAAAGAAGTGGGAAGTTGCTTTGAGGAGGGAAGGGTTCACTGCAAGCGAGTCATCCGTGATTTGCTGTGAACATTTTTGTTAGGATTTGTCTGTGTTAGTATTTTTCGTGTCCTTTTCTATCTTTGGGTTTCCTATTTTATTTTGTAAAGTGTTCACCCCCGTTTCCTGCCTGTTTGCTTTCTGTCGGTTTCCCTCTCTGATTACCCAATTGTGTTCACCTGGTACCTATGTGTTTTCTCCTCCCTCCTCACCTGTCTCGTGTTTATGTGATTAGTTCTGGGTGTATTTAAGTTGTGTGTTTTCTGTCTCTCTTTGTCGGGTTGTCTTGTGTATTGGCTTGTCCTCGGTGAGTGTTCTGTTCTGTATTTGTCAGCATAGCCTTGAAATAAAGGAATTATTTGTACGTTAATCTGCATTTGGGTCCTACCTGCTTCACACACCGTAACATTACAACCCGACCCTAAATATGGGCCCAGCAGATCCTATTGAGCAGGAATTATTGGATTTTACGTTTTCTTTGGCTACCTGCTCTGATCAATGGATAGGAGCGGTCAGGGTTCAGCAGAGAGATGCTGCTCTGGCAGAAGCAGTCCACCTTACACTGAGGAATCAAAGTTTGGTGAAATTCTTACCTGCCAGGCTTTTGGATTACCTCACAATTTGTTTTCCCGATCCTGACAGACCCAGGTCTCCCAACTCCTGTTTTGACACCACACGCATCGGTGTGGTCCGTCTGGCGTCAGCCCCTGCTTCTCACCCAGTGTTTGCTACTGTCCAGGAGCCATTCGCTGGTACTCGTCTGGCCTTTGGAGGTCCACGGAGCCTCCAAACGGCTCCTAAAGGAAGGGGTCGCAAGGCCAGGTTGGCAGCACGAGCCCAAAGAGCCAGGGTTCCAGAACCAGTTCAGCCCCCAGCAGCCATGGTTCCGTGCCCCAGTACCATCCCACATAGCCATGGTACTGTGCTCCAGTACCACCCCACACAGCCATGGATCCGTGTTCCGGTTCCCTGCCCTGCAGCCATGGTTCCGGCTCCAGTGCCGGTCCCAGCAGCCACGGTCCCTGCTCCGGAACCGGACTTTACAGCCATGTTTCCGGCTCCAGAACCGGACCTTTCAGCCAGGATTCTGGCTTCAATTCCGGCCCCAGTCCCGGTCCCAGCAGCCTTGGTGCCAGACCCAGATGTGGCCCCAGCTGCCACAGTCCCATCTCCTGTTCCCCCTCAAGTTCCCTCTCGAGTTCCCTCCTTTAGTCCCTCCTCTGGTCCCTCCTTTAGTCCCTCCTCGAGTCCCCTCTCTAGTTCGCCTCTCGAGTCCCCTCTCAAGTTCCCTTCTCCAGTTCCCTCCTTTAGTCCCTCCACTGGTCCCTCCTCGAGTCCCCTCTCTAGTTCGCCGCCCGAGTCCCCCTTTTTGGACTCCGCCTTACCCCCGGGCCGTCCGCCCGAGACCCCTTCCTGGTCCTCTGCCTTGCCCCCGGGCCGTCCGCCCGAATCCCCCTTTTTGGACTCTGCCTTACCCCCGGGCCGTCCGCCCGAGACCCCTTCCTGGTCCTCTGCCTTGCCCCCGGGCCGTCCGCCCGAGACCCCTTCCTGGTCCTCTGCCTTGCCCCTGGCGGTCAGTTCAGTCCCGTCCTCCTGACCCCCTCCTCCCACCCTGGTGGCTTAGTGACTGGTTAGGATTTGTCTGTTAGTATTTTTCGTGTCCTTTTCTATCTTTGGGTTTAGACCCAACCGCTGCCACCAGTGGCAGCACCAGGGTATGGCTGGGGTAGGCTACACCCATACCAAGAAATGGCTTAGCCCCACCATGAAAAATGATGTTAAAGTAAGCAAAATAAAGTCTGCCAACTCGCGCGGAGTAAATTGCACAGACAGCAGTTAGTAAGATTGATTTCAGTAGCCCCCCCCCCCAATTCACTGGAGAACTGCGCTAAAACAGCTGATCACAACGTTCACACTCTGTGGTCACGAAGTAGCCTACTCCACTAGCCGCCCCCCCCCCCCCCCTGTCGACTTTCCTGAAGTACTCCCCCGTTGATAGAAATCAACACGTAATGAATTAAGACCCCACGGTTTGATGATTGATAGGTGTGTGGGTTGACTTTCATTTTGACACGCAGACATTTTTTATAATAAACATAGATACTGTATGTTAAATGGATATATCCGCCTTCTTTCATTTATCTTTCCATTCCCACAATATACATAAATAAATGGCATATTTTGGACATAGTTCGAATGGTGATTAATCATGATTAATTAATTTTTAAGCTGTGATTAATCTGATTAAAAATGTTAATCGTTTGACAGCCCTAATATATATTCTTTTCAAGTATTATGCTTCTTCATTTCAAGTATTCAAGTATTATGCTTCTTCATTTTAGCCGGAAAAGGGCAGGACTACGTCTACTTCCAGAAAAGCTGAAGAGAGCCTGTCTGTGGCCCCTCAGGACGACCCAGAAGCTTCAACCTCACACTCACAACCTCAGTTTAATGATGTAAGTATTTCTATTTTCAACATCATTCATAATGGTCCTAGACAAAGTAAAATCTCTCTTGTTTGCTGCCACTCATATTAAACACACTCACAAATAAACACATACACACACAATTGAAGACATGTTGAACATGCATTCCTGGCACACTCACACACGCATGATGCTGGCAGTGGCTTTGACAGGTGATGACTATAAGAAAGAATGTGGGCCATACTCTAGTTGTGTCAAAGTGATGTGTGTGAAGTGAAACATCACTCAAACCATGTTCATCCCTCTTTCTAGGATCATAGCTATGTCTTGCCTGCTGCTCCTACTGCTCTTAAGGCCAGACTCAATGAAGCTTTAGCAAGAGTGGAGAGTCTCGAGCGAGAGAGGAAGAATGCCATGGCTAGAGAAAAAAGGGCAAAGACCACAGTGAGGAGTCTTTTGGGGGATTTGAGGGAAAAGAACCTCATTAATGAAGAACTCAAAGAGAGGCTTGATTTCTACTCGGGTAAGATGAAATTAGCACTTTGAAATTCATGTACATCTTACTCTTACACTCTTTATTAAACTCCTTTGTTATTATATGAAGGGGACTTATTAATTTTTTATCATACAATTTCAGATCTGCAAATAGACTTCAAGGCAAAGCAGGGCCATGAGTACTCAAAGGACCACAGAGAGTTTGCCCTCACACTCCATCTACATGGTCCAAAGGCATACAAATACCTCAGAGAGACAAAAAAAAAAAGGTACTCTTAATGTTATTCAATTTCATTTTTGGAAATTACGGTTGCAAATACGTTAAATAGCTACTTCTCAATTTTTTTACAGGTGGCTGTGTTCGGTGGATGGCAAGCCTGGCCTGAACAAGATGATGCTGGATATGCTGGAGAGAAGAGGCCAGGAAGACCAGGCTAAATATGGATGTGTTGCACTCATGTTGGATGCCATGGCCATCAGAAAACATGTGCAATATAACCAGTCAATGTCCGGTTTTGTAGACATGGGTGATGGAAACAATGAGACCGAGGCTCTTGTGTTCATGGTGGTTGGCCTACAAGGACATTGGAAGGCTCCCATTGCATATTACCTGACGAAGTCTTTGTCACCTGAAACACAAAGGGTCCTTCTCAGTCATGCTTTGTGGTGGAGTTGCAGCAATCTTTGACTCAAGTTTACTTATCAATACTAAACCAAAATTAAATTATACCTCTTTTGAAAGCCTCGTTTTTAGTCTTACGCATCCGACCTGGAAAACTTTGCAGCCAATCTTATTTGTTACAGTGTATCGTGCACCAGGTCCTTATTCAGAATTCTAATCAGAATTCTCTGAGTTTTTATCAACTTTAGTTCTTAAAACAGACAAAGTAATTATCGTAGGTGACTTTAATATTCATGTTGACGATGATAAAAATAGCCTTACTGTTGCATTTAACTCTATATTAGATTCTGTTGGTTTCTGTCAGAGTGTAAATAAACCAACCCACTGCTATAATCACACTCTCGACCTTGTTCTGACTTATGGTATTGAAATTGAGCAACTATTAGTCGAACCGCATAATCCTGCTTTATCCGACCATTTCTTAGTAACTTTTGAAGTACTGTTACTAGACTACAAAGCATTAGTCAAAAGCTCTTGCAGCAGAAACCTATCTGTTAGTGCTATAGCCACATTTAAGAAAGAGATTCCACCAATACTTAACTCGATAGCATGTCTGCATGTAGGAGAGGAAACTTATACAAAATGTACACCACCCCAAATTGATCATGTTGTTGATAGTGCTATAGATGCGCTGCGAATAAAATTAGACTCTGTTGCTCCTTTGAAAAAGAAGAAAATAAAACAACATAGATTAGCTCCATGGCATAATGCCGAAACCCGCAAAATAAAGCAAAAGTCTAGACAACTTGAAAGGATATGGCGTTCCACTAAACTTGAAGAATCTCATTTAATTTGGCATATTACTCTCAATGAATATAAGAAAGCACTGCGTAAAGCGAGAGCAGCCTACTACTCTTCATTAATAGATGAGAATAAGAATAATGCAAGATTTCTTTTCAGCACTGTAGCCGGGCTGACAGAGAGCCACAGCTCCATTGAGCCTTCTATTCCCATAGCACTCAGTAGTAATGATTTTATGTTCTTTTTTAACGATAAAATTGTTACTCTTAGAAACAAAATTAATGACCTCTTGCCTTTGACCAGTATAGTGTTATCAACAGCTCCCGGAATCGTAAGTTCTAATATTACACTAGATAGTAAACTAGAATGCTTTTCAGCCATTAACCTTGAACAATTACATTCAATGATTCTCTCTTCTAAACCATCAACGTGCATGTTAGACCCAATTCCAACTAAGCTGTTGAAGGAAGTTTTTCCATTAATTAGCACTTCTTTATTAAATATTATGAATATGTCTTTATTATCAGGCTATGTTCCACAATCATTCAAAGTAGCAGTGATAAAACCGCTTCTTAAAAAGCACAACCTCGATCCAGAGGTTTTAGCCAACTATAGACCTATTTCTAATCTTCCGTTCCTCTCATAAATTCTTGAGAAAGCGGTCGCAAAACAGTTGTGTGGTTACTTAAAAAACAATGATTTATTTGAAGATTTTCAGTCTGGCTTTAGAACACCTCATAGCACAGAGACAGCTCTGGTTAAAGTCACAAATGATATTCTAATAGCCTCAGACAAGGGACTTGTCTCTATTCTTGTTTTGCTCGATCTCAGTGCTGCATTTGATACTATCGACCATGATATCCTATTGCAAAGACTAGAGCACTTGGTTGGCATACAGGGAACTGCTTTAGGCTGGTTTAGGTCCTATCTATCTGAACGCTCTCAGTTTGTACGTGTTAACGATGAATCTTCCACGCAAACCAAAGTTAGCCATGGAGTGCCACAGGGCTCAGTGCTCGGACCTATTTTGTTCACATTATATATGCTTCCGTTAGGCAATATTATAAGGAATCATTCTGTAAACTTTCATTGTTATGCGGATGATACTCAACTATATTTATCAATCAAGCCTGATGAAATTAATCATCTAAATAAAATTCAAGACTGCCTTAAGGACTTAAAAACGTGGATGACCTTAAACTTTTTGATGTTAAACACGACCAAACTGAAGTTATTGTACTTGGCCCAAAGAATCTACGAAACAAATTATCTAAAGATATACTAACTATGGATGGCATTAATTTGGCCTCCAGTGAGACTATAAGGAATCTTGGTGTTATATTTGATCAGGATTTATCCTTTAACACCCACATAAAATCAATTTCAAGGACCGCCTACTTCCATCTACGTAACATTGCAAAAATCAGGCATATCTTGCCTCAAAACGATGCAGAGAAACTAGTCCATGCATTTGTTACTTCTAGGCTGGATTATTGTAACTCTTTATTATCAGGGAGTACCAAGAAGTCAGTCAAGTCGCTTCAGCTGATTCAAAATGCTGCAGCTCGTGTACTAACCAGAGTTAGGAAAAGGGACCACATTACTCCTGTTCTGGCTGCCTTACACTGGCTCCCTATAGAACACAGGATAGAATTTAAAATTCTTCTTCTCGCCTACAAAGCCCTTAATGGGCAGGCGCCATCTTACCTTAAATAACTCATTATACCCTACTGTCCTACTAGGGCATTGCGTTCCAAGAATGCAGGGTTGTTGGTTGTTCCTACAGTAGAGTCTCTAAAAGTACAATGGGAGCCAGAGCCTTTTCTTATCAAGCTCCACATTTGTGGAATCAGCTTCCAGTTTGTGTTCGGGCGGCAGACACCCTATCCGTTTTTAAGAGTGCGCTTAAGACCTTCCTTTTTGATAAAGCTTATAGTTAGGGCTGATTAGATTCAGCCCCTAGTTTTGCTGATATAGGCTTAGTTTGTCGGGGGACATCTTACTTCTTCCTTCTCTCTGTCTATACCTGTGTACTCTCATGTTCCGATTAACCCAGCTTCCCCAAATGCCTTTCTTTTTGGTGTCTATATACGCTGGGATCCGGAGTCATGGATGATCCTGCGGTCCTGTGTCTTGGATCGCGAGTCGTGGCTGTGGTCCTGGATCATCGGTCCTGGATGGATATCCTCGTGGATTCATCTTCCTATTATACACACATGCATTTCCAAACATTTGGACTACCTATGTTGCAAATGTATTATCTTTTCAATTTACACACGGCATCTATTGCACGTCTGTCCGTCCTGGGAGAGGGATCCCTCCTCTGTTGCTCTCCCTGAGGTTTCTCCCATTTTTCCCTTTAAACTGGGTTTTCTTTGGAAGTTTTTCCTTGTACGATGTGAGGGTCTAAGGACAGAGGGTGTCGTATTGTCATACTGATATTCTGTACTCACTGTGAAGACCACTGAGACAAATGTAACATTTGTGATATTGGGCTATATAAATAAACATTGATTGATTGATTGATGCTTTGGAGGAGCCGCATGCACGGGGCATTCGGGTGTCATGAGCAACTTTGTGTAAATATGGTTTGGGGTGGGGTGGTGTCATGTTCTTGTGTTTAACTTGAACATTTACATTTTTTTATATAGATATAGAAGTAGATTTTCATTTTTTCTGACATAGATATAGATATTCATTTTTATTGATATATAACTTCTGTCTATGTATAATGTATTATTGGTATGTATTGGTACCCCTTGCCCGTCAGGCTTCTACGGGCAGGGCGTCCCATAGACCTTCATTGCGGACAGCGGACCCCTTGACCGTCAGGCTTCTACGGGCAGGGCGTCCCATAGACCTTCATAGACCACGTGATCGACATTGATGGCTGACCTTCGTGTTATTCTCGGTGGAAAATGCCTATTTTAAGGTTCATTTGGCCATTAAAATGCGTTTTGATGTCATTTTATGCGAGTAATGAGTTTTTATTTCTGATTATTTGTGCAGTACATGTACATGATGTTTAGTTTGCTAGTTATGACGAAGATTACTTCATGAATGTGTACACATTCATGGTTGCTAAGGTGGTTGCTATGGACGCTGCAACAGCTCCCAGACCACGTGATCAGTTATGACAAAGATTACTTCATGAATGCTTACGTTTTTTTGGTGGAAATGTGTTTTTTCACAGCAAAGTCACCCTCTGTACTTGGACTTATTGGGAGAATCTAAAGGCAAAAACATCCCAAATATTAATTTAGGTCTTTATTTTAGACCTTTAGTGTTGCCGTCTGTGAGGAAAATACATGGGGCTCAGAGCCTTCTTTTTTTCCTTCTAATTTGTTATTCTTTTCAAAATAACACACTGTTATTTACTCACCAATAACACACAATGATCCTTGCTTTTATTTATTGGTTTAATTCCATAATCTCTGGCTTTTTTGGTGTTCGTCAGGAACTGAATTTCAAAATAAAAATAACCGGAAACAGACGTAGGCCTATAAGGGACATTTCGAGCATCATTGCGATTGTCAACATTTCTGAGTTTAGGATGGCCGAAGACACTACACTACCCATAATCCCCAGCTATCGTTTAGGACTACAGTCCCCGTGATTACTCTTCACGGTCTGGGATTGGATGTTGGAGTGGCAGTGCGCCAAGGTTACGCAGCGTCAAACAGCTGTTTGAAATGGAACGAAACCACGCCAGACTATCCAAAACTGGAATCGAACGCCCCCCCAGAACTACACACTACACTATTGTGTTTCGCAAAATGTTCTATGGGACGTCTCTACTGAACGTTTTCGTTTTTCCCACAATTAGAAGTATAATAATATAATATATAGCATTAATATATACCCACATGACAGCTCATTGATACTTTGTAATTCTACTCCACTACAATTCAGAGGTTAACCTGGTATTTTTACTCCACTGCATTTATTTGAGTTACTTTGCAGATTCTGATTAATGATGTGAAATATAAACAACCCTTAAATCAGACTTTAGTTACACCTGAGTAAAATTCAGGGAAGGTGATTGTCAAGTGCCAACAATCAGGAGAGATATTTGATAGTTGGTGCTTGAGAAGACTAAACATGTATCTGCAATTGACATGAATGGAAACGAGTAATAAAGTATATTAATTACTCGTTATTCTCTACTAATAGTTAATTAAAGACTGTATATTATGGCTATTTTGCACATCCCTTTCAAGATTTTCAAAGGTTATTGACATATCATACACAACTACGGTGTAGTTTTGCAATGAATGAAAAACTTGGGTCACAGGTTCCTCAACAGTGCATTACAAGACATCTATCAATATGTGTGTACCTCCACCATTAAACTGTCATATGCTGCACATTTCTTATTCTATCTACATACATAAGAGTATAATTAATGTGTATAATATCAGTTAAAATAAGTGCTTCAACAGTTAACATTGCAGGAAAGCAATATATTAGACGTTAAGTACTTTGTCAGGCTTAATATTTATCTGTAGATGGATACCCCCAAAGTGTTTTTCTTATTTAAAAGAAGACCTTAACCTAAAGTGTTATTTAATGTTTAAATAAAGGTTAATTCCTTTTTCTGTTTTGCACCTCCTCCTATTAATATCTTTGTACATCCTGCACTAAACTGTTTTATTGAAGAGATCACTTATAGTATCTTCTTGATGTTTTATATTCTATATTTCTATCACAAACCTTCTACTTTCCCCCTATGAAAGTACATGTACTCTTAATATTTTTTAATCAAATATAACACATAAAAACAATAATTCAATAACGTGCTTTAACCACTAGGCACACAAGGTACACACAGACACTTGTATGTACAACATCTGAAGATGTGTAGTTTTATTCATGCTTTCACATAATTTTACAGCATATTGCTATACTATTTCAGACTCAGTATTTACATTCAAAATTCAATCCAATTCAAATCAGTAATATCTTTAAAAACTACAAGTCCTTTTATATCAGCTGTGCACCGTTATGGTGTAAATATAACCTATCTATGAATTATATCAAATGTAAAAGTCAGCCGAATTAGTGTTGATACTGCAAGGAGACGTATTGTGTGAAGAGAAATTGAGAAGTTTTTTAATTGTTGATATATTTATGATCCACGTCAAGTATTCAGTTTCGGCGGCATTTCTTCAGTTTTTCCAAAGGTCTTCTCATCAGGGCTCTCTAAATAAAGAACTACGGCAGATCTGTAATATTTAATGCAGCCGAACCGTGTATTACAATGCCGTTATGTGATGACTTTCAAAGAGAAAAGCAAGAGCACTCGGAATTAAGTATTATTTTATTCTTTTAAAATGTTTTCCGGATTTCATATAATATAAACACCAAATCCCAGCATGCATTGCGGCTAAAACATCCAATCAGCGTAGCTGAGAATCTTGGGTAATCGCTCGAAATGCCTACGTCTGTTTCCGGTTATTTTTATTTTGAAATTCAGTTCCTGACGAACGCCAAAAAGACCGAGATTATGGAATTAAACCAATAAATAAAAGCAAGGATAATTGTGTGTTATTGGTGAGTAAATAACAGTGTGTTATTTTGAAAAGAATAACAAATTAGAAGGAAAAAAAGATTTAAAAATACGAGGCTCTGAGCCCCATGTATTTTCCTCACAGACGGCAACACTAAAGGTCTACAATAAAGACCTAAATGAATATTTGGGATGTTCTTGCCTTTAGATTCTCCCAATAAGTCCAAGTACAGAGGGTGACTTTGCTGTGAAAAAACACATTTCCACCAAAAAACGTTAGCATTCATGAAGTAATCTTCGTCATAACTAGCAAACTAAACATCATGTACATGTACTGCACAAATAATCAGAAAAAAAAACTCATTACTCTATGACATCAAAACGCATTTTAATGGCCAAATGAACCTTAAAATAGGCATTTTCCCCCGAGAATAACACGAAGCTCGGCCATTGTTGTTGATCACGTGGTCTGGGAGCTGTTGCGTGTCAATAGCAACCACCTTAGCAACCATGAATGTGTACACATTCATGAAGTAATCTTCGTCATAACAAGCAAACTAAACATCATGTACATGTACTGCACAAATAATCAGAAATAAAAACTCATTACTCGCATAAAATAACATCAAAACGCATTTTAATGGCCAAATGAACCACCGAGAATAACACGAAGGTCGGCCATCGTTGTTGATCACGTGGTCTATGAAGGTCTATGGGACGCCCTGCCCGTAGAAGCCTGACGGTCAAGGGGTCCGCTGTCCGCAATGAAGGTCTATGGGACGCCCTGCCCGTAGAAGCCTGAAAGGCAAGGGGTACCCTGTACGTAATATAGTGACGGGGAGGGGCCCTGACCGTCCGTCAATATGTGACGGGATGGGAGTGAGAACGTGTGTGTGTGTGTGTGTGTGTGTGTGTGTGTGTGTGTGTGTGTGTGTGTGTGTGTGTGTGTGTGTGTGTGTGTGTGTGTGTGTGTGTGTGTGTGTGTGTGTATTAGCCTATATTATATATCGTGTGTCTTTTGCAAAATAGCTATCATACATATAGGCTATCAAATACCAGAATATTCTATTGCTGTTAAACCTACTATGAATATTATAATACGCCGAATCATGTGTCCGGTATCATGCCTATATATATGACGTTTGCAGAAAACCCCCCCGTGAAAATCAGTTTTGTATTCAGCGAGTTATGATTGATAAAATGCGCTGACACTTCATTGCGCCTGCCAGACAGATTACACTGAGTGGAGCGGGGGAACGGTCCAAGATGGCGGCCCCACGGCTGGTCAGCGCCAATAGGCACTAGCGGTCGATGCGCCATCTACTCTTTATATGTCTATGGTGGAGGTGTCCTGAGAGTGGAGGTCTGCACCGGAACTGTCCTGAGAGTGGAGGTCTGCAGGCAGGCTCCCATGAGTTTTTGCGTGGCTGTGTCTTTAGTTGAAAGCCCAGTGGCGATCTGCTCATCTCTCATCTAAATAATATGCTACAAAGGGGCGGACTGGCCATCTGTGTGTTGAACTTTCCTGTCGGCTCCCAGACCGTAGTCGAGGAGGGCAGAAGCAACAAGCTTCAGGTTCAATAACCCACTTTAGCTTAAATGACTGGAGAGAGGCGAGCTCTTCTTGGGGGCCCGTTGCATTTATTTAGTTGTTCTTCTGTTTCACAAAATACATCACAGACCTTTGTTTTTCTGCTGCCTCGTTTCATTTCCAGAAACACGCGCTATGGCGCTATGTCGCTCTACCATCCACACACACACATGCACAAGCCACACCCCTCTCTCTCTCTCTCTCTCTCTCTCTCTTAAAGGGACCGATCTCATCTCACTCTGCATGACCCTAATATCATAATATGTGTGTTCTAGACTAGAGAATCACAGAACAGACGATCGTCCTTATTATTATGCCGTTTAAACCAATTATTTAAATTGGTTTGTTAAATTTGGCATCATATAAATTGCGCTGACAACTCCACACAATGCTTCCCCGCAGAGCAGATTAGGATTTTGTGACTGTTGCCTTTTAGTTTAGCTGTGTGTTTTGTCTAGACTCCCTTTTGTTAGTTGTACCACTCTTGAAGTGAGGTTTTGTTTTGTTTTCTATTTAGTATATTAGTATGTATTTTCCCTGTATGCCTTGAGACTCCTTTTGAGTCCTCCCTTAGTTTGGTTATCTGTCAACCTGTGCCCTTTTGGCCCTTTTGTTTGTTTCAGGCTGCCTGCCTGCCATTTTTTGCTTTATAAATAAATCACCTATAATTATACCAATACTAATCTGGTCGTGTCGTTTCCCGTTTGTACCCCTATAGCCAAGTGGGAACGTAACACGTGGGGGCTCGTGTCCGGGATCTTTAAATCAATTCCTGGGGTTATAGGTGGTTGTGTTGTGGCTGAAAAATTTGTGAAACGGGTGGGCGGTACACCCAGGTATGGCATCGTTCGACATAGAGGCGTTCTTGGTCTGGGCGTCCAATGAGCATCTGGACCGGTGTAAAAAGGATGATTTAATAGTGATAGCGCGGCACTTCAGTCTTGTGGTAAATCGGCAAATGTTGAAAAAAGAGTTGAAGGCATTGGTGGTGGATGAGATGGTGCGAAGAGAGGTACTTGTACCGGCTGTACCAGCTGAGCTCCCAGTGTCCGATGTTCCCACTGAGGGCCTGTTGCGTCCGGGGACTGAGGCAGAGTTTACGTTTACTGAAGGCAGGGGTAGTGACAGCGAGGGGGGCGAGCTGTGTGAGGCACCGCTCACGCCGGCTCGCAGATGTCCACCCTCTCCTGTTGGTAGTACAGATTCCCGGGAGGGGGCTAAACTCAAGGTCCGTCTCGCCCGGCTCCAGTTGGAAGCCAAGGACAGGCAGCGTCAGTGGGAAGCTAACGACAGGGAGAAAGCCAGGCAGTTACAGCTGGAGCTACGAAAGTTGGAAATGGACAAGGAAGTCCGAAAGTTGGAAATTGACAAGGAAGTGTGGATACGTCAGCTGGAGCTAGACTCTGAGCTGCGCGCCTCCGGTGCTTCTGGCCATGGTGGAGGAAGTTCCTCGCCTCATTCTCACCCACCTGCCTTCAATGTAGGAAAAAATGTTGCGTTGGTGCCGGTTTTCCGTGAGGCTGAAGTGGATGCGTATTTCGGTGCGTTTGAACGCAAGGCAGCGGCATTACAGTGGCCGGCTGACGCCTGGGCTCTGTTAGTGCAGTGTAAACTTCACGGGAGAGCTCAGGAGGCGGTTGCTGCTCTTTCACTTTTTTTTGAAAAAAAAAGAAAGATGGCGGTGGCAGGCAGGTCAGGTGTAACAGGAGCTCTCCTTGCATTTTTAACATATGCCTTCATTTTAAACTTTTTAAACACGGGTCCATTCTTAAATCCGAATAATGGGCCCTGCATCTTAGCAGTGCACACAGACAAATTGAAGCACTTTGGGTACGGGAAACACGCTCTGATGCAAACATTTGTTCTCACCGCGGGTCAACATCAACAACATAACCTTAAGCGAAATAATGAAGTCCGAGACAAACGTCAAGGTAACTGCCGTATCATCATCACACTCTACCTGTTGCTATCTGGAGACGTACATCAGTGCCCAGGCCCAACAACTCGAAACATCAACCGTGAAGTCACGAAGAGCAACAACCCTGTCTCTCAGGTACGTGACACTCACAGAGAAAGTGACGGAACACATACACCAACCTGGGAAGTGGAGCTGCCGGTGCCGGGGAGCGGAGATCCGGGACGCCGGGGGCCGTGGACGAGGGGAGCGGCGGGGACCGGGACCGGCTTGCTGCGTTCGGGCACAGCGTCGAGGATGCCCCGATGGCCATGGAGGAGGTGTCCTCTGACCCGTATGGCTTTTCTAACTTGACCGGCTTGTGCTGTCCAGCAAACCCGGAAGTTGGATGTTGCGTTCAGGTGCAAACTCAGCGCGTCAGTCCGTTCGACAAACAACATGCTTACAAAATCAACAGGACCATAAATCCTGTTTTCAAAAAACACCGCAAGTTCAATTTATTTAAAACTGTTAATCACTCTTTAGTGATCTGGGATCAACAACATAAACCGAAGGGCATCCTTGGAGGACATTTGAACATCCGTAGCCTCACACCTAAAGCTGATCAAGTCTATCATCTTCTTCATGATTCCAATTTAGATTTTCTCTGCCTATCAGAAACATGGCTTCATACCAACTCTCCATCCGCTGCATTGCATGTGCCAGGCTATCAAAGCTTTAGACATGATCGATCTTACGGAAGAGGGGGTGGGGTCATGATTTATGTCAAAGACCATCTCAACTGTCATCAAATATGCTGGCCTTTTAACCATGACTTGGAATGTCTTGGATTAAAAATAATGCTGTCCCCTGAAATGTCATTTGTGCTCATTGTTGTTTATCGCCCACCATCTTCAAATAATGACTTCTACACCACATTCAAAAAACTTCTTAAAGCATGTGATTTCAAAACAGAAGTAATACTGCTTGGTGACCTGAATTGTAACTGGTTAGACAAGACAAGTAGGAAAGCCCTTAAGCAAATCACAGATAGTTTAGACTTAACACAAATGACAGAAGGACCAACCAGAATAACCTCATCCTCACAGACACAAATAGACTTAATATTAAGTAATAAACCTGAGAGAGTGGATAAAACATTTAATTTCATCACTGGACTATCTGACCACAACTTAATATTAATATCCAGAAAACTCACAAAGAAACGGTTCCACCACTCTTACAAACCTCTGGAACAACTAAGAATACCAAAAAATGAATTTGCAAACTTTGAGCAAGCTGTGCAACAGACTGACTGGGAAAGTATGCTAACTGGGAGCAGTGTAGAAACAGACAGCCAAATGTTTGCGACCAAGCTACATGATTTAGTGCAGATGTTCTCCAGAAAAATGAAAAGTGGAAAAAACAAAAACAATGCACTTCCTTGGTTCAATACGGACATATTGAACTTGATGAAGGAAAGAGACTTTGCACTGAAAAGAGCACTGAAAACTAAATTAACTACTGACAGGCATAGGTTTACTTCATTACGTAACAAAGTAACTCAAACATCAGAAAGGCAAAAGCCAACTTCTTCATAACAATAATTAATGAGGCAAAAGGTAACACTAAAATAATTTGGGAACAGATTAAAAACTTACTGGGAATCAAGCACAGGCCAAAAAAGCAGCTAGAACTAAAAGAGAATGGTAACCTAGTGCAAGACCCAGAACAACTTGCCATAGCTTTTAATACATATTTATCAACTCTGTAGATGAGATTGCACAGAACTTCCCTTTGAGAGCAGAACATATTATCAAAGTCGACGAAAGTAAGATGTCCTTTTGCATTCAACCCATATCGGAATTAAAAACCAAAGCAATTATTAATTCTCTTAAAACTTCGACAGCTAAGGACACATACGCTATGGATTCTACAATGCTTAAATCACTGCAAGATTACTTAGTCTGCCCTCTTACCCAAATCATCAATTCATCTGTATTACATGGGACATTCCCAAGTGCATGGAAGACTGCAATTGTAACCCCCATTTTCAAGTCAGGTGACCCTCTGAACATCAACAACTACCGCCCAATTAGCATCTTACCTGTAGTATCCAAGGTGGCTGAGAAGTGGGTGTCAGAACAGCTTGTCTCCTTCTTAAACAACAGTCCATTTCAACTTCATCCCATGCAGTTTGGCTTCAGGGCAAATTATTCAACCGAAACAGCCAACTGCTTTTTTATAGAAAAGGTCAAAGCAATGGTTGACAAAGGAGGTGTTGTTGGTGCAGTATGTCTGGATTTACGCAAAGCCTTTGATACAGTCAACCATAAGGTCCTTCTGTCCAAACTGTCGGCTTTTAACTGCTCTCCATTAACACTCAGTTGGATTGAATCATACCTTACTGGTAGGCGTCAGCATGTTATCGTCAATAATCGACTCTCTCCAGCTCTAGACTTAAGCACCGGAGTACCACAAGGTTCAATACTTGGTCCACTTCTTTTTTCCCTATATATTAATGACCTGCCATCTGTCTGTCCTGATGTGGAAACACAGCTATATGCCGATGACACTGTGATATATGTGCATGCCAACACAAAGCAAAAGGCTGCTGATAAACTGACCTCAGCTTTAGTGCTGATCACTAGCTGGCTACACCGCTCCTGTCTTCAGCTTAATGTCAACAAAACAGTTGGAATGTTTTTCACAAAAAGAAAATGCAACATTGTGTCAAATATAAGCATCTCAGGTGAACATATTAACATTGTGCCTCAGGTTAAGTACCTTGGAATCATTATTGACTCTAATTTAACATTCAAAACACAAGTCAAAAAAGTGACCCAAAGAGTCAAGTTTAGCCTAGCAAATTTTAAATACATAAGAAACACAATGACATTGAATTCTGCCAAATTATACATGAATGCCATGATCATGTCACATCTTACATACTGTCTCACAAGCTGGGGTCAAACTAACAGCTCCACACTGAAGCCACTAGCAACCCTGTACAAACAAACCCTCAAAGTACTGGACCAGAAACCTAACCGCTCCCATCACTGTACCATCCTCAACAAGCATAACATCCTGAGTTGGGAAGATTTAATAAAGTATAGGAACATCGTTCTGGTTTACAAAATCCTGCACAATACAGCCCCTCCACCTCTTAGCTCATTGGTTACTCAACGTAACAACACCAGACGGACCACTAGAAGCTCCACACGTGGCGACCTATCAGTCCCATTCAGGAAGAGTACTTTTGGTCAGTCATCATTCTCGGTCACAGCAATACAAAACTGGAACTCTCTACCCACTCAAATCAAAGACATACATACACATACCACCTTCACAGCTCACTTAAAAACATGGTTCACTGAGAACTACACCTGCACACACTAGTCTGTGTTAAGTATGGCGTGAGTGTTACATGTTGTGTTACATGTTGTGATCATGGATGTTGCCCCTCGTTTCTGTGATGTGATTGTGATGTGCTATATGTGACATGTACTGTATATAGTAACGTGTGTTGTTTATTGTTCTCTTTTATCCTCTTTCCTCCTTTTTATTTTATTTTATATATTTTCTTATAACTAATGCTGTTGATATATTGTAATTTTAAGGGTGTCTATTACCATCTGGCCGGGGACAACGGCTGGAAATTAGCCATGTCGGCTAAAGCTGCTCCATTTACTGTTTTTGTGACAGTTCATCGATGGGGACTGTCCACGACACTATAAATAAATAAACTAAACTAAACTAAACAGTCAAAATTAATTACTGGATTTTTCCCTGTTGCTGTGTGCCCAGCATTACCTATACGGGGTATAGTCCTTTTAATGGGAAACGACATCGCAGGAGGTAAGGTAACTCCTGCACTTGAAATATTGGATTCTCCTCAGACTGTGTTGTCTGAGGCCACAAATGCTCACATTTTCCCCATTTGTGCTGTCACCCGCGCGCAGGCGCATAAGAGTGACTCGGAGGTGTCGCTAAATGATACTATGTTTGGGACCCTGTTTACCAACCTGATCTCACCAGAATGCGTGACTCCACCACGACTCCTTAAAGGGAAATGGAAACACTTTTCAAACTGCTTTCCATGCGACAATATTACCATTAGGAAATGTATTTATCTAGTCTATTTCCAATGTAAACGATCGAGATACGCGAATTTACTTTTTGAAATACGTGCCTAATGACCATAGGCGCTTCCATTGCTCCGGGACTTTTCCAGTGACGTCACTGATTGGGTGCGGCTTCCTGGGCCAAAGCTCAATAACAAACAACATGGCGTGCAATGCACCAGTAGTTTACATTACAAGAAAACGGTCGTCGTCAGGAGTTTATTGTATTGCCCCAGGCTGCACAAATGGATTTTATACAAAGAAGGAAGAAGTACATGTCCATAGGCTGCCACTAAAGGATGAGAAGCTGCTCAAAGTCCAGTCTGGATGCCTGGTTCAATACAAAACATTGGATTTGAAGCCAGGATCTGTTCCCACAATATTCGATTTCTCAACGTATGCAGTCGGGAACACCGACCGTCCCAGCACGTCGGCCGCGCAAGACAATGACAGTGTCAACAAACGTGAAGTTCGAGCCACCAAACGAGTTGCTTCAGCTGCCGAGAGAGAGGTAAATATTGCAGCACTACCAGATTACTAGCTCACACATGTATTTACTGACACAGTGTGACCTTATTAATTAACGCAATCGCGTCCAAACTAAATGGTAGCTATTATTATGACGCACAATAGAGAATTGGGGGTGTTCTATAGCTCAACTAATTAAACTGGCATACACACGCTCATCTGTCGAAAACAGCCCTAAAAAGGCTAGTATTGCTATTGATGGATGGTATTGCAGGACCCAGAGCGCACGGAGCACAGAGCGGACAGCAGATAACGGAATTGCAGTTGTATTGCTTATAGATTATCAGAACATTTCAAAGGGGACACAGCCCCATTGGATATTAACCTATGGATTAACTACATCATCGTTTTTATCGTTGTAATGCCATTGAAGACCAGTTTAGACCAGACAATGAGGAAGGTAAGCCGTTAGCCTGGCGTATGTTAGTACCTAGCGCCACTTGTTTTGATGTACGTTTTTGTGGATAACCTCGCGAGTTTGTATCTTTCAGTGTTGAGGTGGGCACCGTTAGATTCTGTGTCTCCTTGCGATCATAAACGATGTGTTGGATGTGCGGCTAGGATAAGTAATAAGGGAGCTATCGGTGCAGTAATAGGTTAGCATTTTCGCTCGGGGCTAATTCAGAGGCTCACTGTTAGCATTGTGTTTTTTTAATTTTTTTATTCCGGATCGTATGCCACTCTATTCGACCGAATCGGTTCATAAGCATAGGCCATGGGATGCCTGGTAACTGTAGATGCTTCCACATCAATGTCATCTCCCGACGAATAGTCAAATTCATCGTTCAAAACGTCGATCTCATTGCAAAATTCCTCCATCGCTGCCATATCTGCTACGTTGTGTTGACTTTTGGTGGAGCGAAAACACAGCCAGTGACGTCACCATTTGGGACTCCCCTAATGGCGGCGGCCTGGTCCCGGAATTCCCCACCCGGCCGGCGGATAATTAATTTTCTTTTGGCGAGTAATATCATATACAATAAATATTACGATCAATATCCATTGTAAAATGAATAAACTACCGGAATATTATAACTGTAATTGGTGTTTCCTTTCCCCTTTAACACTGCATTGCGTGGTGGACTCACGAACTTTGTTACATTTACGTGTCGGCACCACGCAAACAACCCCAATAAAGTGAATGAGGCTCTTTTGTCGTGGTGCACACACGCATTTCTACAACGTCCTGCAGGGAGCTTTTATTCTATAAAACGTTTTTAAAATATACTTTATAGCTTGTAGTAACTCGCGGGAGGCTTCTTTTATTTTATTTGTATTCATAATAATTTTTATTTTTCGTCAGAATGTATTATGGTGCATTATTTACGATTTTTTGTTCTCAAAAAACAGTGCATTGTGTCTAATACAACTGGGATTTTTATTAAATTAGTTCGTTTTTAAGGAAGGCCAGAGCTTAAGCTGTGTCCAATAGATTGTTCCCTTTAGTTAACGTTTTTTAAAAGAACATTATATTCCTATTTGATCATGTCCCCTTTATTGTATTACGGAGAGCAATGTGAGCGTCCATTCCCATTGGATAACGGAGGATTTTACACCCGGAAGTAAGTATTCCCCTTACTGTCGATTAATTTTACAGTGCCATCTGCACTACTCATCGACTCAAAAACACCAGATTATCCTTGTTGATTACACAACATTGATTGGTTTAAATTGTGTACAATGCTTTTGTATTTTTCCCCTTCGATTCGGAGAAACAAATATGTGTTCAGTTTAGGATGGCCGAAGACACTACACTACCCAGAATCCTCAGCTATCGTTTGGGACTCCACCATGTGCTTTGCTTGACAAACCCTGTGATTTGTCCTCAACCTCTGTGATTGGATGTTGGAGTGGCAGTGCGCGAAGTGTACGCTGAGCGACAAACAGCATTTTGAAATGGAATGAAACCCATCACGGCACACCATTCAAAACAGGAATCGAACGTCTCCTACCCCCCCCCCCCTTAGGTCACAGGCTCCTCCAACAGTGCAACACAATAAAACAGATACACAGAAAAATAGTGCAAGTCAATACAAAAAGAAAATTAGTAAAATAGTAAAAAGTGAAATAGTGCAATAAGAGTCTATACAAGGGATTGGAATATGATATATTAAACAAATCATTTCTAAGTAGCAGCCAGATTAATGCTATGGCTGTTATTTCAAAGTTCAGGTCTATAATAGTTTTATGGCCTGTGGGATGAAACTGTCCCTGAGTCTGGTGGTTTTAGTCCGGATGTAAGATAAAATAAGATAAGATAAGATGGTACTTTATTGATCCCAATTTGGGAAATTGTTTTTGTTGCAGCAGCATAAAAGACAAGGCATTTTACAATAAAACAAAACTACAAACAAACAAGAATAGAAAAAAAAGAAAATAGAAAATATAGGCTACGTGTTGAAATAAAAAATATACATGTAGATATTATATATGCAAATATACATATTCAAAAATATATGACAATGGAATATGGAATATCAAATATTGAACAGATTATATATGTGTACAATGTACAGCGATGTTGTATTAGAGAAACTATGGAGCAGAGAGTTCTCTTCCAACCAGAGGTGATTTATTGTACAGAGTTATTGCAGTGGGCAGGAATGTGTTCCTGTATCGGTCCTTGTGACAGCGGAGCTGCAGCAGTCTGTTGGAGAAGGAGCTCCGTTGACTGTCCAGCTGCAGGTGGAGAGGATGGGTGGGGTTATCCATCATGGACAACAGCCTGTTCAGTGTCCTCCTCTCCACCACAGCTTCAAAGGGGTCCAGCTTGATGCCGATGACAGACCCAGCTTTCCTGATCAGTTTATTGATCCTGCTGGTGTCACCGGCTCTGATGCTGCCCCCCCCCCCAGCAGACCGCAGCAAAGAAGAGTGCACTGGCCACAACAGACTAGAAGATCTCCAGCATCTTGCTGCACACGTGGAAGGATCTCAGCTTCCTCAGAAATAGAGTCTGTTCATCCCCTTCTTGTACACAGCGTCAGTATGAGGGCTTTCTTTAAGGTTAACCTGGTATTTTTACTCCACTACATTTATTTTAGTTACTTTACAGATTCTGATTAATGATGTGAAATATAAACAACCCTTAAAGCAGACTTTAGTTACACCTGAGTAAAATTCAGGGAAGGTGATTGTCAAGTGCCAACAATCAGGAGAGATATTTGATTGGAGGACTGGCTTATCTAAAGCCAGTTGAGTAGCACTTGAAATGTTTGGCTCTATGAAACCTGATGTACTTATATGATTCTGTTTTCTTTAAGCTTGTATTTTGTTGGTCGAACGCACTTATTGTAAGTCGCTTTGGATAAAAGCGTCAGCTAAATGCAATGTAATGTAATGTAATGATTGTTGGTGCTTGAGAAGACTAAATATTTGTCTGCAGATCCCTATAAAGTATATACATTACTCGTTATTCTCTACAAATTAATTAGTTAATTAAAAACTGTATATAATTGCTATTTTGGACATCCCTTTTCAAGATTTCAATATTACTCTAAACGTGTAATAACGTGCTTTAACCAGTAGGTGGTTTGGGTTAAAAAGCTGTCAAGTTTACAGTGTTAACAAAATAAAATATACTGCTGGTTTAGTTTACGACCGATATATTCTGTTATTGTTTTGATATTTGTAACACAAAAGCGATGGAAAACCCCCACAGCAACACAGAAAAGATAGTCTTAACATGAGTAGTTAATAAAAAACAATAATATCAAAACAAATTATTACTATTATTTATTGTGAAATTAAAACAGAACGGTAAAAGAATAGTTTCCGGTCTATTTTGAGGCCAGATCTCTGTAGATAAAGAAAGAACTACGACAGATGTGTACTATTTACAATGCATTCATGTGATGACTTTCAAAGAGTAAAGAAAGCACTGCTGAATAAAGTATGATTTATCTTTTACGAAACGTTTTTTCATATGGAATGCAGTTGGAGGTCAACCAATCACAGAGCTTGAGGCAACGCGGAACAATAGCTGAGGATTCTGGGTAGTGTAGTGTCTTCGGCCATCCTAAACTGAACAAATCTTTGTTTCTCCGAATCGAAGGGGAAAATTACAAAAGTATTGTACACAACTTAAACCAATCAATGTTGTATAATCAACAAGGATAATCTGGTGTTTTTGAGTTGATCAGTAATGCAGATAGCACTGTAAAATCAATCGACAGTAAGGGGAATACTTACTTCCGGGTGTAAAATCCTCCGTTATCCAATGGGAATGGACGCTCATTGCTCTCCGTAATACAATAAAGGGGACATGATCAAATTGGAATATAATGTTCTTTTAAAAAACGTTAACTAAAGGGAACAATCTATTTGACACAGCTGAAGCTCTTCCTTAAAAACTAACTAATTTAATAAAAATCACAGTTGTATTACACACAATGCACTGTTTTTTTAGAACAAAAAATCGTAACTAATGCACCATAATACATTCTGACGAAAAATAAAAATTATTATGAATACAAATAAAATAAAAGAAGCCTCCCGTGAGTTACTACAAGCTATAAAGTAGATTTTAAAAACGTTTTATAGAATAAAAGCTCCCTGAAGGACGTTGTAGAAATGCGTGTGTGCACCACGACAAAGGAGCCTCATTCACTTTACATTGGGCTTGTTTGCGTGGTGCAGACACGTAAATGTAACAACGTTTGTGAGTCCACCACGCAATGCGGTGTTAAGGAGTCGTGGTGGAATCACGCATTCTGGTGAGATCAGGTTGCTGTTTACAGATGAAAAAATGCCGGAGGAAAAGCCAGTAGTGGCGAATTCCGTTCTCCCTGCTATGACCGCTGCGCCAGCGCAACCTGCCAGCCCAGCCGTTGACGGTTCCACACTCCCGGTAACCCGAGAGCGGTTACTCGCCGCGCAGAGGGCGGATCCGACGCTTGCGAAGTGTTTCGAGCAGGTGGTGAGTAATGACAAAGCAAGGGGTGAGAAGGTGGCTTATGTGTTGGATAAGGAGATATTAGTGCGCCAATGGTCCCTCACTGCTACTGCTGAAGCTGACTGGAGTGTAGTGCATCAAGTAGTCGTGCCGGTGCCATACCGTCAACATGTGCTATCTGTAGCGCATGAAAGTCAATGGTCGGGACACTTGGGCGTGACAAAAACCTACCAAATAATTCTGAAGCATTTCTTTTGGCCAGGTTTAAAGAAAGATGTCTCTAGCTTCTGCCGCTGCTGTCATGTGTGCCAGGTTGTCGGTAAGCCTAATCAAAAAATTCCGCAGGCTCCGTTACATCCCATACCTGCTATAGGTGAGCCCTTTGACCGGGTGTTGATAGACTGTGTTGGTCCTTTACCACGTACGAAAACAGGTCAACAGTATTTACTCACGATAATGTGTACGTCGACTCGTTTTCCGGAAGCGATTCCGCTGCGTAGCATTACTTCAACATCTGTAGTTAAGGCCTTGACGAAGTTCTTTTCTACATTTGGAATTCCGCGAGTAATCCAGAGTGACCAAGGGACACATTTTAAATCTAAATTGTTCAAACAGGTCCTCCAAACACTGCAGGTTAAACATGTGATATCTAGTGCGTATCATCCCGAGTCGCAGGGGGCATTAGAACGGTGGCATCAGACCTTAAAAAGCATGCTGCGAAAATACTGTATGGAGACAGAAAAAAATTGGGATGAGGGAATTCCTTTCGTTTTGTTCGCAGCCCGTGAAGCTGTTCAGGAGTCATTAGGATTCAGTCCCGCGGAGCTCGTCTTCGGCCATACGCCCCGCGGTCCACTTAAAATCCTACACGATGAGTTTCTTTCGGCTGATAGTCCTCCTGATAAAAACGTATTAGATTACGTTAGTCAGTTCCGTGAGCGTTTGCACCGAGCAAATTCACTCGCTAGAGAGTCGCTCTCCGCTTCACAAGCTGTCATGAAGCGTAATTATGACCGTGCCGCTGTCCCTAGGCACTTTGAAATAGGTGACAAGGTCCTCGCACTATTACCTATCCCCGGCTCTGCGCTCTCAGCCAAATTCCTCGGTCCATATGAAATCCACGATTGTCTTAGTGACACGGATTATGTTATTTGTACTCCGGAGAGACGGCGCAAAACGCGCGTCTGTCATATTAATATGTTGAAACGCTACCATTCCCGCGCCGCCGCTGATAGCCAGCCTGCCGGCTCGGAGAATCAAAGAGTAGCTGTTTCGGCGTTAATAGTGGTAGATAGTTCCGGCCCGTCTGACGACGGTTTGGTAATGCGCTCACATCACCAGCCGGGTGCTCGGTTGTGCAACTCGGACAAAAAAAAAGACACTTTTGAGTCACGCTCCTGTGCTCGCTGCTCCCGATCTTGCGAAGCCCTTTAAACTCGAGGTGGATGCTAGTGCAGTGGGGGCCGGTGCTGTTTTACTGCAGGAAGATGCGGCGGGAGTTGATCATCCTGTCTGCTATTTCTCCCGTAAGTTCAACAAACACCAGGTACGCTACTCTACCATTGAAAAGGAGACCCTTGCTTTGTTGTTAGCTCTCCAGCACTTTGAGGTTTATGTCGGGTCTAGTTCTTTGCCGGTTGCAGTGTTTACCGATCATAACCCCATTGTCTTTTTGTCCCGCATGTACAACCACAATCAGCGTCTCATGCGGTGGGCTCTGATTGTCCAGGACTACAACCTGCAAATCTGCCACAAGAAAGGTTCAGAGAATGTGTTGGCCGATGCTTGTCCAGGTTGAGTTGAGATGTTAGTGTGTGTTAGGTTCACAAAACTGTGGGTTTGTGTTTTAAGGGGGGGGGGGGGGGGGTGTTACGGATGCTGTTTGTCTGCTCATTAATCTGCCTGTGAGTGTTTTCAGCTGTGTGTGTGTTCATGTAACTGAGCTGTGTGGTTGCGCCAACATCATTGGCTGCCCATCTCCTGGTCCGCCTCTGAAGATGGGGATTGGATTGACGTCGTCCAATCGCAGCGCACAGCCGGTGCACACCTGCTGGGGAGGAGTACAAAGGCTGCGGACAATCATCACTCTGGAGGCTCTGCTGCGATCAGACGCCTCATACCGTTTGCTCTTGTGTCATGGACACTACAGACTGTGTTTGGTGCAACATATGTGTTCAGTGTCGAGTGACAATTTATGTGCTTAATGTTGAGTGTCTAGAGTAGCTTAGTTAGAGGGTAGAGTAGTTTAGTTAGTGTTTAGAGCAGATTAGGATTTTGTGACTGTTGCCTTTTAGTTTAGCTGTGTGTTTTGTCTAGACTCCCTTTTGTTAGTTGTACCACTCTTGAAGTGAGGTTTTGTTTTGTTATCTATTTAGTATATTAGTATGTATTTTCCCTGTATGCCTTGAGACTCCTTTTGAGTCCTCCCTTAGTTTGGTTATCTGTCAACCTGTGCCCTTTTGGCCCTTTTGTTTGTTTCAGGCTGCCTGCCTGTCATTTTGTTACACCTTGCTTTATAAATAAATCACCTATAATTATACCAATACTAATCTGGTCGTGTCGTTTCCCGTTTGTACCCCTATAGCCAAGTGGGAACGTAACAAGCACGTATACTAAGGAAACAAAACAAGATTCAAGCAACATGGTCGACAAATTGTAAAAATTGTATCAAACTAAACGGATCAACAGCAGAGATGGCGAAAGTGCTCATTATCCGGGAAATCACCGAGCTGAGTCAGTTTGAGGAATGAAACATCAAAATCAACATAAGGTAACTGAATAGCTACACACTGAAATGAACACACTAACCCCCTAAACGCACCAGGAGCGTCTGCGCTGCGTTACGGCTGCGCCGCGGCGTTCGCAAAGATCGCGGCCACTCTAGTCAATGGGTGCTGTTCCACCAGACTGGTGGAACAGCACCCAGAAGCTCCTCGCCGCAAGGAATTTCTAAAATATAGGATGAATCCTATTTTTTGCAGCGCGGCGCAGGCAGGAAGTGATGAAAATCACCTTGTTGTCTGCTTTGCTGGTTGAGGGGGTGCACCGGGTGCACCCAAAACCGGCTCCTTCTCCTCCCCCCCACCACCGTCTTTCAAGTAGGAGAATACTGCAGCGTTCTCCTCCGGTTTACAGGCATTGTCAATTATATATATATACAATAATTATGATGATGAATGCATATTTTTTTACCACTAAAATACAGCAACACATCTTTGATTCATGTCGTTTATAACTGGAATATTACAATTATTATTAACTGTGTCTGTAGTCTACAACACAACAAAATAGGAAATAACAACAATAAACCCGATTTAAACAGACACAAACATAAACCATTTAACTACGTAGCCTACTTACTTGTAGAAGTACAAAATGTCCAGGAAATATTCCAAAATCAACAACAACTGCGAGGCTGCACACACGACGCTCCGCTTCCGCAACGTTTTGAAACGCGCCTGGTGTGTTAGGTCGCAGGAGGAGGGCGCAGCCGTAGCGCAGCGTGGCGCAGACGCTCCTGGTGCGTTTAGGGGGTTAGAACACCCATGATAAGCTTGGACAAAAACCACTCACCCAGTGGCACAGCCCCACCTAGTGTCTGCATAAAGTATTACAAATAATGATTACAACAAAATGCAAAAAATAAATTAAAAAATATATAAAATATATTTTAAGATCATGTTTAATCATCTGATTCGTCTGTACATTGCTGTTTTAGTATATGTTCTTCTAATTAGTGTCTACAGTGTGCCTATTGAGCTGTTTAGAGCCATGTGGGACAAAACCTGATCCTGCCATGGGAGCCTGCCTGCAGACCTCCACTCTCAGGACAGTTCCGGTGCAGACCTCCACTCTCAGGACACCTCCACTGTCAGTACAGGAAGTGACGATTCTGACGCGTTTTTTTTCCCGCCCACCGAAGGACTCGTTTGATGGAAGTTTTCAAATCACAATGGAGACTCATCACGGAGGTGATGAGTCCGACCACCGTGCACTTTGGGTCGGCCTTGGTCAAGCCCTTTTGACCCCCCCAACCTGGTTCTCGTAAAAGTTTTTCGCTCAAATGACACCATGGAGGAATGTAACGGGAGTTGACAGGGGACTCTGCCCTCCTCACGAGTGCCTATTTTCGGATACTTTTTTTCACTTTTCCCCGGTTTTATTATTTTTTAGGTTATTTCACCCGGGGACCTGGGACATTGCCCGGTCTCGGGTGTCCCCCCACGGCCTGTGTCCAGCCCCCCTCGATCCTGCCCCTCCCTCTGACTGTCTAAGTGAACGGTGACTGCAAAAACTATTTCCTATTTAATGTGTGTGGCAAAAAATAATGACCATAGGGGCAAAGTGCTGCCATCCCCACCATACGTCATCTCACATAATTCAGAGCTGATTGGCTGTAAGTACGTGTGCCGCGAAAAGTGTGGTGTGTGAAGAGGAGACGAGAGAGCTGCAGTGAGGCGTCCTAAAACCAGGAAGTAAGCTGCGCATGGCTTCCCTCCACAAAAAGCAACGAGATTTCTCCATAGGATTTTAGAAAATAGCTCAAAATAAGATCTGTGGGAAACGTAGCTGTTAGATAAATGTACGTTTTGTTCAGCCGGATAATATCCACATGTCTACCCTACTTTTATCATTTTCGAATCAAAAATCTATTGATTAGATTAGATTTATGATAGACTTTTGAAACTACAAGAAGATAAGGAGGACTTTTACAAAAAAGTAATAGAGATTGTTGTCCAGAAGGATAGGCAAATGGACTTAATTTTCACGTCAAGGTAAGACTGCAATTTTATTGAAAATGGGATCTTACTAAGAGAGAACAATTCAATATTTAAATGATAAAAATACATTTTTTTGGGTATCCTTTTGTTGAACTGTCTGTTTAAAAGTAATTGAAGCATCAGACAAAAAAAGCTTTTGAAAATAATATTATATTTTGATTTAATATATTTGTAAACCTGAAGAGTCAGTGCCAGTGCCTCAGCAGCCATGAACCTCTCTGCAGAAGCTTATATATAGACATCTGAGTTCTCATTCATAACACTCCGGTTCGATGTCTCACTATGGGATGCGCCTCATCGCGGAGCAAACAGAAGCATCAATCTCATTACGCCAATCCTGATTGGCCGGTGATTCTTGACGTCAACGTCAGGGGAAATCACCCCCTATAAGTAGCCTGCGCCACGACGCATGCGTCATTCAAACACCTCTTCTCGCTTCAGAGCACATCTCGAACGGTAGCCGGGCTAGCTTAACAGTCCACAGACTGAACCCAACTAATTTTCGGTCGACGGGCGTTAGCCGGCTACCCGATTCTCTCACAGAAGAATATTATAGTCAACCTCGCCGTTCTTCCTCTGGAGTAAGGTAAGGTTTTGACTTCAAGTTAGCAACACACCAGTTGCTAGCTTGTGTTTTTTCCCTCACTGCCGACACCACGGTAGCGAGGACACTTTTTTCTTCTCTCTTCCACGGAGGAGAAAAGGATTACAGGAATATTACCATACCAGGTAATATCCTTGAGAGAAATTCTGAGATAAAAGCGTTTAGCACAAGCGGCAGCACTTAGCAACCAAAATGAAAAGCTATATTCTCCCGCATCTGACAGCTGTGTGAGATTACAACAGAGCCTTAAAGAAGAAAAACCTTATAGAGTATACAGCGTTGCTGTGAGACAGATTTCTCTGTCTCACAGCAAATCGAACTGAAAGATGGAGAAAGGCGAACGGAGCACAGAACTAGCAGGTCAAAGACACGGAAACCAAATCGCCCAACACATATATTTTATTCCATTTCCTTGTGCTTTCAGTCATATATGTGTCAGCATAATTTTCCACTCCATTAAGAGTGCTATGTGAGTGGTAACATGCTAGAATAATCCTGTTTGAGGCAGAAAACAAGACTAAAAACAGCTTGTCTTTTCCTTTAAATATAATAGATTAGGCAACAAACCAAGACAAAAATACAGCATTGTTCGCGCAACCACAATTCACAAATGCCCAGAAGCCTGCTTTAAGCTATTGTTTCACCTGAATCCATCCAGCACAGCCTTGAACAATCATTCCCTCTTTTGAGGCTGAAAGATGTGGGGTGAACAATGTGCAGGAGATTGTGATGCCTCACCGTGAAGAGCCTCCACCGAAGGTTAGCGCAACAAGTTAACCTGTCGGGACGGGACCCCCTCATGTCCACTGATCCGCCGACCGGCAATCAAGACACGGGGACGTCTGCCGCAGAGATGGAGCCCCTCACTGCGGTCTGGGGCTCACCGACAGCGGCACCCGCAGAACCGGAATCCCGCGCCATATCAGGCCGAGATCCGGTGGCGGCAAGAAACGCGGGAACGGGGCCCCACGCTATACCAAGCTGGGGCTCCCGACTGGACCTCACCATGGTTTCACCCGCGGAAGATGTCCTGGAGTTAGACTACATGGAGGACGAAGAGTACACCTCTGAGTTCCTCCTGTCTGACTCGGATGAGCAAGAAGACGACGTCTTCGTGTCACCAGCTCAGGCTGCAAAGCCGGGAGCGATGGCTTCTCTCTCGGCGATAGCACACCAGCTTCTCCCTGTCTCAGTATGGACCTACAAGCCGCGTGTCAGCGCGCTGCGGCCAGACTAGACAAGTTGGCCGAGAAAATCTCCGTTCCGGCTGCAGCTCAGGCTCAGCCAACCCAGAATTTCGGCCAGCAGTCGAGGAAGAAGAAGCGAGCGGCGTGACAGCCCCTCCTTCTCCCCTCCGTGAATGTGTTCCAGCCGCCTCGAGAGATGCCTAAACGCCATCCTCAAGTCCGCACAAACACATGTCACACGTTGGTTGATTCCTCTGTCATTAAACATTTGCCGCTGACGCATCCAGGCCGAGGGCCGAGGGCGCAGCTCAGAAAAATGAATAGAAAATCAATAAAACCAATTTTATCCCCTTTTGAGAGCAGCAACGCTATCTCTCAAAAGGCGGATTATTGACGGGTCTGTGAAGGCACCACCGCCACGCGCAGTGCCGGCTGGAGCTGTAAGCGTGACATCTCAGCTGGCTCTAGGAGCATGCAGCAGGAGATACTCACGACACCCAAGCTGCCTCGAACTCTGCTCGGTTTAAAACACCGAAGACGCAGAGGTCGCAGCCCATCCCGAGTCCCCAGCCCGGGCTGGAGACGAGGGCAAGTTGGCCGAGAAAAACTCCGGTTCCGGTTGCAGCTCAGGCTCAGCCAACCCAGAATTTCGGCCAGCAGTCGAGGAAGAAGAAGCGAGCGGCGTGACAGCCCCTCCTTCTCCCCTCCGTGAATGTGTTCCCGCCGCCTCGAGAGATGCCTAAACACCATCCTCAAGTCCGCATAAAACACATGTCACATCTTTCTGTCTGAATAAACCATTTTCCGCTGACGCATCCAGGCTCCGGCCAAGGGCGCAGCTCAAAAAAATGAAAAGAAAGACAATAAACAGTCCGTTAACTATAAATCCCCTTCTGAGAGCAGCTACGGCCTCTCTCAAAAGGCGGATAATAAACGGGTCTGTGAAGGCACCACCGCCACGAGCATGCGCAGTGCCGGTTGGGGCTTTAAGGGCACTACCGCCACGTGCGTACGCAGTGCCGGCTAGAGCTGTAAAGAACGGCCCGTCAATCCTTCCCCTTTCAAGAGCAGCTACGGCATCTCTCAAAGGACGGATTATTGACGGGTCCGTGAAGCCACCGCCACACACATGCGCAGTGCCGGCCGGGGCTTTAAGGGCACCACCGGCACGCGCAGGCGCAGTGCCGACTGGAGCCGTGAGGGCACCACTGGCACACACATGCGCAGTACCGGCTGGAGCTGTAAAGGCACCTCCGTCACGCACATGCGCAGTGCCGACCGGAGCCGTAAGAGTGACATCCCAGCTGGCTCTAAGGAGCATACAGCAGGAGATACTCACGACATCTGCCTGGGCTTCTCAAAACAGTTATAATTTATCTGTTTTCACAAACCCAGAGAGAGTCAACCCATATTCTGGAGAGAGAGGTTCTCTCTCTCTCCTAGAAAGAAGTATAGTATAATGCCCACCGAGCGGAGTCAGATTACGGAGGAAAATGTCCTCGTAAAGCACCCACTCAACATGGGCCTCATAATAAAACTAAACCCCGAACGCCACGGCTTACGGAGAGTTTTGGTGATTATAAAATGCGTAGTGGCACTACACCCGACTTTTCCAGTGCGGGACGCGCCTACGGGTGCAGTCCTTTCACGGAAGGTGGTCACCACGGACGCAGGTCAGACGGGCTGACAGGGGACTTACGAGGGTCGCCCGGTGAGAGGTCTCTAGAACAGAGACTTCCAGCGGGCACGCGTAAATTACCCGGAGCTTTTAGCGGTGTTCCCCACCCAAAAACACTTCCTGCCTTCTCTCAGAGGACATCATGTCCTCGTGAGGATAGACAACACGATATCGTGTATGAACCGCCAGGGGAGATTGCGTTGTCTCCAGTCACACACACTGGCACACAAACTGATCCCTTGGAGCGGCAGACGTCTCCTCTCTCTGAGAGCGACACAGGTACCGGGTGTTATGCACCTAGGGACAGAATTACTGTCAAAGGGTGCACCACTCTATGCAGACTGGACTCCTCATCCAAGCATCGGGAGTCCGCTGTGGGTGCGTTACGGCGGAGCCGCGTTAAGTCTGTTCGCAAGGGGAGAAAATGCTCAATGACAGCTGTTCTCTTTAATGCACGATTTAAACGCACCGTTAGGCGGGGACGCACTCGTACACGATTGACCTCCGGGTCCTCTGTACACGTTCCCACCCCTGGTTCTGTTCCCCTTAACTCCGGCCAGAGTGAAAGAGCAACGCCACACACGTACTCTGATGTTTCCACCCTAGCCCGCAATATACGGGCTGGCGGGGATATATCAGCTGTTGTGCGGGCAGCCGTGGCAGCCCCCACCACGCAGGGACAGATTGTCTCAGGCGGGGAGGGCGATCCTTCACCCACGACCAGAGTGCGGGGCACTATGGGCCTGACCCGTGAGTGGTACAATCTGAATACAGTGGGACTCCCTCAGAAGGTGATAAACACTATTCAGAGTGCGAGAGCTTCCTCCACCAGGTCTCTTTAGGACTGTAAGTGGAGGGTGTTTGAGGAGTGGTGCCTTCAAGAAGGGCACATCTCTTTTCAATGTCCTGTCGGGGTGATTTTATCATTCCTACAGGACTTGATCGATAAACACAGAGCTTTCTCCACGATCAAGGTGTACCTGGCTGCTATTGCTGCATGCCATGTGGGCTTTGAGGGTAAGACGGCTAGCCAACATCCTTTGGTTTGCCGTTTTATGAAGGGAGCTTGCAGGCTCCTCCCTGTCTCCAGGTCGCTGGTGCCCTTATGGGACCTGGCAGTGGTTTTAAATGGGCTCAAAATGACCCCATTTGAACCCCTGGAAGGAGCTGACATGAAACATCTGTCACTCAAGACAGTGCTGTTACTGGCCCTGGCATCCGCCAAGCGGGTCAGCGATATTCATGCACAGACATCCTTCATGCACTCAGTTCGCCCCAGGGCAAACGAGAGTGTTGTTGAAACCCAACCCTGCCTTTACACCAAAGGTGGTTGGTTCGTGTACCCCGATTGACATTGAGGCATTTCCTCCGCAGCTGGTTTCCTCCGGGGAGCAGCAGCAGGATTTATTGTGTCCAGTCCGGGCTTTGCACACATATATGGACAGATCAAAAGAGCTTCGTCTTAATGACCAACTCTTCGTGTCCTGGGCTAAACCTCACAAGGGTAAGCCTGTTACTAAGCAACGACTATCCCACTGGATCATGGAGGCGATTGCTTTGGCCTATACGAGTCAGAATCTGCAAGCACCTTTGGGTCTGCGGGCTCACTCGACTCGGGGCCTGGCTACATCCTGGGCTTTGTTCAAGGGTGTTTCCATCCAGGATATCTGTGCGGCGGCAAGCTGGTCTTCGCCACTCACTTTTGTCCGCTTTTACAGACTGGACGTCTCCGCTCCAAGCGTGGCCCGAGCAGTGCTGGGCACCTTGTTGAGTCGGGACTCCACCTGTTAAATTCTGGTTGATCGGTGATCTTCGAGATAAGCTCGTCTGGCAATACGGGAGCTACAATATCCCATAGTGAGACATCGAACGGAGTGTTATGAATGAGAACTATAGGTTACTTACGTAACCCCCGCCCTCAGAGTAACATGAAGTGAGATGTCTCACCAGACGGCCCTCCTTGCTATGGTGAAGCGAGAAGAGGTGCTTATTTTGAATGACGCATGCGTCGTGGCGCAGGCTACTTATAGGGGGTGATTTCCCCTGACGTTGACGTCAACAATCACCGGCCAATCAGGAGTGGCGTAATGAGATTGATGCTTCTGTTTGCTCCGCGATGAGGCGCATCCCATAGTGAGACATCTCACTTCATGTTACTCAGAGACCTGGGGTTACGTAAGTAACCTATAGTTTTTTGTGCCCCACCACTTTTGTACATATAGAAACGCCACTGCACTCACCTGCTGAATATGAAAAACTGGACTTGAAATGTTTCAAACACACGGAACATAAATCACAAGACTTTGAAAAGGATATTGACCCTGAAAATAATTTCTACAATAACATCCATAACCAATGTGAATACTACACAGAAGATCAACTCAAAAGAAATGGAATGATGGATGGATCAATATCAATATTACATTTTAATAGCAGAAGCCTCATTTCAAATGTATCAAAGATCAAACACTGTTTAAGGCAACTGGAGAAACAAGTTACAGCCCTAGCAATATCAGAGACCTGGCTTAGTGAGGAGCAAGCTGACATGGTTGAAATCGAGGGATACATGTTTTTTACTAATAGGACACATTCTAAAGGTGGGGGGACTGCACTTTATATTAACACAAGTTACAAAAGTAGATCTGTCAGTAATATGTCTTTCGCTGTAGACAACATTATGGAATGCATAACAGTAGAAATTGAAATGAAAACATCTAAAAACCTTCTGATAAGCTGCATGTATAGAAAACCAGGATCATGTATTGACACATTTGAGAAAAAGCTAGCTGAACTTTATAACTACACAAGCAGCAAGAAAATGCTCTTTGTATGTGGAGATTTTAACATTGATTTGCTGAACCCACAAGAACACAATGCAACTACAGAATTTATTAATTCTATGTATAGCAACAGTTTATATCCTACAATCACACGACAACCAGAATAACATCACACAGTGCAACACTCATTGACAACATATTCACAAATGTTATGGATAGGAAAGTAATAAGTGGAATATTAATCAATGATACTGATCACCTGCCAGTCTTTGCAACAATACAGAACTGTACTAGGATCAAAAAAGACACCAGAAAAGTCACAATTACAAGACACAAAACACCAGAGTCTGTTCATTCTTTTAAAGAAGAATGATGTAAACAAGACTGGAACAAAGTGTATGTACCAGATGCAAATGAATGAATGAAAAACACTCAAATCACTAAGGGAATATTAAATGCATGTAAAACGAAAAATGAATTATATAAAGACTTCTTAAAGAATGGATCAGTAGAGGCTGAACAAAAATACAAGACATACAAAAACAAACTAACAAAGATAATACGATGTAGCAAAATGGATCATTACAACAAATTATTGGAGGATAACAAAAATAACATTAAAAATACATGGAATGTATTAAATACCATTATTAAAAAAGGAAATGGAAAGGCACAATACCCAAACAGTTTTCTGTCAAAAAACGATACAGTAATTTATGACATGACCTCAGTTGCCGAAGATTTCAATAAGTACTTTGTCAATGTTGGTCCTTGTCTAGCTGGGAAATTCCAAATACTGGTTGTAGTGATGGTGTTGAAAGTAAAGATATATATGTGAAGGAAACTATATTCTTAAGAGGGACTGATGAAAATGAAATTATTGACACAGTTAAAAAACTTAAGAGTAAAAGGTCTACAGACTGTCATGATATTGACATGTATACAGTTATTGAATGTATAGCCAAACCACTAACTCACATCTGTAATCGGTCAATACAAACCGGTGTATTTCCAAATAAAATGAAAACTGCTAAAGTCATACCAATACATAAATCTGGAGATAAACATGTACTGTCAAACTATAGACCAATTTCATTGCTCTCACAGTTTTCTAAAATACTGGAAAAAATCTACTATACAAGACTAAATGACTTCATCACCAAACATAACATACTCTATGAACAACAATATGGTTTCAGAGCAAACAGAACTACATCATTTGCAGTTATAGAATTTATGGAACACATTACTAAGGCAATAGAAAAGAAAGAATATGCAATAGGGATATTTCTGGACCTTAAAAAAGCATTTGACACGGTTGACCATGAATTATTAATTAAAAAACTACAGAGATATGGCATTAGAGGTGTTGCACTATCATGGCTATCCAGCTACCTACACAACAGGGAACAGTACGTTGAACTACAAAGCCATAAATCACAACTACTGCAGGTTACATGTGGGGTGCCTCAGGGCTCAGTCTTGGGGCCATTACTATTTATTCTGTATATTAACAATATATGTGAATTATGAAAAATTATTAAAACCATTATTTTAGACGACACAAGTCTACTCTGCTGTGGGGACGATTTAGAACAGCTATTGGTCACAATGGAGAAGGAACTGAGCAGGATGAAGATCTGGTTTTACCAAAATAAATTAACATTGAACGCAAGCAAAACCAAACTCATATATTTGGGAATCGATCGACCAATACAGAGAAGAAACTCACTATAAATGGCGTCCAATTAGAAAGAGTATCGGAAATAAATTCCATGGAGTAATCATAGACAATAAATTAAGTTAAGCTATAACTTAATAATAAATTAAATTAAGCTATAACTATAAGCTATATCAAAGCCAAAATATCCAAATCAATAGCAATTCTGAATAAAGCCAAATACCTAATTAATCAAGCTTCTTTGTTTATGCTGTACTGCTCCTTCATACTTCCATACATGATGTATTGTGTGGAAGTTTGGGGGAACACATATAAAACAAATACACATCCTATCTTCATCCTGCAAAAAAGAGCCATACGAGTTATACATAAAACTACCTACAGAGAACCAACAAATAAATTGTTCATCAAACTAAAAACACTAAAACTACAAGACCTGGTTGACTATAAAACTATTCAAATTATGTTCAAAGCCGCAAATCAACAATTACCTCATAATATCCAGGGACTTTTCACACGGAGAGAAAGCATGCACATGTTGAGAGGAAACTGCATTTTCAAAAAACCACCCGTACGAACAAATGCCAAACTTCATTGCATCTCATCAAAAGGTGTTAGTCTGTGGAATAACTGTAACGATGCACTGAAATATTGTACAAGTCTATCTAAACTGAAAGTATTATTTAGGAGTCAAATCATTAATGGTTATGAACAGGACCTGTAAAATCCCATTTGTTGTTATTTCTTGTAATTGTAAAAGTAATTTTTTCTGATTGTTTTGTAAAAAAAAAAGCAAACAAATTAACAAGACAAACATGTCGCTGATGACGATGACCTAATTTTTATTTATAAGAAAAATATATGCTAGAGGGGTAGGACCAGAACAGTTTTTTTAAGCTTCTTCTTGCCCCTGTTGAACATGACAGAGACTATTTGAGAATTATTGTTGTTTTTTTGTTTTTTTGTTGTACTTTGTTATAATTATTAATTTGAGTGAGAAAAAATATATATATATATTATTGTTGTATGTTTTTGTTTCTGACATGTTCAATAAATTGACAAAAAAAAAGTGCTATTTTTTACAAGTGGGGGCTGGACCTCAGTGTTTCTCAAATGACAGCTTAACCTTCTAACCCAGTGGTTCTCAAATGGGGGTATGCGGACCCCTAGGGGTATGTTGGAGTACTGCAGGAGGTATGTGAGATTTTTTTTATGTTAATGAAAAAAAAACATAAGTAATGCATTTAAACAAACTACTAATAGTAGATTAACCACTTTATTCAAAGTTTTACAGTAATTCTGGATACTAACATTGGAAAAATAAACAGGGTGCTGTAGAGCCGATGAATGGGAGTCGGAGGTGAGGTGTTCAGTATGGAACTCCACACTTTATTATCATGAAACATCAGACAGGTACTGTACAGACAGGCATGTGAAGCTAGCATGAATGAACGACCAACCCGGTGCCCTCGCTAATGGGTCCGGGTTGCAGCACACACCAAACACACAGTGAATTGTGTCCTCACACGTGACACCACACAAGCCCCCCCAGAATTTACACATAAACAAAGTCTGTGCGGCGGGGAGGAACGACACGCCGCCCCCCCCACGACTCCTGAGCACGGGAGTCGGAAAAGCGACTTCCGCCTGTGCGGCCCCCGGAAGAGGAGGGACCGGAACAACAGGTCCGAAATCTGTGACCGGGGTCACAGCCGGGGGGCGTCCCCGTAGCGGAGGTCGAGCCAGCACCACCGGCTGGCCCTAGTCCAGGTGAGCAGCCTTCACCCGGTCCACCGAGACATGCTCGGCTTTGCCACCCAGGTCGACCACCAGGTGGTCCCCGTGCTCCAAAACCCGAAAGGGGCCATCGCAAGGGGGTTGTAGGGGGCCTCTGTGCGTGTCGTGCCGGATGCACACGTGCCCCGCCGAGCGGAGCTCCGCGGGAACCCGGCACACTTGGGTACCGTGCTGAGTAGTAATCTGGCAGGCCCTCTCCTGAGCAGATAAGCTAAATGTCTTAAGGAGAAGGGCTTTAATCGCCTCACATTTGCCATGGTGTGGGGGGTCAGCGATAAATCCCACCAACCTGGATGACGTGGAGCTTCCCAGCGCTGCTACTACATGGTAGTATTTAAAATCCCCATCACGGACTTGTCGGCAGGCGAAGTGCGCCTCCACGTGTGCAAACCACGCCGCAACGGCATGCTCCCAAAACTCCGGCAGCTTTACAAAAACATCGCTACTAGCCATGTTCATTGAGTCTTCGGAAACTTTCTCGAAAATGTCGGGGTCACCAGCCGATGAATGGGAGTCGGAGGCGAGGTGTCAGAATGACAACGATCCTCAGTGAAGCACAAGCCCATGTTTCTCGCTACATTGTAAGTACAACTTATTAAAAAGATCAGTTCAATGCAACTAATGTCGTCTCAGTGTTATTGCATGATATTAAAATTGGTTTGCCATGAATTTAGTGATGGATTGTAAACATTTGAAATGTAGCATTTAAGTGTTTATCAGTTACAATGTTGTTGTTTTAATAAATCAGACACCGATGGTGCAACACTTTACTGTACCTCTTTATATAGGCATTTTTTCCCTAACAAATAGTTTTTGCGCTGATCTTGGCTGAAATTTTTTTTCGAAGGGGGTACATTATTGAAAAAGGTTTGAGAACCACTGTTCTAACCTATATCGCCTCGTTCACACATTAAATCAACAATACAAATACAACTACAGATTATATAAGCATTTCGTTCAAATGCGATTTAAATTGCTCACAGGTTTTACACCTCTTATGAAATGTAGACTACATTTATTACGGAGTTTATGTCCGAGCCAACAGACTCATAGATCGTTGGCTACTGAGAGATATGCAAAATACACCACATGTAGTACGACACAAACCTCCGCTGTGGATTTTCAAAACAAAATACAGTAAAACTATGGTCGCAGGCCCAAGTTTAACTCTCTGAGATCTAAGCCATTTTTTCACATGTTAGGCTCGTGTAGGCTTTTAAAAAAAAAAAAATGCTATTAAAACATGAACCTTGGTGACCATTGGGCTGGCCTGCATGGTCAGCCTACAAAACAAAAATAAAAGAACGTGTTTGCAGCCCAGGCCCGGATCCAGAACAAAATGACTCAGGGTGCATCTGAGATTAAAGAGGGTGCAGTGGTAAAGTGCTATTTTTACAAGTGTTGAGTGGACCTAACACCCTCTGGGGGGTCCTCACCTCCTCTAGGGGGGTCCGGGGGCATGCTCCCCCGGGAAGATTTCTTTTTTTTAAATATTGAAGTTAAAAGCATCAATCTGGTGCACTTTGAGAGCAAAATGAAGAGATCTATGGATATATGTGCTCTTTGCTTGATTCATGCCTTCCCAGTCCCTTATCATGTAGCCTTTAAGAGCATGGCGCCAGTTGTTGTAGCCAGTAGGGATGCCAGCGATTATTCGAATATTCGTTACAGTCTCCATAATCGAATATTATTTTTAAAAATCGATTTTATTTATATATTTTTTTTTTTATTATTTATGTATTTTTTTTTTTTTTGGCTTAGTTTCAACCAAAATATATATAAATATATATATGCTAATAATAGTAATAGTATTCATAATTGTAAATGGCCATTGGTCACACCACCAGTTTGTTTTACTGTAAACTTGGAGGAAGCCTGCATGCAGAGCAGACTGCTGCTGCAGCATGCTACACACCGACCCCGCCCCCCCTCTCCCTCACACGTGCGACTAAAGATGAACAAAGCGGCAGGTAAAAAGAGTTCCTCCTCGTGGAACTACTTCGAACTTACAAGTCCAAAGGAAGTTAAATGCAAGCTCTGCAAAAAGACGTTGGTCTATCACAGCTCAACCTCAACAATGCGTTCGCATTTGAGTACGAAGCAGCCAAAGAGGTTACAGAGAAAGACGCAGCACAGCTGGCCATTACCAACTTCACTTCAAGGCCACATCGTTGTGATGACACGCTTGTTTGTTGTTTGTACTGTTAAACATGTTCTAGTAAAGAAAACAACGGAATTCCTTTTGTCTTTAATTAATTTGTTCTCTCCCGCGGGGGGGTCGAATAATCGATTATTATTCACCAGGGCTGCCGAATAATCGATTTTGATCATGGTCAGTTTCTGGCAACCCTAGTAGCCAGTTGTGGTGAAGGCATCTGACTTACTTGAACCGAAATGTCTACGTGCATAGCAGAAGATGGCATCTTTTTTACATGAATATTCCAGCCAATCTCTGTGAAACCATAAGCTGCAAAATGAGCGCCTTACCCCACTGTACAGGCGAGTATTTATTTTAGTACTTTATTTGAACAACACAGTTAATTGGTAAGAGGAGAGGAGAGAACAAGAGGAGCACCAGAAACCCCCACTAGACTGTGGAGTCCACTTTTCAATACACTTCAGCAGGGCTAGTTTGTAGCCCTGCTGAAGTGTATTTAATGCACTTAATGCACCCTTATGCACCCCCGTAGAACCGGGCCTGTTGCAGCCCCAACAACAGCCTGTGATCATCAACAATCTGCAAGCAATGCTTCATCTGCTAAAATAAAGTGACATCACAGTGATGCCCTTCGGCTTGTTCGGCCCTAAAAGCTGAAACAAAAGAGAGGTATAAAAAAACACCAAAAGAAAAATCTTAAAATAATACATTTAAAAACTACAACAAAATAAACAAGCAAACAAAAACATCTCGTTTATAGTTTATTATCTTTCTGTCTTGAAAAATATATTTCACTTTATCAGGAAGCACAGAGTTGGTTAGGTATTCTGTTTCTATGTAGTACATAAAATAAGATGTACTTTATTAATCCCAATTTGCAGCAGCATAAAACAAAACAAGGCATTGCACATAATACCAAATTAAAAGAGTAGAAATAAACAATTCTAAAATATAAACATCTCAAAAAAGAAATAGAAATAAACCAGCATTACAGAGTAAGACTAATGTACAGATAATTGATATTAAATGCTGGTTAATGTCTGGTTCATGTCCCTGAATAAATGGATGAGAGAAGAAAAATGACTGCGCATACTTTATTAGTTTAACAGGTTTTAATTGTGTACAATGCTTTTGTGTTTTTCCCCTTCAATTCTGAGAAACAACTTATTTTCTCTGAAATGTGGAGCGCCAAAGAGACTCCTCCGCTCCCTCCACTGGCTTCCGGTAACTGCTAGAATCCATTTCAAGACACTGGTACTTGCGTACCATGCTGCGAATGGATCTGGCCCTTCCTACATCTAGGACATGGTTAAACCGTACACCCCAGCGCGTGCTCTACGCTCTGCATCAGCCAAACGACTCGCTGCACCCTCGCTGCGAGGGGAACCCAAGTTCCCATCAGCAAAAACACGTGGGTTTGCTATCCTGGCTCCAAGATGGTGGAATGAGCTCCCCCGCTTACACACCTTCCGGCGCAGACTGAAAATTCATCTCTTTCGACTCCACTTCGAGCGATAGAATTACTAACAAAGAACTGCTAACAAAGCACTTATATACTAATAAAGGACTGGCTTATCTAAAGCCAGTTGAGTAGCACTTGAAATGTTTTGGCTCTATGAAACCTGATGTACTTTATGATTCTGTTTTCTTCAAGGTTGAATGCACTTATTGTAAGTCGCTTTGGATAAAGATAAGATGAACTTTTATTAATCCCTCATGGGGAAATTAATTCTCTGCATTATAAAAGCGTCAGCTAAATGCAATGTAATGGAATGGACGCTCACATTGCCTTTAAGAGCTGCCGACATAAACGGATGCGGTGCTTCCCTGAGCGTCAAATGCCGCCGCCGATGAGAATACATTGCAACCAGTTGAAAACTCTTTGCGTCCCTTTATGAACTTTTCGGACGTGTAATTAGCTAAAGCTTTGTTGTTTATTGATATCAGACAATGATACTACGGATTATTCAATTATTAATTAAATATTTCGTTTTGTTATTGCATTCATTTGTATAGTACTGTATCATGTCTGTATCATCTTTTGTTTCATTTGTATTTGCTTTGGTTTTACGAGCTCGGAAAAAAATAAATAAACTAAACTAAACTATGAAGCTGAAGGAGCCTCGGCGCGTCCCAACTGCACGCCACGGGACCCTGACCACGCGTCGCTCCTGGACGTTTAGGGAGTGAGAGTGTGTTGGTTTATTTGACAGTTTTGTACCTCTTTTTTTATTTACAGTGTCACAAATAATCAGATCAAACCCAGATGTATAAAATAGAAATTGAAGTGCATTTGTCAATAGAAATATAATGTTACAATTCATTTAAACTAACAATTACGGTTAAATTAATGTTGGCGAGACTGGTTGTCCATAATATATTTTTCGCACTATGAGTGAAAGTGTGAGCAGCACATTCAATCAATCAATCAATGTTTATTTATATAGCCCAATATCACAAATGTTACATTTGTCTCAGTGGTCTTCACAGTGTGTACAGAATATCAGTATGACAATACGACACCCTCTGTCCTTAGACCCTCACATCGTACAAGGAAAAACTTCCAAAGAAAACCCAGTTTAAAGGGAAAAATGGGAGAAACCTCAGGGAGAGCAACAGAGGAGGGATCCCTCTCCCAGGACGGACAGACGTGCAATAGATGCCGTGTGTAAATTGAAAAGATAATACATTTGCAACATAGGTAGTCCAAATGTTTGGAAATGCATGTGTGTATAATAGGAAGATGAATCCACGAGGATATCCATCCAGGACCGATGATCCAGGACCACAGCCACGACTCGCGATCCAGGGCTCGCGATCCAGGACACAGGACCGCAGGAACATCCATGACTCCGGATCCCGGCGTATATAGACACCAAAAAGAAAGACATTTGGGGAAGCTGGGTTAATCGGAACATGAGAGTACACAGGTACAGACAGAGAGAAGGAAGAAGGAAGATGTCCCCCGACAAACTAAGCCTATATCAGCAAAACTAGGGGCTGAATCTAATCAGCCCTAACTATAAGCTTTATCAAAAAGGAAGGTCTTAAGCGCACTCTTAAAAACGGATAGGGTGTCTGCCGCCCGAACACAAACTGGAAGCTGATTCCACAAATGTGGAGCTTGATAAGAAAAGGCTCTGGCTCCCATTGTACTTTTAGAGACTCTAGGAACAACCAACAACCCTGTATTCTTGGAACGCAATGCCCTAGTAGGCCAGTAGGGTATAATGAGTTCTTTAAGGTAAGATGGCGCCTGCCCATTAAGGGCTTTGTAGGCGAGAAGAATAATTTTAAATTCTATCCTGTGTTCTATAGGGAGCCAGTGTAAGGCAGCCAGAACAGGAGTAATGTGGTCCCTTCTCCTAACTCTGGTTAGTACACGAGCCGCAGCATTTTGAATCAGCTGAAGCGACTTGACTGACTTCTTGGTACTCCCTGATAATAAAGAGTTACAATAATCCAGCCTAGAAGTAACAAATGCATGGACTAGTTTCTCTGCATCGTTTTGAGGCAAGATATGCCTGATTTCTGCAATGTCTGATGGCTGTAAAAACAGGTTTCTGTATTGTTGATCTAAAAAACATTGATGCAATAAAGTAGTTCCATTATATAACTTCATAAACTGTCTATTAAAAATATTTTCTCAGCTCCAGACAAACTGTATTAGGAGGCAGAGGGGGCAACATGTCTCTTTTGATAATAAAGGTTGCTGCCCCTAGGCTAAGATAAAGGACAGAAATAACATCCATAGATCTGATCATTATGTAAGTGCAGGAAAGGATATTGATAAATGGAGGTTGCATTCTGAGAAATAAGTAGGCTATATATAGCCTATTACTAATGCAATGTCTACACTTTTTTTTACATTAAACTAACTATGAATATATCCTGTAAAATATAAATAAAAACGATGGGAGTCCTCATCCATCCTCTCCTCCCCTTCTCAATGTACGGTCAAAGGGGGAGGGACACACACACACACACACACACACACACACACACACACACACACACACACACACACACACACACACACACACACACACACACACACACACACACACACACACACACACACACACTCTCTCTCTGCTGATGTCAGGCTCCAGTCATGTCGACCCTCCTCAGCACCATCATCTCCATGGCTGTTCTACAGAGACGTGAGTACCACCGTCGTGCTTCTCCCCCGCTCCCCTGTGTATGTGTGCCGCTCCTGGCTGCAGGTAGCCCGGCTTCTCTCTGCTCGGTACCGGGACGAACCGGGGAGAGCTGTCGGTGTTTGTGACGGGGCAGGCGGGATGCTCGGTGCGCAGCAGAGAGCAGTAACGCTGTTATGGTTATTAATAAATATTAAGGACAGCAGACATCCCATAATTATTAGAGGGAATGTGCCAGAGGATTAATGCAGGAGTCTTCATTATTAGTGATGCACTGAGGCAGTATTATGTGCAGGGACAGCGTGTTCCATGCTCATAACACACATTACAATTCACTGCCGACACAGAGCAGAATGCATGCGTTGCGTTCACGTGTTATCGGTTTTCTAGAAGAGATCTAAGCTGCAATATGGAATGAGAGAACACTTAACATGAAACCTCTCAATCACATGCATGCTATTACAGGTAGCATGTGCTTCTCATCAGTGCTTTTACTCAAGTATACTTAAGTAAGTAAGTTAACTATTAAGGTACTTGTATTTTACTATGTTCACATTATGCTGCTTTTATACTTTTACTTCAATACATTTTATAGGCAAATGTTGGACTTTTTACTCAATTTACATGTATTTTACACACACTTTAAAAAAGAAATTGTAAAAAAACGGAAATGTTCTGGCAGCTGGGGCGCCAGCTGCCAGATTTTTTAATGTCCGCTAAAAAAAGGAAAAAAACTGTAAAATAAAATACAGAGATAACATGTTAAAAAACAGTAACTTACCTTACCACAAGTAGCCTCTGTAATTGTACATGAAATATTCTTTTAACATTTATTATTTGTTAGAATAGAGTCATACACCTCTTGGAAACAGAAGATAAAGAAAAGCTAAAATACGGAAAATTACTTTTATTATTACAAAAAAGTACCATATATCTAAGACCATCAACAAGTAAAACACAAAGAAAAGAACGTCATTTTACTTTGCAAAAGCCTTAGTTTATATGAACTATCACATTTATTGCCAAAAAAATCTGTAATTTTACAAGAAATGTTTTTATAATTCCATTAAATCTTTTTCTTTTAACATGTATTAATTGTTAGAATAGAGTCACACACCTCTAGTGTAAGTAAATACAAATAAAACAGAATAGAAATAGTGCAAGAAGAGTCTATATGCAAGTCAATGGAATATGATTGCACTGCCGTACCAGGCCGTGATGCAGCCAGTCAGAGGTCCATGTTGAACCTGCTCAGCCTTGCGGAACAATTACCTCATAATGTCCAGGGACTTTTCACACGGAGAGAAAACATACACATGTTGAGAGGAAACTGCATTCTTTTTTTTAAACCACCCACACGAACAAATTCCAAACTTAATTTCATCACAACAGAAGGTGTTCATCAGTGGAATAACTGTAATGATGAGCTGAAATACTGTGCAACTTTATCTAAACTAAAACTATCATTTAGAAACCAAATCCTGAATGGTTCTGAGCAGGACCGGTGAAGTGATGCTTGCTATTTCTTGTCGTTGTAAAAGTTATTTATTTTTGGTTGTTTTGTACAAAATAATGATTTGTTTAAAATAATGAATCAACTATGACGGAAGCTGATGACGATGACCTAAACTTGTATTTTCATGAACAATGTACGCTAAGGGGGGGTAGGACCAGAACCGCTTTTAAGCTTCTTCGTGCCTCTTTTGAACATGATAGAAACTTTGAGAATACATTTTTTTTATACCTTGAACCTTGAGTTATTATTATCGTTTGTTTTGTTTCTAACATGTTCAATAAATTAATACCATAGACTAATACCATTTTTTTTTTTAAAGAGCCGCTGTCTAGCTGTTTTGGTGATGGTGTTTGTGTGATGAGTCCATGTCAGGTCCTCAGTGATGTGGACACAGAGGAACCCATCGCATTTCGGTGCAAGAAATAGTTGCGTCTTCCTCATCAGATTCCATTGTCATCAGGTGCTGACACTCACGCTAACCCTTTACTTGGTGGTAGAAGTACAATATTCTATACTTGTGTGTTTCTCTGTTATAGACCACACATACACTAAACCTGCTCCATGGCTGTATGAATGTGCTGTTGTGTTGATATTAATAAGTTAAGGAAATCAACCGCTACCAAGAATCTTGTGTGTTCTTCCCGACACCCCAAAGTGTAAGTCACTCAGAGTAAAACCTTCCCCTATATACAGTCCTGCCTGAATCCCTATTCAATAGGACTCCTTGAAAACAATTCCCTTTTTCCAAATAACTGAATTGGTTTTCTTTTTTTGTCGACAAAGGGCCCTCTTTCGGTCATTTTCATTGAGCTGAAGTAAACATACCACCGATTGGCTAAGAGTGAGTTTGGGCTTTTAGGGAGGAGCCAAAGCACACCACTGCAAAGGAAAGGGGTACGCTGCATTTATAACCCAAGACAAAACGAGAGCATAATGCGAAACAGAATGCAGCACAATAATCTTTTTATCTCGATTATCTTGTATTGTCAGGAGCACTTATCGTGTGTCAGAAATTTGCACAATCCTCTACTCTGTGGTTTAAGATGGAATGACTTAATAATTACAATTCAAGTCTTACCTCTGCAAGAACTCCAGGGTAGCTCCCAGTTCTGAGCAATAACTGATGTTGAGGCAGTAATATGGTGCAAACATCAGCATCAGGGCGTCGACAACATTCGGGACACTGCCACTGACGTCTGGTCTGGTCCGGTCCTCTGCTTTCATGTAGTGTCCAGCTGTCAGGGGAGATAAATCCCAAAGATATTTGGTGCAGATTGTTTTTTTTGTTTTTTTTTGGTGATCACATGGCCAATTGTAATTTAGGAATTATCAGCTCCTGCAGCTTTCTTTTCTTTCTTAAGTGTTTCCTAATGTTAACAGTGTAGAAAATGTCACATCATAAGGGATAGTTTGGGTGTTTAAAGTGGGGTTGTTGTTTACTTATCCATAGTCAGTGTATTACCTGGGGTGGTGGGAAGGGAGAACTGGGCCTCGGCATCGGCAGGAGTGTTTGGGTCTGATTCCTCACCATGCCGAGAGGCCCTCTCTCCTTATTTCTTCTGCCCCAGTCACCACTGCAATCTGGCTCCTCTGTCCTCTTGACTTGTGGTTCTGCAGGCTTAGTTCAACCTAGGAATTTCAACAATGCTCCTGTAAAATATAGTTATAGTATTATGTGTCAACATTCAAATAACATACATTGGAGAGCAAAATGTGAGATTCCATTGACTGTAGGCTACATATTATACACACAATTGACAGCAAGGGCAATAACAACTAAAATGTGAACTAACTTGAATGCATTAGTACACAACACATAGCCTAACTAATGTTAGCCTACATAGTTACTAACATCAGAAGACATAGACTAACTGTGGTTACATTACTTAACTAGCTAGCTACAGCAACAGAAAATATTTTCATTCATCATCTTCACCAGTCAGAAAATGTCCGATAGCCGCAATGCTAATTTCCGCTATGTTAAACTCCATTGACTTATGCTAAAAAGTCCGCTATTTGTGGCCGTTCTGGTTCGACTTCAGTTGACTGTAACATCGAAAATCTTACCGAATTGAATGTTCTCAAAGCTGCAGAAGGGTTAGCTAATTTAGCTGTTGTAGTGCAGAGAGACGGGACCTACGGATGAAGCAACTAGACTACTTGTAGTGTACATGCAGAATTATTTCAATTTAAAATAGTTTTAAATGCTCACACACATACCCGACTCTCCGTTTTGAAGCACCTGATGAATGCTTTCTCTTTGACGGCGCCATCATCAACAGACAGAGGCAACGCACTTGCATTTGAATCTGCCAATCAGATCAATCTATTACTGGAGACGGGGGGCCTCCCCGAAATATGTGAGATTGATTGGTTTTATGATCACTGGCACGTAATGTGTCCAATAAGAACGTTAACACGTTTTAGAGCGTTATAAAAATATTTGTTTAGCGAAGACGGAGGTCAGTTTTGGATAGCGGAAAGCTACATTACCCATGATCCTCAGCCACTGTCATCCGGAAGTGGCGCTTCGATTACTGTTTTGGGCTTTCTGCCGTGGATGGGCTACATTCCACTCCAAATAGCCGGTCGGCCGCAACCAGAATCCATTTATAAATAATTTTTGGTCTAGCCAAAGTGCTGTACATATAATAAAAAATAGCCTACAGTAGAGACACTTTACAGCAAATAAAACAGTACAGATTGTTCAGAATATCAGTATGAGAAAAACGACACCCTCTGTCCTTAGACCCTCTATCCTTAGACCCTCACATCGTACAAGGAAAAACTTCCAGAGAAAACCCACAGTTTAAGGGGAACATGGGAGAAACCTCAGGGAGAGCAACAGAGGAGGGATCCCTCTCCCAGGACGGACAGACGTGCAATAGATGCCGTGTGTAAATCCAAGAAATAATACATTTTACAGCATATAGACCGAATGTTAGGAAATGCATGTGTATGTAATAAGAAGATGAATCCACGAGGATGTCAGCTACAATAATAATAATAATAATAATAATAATAATACATTTTATTTTTAGGCGCCTTTCATGACACCCAAGGACACCGTACATTTAAAAAATAAATAAAAATAAAAATAACTAAATAAAAAATAAATAAAATAAAAGCTACACTACAGTGAGTAAGCAGATTTGAACAGGTGCGGTTTTTAATTGGGATTTGAATAAGGTGATTGTGTCTGACTGTCGGATGTGCGGGGGGAGGGAGTTCCAGAGTCTGGGAGCAGTGCAGCTAAAAGCCCGAGCACCCATGGTGACGAGGCGTGGGGTGGGGACGGTCAGCAGACCAGCAGAGGAGGAGCGGAGGGAGCGAGAGGGGGTGTACTCCTGAAGAAGGTCAGCCAGATAGGGGGGGGCCAGGTTATGTAGGGCTTTGTAAGTGAGCAGTAGGTTTTTGAAGTTGATACGGGATTGAACAGGGAGCCAGTGGAGTTGGATGAGGATGGGGGTGATGTGTTCGGAGGCCTTGGTGCCGGTGATGATCTGGGCTGCGGAGTTCTGTATGATTTGTAGTTTATTGATGAGCTTGGTGGGTATGCCTGAGAGGATGGCGTTACAGTAGTCGATGCGGGACGTGACAAATGCATTGACCAGGACTTCAGTGTTCGATTGAGAAAGGGATGGGCGGAGTCTGGAGATGTTGCGTATGTGGAAGAAGGCAGTCCGGGTGATGTTATTTATGTGAGGTGCAAATGAGAGGGAGCTGTCCAGGATGACACCAAGGCTCTTAACCTGGCCAGAGAAGGGGATGGAGTGGCCATCAATGATGAGGTTGGAGGCAGGGGAGGATGAGGTTTTGGAGAGGGTGGTTTTGGTGCCAACCAGCAGGGCTTCGGTTTTGCTACCGTTGAGTTTTAGGAGGTTCCTGTTCATCCAGCTCCTGATGTCCTGGAGGCAGTTGGTGAGAGAGGTTGGGGGGAGGGCAGTGTTGGGTTTGCTGGAAATGTAGACCTGGGTATCGTCGGCGTAACAGTGGAAATGGACATCATGATGACGGGGGATAGTGCCAAGGGGGAGCAGGTAGACAATAAACAGGAGTGGACCCAATACTGACCCCTGAGGAACACCATGTGAGACAGTGGAGCAGCTTGACCGGTGGGTGCTGAGACGGACATATTGTTCCCTGTCTGTGAGGTAGGACGAAAACCATGAGAGGATGGTGAGCAGTCCAGAGTCAGCTGCACGGAGGAGGTCGTTGGTGACTTTTACCAGCGCTGTTTCGGTGCTGTGCTTTGAGCGGAAACCCGATTGGAAGGGTTCATGAAGGTTGTTTTTGTCCAGGTGTTGTTGAAGTTGGTCAGCAACCACTCTTTCAAGGATTTTTGAGATGAAGGAGAGGTTAGAGATGGGCCTGTAGTTATTCAGGTCATCTCGGTCAGCTCCAGGTTTTTTGAGTGTTGGTGTTATTGCAGCAGTTTTGAAGTTTGGCGGTACAGTTCCAGTTGCGAGGGACGAGTTAATGATTCTTGTGATCAAGGGGCAAGTAGAGGGCACACAGGTTTTAACGAGGGCAGTGGGGAGTGGGTCGAGCTGACAGGTAGTAGGTTTGGATTTACGGATAAGCTCAGTGATGGAGAACTCAGTAGCTGCCGAGAAATTGGACAGGGTGGGGATTAGCTGGTGGCTGGTGGAGCTCAGCCACTGTGGGTCGTCTTTGGAGATTGTAGATGCAGCCAGTTGCAGGTGGATGGTGTTGATTTTGCTATTGAAGAAATTCAGAAAGTCATTGAAGTCAGCAGATGAGATGTCAGTGGGGATGGTACAATACTGAGGAAGCCATCAGGGAAGCAGCATGACGAGACCCAAGGCAGGACTGCAGAGACAGGTTCAGCCACGACCCGAAGTCCACGACTTAATCCAGAACTCAGGATAGAGGATCCAAGACACAGGACTACAGCAAGAGGATCAGCCTCGACTCCGGATCCCGGCGTAGATATAGATACAAAACAAGAACAAAGATTTGGCTGGGTTAATCGGAACAAGAGAATACACAGACACAGACAGAGAGGGGGAAGGTCATTGGATAAAAGTTATTCTTGATAACCCTCTAGAAAGATCTCATGATCTTGTAATGCACTGTTGAGGAACCTGTGACCCAAGTTGTTCATTCATTGCATAACTACACCGTAGTTGTGAATATGATATGTCAATACATGAAAATCTTGAAATCTTGAAAGGGATGTGCAAAATAGCCATTATACAGTCTTTAATGAACTATTAGTAGAGAATAACGAGTAATGAATATACTTTATTACTCGTTTCCATTCATGTCAATTGCAGATACATGTTTAGTCTTCTCAAGCACCAACTATCAAATATCTCTCCTGATTGTTGGCACTTGACAATCACCTTCCCTGAATTTACTCAGGTCACGTGTAACTAAAGTCTGATTTAAGGGTTGTTTATATTTCACATCATTAATCAGAATCTGCAAAGTAACTCAAATAAATGCAGTGGAGTAAAAATACCAGGTTAACCTCTGAATTGTAGTGGAGTAGAATTACAAAGTAACAATGAGCTGTCATGTGGGTATATATTAATGCTATATATTAATGCTGCGCATTATGGACACAAGCGATTTTCACCCATTTATTAATTATATGTTTTACATTTGATAACACCAATGTGTGGCAACTTCTAATTGTGGGAAAAACGAAAACGTTCAGTAGAGACGTCCCATAGAACATTTTGCGAAACACAATAGCCAGCAGTTCTGGGGGGGCGTTCGATTCCAGTTTTGGATAGTCTGGCGTGGTTTTGTTCCATTTCACACAGCTGTTTGACGCTCGCCGTAACCTTGGCGCACTGCCACTCAAACATCCAATCCAAGAGCTTGAAGATTAATCACGGGGACTGTAGTCCTAAACAATAGCTGGGGATTATGGGTAGTGTCGTGTCTTCGGCCATCCTAAACTCAGAAAGGTTTTTCGGATTTAATATCGCATTAACACCATATCCCTACATGCATTGCGGCTAAAACATCCAATCAGCGAGCTTAAACCGCTGAGGATCTTGGGTAATCAGTTCAGTGGCTGTGTATCGCAATGATGCTCGAAATGTCCCTTATAGGCCTACGTCTGTTTCCGGTTATTTTTATTTTGAAATTCAGTTCCTGACGGACGCCAAAAAAGCCCGAGATTATGGAATCAAACAAATAAATAAAAACAAGGATAATTGTGTGTTATTGGTGAGTAAATAACAGTGTGTTATTTTGAAAAGAATAACAAATTAGAAGGAAAAAATATTAAAAAAATACAGATTTCAGTATTCTGAGGCTCTGAGCCCCATTTATTTTCCTCACAGATGACAAAAAAAGTCCGACATTATACGATTTAAAATAAAAACAATAATCGTGGCTTGATATTAAGTAAGAACATGTTTTATGAACCCCACAGCTTCCGGTCTTCCAAGACCCGAACAGACAAAAAGACGTGCTGCAGGCGCGAAACATACTACCAATAGAAATACATTGCTTTTAAAATAAATCGTTCTGTGTGACACGAAAAAAAGGGGAAATTCGTGTTGGTGAACACGAATCAATAGATTAAATGTCGTGACTATAACACAAAATGCCGTGAGACTGGGTTGGGCCATCGGGACGTTCGGGATGAATCCCGATGGGCCTGTACTGAAGTGGGCCGGTCGGATGATGTGGGCCGGTCGGATAAGTCACAAGTTCTGAGTGTTCTTTTACTGTCCAGTTAGCATATTCCAGTATATAGGAGCTGATAGAAATATTGATAAAGTCATATGAGCCACCTTCAGTTATTACCAAGCTCTCAGTTAACGATCTAACTGTAGCAGCAGTGAGTAGTGTCAGATTCATTTTAGTGTCCTGTCCTCACAGGTTACACACAGAGCCTTCTAGATATATCATAATCTAAAAGTTCCCTTGGTACACTGCTATGTCGTGTACTGTGGACACACTCGACCATGTAGTGTTGATTCAAACTGCACATGATTGCAAAGCCCTTAGCTAGCTAGCAATGATCACTCGCAGTACCAAGTCATTACAGGTGGCTTCTTTTCAACACCACTATCGTACGGTGACCGACAAGTGCAAATGAGCAACAACAGCACAAAACATTTCCATTAGGAGAAATTCAATGCAGCTTCAGAAAAGATGCAAATATAAACACACAACTGTGCCAAAACACATGCCAGTGTTTACTAAAGGCACTTAATAAACCACACGCTGCAAATACAAAACGCTGCAAGAAGCTCAAAACACAAAAGATACCAGGGGACACTAAAAGGTGAGACCGACAGCTGGGATCAGGAGTGCTTATTGGAGTTCGGGCAGAGCTTTTTATTTGCAGCATTTTGTATTTGCAGCCTTTCATTTATACTTTTAGTAAATGTTGCGCATGTTTCGTCAAGTTAGTGAATATTTTCTAAATGCTGAATGTGTTTCTTCATTTGCATGTGTTTTGGCACATTATATTTTTGATTGATTGATTATGTAGCCAAGATGGCGATCATTGAGTGTAGGAAGTGTCCATGGTTCCACACTCAACTTTTTGACTGTTACCATCCAGGAATGTTGCCATACTTGACCTGGGTCGCACCTTTGTACTCAAAGAAGCACAATATACTGTAGTACAGAAGTATGTGAAGTGAGACAATGCATAAGACTGTTTCATTAGACTCAAGGGCAATAACAGACCAGTGTAGTTGTTACAAACTAAACATGCTATGAAGCAGCTTACATAGTGACAGACTGAATCAGATATGATTTTAATTAAACAGAGCACTAGCTTGGACACACAGGACAGCAGATAATACACTTTCCTTATCCACCTGCTCTGTGCCTCTTGTCGCTCCATCAGTGATTTCCACTCTGCCCACATCTCTGTGTACTGTCATTAGGTGGGGGCAGATAGATTACTTTGTGCAGTGACCTTCTAACCATACTACTTATACGCATTAGAAAACACACATACACACTCACACGGGCTAATGAACATTATTCAACAGCTGCAAAATATGCAATTGGTTCAGCCACAAGCCAATTCTCAATGTGTGTGTCTGTGTGTATACTGTGTGTTGGATAAGGTCAATCTGTTTTCATTCAAAACTATTATGATTCCACAATTCAGCTAAGCTGTGTTTCAATGTGGGTATTACCTGCACCATTGGTACTCTGCAATGTCGGGTCGATAATTATGACACCTGAGAAATAATGTTTGGAAATGTTTTGATTTACAACAATGGGCAAACATGGGTCCCATCAAAAGGCGCTTTGTTGCATTAAGCTGTAGGCTCTGGTTAGGTTTAGGTGTGTTGTTTTCTTAAATGAAGACCTAATTTCACTTTTCTTTCTTTCGCTGACCCTATGACTCTACTCTTTGTTAATCAGAAATTGTGGTCAAATTTGCCAAAACACAGAAATATTGAGTTACAAGGGCTTGGGTCTTAGATTTTGCATTACCATTAGATTTCGTCAAGTCTCGCTAGGCTCTCTGCTTTAGGCCCTTGCAGGACACTATTAGTTATTAGAACTGTTAGCTATGGCCAAGCCCGCCTTAACCTGCCATCAGGCCCTGGGGGCTAGGGCTGATGGCAGGTTTTGTAGGCCCCCTATTTAAACAATAAATCAAAGTCATTTATAGCCTCGGCAGGCTCTGTGATCGCACACGCACGCACACACACACACGCATGCACGCACACATACACGCACACACACACACACACACACCACTAATTCAGCACCATGAACAGCAACATGGCCTCAATGCCAGGTATCAGTAGATGAGAATGATCATTATCTCCGGTGGATTAACACAAACCTAGTTATGCAAAACGATGCACAACACATTTAAAGCGCCACTCTCAAACTTTTTCTTCTCCGAAATGTTCTCCTAAACAACATTCATCTGTCACTCAATCACTCGCAATTTGAATAAGTCACATGTGAAACATATTCTCATTCTGATTGGCTGTTAAGTGGTGCCCACTGACTGTTTCGGAGTCATCATTTTTGAGAAAAATCTCTGGAATCCATCGATCTGATTGATTAGCGGACCAAATGATCAAAGTAGTACAGAGGGAAGATATTTTCGTTTGGATTACTGGTCTGGGGGAAGCTCGCGAGTGTGTGTGTGTATACGTGTGTGTGTGTGTGTGTGTGTATTTTTGCGTCTGTGTGTATTGTGTGTGTTTCCCGGGGAAAACACTCACGAGAAACACCGGCTGTTGTTATGCCTGCTGTGACGTCAAATTACTCCGTTCTCCGCTTGTAATTATGCCGTTAAAAGCTTCAACGTTGTATTTATCATCTGGATTGGCAGAAACAAGTTTAATATTCTGAAAGCCAAGACTTTGTTTCTTTGAAATCAGACAAAAACAAACTGTAACGGACCCTGCCGTGTTATCTATGATTACTATATGCCTTACATATTTACATTTTTATCTGAGACACCGAATACAGTGCAGACGCTTTTCTGCTTGCTCTTGCCTCTGCTTACTTTTTATGCTGATTTTCCTACTCTTATTCTCTGAAAACTTCGAGCAGCGGCTCCTGGACATTAACTTATCACTGGGACAGTTCAAATTCGTAAATAGACGGAGGGTTTCAGCCATATTTCAACATTTTTACGACGACCTCAGTCTTACAGTAGCGTGGCCTAGCAACAGCTAAAGCCTGGTAGGCTACTGCATGCTATTTAGCTTAAGCTAGTTGGTAGCAAAATGCCTCCGTTCTCTACAGATGACTTCCACAAACTTATACAGAAGATGGCCGTGTTGGAAATGAAAATGCAACGGTTGGAAGTTAACGTGGAAGTGATGGACTATGTCGTGGGAATGACACCACTTTACCAGTGTTGCAAAATAATGGAGAAGGGTATGCTAACTCACAACTAGTTAGCTGCTACAAGGATTCCAAGGAACAGGAGGGCTGTGTACCGGGTAATACATCTACAAGTGGTAGGCCTCCCTGGAACTCTCTGGGTGCAAAGCCTAAGAGTAAATCATTTCCATGGGATTTGGGAGGACGGATAACAGGCAGAGCCCAGCGCTCTGAAATCACATGAAGGAGATACAGAGGGTTTGCACCGATTCCTTCCTGGATTTCAAAGACCAAACTAAGGCGATACGCAGGGCTGGCAGCATGTCCTTTACCCCCGCTCCTCAACGACGCCCACCAAAATCACCGCAGAGACGTGCACCATCTCCCCGTCTTCATCACCGCGCCTACGTCAACCACCTCCCCCCCCCTGGCAGCATGTCCTTTACCCCCGCACCATCTCCCCCGTCTCCTGATAAGGATGTGTGTGTACAAAACGCAACAAACTCTTACTGATATGTGATGGGTCCAGGCTCAAGGGCGTATGGCACTCTCAACTCTTTCCAGGACATGCCGGGGCCCTGCCTGCCTATAGCTTTGCCGATATCTGTGTTGATAGGTAATAGATTAAGAGCGGTGAATCATTTTAGAAACAGGAAGCGCTCAAATGTTTGTGTGAGTTTATCTAATTTAGCATTGATTCCATGGCAGCCACAGATTGTTACAAAAAACATGACTGATAGTGTGTTTAACAAACTTAAACTAGCTTTATTAAATGTCAGGTCTTTGGCAGGAAAAACATTTTTAATCAATGATTTTATCACTGAGCACAATCTCGATTTTATGTTATTAACAGAAACTTGGATTGAACAAAGGAGTGAGGAAAGAATGCATAAGAAAGGGGGTGGAGTTGCTATTTTGTTCAATGATTCCCTTCAATGCAGGAAGACATCGTATGGAAACTTTGATTCTTTTGAATATGTGGCCCTTCAGCTGAAATGCTCCTCTCGAGCTCTGTTGCTAAATATCTATAGACCACCCAAATACTGTGCAAGCTTTTTTGATGACCTTACCGAACTGCTGTCTATAGTGTGTATTGACTTTGACCGTCTAGTAGGGCTGTGCATCTTCACTGGTCTCACGATTCGATTCGATTACGATTATCCTGTCAACGATTCGATTCGGTTCGATATCCCGGTGCATCACGGTGCATCACGATTCATACCAATGCGTTGCATCCTCAATTTTCTATATTACTGCACATGGCTTATTTTTCATCAATGCATACATGCAGTAAATACATATGAACTCTCTTTTTATTATTTAGAAAGTGCTTCAGAAATCAATAACATAAATGTCTTGACATTAATTTATAAACCAAAATAAATGAATTGTATAGGTCTAGCCTCCGTGTGTGAAGTTGTTCCATCCTCAAAAACAAAAAGCTAATGCTTCTGCAGTCTAGCTGCAGCTTCTAGCCACAGCCTTCTGTTAAAGAAAGGACACTGAAGGTCCTGAATGAGGCCTCACACACAGGACTTGAGTCTGAACACAGCAGACAACAGGAGTATTTACAACAGCATATACAAACAAAAATAGTGCATGTGGGTGCACACTTACATTCTCTGTCTTACTGTTACATAAATCCCATGAATGTATGAGATTAAATTAGCTTCATTATATCTCAGTGATTAAGTGAATAACAAAGTTTCTATCGGGTCGCTATCAGCATGTCACTCATTATTTTCAGGGAGGGGGCGGGGCTTGGAGGAACGGAGAGGAGATGGTGATCGCGGAAGTTTTTTTCCTCCTGCCTTCACAAACTTTACACACGTATATATCGTCTGAAAATTGCTAGAGGACATTCATACTTTGCAATCCAAGACTTAATTAAATCCACCAAACACCTGACATGATTGTAACGCGATTATTTTTGAAAAACATAAATCCCTGTCACACTCCGTGTCGCTGCGGCTCAGAGACACAGGGACCCTGTGTCTCTGAGCCGCAGCGACACAGAGTGATTGAGAGCGGGTCCTTCTGCTGTCGGTTCTGGACTGGTGTTCTTGTGTTGGTGGATAAAGCAGACTGCTCCGTGTTGCTGTGCCGCTGTCACGTCTGTTCCCTGATCTCTGCGTCACCGACCGCTTTGATATTAAAGTGACAGAAAAAACGTTATAGTAAAGCCGCGGCCGGTAAATCAGGAAGCAACGTTGCTACTCTATAACCGATTATCTTCCGTCACTGCATCGAGACCGAATCGTCCACGTCCGCATCGCAATGCATCGTAGAAATGATTATTTTCAACACCCCTACCGTCTAGTCATTGTTGGTGATTTTAACATCCATGTTGACAACCCCCAGGACAAAGGGGCAAAAGAACTGTTTTGTGTTCTTGATAGCTATGGACTGACTCAGCATGTGACGGAGCCCACGCACAATAAGGGGCACACTCTGGACTTACTTATCTCAAAGGGTCTGAATATCTCTAAGGTTGTGGTGACAGATGTTGCACTCTCTGACCATTCCTATGTTTTCTTTGAGAGCTCTATTTCTGTTCACAAAAATGTTCAAAAATATATAACCACAAAGCGATATTTAACTGAAAATACTAGGGAAATGTTTACTCAGAAATGTTCTTCCACACTTGCCCCTGCTAACATCTCAGTAAATGAGCTAGTAGATCATTTTAATTCAAAAATTAAAAATGTTATAGATGCCATTGCTCCAACTAAGGTAAAGGAAGTGTTTGGCAAGAAAATATCTCCATGGAGAAAGGCCATGACCGTTAAAACAGAAAAAAGAGAATGTCGAAAAGCTGAACGCAGGTGGCGAAAAACAAATCTCCAGGTTCACTTTGAAATCTATAAAGAGAGACTTGGCCTTTATAATTTGGAATTGAATAATGCACGACAGTCTTTCTTCTCTGACATCATTACCAACAACAAAAACAACGCACGTGCCTTGTTTGCTACCGTCGACAGACTAACTAACCCCCCAGTGTCAGTAGCCTCTGCATTTCTATCCACCAGGGCGTGCAATGATTTTGCCTTCTTCACTGACAAAATTCAGAAAATCAGACAAGCAGTCAGTGCCTCTGCATCAGGAACAGCAAATGTGTTGTCTCTGTGTCCACCTAATAAAAATGCAAGCACCATGACACAATTCCATCAGATTAATGATAAAAACCTAGAGGACATTATACAACTTCTGAAATTCTCCTCCTGCTGCCTTGATATTATTCCAACAGGATTGTTCAAAGATGTTTTGCCTTGCATGGCCTCAGATCTACTTCATATAGTAAACAAATCTCTTCACTCAGGTATTTTTCCACAGGCCCTGAAAACTGCAGTCATTAAACCGCTCTTAAAAAATAATAATCTAGATGCTTCAGTAATGAACAATTACAGGCCCATATCAAACCTCCCATTTCTAGGTAAGATCATTGACAAAGTTGTTTTTCAACAGTTCAGTAATGTTGTGCATTTAAATAACTGTTTCGATGTGTTCCAGTCAGGCTTTCGTCCAAACCACAGCACTGAGACTGCTCTTGTAAAGGTCTTTAATGACATCCACTTAAACACAGACAGTGGCAGAACTTCAGTGTTAGTATTATTAGATCTCAGTGCTGCGTTTGACACTGTTGACCACAGCATATTACTAGACCGACTGGAAAACTGGGTGGGACTTTCGGAAACAGTTCTAAATTGGTTTGAATCCTACCTAAAGGACAGAAACAACTTTGTTTCTATAGGTACATACACATCTGAGTTGACAAATATGACATGTGGGGTTCCTCAAGGCTCCATCTTGGGGCCTCTTCTCTTTAACATCTACATGCTACCACTGGCTCAGATAATGAAAAACAACAAAATAAGTTACCATAGCTATGCGGATGACACACACATTTACGTAACAATTTCACCAGGAGACTATGCTCCAATTCAAACACTGAGTAAGTGCATTGAACAAATCAATGACTGGATGTGTCAGAACTTTCTCCAATTAAACAAAGATAAAACTGAGGTAATGGTTTTTGGAGCAAAGTCAGAACGTATAAAAGTGAGCGCTGAGCTTCAGTCTGCAATGTTCAAAACAACAGATAAAGCCAGAAATCTAGGTGTAGTCATGGACTCTGACCTGAGTTTCAACAGTCACATTAAAACAGTTACTAAATCAGCCTACTATCACCTAAAGAATATATCTAGGATTAAAAGACTAATGTCACAGCAGGATTTGGAAAAACTTGTCCATGCTTTTATCTTCAGTAGACTCGACTACTGCAATGGTGTCTTCACAGGTCTCACTAAAAAATCTATTAGGAAGCTGCAGCTGATTCAGAACGCCGCTGCTCGAGTCCTCACTAACACTAAGAAAGTGGATCACATCACTCCTGTTCTGAAGTCTTTACACTGGCTTCCTGTGTGTCAAAGAATAGATTTCAAAATACTGCTGCTGGTTTATAAAGCACTGAATGGTTTAGGCCCAAAATACATTTCTGACCTCCTGCTAAATTATGAACCATCCAGATCTCTCAGGTCTTCAGGGACTGGTCAGCTTTCTGTCCCCAGAGTCAGAACTAAACATGGAGAAGCAGCGTTCAGTTATTATGCTCCAAATATCTGGAACAAACTCCCAGAAACCTGCAGGTCCGCTGCAACTCTGACTACTTTTAAATCCAGGCTGAAGACTTTTCTTTTTGTCGCTGCTTTTAATTGAACTATTCATATCTTAGACTGCACTGTAACTTTTATCCATGTATTTTTTCTTTTAATGTTTTAAATGTAAACGTAATTAATTTCTCCATGACATTTATGCTCGAAAGTAGGATATTTGGGATATCCATCGTAGCCAGGGTTTACGATCAGTTTTTAGGTGAGTTGTACTGAGGAACAAGTATCACAGCACCGACGGGTGAAAAATAGTGTTTTGGTAACACGGGTGTTCAGGTAACACTTAAAGACTTTGTTATGGAACGCAAAGCAGAGTAGGGGGCTAGTACACCCTCCTGAGGGTCCGATTGTGGATGTCATGCGAGCAAAACATGGTGAAAACCGTCTGAAACTCCATGACATTTATGAGAGGGACTGCTCGAAAGTAGGATATTTGGGATATCCATCGTAGCCAGGGTTTACGATCCGTTTTTGGGTGATTTGTACTGAGGAACAAGTATCACATCACCGACGGGTGAACAAAGTGTTTTGGTAACACGGGGTGTTCAGTTAACACTTAAAGACTTTTTTATGGAACGCAAAGCAGAGTAGGGGGCTAATACACCCTCCCGAGGGTCCGATTGTGGGTGCCATGCGAGCATAACATGGTGAAAACAATCAGTCTAAATTAACAATCGGGACGGAAATGTTCGGATTTCCAAAGGGAGGTTCTGTGAATAAATAAAAAATCAAGAACCGAAATAATTGCACTGTAACTTTTATCTTTTAATGTTTATTTTATTAGCTTTTCTTTTTAATGCTTTTAATGTTTCTTTTATTATCTTTTACTGTTTTTAAATGCCTTTGTCTGAATGTCTTTCATTTTTGTAAAGCACCTTGAATTGCCTAGTGCTATATAAATAAACTTGCCTTGCCTTGCCTACATTCATAATGTCAGCGGAGGGAGGGGGAGCGGCACTGTGGAAGAGCAGAGTGGCGAGTGAGAGCTGTCATCTTCCCTTTACAAGCTTCGAAAATGTATTTATCGTGTGATTTTGGAAATAAAAGTTCATATTCTGAAAGCCAAGACTTTGTTTATTTAAAATAAAAATAAAACACCCGAAATAAAAATTAAAAGATTTATTTCTTTGTTTTTGTATTGGCTCATGATAGGCCCCCGATCTCCGTAGGCCCCTGGGCTTCAGCCCAGATCAGCCCGTGCATTAAGGCGGCCCTGGCTATGGCTAATAATCACTGATCATTTGACAAATGTACCTGAATTAGACTCAATGAACCAACAATAGTAAAAAAAAAAAAAAAGGCACGAGATGACTGAAATTGATATCAGCTCTGAGCTTTTTTATCAGCTGTTTATACTCAACTTTCATATAAACACAACTCATCTGAAAACACTTTGGCTTCTTCTTATCCCCCCACTACATCTGCATTAGTGTTGGTTTTAAAAAGGCCGACCCAAACACATTTTCCCTACCTGTCGACTCTCCTTGCTACACTTTCCATCTGAAAAACTAAAACTAGCTTGAGGTGGGTGGTCTGCAGCTGGATGCAGTCCAACAGGGCCAAGAGCGGCAGAGCTGTGCTGAGCATGTGTTCCTCTCAACAGCAGAGTGTTTGTTGGAGAAGGTAGAGATGAGGAGATAAAGGTATGTTTTTTTTTTAAATGTTGTGCTTTGTGGAATGATTTGACCTTAAGAACACCCGTACATCAGTCAGTAGAATCATCCAAGCAAATGTAGGACATGAGACTCAGGCACAGTCACTTTTTATTGTGGACATATTTTATGTTTAGACAGAACTTGAATTATTGTGTTACCAAAAACTGTAAGCTGGTTGAACTCACTCACATGAATGACTATTGTTACAACCTGACCTAAGGCTAGAACAAATAGGGAGGCCACACAGAGTTTAGTGCCAAATATCTGTTTATTTAACAGGTTATAGAAAAACTCCTCTGATGAATAGTGTATGTAAGAATCAGACTGTCAGTAGTGTGAGCAGTGTGTGGGTGTGTGGAAGGGTGTTGTAGCATGTTGGAGGGTGCATCAAACCTAGGCTGAGGTTGCTGCAGCATGCCAGGATCTGAATCAGAGAGTGATCCTTGCAGCTGGGCAACCTTTATACCTTATTGTGGCTCCGTCTCTAGATGGGCAGGCACAAACAGGACGACACTCCCAGTACCTGCCAGAGGACAGCAAGGTAGGCAGGAGGGGGGAGGGGTCGCCACACCCCCTCCCTTAAAATGGAGGACCCACTAGGATCCTCCAACCTGAGGCACAAAAACACAACCACCAAACACAATAGACACAACCAAAAATGTTCATACAACCTGCAAGCACATCTGTAGCCTCTTGCTCAACCCCTCAGCAACTTTGGTACCTAAGAAGCATTTTAAGAGAGGGCAAACAGAAAAAACACACCCCTACAGGGAGAAAAACACTAGTTAACCTAGGAGGTTATAGCATTGGACATGGCATCAGCCACTGTATTATCCACACCTTTGACATGCCTAATGTCCAGATGAAACGGCTGGAGGAAGAGACACCAACGCATAGGCGTTGATTTGGATTCTGGAGCAGTGCTAAAACCTGATCCCCAGGACTCAACTCACAACGTTCTGCACGTCGATCATAGAGGCTTTTCATTTTAGTTTGAGCAGACTGTAGCTTTTCTCTTGCTATTTGATTCGCCCGATACAAGCGGTGTTGCAGAGAAACAAATATTGTATTGGGCAATAACCTTCAGGTTCTAATGAATTAAAAGGGGGCTGATTAAGTGTTGATGTACCTAAAAAATATTATTTGTAATTTACAGATGTCTCTAGTTTAGATAATTGGGGAAATGTATTTTGGCCCTATGGAAGAACATGAAGGAACAAGGACAGTATCTTCAGCAGCTCTCAACGTTTTTAGCAATTTGGACATGTTTTTTGTATTTTATCCGCTGATTGACTGACATCGAGTGACCCAGATGAGTTAGCCTTGCAAAATGGGATATTTCTGTTGGTTTTTGGATTATTGCAGACAATGAGATAATGCACATTTTGTTCACGACTTGAAGTGTCCATCTTCTTTTATATGTTAGGCTATAATTAAATTCACAGTTCATTTCACATCAACACCGCTAAGCTAAATGTGAGCCACATGTTAGCAACCCCCGTTTTTAAGAATTGTAAAAGGTCAGACTCAACCAGATGTGTATTCACTGATGTATTTTATTTTTCATTTTTGTTGAGCTTCCAACAGACTTATTTCAGGAATCTAATAAAAACAAAAAAAACAATGACTTCAAGACGAGGATCCAGGAATGTGGTAAAAACAGGGCCGGTCTTTGGCATAGGCAACATAGGTGGTCAGCTAGGGCGCCATATCTGGGGGGGGGGGGGGGGGGGGGCGCTGGTAGTTCTGGGAGGGAATTTTTTTTTTACTGTTTGACTCATCCTAATTTTCATCCTTGACATTACATTACATTACATTGCATTTAGCTGACGCTTTTATCCAAAGCGACTTACAATAAGTGCGTTCGACCAACAAAATACAAACTTGAAGAAAACAGAATCATATAAGTACATCAGGTTTCATAGAGCGAAAACATTTCAAGTGGGTGTTTTAGAGTTGTACCCCCTAGATCTAGTCTCTAGTAATTCTGCTCAAAGTGCACCAGATTTAAGGCGAGACACCCCAGGTGAATAGGGTAATTTTTTTTAACTTAAAGGTATCAGTTAGAAATTTCTCCAGTTAATTACTTACAATAAGGCAATTGTTTTTTGTATTACAAGTTTTCTGAAATAGCATGTTTAAATATGCAAATTATCCATTATCTCATTAAATATGTGCATATTTTAACACATTTCAGGAAGCGAAATCTGAACTTTGGATAAAGCCAGGTTAAAAATTATTGTTTCATTTTGTAGTCATATTAGTATCTAAGGCTTATAAAGAAGGGATATTGGATATCTCTTTTTATCACTCCATAAATCAGAAAATACTGTCAACAGCCCTAAAATATCAATTTTTGCCATGTTTTTAGGTATGTTGTATAATTCAGGCTATTAACGATACAGTATATATATATGGGGCGGTGGTGGCGAAGTCCATCGGGACTTGGCTTGGGAACTGGAAGGTCACCGGTTCAAGTCCCGGAAAGACCAAGTGCTACCGAGGTGTCCCTGAGCAAGGCACTGTTCCCTACACTGCTCCCCGTGCGCCGTAAATAATGGCAGCACACTGCTCCTAACACTAGGATGGGTCAAATGCAGAGAAACCGTTTAGTTAGATAGTACCTGTACTACGTAATGACAATAAGCTGAATCTTCTTCTTCTTCATATGAACAAACCCTTCTGTATAGGAATATAACTGGAAGGTTTGGTGTATGTACGTGCTACTAAAGTTGAAATTTCGAACTCAGAGTAGGAGAAGAAACTCATTTTGAGAAAACGACCTTTAAAGATTGCAGTGAGGTGCTAGCTAAACCCTCCCTGTTCTTTGGATGACAGCTTGCGCTTCGACGCACTCCGTGAAGGTAATTCATGTTCGGGGTCATTTCTTTTTTGTATAACCTTGCTTCGTGCAAGTGACAATTGTTGTCGTCTTCTCTGTAAACGTTTTTTTCGCCGTTCTTTTGTCATTTTGAGATTTACATTTCTAGCGGAAAGCTAACCAGGAAGTGTTTTAGCACACCACGTGACGCATCTGAACGAATCACGTTGTCAGAAATTTACACCAGCCAATGAGATTTCGTTTCTTGGTTTAAGACCCCTTTGTACTTTCACGATTGATTGCTGATACAAAGGAAATGACCATATTTGGATCCAATGAGATTGTGCAGGAGAGACACAGCTTTCCAACGATATGTCTGATGACATGGTGCACAAAGCGGTCGCGGTACTTTATGTTACGTTAGAATGCTAACTTTTGGTGAATTTAGGAGAAATCTACTGACGCAAATAGACAAACTATAGTAAAATAAACACTTAAATGTGTATTTTGTACGTTTTCCTTCCAAAAGCCTGAAAGAAAACATGTTATAGAATCAAAATAGCACAAAATCTCAAAATTGACCAGTGCTTGAAAAACGATGCCGTGATGCCGTGCAGGCTTGGAATTTCGTCATTTTAGGGGCAAGGCCATTTGGCCTTCCCGTTCACATTTTTTTTAAGGGCACAAAGGCCACATGACAGGGCACAAAGGCTGTTTGGTTAAATTACGCTGGTCAATCAACATGACTGAAAAGTGTAGCACTAACATCAACACCAGTCGTTTTACAAACGGCTGAATAGCAAGTGTTTCTTAAACGTATACGTTAAGTTCAGCCATAAACCACATAAGTCAGTCAGGGGTAGACAGTAAGGGTAAAATGGTATTGTCACTGGCCACACCATTGTAACCACTGGCCCGGAGCATTCGTCCACCATAAAAAAAATCACACATTTGTTGCAATAATTTATGCACTAACTACATTACTACTTGTACTACAACATTTTAATCATCAGTTCTTCCTCATTTCCCTCAATTATTCATATTTGGTTTATTCAAATAATGATATTGTGGTCATTGTTAAAAAATGTCTGCTATTATTATGAGTATTATTATTTATATAATGCACTTTCTGCCTTCCTGTCATTAGGAGTTAGAGATGTAATAGCTATGTAATTGATTTGATTAGAACCTTCATTATCCTAAACTGGTGGGACATTTCGCCAATACCTTTATATTGTCTACTCTTCACTTACTTGTCAGCATAGGTCGACATTGATGTACAGAGCCGACAGAAGACCTTGTTTATACTGGCATCATATTGAGAGGTGCAGTGACGCGTCCTGAAACCAGGAAGTAAGCTGCTGGTTCCCTCCACAAAAAGCAATGGAATTTCTCCACAGGGTTTTGGAAAATAGCTGGAAATAAGGTCTGTGGAAAACAAACCTGTTTGATAAATGCACGTTTTGTTCAGCCGGATAATCTCCACATGTCTACCCTACTTTTATAATTTTCGAATCATAAATCTAATCGACAGATTATAAAAGGGTTTTAGGACGCGGCACTGCAGCCAACTCCCTGTCACTCCTTTAACTCCTCCGGTGACTTTCTTTTATTTGAAGATTGTTTGGCGAATGGTTAGGTGGCGGGATAGTCTGTAGTGAAGAAGGAGCGCCCTCCCGCTCACGGGAGCCTGCTCGTGCTGTGCTCCGCAGAAAACAGCTGTTTGCTGCTGAGCACATCGCGAGCACCAAACAGCTGTTTGCTTTCCCCCCCCAACAACGACAACCGACTAACGAAACGCTATGTTGTGGCGTTGATAAACGAAACAATTTAACTAAATTGCTAGTCAAAATACCAATACCACAGGACATTTTTTTTTACTTTTGACAGGGGCACAAAGGCCAATTTGGCCGTGAATTGCATTTTTTTTAACAGGGCATCACGGCCAACCTGCGGGGCAACGACGGCCATGGCCGTCGTGGCCGTCGTGAAATTCCCACCCTGCTGCCGTGTCTCGCCTTAAGCATTATCCCCCCAATTAAAACATGTTCAAACAATAATTAATACATTTGAAACCTTATATAACCAACATGTCAATACGTTTCAGTTGTTGTAGTGTATTGGTTTTTTGTAGAGATTTTTCATTTATTCTTTATATATTCTATTGTGTATTGCTTAGAGGGGGGGGGGGGGCACCAAATCATAATCTCGCCTAGGGCACCAACATGTCTAGGACCGGCCCTGGGTAAAAAGGACAGTTAATATATCAACACTACTAGGGAGAGAAATACAGCTTAACTACAGCTAACATCTGAAATATAAACATACCATAGTAAGTTTTCTAAATAACTGATGACTGCATTTGTTGCAGATTGCTCAGAACGCACTGCAGCTTTAATGACCTCATTTCATTATCCCCCACCCTCCTTCTCTCTCCACGTCACATTCTTTCCTCTTCAGTTTTTATATTTCCCTCTCTCATGTCTCTCTCTGCTCTGTAGATGACTGCTGACACTGTATGTGTGCCCCCCCCAAATTAGCCTTCAGCAGTGCTTATATATGGCGCCATGTCCTCAAGGACTCTCTTTCACTCTCTCCCTTGCCTCTTTTCCACTTTGCTTTATCATGATTGAGTTTATTTCTTTAGTGATGTTAAGAAATGTGCTTATTGTTCTCACTTTGCCTTCCTATTTGGTGGAAGTGGATTAGAAATATGCATATTGTGTCAATATTCAATGTTGCATCAGTTTTAACTACAAAGTAAGATTGATATAATAATGTGTATGTATGTACATATTGTGACAATCGGTATTATGATTGGCTGGTGCTTGCCAATCATGGTATGGACCACATTTCAGAGAACAATGTGAAATGCCAAACTAAACCAGAATTGAGCACTGAGGCTTGCAGTCTTAACATAGCCTTAGCCTGTAGATCAGGCTAAGGCATCAGCGGTCCCCAACATTGTTTGCGCCACAGACCGGTTTCATGTAAGAAAATATTTTCAGGGACCGGCCTCCAAAGTATGGGGGGGGCTGTATTTCTGACGGAGCAGGAAAACCAACATTTGCAGTAACCACAAGGCGCCTTTCACATGCACCGTTTTTGCGTGCTCAAATCAACTCTTGTCAATGGTGACGCTACTTAGGGCTGTGTCCTTAGTTGAAAGTAGTTTAAAGGGGACCTATTATGCAAAATGCACTTTTTGATGTCTTTTATACATAAAATAAACAGGGGTGCAAACGAGCTGATCCAGGATTTGGATCCTAAGACGTCATTGGTTAAATGTGGCACACGTGACACGTCCCAACCTATCGTCTCCGTATACAGTCGTCTAGCTGAATCCCCTCTCGCAGCTGTGTGTATCAGAAACAATGCACGGCGTGTTTTGGGAATAATATGGTCTGTTTACATTAGCAAGCGCTGTACTGGAGAGAATATGTGTAACGTAATGTCCTTGTGATAAACCCTGCGAGAGAGACATGTTTGAGCTCCATACTGTTTCAGAAATAATGCGTTTTAGTGTTTTGGAACATAATATGGCATTTAATCACGGCAGCGTTTAGCTGAGTTTCTCCCGGTAGAAAACTCTCATAGCAGGGGAAAGCTGCGTGATGCTACAAAGGGGCGTGGCTAGCAGCAGCTGTTCCATTTAAAGCTACGGTCACAGATTCAGCCTTTTTGGAACAGGGCTGTTTTAGAGGGATATGAGGCATGGCTACAATGGGTGATCTGGTTGGTAGTTTAAGCAAAAAACTTCACAGACATGTTTTGCATAGGTATGGCTCTACAATATATTTTTGAAATATTGCATAATAGGTCCCCTTTAAATTTCGAGCAGCAACATAGGCCAACAAACACACAGAGCTCAGCAGAGAGTGCTAATGTCTGAATGTTACAACACTGTAAGTTAGATAACACATTGAGTAAAGATGTGATGGTTGCAGCAATATCACTTTAGCTATGAGGCTAAAGCTTGGTAGCTAAACATGGAATATTACTTCACACACAACGATGATGAGGCAGTCCGCTGGACTTTGTATTTGACTGCAGGGGGTTGTGGGTAAAGCGGGCTGGAGCGTTTCATTAATAAATGAAACAACCATGTGATGAAGACATATGGCTCCTCTGATCTGCCCTTGGTTGGCACTGTGTGTGTGTGCGTGCGTGCGTGCGTGTGTGTTCCTGCATAAAAAGTGAAACAGAACTGAGGGAGGTAAAGAGGAAGAGGTGCAGAGAGAGACAAAAGACACAAGCAGTGTGTGGGCCGATGTGTGTGTGAGGGAGTGGGAGTTATCTACAGAGACTCTGACCTCTCTGCTTCTGCAGCTGCCTTCAGGCTCCATGCAAACACACACAAGGGAGTAATATTGTATTAGTTAAAAAGGGACAGGGATAGTTAGCTTTGTGTGTAGCTTCAGTTAAAATGATCATAATAGTGTTAATTTCCTCTGGCCTCGGACTAGACCAGGATTGTAACAACCGCTACTCCTAAGGAACATTTTTGAATAACCAATATTAAAAATAAAATCATTTATTGCATTGTATCTAGAAATATTTTTCCTTTATCCTGTCCTTCCTTCTTCCAAGATTTTCAGCCCTCTCCATCCCTGGTGTGCTTCTATAGAGTGGTGCAGGGATGATGTATGTACCCGGAAATAAACTGTGCATGGGTTCCCTCGACAAAAAAGCAATGGGATTTCTCCATAGCATTTTGGAAAATAGCTCGAAATATGGTCTGTGGAAAACGAACCTGTTTGATAACATGTTTTGTTCAGCTGGATAATCTCCACATGTCTACCCTACTTTTATAATTTTGTAATCTTAAATCTAATCGCCAGAAGCAAAATGCTAAAGTTATGCTATAAACGAACTACAGCCGAATATAGCAAGGTTGCACAACTTCAACGTCATGCCAACTCAAGATCGATATTCAAAAATACAGATTCAAAATTGTACAAGCTGAAGCGTTTGTTTTAACAGTTTACGCAGAGCACACGCAGGTATTTGATTTCAAGCAGAACAGGGGCAAACCAATTTAGCGGGGGTGTTTATGTGTTCGGCGTAATGACGTACAACGTCCTCCACAACTTCTGTAGTCCTATTCATCGTTTTTCAGACACGTAAACTCTTCAAAAATCACCATTGGGGTCACTGCTGATGTATTTAATGTCGTAGAACAAAACGTGATCCGTCTCTTAAATGTGTGTCAACCACAGACCTTATTTCGAGCTATTTTCCAAAATCCTACGGAGAAATCCCATTGACTCTGAGACAAGGGAACCAGTAGTGGTAAAATGCAAACCTGGTCTCACCAGAATGCGTGACTCCACCATGACTCCTTAACACCGCATTGCGTGGTGGAGTCACGAACTCTGCTACATTTACGTGTCTCATAATAATTTTTATTTTTCGTCAGAATGTATTATGGTGCATTAGTTACGAATTTTTGTTCTCAAAAAACAGTGCATTGTGTGTAATACAACTGTGATTTTTATTAAATTAGTTAGTTTTTAAGGAAGGCCAGAGCTTCAGCTGTGTCAAATAGATTGTTCCCTTTAGTTAACGTTATTTAAAAGATAGTTATATTCCTATTTGATCATGTCCCCTTTATTGTATTACGGACGCAAAGAGCAATGTGAGCGTCCATTACCATTGGATAACACCCGGAAGTAAGTATTCTCTTTACTGTCGATTGATTTTACAGTGATATCTGCACTACTCATCAACTCAAGAACACCAGATTATCCTTTTTGATTACACAACATTGATTGGTTTAGATTGTGCACAATGCTTTTGTATTTTTCCCCTTCGATTCGGAGAAACAAATATTTGTTCAGAGTTTAGGATGGCAGAAGACACTACACTACCCAGAATCCTCAGCTATCGTTTGGGACTACACCATGTGCTTTGCTTGACAAACCCATAGAGTGGCGAAGTCATGCCCATCTACTTCCACCCATGGGACCTTATTTCGGAAAAATTATGTATTGAAGTCAATGGAGAGAGAAAACGTATCTTTCGATCCTGTTTCAATTGTGCCATGAATTACACATATGATGTTTGTCAATCTTAACAAATCATTTCCATGTCAAAAAAGTCACAGTTTGTCGTAAAACTGTTGAAATATAAGACTATGAACAATACGCAACTAGAAAGACTACAAATCCCAGAGTCGCGTAAGTGATGTCACAATTGTTTTCCTCCACTAAAATAGAGATAGCTAAGATAAGATAACTTTAACAAGATGCCTGCGTGCTTAGTACCAGGTTGTTATCATACCAGCAATGGGTATTGCTCGTTCTTTCGCTTCCCGTCTGATGAAACGACCAGGAGTGGCTGGATCAAGTTAGCTACCTAGCTAGTAGCTAGCACGTTAGTTAGCATTACAGCCTTGTCATTTTTATTAGCCTTAACATGAAGTAACATCAAGTAACCCAAAATGTTAAACAGTAAGAGTAGTAGTCATATTTCGTGAACCCTTTGAAGAGTACTGTCCGGTGGCGGTAAGAAACGCGGGAACGGGGCCCCACGCTATACCAAGCTGGGGCTCCCGGCTGGACCTCACCATGGTTTCACCCGCGGAAGATGGAGTTAGACTACATGGAGGACGAAGAGTATACCTCTGAGTTCCTCCTGTCTGAGTCGGATGAGCAGGAAGACGACATCTTCATGTCATCGGCTCAGGCTGCAAAGCCGGGAGCGATGGCTGCTCTCCCGGGCGATAGCACACCAGCTTCGCCCTGTCTAAGCATGGACCTGCAGGCCGTGTGTCAGCGCGCCGCGTCCAGGCTAGACATCCCGTGGCCCGAAATGGCCAAGGAGACCTCCAGGTCCCGTTACGAGGGGAAACTGTTTTCCCAAACAACAAGGACAAAGAGGCAACTCCTTCCGGTCTTCCCGGAGATGTTGGATGAGGTGTCGGTCTCGTGGAGAGACCGGCCCTTTAGCAACAAGGCCCCAATCCAGGGTGCCCACTCCCTTGACTGTGACGGTATGGAGAGGCTCGGCCTGCTCCACATACCACCTATGGAACCGCTGGTAGCAGCCCACCTCCTACCGAGGATGGGCCAGCCACCAAGCAGGAACCCCACGCTGCCAGCAAAAACGGACCGATTCCAGTCTACCATGACGGAACGGGCCTACAGAGCCGCAGCATTGTCCGCCAGGGCTCTGAACGTTTCCTCGATGCTAACCGCGTACCAAGCGGAGCTCTGTGAGGATATGTCGAGCAATCCTGGACCGGCCACTCTGGACGAGATAGCCGCGGTCACAGACATTTGTCTCCGTGTCCAACGCTGCGCCGTCCAGGCCACGGGCAAGGTAATGGGGATCATGGTGGTGCAGGAAAGAGCTAGATGGCTCAACCTCACCAACCTCCCAGACCGGGAAAAGGAAGATGTGCTTGACATGCCCATCGTTCCTGAGGGGATTTTCGGCTCCGCTCTCGCTTCCATGCAGAGGAAGTGCGAGTCGAAAAAGAAGGAAGACGAGGCCCTCCACCTCTGTCTCCCTCGAAGGGTCCAGCCGCTGCCTTCGCAACGGCGGCCCTTCGCCCAAGCTGCACCGAGCTCTGCTAGGTTCAAAGTACCAGGACAGCAGAGGCCGCAGCCCGCCCCGAGTCCCCAGCCCAGGCAGGAGAGGAGGGCGAGTTGGCCTAGAAAATCTCCGGTTCCGGCTGCAGCCCAGGCGCAGCCAACCCAGAATTTCGGCCAGCAGTCGAGGAAGAAGAAGCGAGCGGCCTGACAGCCCCTCCTTCTCCCCTCCGTGACAGAGCTGGAAGTTCTTTCCCCGGCTCTAAATGTGTCCCCGCCGCCTCGAGAGATGCCTCAACGTCATCCTCAAGTCCGCATAAAACACATGTCACATCTTTCTTGTCTGAATAAACCATTTTCCGCTGACGCATCCAGGCTACGGCCAAGGGCGCAGCTCAAAGAAATGAAAAGAAAGACAATAAACAGTCCGTTAACTATAAATCCCCTTCTGAGAGCAGCTACGGCCTCTCTCAAAAGGCGGATAATAAACGGGTCTGTGAAGGCACCACCGCCACACGCATGTGCAGTGCCGGTTGGGGCTTTAAGGGCACTACCGTCATGCGCATGCGCAGTGCCGGCTAGAGCTGTAATGGACAGCCCGCCAATTCTTCCCCTTTTAAGAGCAGCTACGGCACCTCTCAAAGGACGGATTATTGACGGGTCCGTGAAGCCACCGCCACACGCATGCGCAGTGACTGCTGGGGCTTTAAGGGCACCACCGGCACGCGCAGGCGCAGTGCCGACTGGAACCGTGAGGGCACCACCGGCACACACATGCGCAGTGCCGCCTGGAGCTATAAAGGCACCTCCGTCACGCGCATGCGCAGTGCCGACCGGAGCCGTAAGAGTGACATCCCAGCTGGCTCTAAGGAGCATACAGCAGGAGATACTCACGACATCTGCCTGGGCTTCTCAAAACAGTTATAATTTATCTGTTTTCACAAACCCAGAGAGAGTCAACCCATATTCCGGAGAGAGAGGTTCTCTCTCTCCTAGAAAGAGGGGTTTTATCTATAAAGCCCACCGAGCGGAGTCAGATTACGGAGGAAAATGTCCTCGTAAAGCACCCACTCAACATGGGCCTCATAATAAAACTAAACCCCGAACGCCACGGCGTACGGAGAGTTTTTGTTATTATGAAATGCGTAGTGGCACTACACCCGACTTTTCCAGTGCGGGACGCGCCTACGGGTGCAGTCCTTTCACGGAAGGTGGTCACCACGGACGCAGGTCAGACGGGCTGATAGGGGATTTACGAAGGTCGCCCGGTGAGAGGTCTCTAGAACAGAGACTTCCAGCGGGCGCACGTAAACTACCCGGAGCTTTTAGCGGTGTTCCCCACCCAAAAACGCTTCCTGCCTTCTCTCAGAGGACATCATGTCCTCGTGAGGACAGATAACACGATATCGTGTATGAACCGCCAGGGGAGGTTGCGTTGTCTCCAGTCACACACACTGGCACACAAATTGATCCCTTGGAGCGGCAGACGTCTCCTCTCTCTGAGAACGACACAGGTACCGGGAGTTATGCACCTAGGGACAGAATTACTGTCAAAAGGTGCACCACTCTATGCAGACTGGACTCCTCATCCAAGGATCGGGAGTCCGCTGTGGGTGCGTTACGGCGGAGCCGCGTTAAGTCTGTTCGCAAGAGGAGAAAATGCTCAATGTCAGCTGTTCTCTTTTATGCACGATTTAAACGCACCGTTAGGCGGGGACGCACTCGTACACGATTGACCTCCGGGTCCTCTGTACACGTTCCCACCCCTGGCTCTGTTACCCTTAACTCTGGCCAGACTGAAGGAGCAACGCCACGCACTTACTCTGATGTTTCCACCCTAGCCCGCAACGTACGGGCTGGCGGAGATATATCAGCTGTTGTGCGGGCAGCCGTGGCAGCCCCCACCACGCAGGGACAGATTGTCTCAGGCGGGGAGGGCGATCTTTCACCCACGCACAGAGTGCGGGGCACTATGGGCCTGACCCGTGAGTGGTCAGGCCCATAGTGATAAACACTATTCAGAGTGCGAGAGCTTCCTCCACCAGGTCTCTTTACGACTGTAAGTGGAGGGTGTTTGAGGAGTGGTGCCTTCAAGAAGGACACATCTCTTTTCAATGTCCTGCCGGGGTGATTTTATCATTTCTACAGGACTTGATCGATAAACACAGAGCTTTCTCCACGATCAAGGTGTACCTGGCTGCTATTGCTGCATGCCATGTGGGCTTTGAGGGTAAGACGGCTAGCCAACATCCTTTGGTTTGCCGTTTTATGAAGGGAGCTTACAGGCTCCTCCCTGTCTCCAGGTCGCTGGTGCCCTTATGGGACCTGGCAGTGGTTTTAAATGGGCTCAAAATGACCCCAATTGAACCCCTGGAAGGAGCTGACATGAAACATCTGTCACTCAAGACAGTGCTGTTACTGGCCCTGGCATCCGCCAAGCGGGTCAGCGATATTCACGCACTGTCTGTACATCCCTCATGCACTCAGTTTGCCCCAGGGCAAACGAGAGTGTTTTTGAAACCAAACCTTGCCTTTACACCAAAGGTGGTTGGTTCGTGTACCCCGATTGACATTGAGGCATTTCCTCCGCAGCTGGTTTCCTCCGGGGAGCAGCAGCAGGATCTATTGTGTCCAGTCCGGGCTTTGCACACATATATGGACAGATCAAGAGAGCTTCGTCTTAATGACCAACTCTTCGTGTCCTGGGCTAAACCTCACAAGGGTAAGCCTGTTACTAAGCAACGACTATCCCACTGGATCGTGGAGGCGATTGCTTTGGCCTATACGAGTCAGAATCTGCAAGCACCTTCGGGTCTGCGGGCTCACTCGACTCGGGGCCTGGCTACATCCTGGGCTTTGTTCAAGACATCTGTGCAGCAGCAAGCTGGTCTTCGCCGCTCACTTTTGTCCGCTTTTACAGGCTAGACGTCTCCGCTCCAAGCGTGGCCCGAGCAGTGCTGGGCACCTTGTTGAGTCGGGACTCCACCTGTTAAATTCTGGTTGATCGGTGATCTTCGAGATAAGCTCCTCTGGCAATACGGGAGCTACAATATCCCATAGTGAGACACCGAACGGAGTGTTATGAATGAGAACTATAGGTTACTTACGTAACCCCAGTTCTCAGAGTAACATGAAGTGAGATGTCTCACCAGACGGCCCTCCTTGCTATGGTGAAGCGAGAAGAGGTGCTTATTTTGAATGATGCATGCGTTGTGGCGCAAGCTACTTATAGGGGGTGATTTCCCCTGACGTTGATGTCAAGATCTCCAGCCAATCAGGATTGGCGTAATGAGATTGATGCTTCTGTTTGCTCCGCGATGAGGCGCATCCCATAGTGAGACATCTCACTTCATGTTACTCTGAGTGCTGGGGTTACGTAAGTAACCTATAGTTTTAACAAAATAAAATATACTGCTGTTTCTGGTTTACTTTACAACGGATTCTGTTATTGTTTTGATATTTGTAACACAAAAGCGATGGAAAAAACCCACAGCAACACAGAAAAGATGGTCTTAACATGATCCAGTCGTCTAGTAGTTAATAAAAAACAATAATATCAAAACAGATTATTACTACTAACTTTATTGTGAAATTAAAACAGAACGGTAAAAGAATAGTTTCCGGTCTATTCTGATGTCTGATCTCTGTAGATAAATAAAGAACTACAACAGATGTGTAATATTGAATGCAGCCAAACCATTTATTACAATGCATTCATGTGATGACTTTCAAAGAGTAAAGCAGGTACTGCTGAATAAAGTATGATTCGTTATCTTTTACGAAACGTTTTTTTTATATGGAATGCAGTTGGAGGTCAACCAATCAAAGAGCTTGAGACAAAAGCATTGTACACAATTTAAACCAATCAATGTTGTGTAATTAACAAGGATAATCTGGTGTTTTTGAGTTGATGAGTAATGCAGATAGCACTGTAAAATCAATCGACAGTAAAGAGAATACTTACTTCCGGGTGTAAAGTCCTGCGTTATCCAATGGCCTGTTATACTGAGTGATATATATCATATTGCTCTCCGTAATACAATAAACGGGACATGATCAAATCGGAATATAATGTTCTTTTAAAAAACGTTAACTAAAGGGAACAATCTATTTGACACAGCTGAAGCTCTGGCCTTCCTTAAAAACTAACTAATTTAATAAAAATCACAGTTGTATTACACACAATGCACTGTTTTTTTAGAACAACAATTCGTAACTAATGCACCATAATACATTCTGACGAAAAATAAAAATTATTATGAATACAAATAAAATAAAAGAAGCCTCCCGTGAGTTACTACAAGCTATAAAGTAGATTTTAACAACATTTTATAGAATAAAAGCTCACCGCTGGACGTTGTAGAAATGCATGTGTGCAACACGACAAAGGAGCCTCATTCACTTTACATTGGGGTTGTTTGCGTGGTGCAGACACGTAAATGTAGCAGAGTTCATGGGTGTTTCTCAATCGCGAGGATGCTGGCTTGGTAGTCGCGTACTTCCAAGTCACTTCCTTCAGAAAGGAAGCAAGTATGCTTCCAAGCCACGGTTTCGGAAAACGAAGAAGAATGGAACAGGCTAACAAGTGTGCCTCTCTCTCTCTAACGGTTTCAACATAAACTGTACCGAAAATAAATACCTCACGATGTCTATCTAATTATGAACTTGCTTTACTTTCACAGAACACATTTTTGGTGATAAAAAACAAATGTAACAAAGTAACATATTTACCAACACATGTTCCACGCCACTACATACTTGGTCCGTGCGCAAAGCATTGTGGGGATTTTAAGGAGGCGAAGTCTACCCATGTGCAGCCTCGAAATTTCCCCCAAACCAAGTACACGGCCTCGGTGGAATTCCAAGGCCCTCTCTCAGATCGACTATTTTCATTTCCTCGCTCCTCGGTCTCACCGGAAGTTGATTTGTCTGCGCCATCTTCACTGTAAACCCCAACAGTACTACTAACTCATAAGTATTATGGGTACTGCAATCAAAACCAAATATCAAGTCAACCGAACATTACATTTATACGTTCTCTTAACGAAAAGTGCTGTTTAATTTTATGTGAATCATAGTTTATGAGTGAATATTCAAATTTGAATGAAAACTTGTGAGTGAACAGTCACGCAGCGTCTGACGTCATTACGTCATGACGTTGCGACGAATCGAGAAAGATCCATCCAACATGGCGGCTCTTGCAAGCGAAGGGATTCCACACATGGTTTAACTTGTAAGTACCAAAATAAGTCGTTAAAACTGCTTTTCTTGTTATAATATTGTAAGGATATACCACCCGAAGATTATATGTGATCGTTAGACTGTTTAAACTGTTGTTTAATTCAGAGTTACGTGCAGAGCGCCGCAGTTACCGGCTGCTTCGCGCTATTTTTTGAATTTCGGACTGCCGGTTAAGTACTGTAAGGACCTCAACGTTAGAGCAGCAGTATGCTAACTTTAGCTAGAAACTCCTATTAGTCAACGGCAGCCCTACTGTTTAAAAGTGTGTTACTTACTGGTGCTTATTAACGCTATTATCTGGTAAATGTGATGTCATTCCTGAATACTCCTGAATTAAGCTAGTAGCTAGCAAGAGCTGTTTTCCACAATTACGTTGATGCTAGCTAGATGTAAGCTAATGCAAACGGCAAGCTTGTATTAAAACTCTGCACATTTATTTTTGCCGTAGGGTGAAGCTGTTGCATCAATATTCAAGGTAAGTTATTGCTAACCCATACTGTGTTCTGTTTTTTCAATTAATTAATTTAGAACTTTTTTCCAGTAGGTTTATTTATTTAATTAGGTATTCACAACATTGAACAGAACTGGCCTTTCTACAGTAATCCGATCATCATGCTTTGTTGAAGTTGCATGGTTGAAATGGTTCAATGGAGTGTAAGGACGTTAACGTCAGAGCAGCAGCATGTTAACTTTAGCTAGTAACTCCTATCAGTCAACGGCAGCCCTACTGTTTATAAGTGTGTTACTGGTGCTTAATGTTATCCGATATTATATGGTAAATGTGATGTTATTCCTGAATTAAGCTAGTAGCTAGCTAGGGCTGTTTTCCACAATTACGTTGAGGCCTACACACAGGCATGTTTGCTAGTGACAGTAAGCTAATGAAAACTGCAAACTTGTATTAAAACTCTGCACATTTCTTTTTGTCGTAGGGTGAAGCTGGTTCAGAGCAGTGAGACTCAAGATTCAAGGTAACTTGAACAGAACTGGCCTATCTACAGATCCGATCATCATGCTTTGTTGAAATGGTTCAATGGCGTGGAAGTGCAAATTATGTGCTGTCTCGTCAGACACCCAGGCTCAGTTATTTAGGCACTATCGTTTGAAGCATAGCCAGTACTCAAGAGTTAGCCCTTTGCCATGTGTCTATGACTCTTGCATTTGTACATTTCAATCATTTAATGCATTGAAAATTCATTTATCACGGCTTCACAAAAATGTGTGTAGTACTGGTGCAAGTGAGGGAGCACAAGGAGGATGTGCAATTTTTAGCTGCCCCTTGTGTAACTTTAAACATTCGTTCTCTGAAGCAACAGTGTTCAGTCATTTAAGGGGACACTTAAAGAACCTTGAAACTGTAACATGCCCATTTAAGAACTGTAGCTACAGCACAAATGTCTATTCATCATTTAATGCTCACAAAAGCAGGAACCATGCAGGTAGTTTGGACATTTGTGAAGACATTGTGTCGACACAAAATGATAGTGCCCCAGTCTTGACAGCTACTGACCCTGAGGACGAGAATCCTGCTCAGTGTCAGCATGCAGACACGTTTGATTCTCCTGAGGCTGACGCCAGCCAGTTGAGAGCCCAGTTACACCATAATTTGTCCTCGCTCTTCCTGAAGATGCAAACTATTCTTCATGTTTCCGATATGGCATCCAAAGAGATAATTGATCATCTGACTCAGATATTTTCCTTGTCTCAACCTGTTATAAAAGACACTTTAAAAGAGGTTTTTAAGAGGCATCAGATTTCTCCTACTGAAGCTATCATGAACGATTTGGTGAGTGCTGTTATGGACTCAAATATTTTTGTCAGTGCCACAGCTAAAGGTGAGGAGTTGTCTTCCGCCAAGCGAAGAAAAACATTCATTGAGAAAAATTACCCTGTGGTAAAACCAGTGCAGTATGTGTTGGAGCCCGGCTGCACAGTAGTTTATGTCCCTATACTACAAATGATCCAGAAAATGTTCAAACACACATCCTTGACAGAATCAAGGAAACCAAGATCTCACAAAAGGGGCTTTACATGAGCCATCGAGATGGCTCATATTGCCAAGAGAATGACTTGTTGTCGTCTTCAGAGCTATCCCTGCCATTGCTTTTGTACATTGATGACCTTGAAATTGCAAATCCACTTGGCACTTCAAGGAAAATACACAAACTGTGCTCTGTCTACTGGGTGATGGCTGATTTGCCAGGTAAATACCAATCAGCGCTGCATGTCATTCAACTAGCAGCATTATGTAAGGTATCTGATATTCAGAGGTGTGGCTATAAAAGAGCACTTGGTCCATTGTTACAAGACATTCACACTCTTGAACAAGATGGTGTATACATTGAAGGCCTTGGTCAGTCAGTTCGGGGTACTGTTTTATGCGTCTTGTCTGATAATCTTGCAGCTCATGCATTAGCAGGCTTTGTGCAGTCTTTCAGGGAAGGATATATTTGTCGATTCTGCAACGCTACAAGAGAAAAAATTCAGTCTCATGATGTTGTAGATGGTGAATTTAGTCTAAGGACAAAAGCCAGTCATGACCGAAACGTGCAGGATGTTATGCAAGCCGGGGATGGTAAAAGTCAGTTGGGTGTAAAAGGGGACTGTATCTTGCGCGAGAGTTTGCAGTATTTTCATACAACTACTGGCTTCCCACCGGATGTCCTGCATGATCTTTTTGAGGGCATTGTACCTGTGGAGTTGGCCTTGTGTATTAAGGAGATGATTAGACTCAAATATTTTACCCTTGAGTATTTGAACAGGAAGATTGTGTCATTCCCCTACCAATACACAGACAAGAGTGACAAACCAAAGCCTCTCTCAAAAACCTTTGCTGGAAAAGGGACCATTGGTGGCAATGGCCACGAAAATAGCGCATTGTTGAGACTACTCCCATTGATGATCGGTAACAAGGTTCCTGAGAAAGATGGTGCTTGGACTGTATTGATGGATTTGAAAGACATTGTGGAGCTGGTGCTGTCACCAACGTTTGATGATGAAACTATCCAGTATTTGCAAACTAAGATACAGGATCACAGACAAATTCTTCAGGATGTTTTCCCTGCATTGAGACTACGCCCTAAGCATCATTATGTCGAACACTACCCAGATCTTATACGTTGTTTTGGGCCTCTTGTCCATTTGTGGACTATGAGATTTGAGGGCAAACATCGCTTTTTCAAGCGTGTTGTACATGACACACAAAACTTCAAGAATGTGTTAAAAACACTAGCAACTAGGCATCAGCACATGGTGGCATACTATCTCAGTGCACCATCATTCTTTAAACCACATCAGCAGACATCAAATGTCTCTTCTGTCTTGGTTTCAGAGCTTCCTGAGGTTGCAAAAGAGCACATTGGACAACAAACAGACAGCCACATGATTTACAACACATCCAGGATCATTTTTGATGGCACTAATTATGATGTTGGGATGTTTGTATCTGTAGGGCAGGAGGGGGGTCTGCCTCAGTTTAGCAAAATCGAACAGATCCTCCTTGTTAACCACAATGTCACATTTCTCTGCCGAAAACACAAATCATGCTACATTGAACATTTGAGATCATTTCAACTTTACCCAGGGAATATGACTGTCCACAGCATATCAGAGCTCAATGATAGCTCATCACTTTCTGCATACAATATAGAAGGCAAACTGCTGTTGACACCAAAACGATTCATCCTGCTTCACTGAAAGTACACTTTAAGGAAAACAGTGCAACTGTATTGAAACCCCATTTTAACATGGCAGGTATACAGTTTTTGCCCACATAAACAGAAATCTATAATGTCATATAGAGACTACTTTTGGTAAAAGATGATGAGTACCTACGTTGATATTTTTTGTATGCATTACATCTATGTAAATAAATGTCCCTCTTTTTCTATTTCAATACCTCATTGTGTCTCTCAGATGATGGCAGCATCCCAGAAATTCCTGCTGCGAGTTTATATTGCTACAGATGTTGCCATAAAGGTAACTCTGACTGAGCGGCCAGAGTCAGTTGAAGAGCTAATCAACATACTGCGTGAGAAAGTCAAGCCAAAACTGGACTTCGAGTTTACCCTGCAGTATGAGGATCCTGACTTTGGTGGACAACTTAGCTGTCTCCTTGATATCCAAGAATTACCAGAGAAGGGCACTTTGAAAGTAGTCACATCGGAGAGTGATATTAGCTCATGTGCAAGTTCCGATACAGACATCCTTCCTCATGTGTCAGTAAGAGAGCGTCAGAAGACCTGGCCTGACATTTTCCCTGTACCCACTTTTTCCTATGAAGTAGAACATGTGCTTGGAGAGGGAAACAGTGCCTTTGAGACATATGGAAAGACATTGAAGTTAAACAGAGGCCAAAAGCACAACATCTTGGAGAGTATGGCTGCAGTGATGCACAACTTCAAACCTTACCCAAGTGACAGGGACGTGGGTATGGCAGCGGAGGCTCTTGTAACGGCTCATCCATGTCTTAAAGAGCTTGGAAGTGTTAGTGGATGGTACGGATGGAAGATTTTCCTGAAGTTTAAGATGGGGAATTATCGTACCAAGTTGGCCAGATCTGGATGTGTGGAGGTGGCTGTCAACGCAGGCAAAAGGAGCATCAACAACCCTGACAAAGATCACCCCCACTCGAAAATAAAAAGAGCCAGACGAGCTGAAGTGAATTACCTTCCAAACTTTCCCAGAGGAGAAAACCAGACCAGTCTTGAAGAAATGAGAATCCAGATTTTGCAGGAAGTTGAGAAAAGTGAGAAGAACCTCATCTTAATAGAAAAGCTCATGCAGATGACTTTTGCCCTTCGTCGCCAGGAGATCGTTCAAGAAAATCCCTTGGTCAGGGACTTTTTAGAGAAATGGCCGGCCCTCCGGATGGAATCACAGGTAAAACACAGATGCTCTCAGACCTTTTAATCTTTCTCTTTTCTGCCCCTTGTCACATCTTTCTCATAGTCTGCACACCGTTTCCCAATTGTGCTTGCAGAAACTGCCTACTTTGCACACAATGGAACAGTGTTGTTGTTCAATGTTAATATATTATAAAACGATATTTATTTTTATAATATAAATAATAATACAAATTAAATGAATACTTTGATATGATCATGTTGTAATATATTTTTACGGAAACAACAAAACCGGTTGCATCACTAATAATTTTACAATTGCATATCCATTAATGATCTTTATACATTTGTGTGTTCCTGTAGGTTTCTGCTGAGTTTCAACGAATCACAAACGTCAACCTACGGAACCAGTTCTTTTCTGAACTAGACAGACACACCCTGCGACTGATTGCCTTGTACAGGCAGAAGGCGGCACGCACTGGCAAGGTATCTGAGGCCCTGCGTGAAATCCTAAGGATTTGTGATCTCCAGGTGAGTTTACTAGAAGTTTGGTCCAAATATCAATGCTTATTTACTTTTACACAAAAACCACATTCATTCAAATTCACATCATAAACAGATAATGTAAAATATACTGGATTGTATTTTTCAGAAGAGTGTCACAAATATAACGATAACAGATAGGGATTTTTTTTTTTTTAATTAGACAACAATCAAAAATAAACATGTATATATTAATTAAAAAAAAGCCATTGCTTTTTAATTATGCTAGTTTTTGCTTGTCTTTCCAGGAAGTACAGGATGTCCACATGAAACGCAATGCAGCCCTTCGAGCCCTCCCATTATACCTTTGTACCTGTGCTGAAGTTCACTGCTGTGAGGAGTCCAGTTCTGTCTCTCACTCTCTGGTCCAGCCTGTCTGCATCACCTGGACACCTTAAACAAACAGATATATGTAAAGTGCCATGTGTACAAACAATATAACTGATTATATTCTGTTGAACATGTTGGATTGTGTATTGTCCGAGTCAGGGTCCTTTTTATTTTACTGTAACTTTGGAAGTTGTGTTACCAATGCTTACTGTTTATTTGATACCCATTTGGTAATGCAATTAATATAAACAACAAGGTTTGGGTTCCTTCTTCAGATGACTGTGACGTTAACTTGTAAGCTCAATAATGAACTCCAGCTCAACCAACCATATTGTAATATCTAACCTAATCATCTTGAAATATGACATTATTATTTGTAATATACACACATCTTATTGTGAGGTTGATTTCACATACACTACTTCGACGTTAGCTTGTCTACATACTTGAGCATAGCCAATTTAAATTAACCTTAGCGATGCATACAGTTCCTACCTACATAATAAAATATCTCTCTAATTTACAAGGATGACCTTATTTTATAACCTCAAACAGAAGTCGTTTGTTCTACAGTATTATCCCACTTAACGCTTAACACTTGTCTATTTCGTTTTAACCTTAATATATACAGTCTATGGTTTTAACTTGAAGACTACGATTAGCATCGTTAGCACCGATGTAGCTACCACTCACTTACACGCTAACCCAAGCCTTAACATTCATTACGTAGCTGATTCAAATCATAAACACATCAATAAATACTCGAATTTCACTTACCGCAAAAACCGCATTCATGCACCGTCTGTTTCAACCGCAGAGCAAGTCACAATAGTCCGATATATAAGCATGAAGAACAAACAACCACGGCCGCTTTCAAGTTGTGTTCCCTGGATGAACTGACCAGGCAGAGTCCCTGTAGCTAGCTTCACGGAGCAGGTAGCAGAGAGACAAGAAGCTAGCAGCAGCAGTCACTTGACAGAGCTGTCACTCAATGTGACCACGGCCTAATATATGCATAACTTTAAGGCTTAATATTAATTGAACAGATGAGTTGAGAAAAAATTCACCCCCCACAAAGTAGTCATGAAGGGGGAATCTAACTATACAGAGAATATGGTTTTTTTAACCACGATGTAAACATGTTTATTTCTGCTGTAAAGTTGGGCATTTTAACATGGGGTCTATGGAAATTGCTCCCTTCTGCAGCCTGCTCCTACTGGCCACTAGATGAACTGCAGTGTGTGGCACTTCCGTATTGGCGTCCTGGCTCTTCCCCAGAGTTTGCCGCTTGGTATGAACCCTGCTCTACATGAGGTCTGCCGAAAGGCGGAATAAAGTTTTAAAGACCTCTGTTGCCCCTTTCACACCAACACGTTTTCAGCTCCGGCTCGGAGCTGGAGCCTGAAAAGTGCCAGTTTTTCCTGTTCACACCACAGCGGCGCCACCTCTTAGCTCCGGAATCCGGTTCACTTCCAGTTCCAAAAAATTGTCGGTCTAGAGGCAAGAGCTTCGGAGCTAAGAGGTGGCGTCGCTTACGTCTCTCTTACGTCGAGGCGTGCAGGAAACTAAACCCACCTCCCCTGAACATGGGTCGACTGTCATGCCTGCCTACAAGCAGTAGTGCTTATAAACACACTTTATAAAGTAAGGCAACACTAACCAGGCTTCGTGTGATTTTGTTTATTTGTGCCTTACTTTGATCCGTTCACTGTTATTGATCATTGTGGAGAGAGGCAGACGTGTTGTTTTGTATTATAGCAGCTATCGGATGGAATCAATACATGGGCTGCACAGGTTGTCGTGTCCGACTATCACAAGTAGAATCATAATAAAAATATGCCGGTAAAATGTGCCTGTAGAAAACGGTTTATGCCACAATAGGATAGCAATAGCAAGTAGTCAGTTTAGCTTCGGTTGCTATGCTAACATCACCCATTTTATACCAGAGAAACTTTCATAACAGCGTTGTGATGCCAAACGTCAATTCAGACTGACACACATTCACTTAGGCTAAGGGGAACTGGGGATATGTATCAGCTGCTTGTGTGAGTCGGACAGTGAATACTTTAGAGCGGCCGCTGCAGTGTGAGCTAACCGGGAGCTAACGGGAGAATAAAGTCCCGTGGAAGAGCAGCCAACACTGCAGCGGTCGGTAAATGCCGCAGAAACACATTAATAAACAAAGAACCACGGCACTCTGGAGAAGAGCATAAGGTTGGAGAAGTCGTTATTTAATTTAATCTGGCTTCGTGTGATTAAAAGCAACACGATCATCGACCCGACGCAGTTCCCCGTTGTTGTTGTTGTTGCTGTTGTGAGCGCCGTAACACAGTTGGGGAGCAAATCAGCGATGTAAACGGTGACGTCATGACGCAGCAGCAGCAGGACCAGTCGGGCTCTGGGCGGAGTGAACAAAACGGGAGCAGAAAAGGGAAACCGGAGCTGAACCAGAAAAGCTCTAGCACGGAGCTAGAAAGGGAAAAGCGCTGGTGTGAAAGCCGCATGTGTCACACACATAGATTATAAAACACCACACACACACATCTGTGACTTCACTAGCAGCTTAATTAGGTAGCTATCCATCCAAAAATAAACTATGCCAATTATGGATTTTCCACAAAAAAGTTGAGTTAGGACCTATCTATCTATCCTAACTCAACTTTTTTGTGGAAAATCCATATTAGGCACAGTTCATTTTAACATTCTAAATTAGGATTATATTTATCCAACCGAATTTAGCACTGAAGTATTAAAATCCAAAAGGACGCAGTACACTCTTTATCTACGGCTCCATGACAATGCTACATTGTGAACAACAGGTCAATGTTTGTTGTTGCATCCTACTTCTACTCTGCTAAATAGACTAGGCAGAATTTCAGAAAATGTGCTTATTTAAAGTGCTGAAGGCATTTTGTGTTTATTTATGCTATACAACATTTCTAGGGGTATTAAGGGGTGCTGAATCCAAATCTGCTGTATATGAAGCTCAAAAATGTACCAGAATGCCTCAAAATTGAGAAATCCAACATGGCCGCCACCGCCAGGCTGAAATCTATTTTAGTACATTACTTTTTGACTAAACAAGGTACAAACTAGAATTAAATGTGTTTTTTATATGTTTTCACACATGGGGAATTGAACATACTGTCCTGATTTTAGATCAAATGTGAATAATCAGCTTGAAATCATACATGTATAGTGAAAAAGGTGGTCATTACTGATAAATAAGTTGTCAGACTCAACCAGGGCTTGCTTAGAAAGTGTATTAATACAATTTTTATTTGGCCACCAAACCATAACGTAAACATGACGCGATTAGGCCTACAGTGTGGAGCAACAGTACCGTCAACAAAGCCCTATTGATGCTTTTATTTGCTCCAATCCAGTAAGAACATGGGTGGCATTGGAATTTTCAACTCAATAAGAATACAAATCATACTGAAATGGTAAAAACCTCATTCAAGTATCTCATAAAACACCACCATATATCAATGATTACAAAATAATAATAATGTAAAAAATATATTAAAACAACAAATAAACCCAAATTATAGCTCTCAGGCCATCCAGTGTTAAGGCAATGAAGAAGAAGGAGTGGGCCTGTTCACACTGCCTTTTTTACATCAAACCCTATGGGAAATTGCCAAAAGGCAGGCACTTTTAAAAAGCAGCGTCTTCTTCAGTGTTCCGGCAGGTGTTGTCATGTCTCCTGCTGTTGCATGCCTCTATACATTCCATGTGACTCTTTCTGAATATAATATAATAGATTATCACCAGTACAAGTACAGGTACATTGGAATACACGTTACAGTTATCCTTACACTTATTGTGTTCCTTTGTTACTTTTTTTCTCAGTTATAGGTTCACAATTATCCGGTTATGGTTTCAACAATCTGTTAACAACAAACAGTCAGCAGTATGCAGTCTGGCAGGCTGATATTCTCAACCAGTCTATCATATTTGTACGATCTTGTACACATTGATCAGCTAATCCTCTACACATACCTGCAGCTGCAGCGTTGGCTGAGGCATCCCTTGGTACACCCACATGAAGTGAACTCCCTGCAGGCTTTAGGCATAGGTGGCAAAGACAGTAGCCGTGGCACTAACTGACCTTCCTTGTGCATCCATCCCATTTCATCCACGGAAGATCAGGATGTGGCAGGTGAGCTTGGTTCCAGATTGTCGATTGATAGTGTAAACGCATGATATGAAACTTCACTGCATCTGAGGTTGGTGGCAGAGTCTCTTGTGGACGACCTTTGCAAAACAACTTAACTCTTGCTTTGTTGCATGTATCAACCTCTGGCACACCATACATCTTACAGATACATTTATCTGTTGATGTTACAATACCTTCTGTGAGAGGGCCCTTCACAAGGCCAGTAAGATCGGTGTGATGTTGCTCGAACACCTGCCAGGCTGTTTTCTTTCCGTGACCGCTGAACTGAGACACACTATCACAGCCAGTGATGGCATGGAAGGCAAGGAGTGTGTCCACTTGATCATCAGATAATAACTTGCGAATGTCATGTACTGGAAAATACTTTGGATCCTTTGATGTCCCGGCTTTAATGTAGAGATGGGTACATCCGATTCTGTCATGTTGTGCTAAAAGTAGAAGAAGCACGTCTGTGTCACGCACTGACACAACTATTGTGTCCATTGGAGCCTGGATGCAGTGCAAAATCAGACGTGTATCAGCCTCCTCGTGGTCAGCCATTGAAGAGGAGAAATCAAGATCAGGATCTGATGACTTGACAGTGGTTGCTTCAACAAACCCACCCGATATTACAACCACAGGCTCATCTTCTGGGCTGTGTTCTATCAGATGGTTTGAGAGTATTCGAGCGAGATCTGCTTTGTTCTCTTCCAGTGCCATGAAGCTTGACCAGTCTGCTGGAAGTGGAACGGAGTCATTAACGATTTCTCTGCGTACTGGTCGGTGACGCTGTTTACGTTTCCTCCTTGTGCCCGTTTTGATGGATTTGTCACGGTACCTGTCAAAGACTACATCAACCCTCTGGTACTTCTCTCCCATCTTCAACACCGTCTCAGCAAACTTGTTGGCATAGTCGCCAAATGTTGTAGTGTCAGGCGGCTTCCCAAGTGCCATTACAAGTGCTTGGCCATCAATAGCCAGGCAGCTGGGTTCCTGAAGGGGCACATCTGCAGGCGTTTGGACATGTTTTGTCAGTATATTTGCTAAAACAGACTTGTTGGTGGAATGTAGACTGCCGTTAGTTGCGGCCAGAGATGGCGGGATGGGCATGAGTTCATGCTGGAGGACATTTTCCAGGTCTACCTTACGACCTGCTCTGTAAGCTGTGACTAGCCTTTGTAGAATCTGCCTGTCCACTTTGATGGTGTTTTGCTTGTTCTTGGAAAGTTGCACGACTTCATACAAAGAGGCAAATGTCTTGGCTTTGTTCTTTGGAATGGGTGACTTCAGTCCCAAGTGCTGGTCACTAGCTGGAGGTTCACACAGACGTTTGTCCACAAACACTTTCATTTGTGCCTGTCCAAGGTGTTCTGCACCAAGCAGAGATTCTTGAATCTCCGGTGTGACCACTTCCTTGTTGATTATGTTCTTGAGTGTGTCCCCACCATCTTGAAACACACAGTGCTCTTTCAATGATACACATATTTTGCTTTCATCCCTGTCGTCTCTCTCCATTCTACTCTTTGTGCACTCAGTGTGTGTGTACTCATCGTCTTCATCATCTGTTGTCAGTCTCAGCATTTCTTTTGTCTGAGAAGCTATGACTGTTCTCAGATTATACGACAATGTCCATCTACTGAGGGATGTTGCTATCCTGGTGATGCCCACTAAACCACCACTCTTTTTCCTGTAGCGTTTAGCCACTCAGTACTTTGATCCGCTGAACCTGATTGAAGCGTCGATCACTGCGTTTCACCAAGAAGTTGCCTTTCTGAAACTCGAGGAGGATTTCTGGTGGGAGAGCAGACATCTCAGCCAGGTACACAGTACCCCATCTGGCGTGTTTATATGAACGTACCTGAAGAAGAAGGGCAGCATACGTTTGAAAGCATACAGGTGGAGATCCCACAATCCATCACGTTGCGCTCTTATGAAGCAGAGTACGATGCTGACCATAGTCATGTAGTCCCACCAGAATGCGGCATTCGGGTCATCAACTGCAAGCGATGCAGCAAACTCTTTCATGGGCTGCTGGAATCTGTCTGTAGTCAGTTTGTCGACCATCTGCGCGATGTGGTCAGCATCTACGGATTGGCAGAGATCTGAGAGTTCAGCTCTCAGTGTAACATCAACCTCATCCAGATATGTGTAAAGCCGTGGGAGCAGTAGCTGCCAAAGAGCCTGTAGGGTAAGTTTGTGGGTCCTTATGGCACGTGCATACCCCTTTCCTGCCATGACATGCTGAGCAGCATTTTCTCCCATTAGATCACACTTGACCCATAGCTCGCTCAGGCCAGAATCAACCATGTGTTGTCCTATCACACCCAGGAAGTTCATGGCAATGTGAAGGCCTCCAAGGCAAGGGATAAGCACGTCCTTGTATTCTTCTACTGACCACTTTAGTTCTAGCAACTTCGGATAAAGTGCCTCGCCCACTGTCAGAATGACATGCTGTTGTTCCATTGATTTGGAGATATGAAGCACTCGCTTGATAACTGTGTTCAGTGTATCGAGTTCAGATGCAGGAGCCTGGATGATAGGTAGGTAGCCTACTGTAGTTTTCTCTGGGTTGACTGTGCTTGCCTTTTGATTGTACAATATCCAGGAAGGCATTGGCTTTTTAGATGTCCTGGACATGAAGAAGGCCATGTCTGTAGCTTGTGCTTTCTGTGCTGCAGGACATTGTTCAGATGACTGTGTGAAACAGTCTTCTGCTAATACACCGCTGAATGGGCGCTCTGTGATTCCTCCTTTTGGTTTGTTTTTTGCTTTTGTGGGTGGGGGGGCAATAGTGGGGAAGGCAAAGGTTCCATCACAGCACATTTGAAACATTTAACCTCAAAACAATATACAACGTAAGTAAAAGTAGCCTGATAATAATAATAATAGCTGAGTAATTATTCATAGTTAAAAACTACTATTTTTGCAATATATATGAGATCTAAGCAGTTTATTCACATTACATCTCAAATCTGAATATGGCATCAGATTGCCCATGTAGGAGAACTTACAAAAGCACATTTAATTCAAGTTTGTACCTTGTTTAGTCAAAAAGATATACTTAAAATAGATTTCAGGCTGGTGGTGGTGGCCATGTTGGATTTCTCAATTTCGAGGCATTTTGGGACATTTTTTAGCTTCATATACAGCAGATTTGGATTCAGCACCCCTTAATACCCCTAGAAATGTTGTATGGCATAAATAAACACAAAATGCCTTCAGGGTTCTGATTGTGAAAATTGACCCTGTCTAAAATAACAGAGCTAACAGATAACTATAATTTACGGAGGTTCCATAGAGAGGTGCAGTGATGAGGTTTTTTTTGTAGGCCAACCCAGGGGTTAGAATCACAAGAGCTCCCTGACAAAAAGCAATTGGATTTTTCCATTGCATTTTGGAATATTACACATTACACGTTTTGTTCAGCAGGATAATCTCCACATAATAACAACACTTTTGGATTTTTGAAGCATAAATGCAATTGGCTGAAGTTAAAATCTAACGTTAAGATATAAACACGGTCGTCCGCATCCCCACGCTAAGCTAAAGGCGGCTAATGTTCAGTGTGATGAAGTTCAAAAGTCTCATTAGCCACTAGCAACCGCTGTTTTTTTTACACATTAAGCTTCAACATTCACCAGTGGGGTATTTACTGATGTATTTATGTTGTAGAACAGAACATGAAAATCTCTTCAGCTTGTGTAAACCACAGACCTTATTTCAGGTATGTATGTGATTCTACTTTATTCAATTAGATAAATGTTCCACAGTAGCCATGGCAACTGCTAGTGAGAGACACAGCAGGCAAAAGAGTATATACTTACAGTAAGTGCAGCAGATGGGAAACAACAAACCTTTGGCTCGCAGGCTCAATGGGCAGGTTGAACCCCCCCATCCACCCACCCACACACACACACACACACACACACACACATACATACACATTCTATCAGCCACCTCTGCCAGGGCATGGGGCTAGACAGGTTGTTTGCCATTTAGTGCACGTGCAGTGCAGACTGCAAAGTGACTGCCTGTTCTGTCCGTCTCGCTCTGAGTCCAGTCTGTGTTTACTGCACTACATTTCCCAGAAGTCATCTCTAACTCTTTCTCTCCCTCTCCTACAGCCAACTGATGATGGATCTATTCCGCAGAGGAGAGCTGGGGCTGCTGGGAGGAGGAGAGGGTCTGAGGGATGACGTGGGCATTCCCGGCATCAGCTGGTCAGCCAATCGGATGCCAGAGGACATGTACCCGGCATCAGGATTGGCCCTGGCTGCCGCCTATCATGATATCAAAACCCGGCTGGCCAGTCTGGAGAGGGAGAACAGCAGCATCAAGAGGAAGCTCAAACACTACGAGGTCAAGGTGGAGAGCAGCACACACACACACACACACACACACACACACACACACACACACACACACACACACACACACACACACACACACACACACACACACACACACACACACACACACACACACACACACACACACACACACACACACACACACACACACACACACACACACACACACACACACACACACACACACACACACACACACACACACACTTTAAGACACATTTAAGACATTTATAATAAGTCAATGCATTCTTCTTCTTCTCAGTTTCCTATAATCAGTGAGTTTGGGGAGGAGAGGTTACTGTGCTGTTCCTGTGATCCCCTCATCAACGACACCAGTGTGATCCAATCAGAGACCACCAACCTGCAGCAGAGGATCAACTCTCTCACTCAGGAGGTACTGGGAACATCAAGTATTTCTGATGGAGAAGTAACCAGATACAGAGCTGATAGTTTAGACACAACTGTGGAAGGGTGTGCATGTAAGGCAGGTCACAGAAGAACCTGGAAAGGGTTCTTTAAAGTTAAATACCTGTTTACTAATCACAATTGGGGAAATAATTTGACTGCTAAGCGTTACATCCCCCAAGTATTTCTGACGGACCTGAAGGTTTGCTTAAAATGGTAGGAAGTAAAACAAATCCTCGGCCCTGGCCCAGTTCTGCTGCGACTGGTGTGATTCCATCGCAAGATAACTTTATTAGTTTAGGGGCCATTGTGGCTCAGTGGAATAGTTATCCACCAATTGGAAGGTCGAGGGTGCAGTCAACATAGTGTTCATGGGAAAGATACTTCACAACAAATTGCATTAATGGCATCGTCAACAAAGGATGAATGTGTCTCTCTGTAGGCCTCTGAATGAATGTGTGTGAAAGAGTAAATGCTGAATGTAAAAGCATTTAGGAGATGACAAGGATCAGAAACGTATCGAGTAAAAGCTTTACAGTATAATTCTGTCAGCTGTTTGGTTACCGTTATACTGTTTTTTTAGTGTTCCTACTGTAATCCCTAAAAAAACATTTGATTGATGTGAAAGGGGACCTATCATGCAAAATGCACTTTGTGATGTCTTTTATACATAAATATGTGTCCCCGGTGTGTCAGGGAACTCACGCAGCATCAGAAAATAAAACCCTCTCTCTTTTCCTCCGTACCCAAATCCTTTAAAAATGGGGGTCCAACGAGCGGATACAGATTTGCTGCCGATATTACGTAATTTCGGATGGTGGACCCACAGAGAGTTGCTATCAGAAACAATGCCTAACGTGTTTTGGACGTAATCTCGTCTTTGTTTACATTAGCAAGCCTCGCTAACACTCATACCTCATTCACACCAACGCAACTCCGGTTCAAGCTCCGTGCTAGAGCTTTTCAGGTTCAGAACCGGTTCTTCGGTTAAGCTCTGGCTCTTTTCACACTGCCCAGAGTCCGACTGGTAATGCGTCATCGTTTGCGTCATGACGTAACCTTTTGCGTGCCTGCTTCATAAAGCCAAACCGCGCGGATGAAATCAATTGCATTCATTTCTTATGGCTCTATCTGCAACTTTTCCAGAGTCATTTCTGTGGTTTAGAGACTATATTCTTATAAAAAAGTGTACTCGTGTCAATAAAGGTTTTTTTAATAACGTGTTAACGCAAAAAAAAAAATAACGCCACTCAGGGTGGGAATTTCACGACGGCCACGACGGTCGTTGCCCCGCACATTGGCCGTGATGCCCTGTTAAAAAAAATGCAATTCACGGCCAAAGTGGCCTTTGTGCCCCTGTCAAAAGTAAAAAAAATGTCCTGTGGTATTGGTATTTTGACTAGCAACTTAGTTAAATTGTTTCGTTTATCAACGCTACAACATAGCGTTTCGTGAGTCGGTTGTCGTTGTTGGGGGGAAAGCAAACAGCTGTTTGCTGCTCGCGATGTGCTCCGATGTGCTCGCGATGTGCTGCAGAGCACAGCGCGAGCAGGCTCCCGTGAGGGCGCTCCTTCTTCACTACAGACTATCGCGCCACCGAACCATTCGCCAAAATGTTTTTAATAAGAGCGGTAACCGGCCAAGCGCCGTGCAAAAAACAATCTTCAAATAAAAGAAAGTCACTGGAGGAGTTAAAGGAGTGACAGGGAGTTGTTGTGCCGCGTCCTAAAACCCTTTTATAATCTATCAATTAGATTTATGATTCGAAAATTATAAAAGTAGGGTAGACATGTGGAGATTATCCGGCTGAACAAAACGTGCATTTATCAAACAGGTTTGTTTTCCACAGACCTTATTTCCAGCTATTTTCCAAAACCCTGTGGAGAAATTCCATTGCTTTTTGTGGAGTGAACCAGCAGCTTACTTCCTGGTTTTAGGACGCGTCACTGGCTGTACCTCTCAATATGATGCCAGTATAAACAAGGTCTTCTGTCGGCTCTGTACATCAATGCCGACCTATGCTGACAAGTAAGTGAAGAGTAGACAATATAAAGGTATTGGCGAAATGTCCCAGCAGTTTAGGATAATGAAGGTTCTAATCAAATAAATTACATATAGCCATTACATGTCTAACTCCTAATGACAGGAAGGCAGAAAGCGCATTATACAAATAATAATACTCATAATAATAGCAGACATTTTTTAACAATGACCACAATATCATTATTTTAATAAACCAAATATGAACAATTGAGGAAAATGAGGAAGAACTGATGATTAAAATGTTGTAGTACAAGTAGTAATGTAGTTAGTGCATAAATTATTGCAACAAATGTGTTAATTTTCTTCATTATTAGTCGATTTTTTTTTGGTGGACGAATGCTCCGGGCCAGTGGTTACAATGGTGGGGCCAGTGACAATACAATTGTACCCTTACTGTCTACCCCTGACTGACTTATGTGGTTTATGGCTGAACTTAACGTATACGTTTAAGAAACACTATTGCTATTCAGCCATTTGTAAAACGACTGGTGTTGACGTTAGTGCTAGACTTTTCAGTCATGTTGATTGACCAGCGTAATTTAACCAAACAGCCTTTGTGCCCTGTCATGTGGCCTTTGTGCCCTTAAAAAAAATGTGAACGGGAAGGCCAAATGGCCTTGCCCCTAAAATGACGAAATTCCAAGCCTGACGCCACTAATTATTTTAATGCAATTAACGCATGTGTATTTTTTTGTCCTCGGCCGCCCCATAGTTTCAGAGAGCATCGAGTTTAAAATACATTCAACAAGCTGATGCTGACAGCCCCGCTGATGCTGACAGCCCCGCTCCTGCCGCCCGCTTGTAGCAGACCCGGCAGACCACACTTCCACGCTCACAGGCAGGCACCGACTGGCCATCGGGAGGACCGGGAGGGTGTGTGTATGTGTGGCGCGAGCGAGCGAGGCATACCTTACGTGTATTGCTGTTGTTAGCATCTGGTGCTAGCTAGCTGCGCTAACGGATATAAGGAGCTGTTTCAATGAAAACAGAGGAGCGACATTTGGCCGAGCACTTGACTTTATGCAGGAAGCCAGACAGTGGGATATTGTACGAAAAGTCAGCACACTCAGCACGGATAGTGCGCGCAACATGATTGCAGCGTCCAGGCAGCTCCCGTTTGAGCATATGCCTTGAGCTGCACATAGCTCCAATGATCCATCACACACACACCACACACACACACACACACACACACACACACACACACACACACACACACACACACACACACACACACACACACACACACACACACACACACACACACACACACACACACACACACACACACACACACACACACACACACACACACACACACACACACACCCTTGTATTGTATTATTGTATGAGAGAGGTTCCAGGTTGAATTGAGGCGAATATTTGTAATGTTCAGAGGTTGTTGTGTTTAATATTCATGAGAATATTCGTCATTGTTCAAATGATAATAAACACACATATAAAGCATATTTGTCCACTCATCTGTTGATAAGAGTATTAAAAACTTGAAAAATATCCCTCTAAGGTACATTTAGAACAGATAAAAAATGTGTGATTCATTTGCGATTAATCGCGATTAACTATGGACAATCATGCGATTAATCGCAATTAAATATTTTAATCGACTGACAGCCCTAGTTTTTTTAAAACACAACTGCTTCCGAGGTCGGTCTTATTTCTTAAGGTGGACTGAACCATGAGTGTGGAGTAACGTTGCATCTTTCATTTAAATGAACTGTAACCTTCACCCAGGTATGTAACAGCTGTTCTCAAATGAACACGTGAAGTAAAGTTTAATAGTTATAGTTTTATAGATTTATAATGAGTTATAATGAGAGGTGATCAACGTGAATGCTCAGGTTCCACCTTAACACGCAGACACGTTGCTTCACCATGAGCAGAAACCTTTATATATACAGTCTATGGCAGAAACACTGAAACTCTTGTTAAGTTTCTCCATCGTTGTGTACAAACTGGATAAAACGCGGGCTTTTTGTTGTTGTTCAGGAGTTGATCTGTCTCTGCCCACGCCTCGACGTAAGCGTGACGTATGCGCTGCTTTTGCTCTGGCCGAACAATTTTTTGGTGTTTGAAACGAACCGGATTCCGGAGCTAAGAGTCTGCCCCGCTGCGGTGTGAAGAGGAAAACCCGGTGCTTTTCAAGCTCCAGCTCCGAACCGGCCCTGAAACACCGTTGGTGTGAATGAGGTAACAGAGCTAACCTGTCCTAGAGAGCACATGTGTTTAAAAAGCAGGAAATAAAAAAAGGAACTCACCTTGTGATAAACCCGCAAGAGAAAAAGCATTTGAGCTCCATACTGTTTCATAAATAATCCTTGATGTGGTTTAGAACAGGATGGCGTTTTATCACAGCAGAATTTAACTATATCTCCGGTAGAATTCTGATCAGGAGTTAGCTCCGCCTCCTCCTAATTTTTTATTTTTTTTAAGCAAAGGACCCAAAATCCGCGTTTCTCTAACAGGGCTGGAAAAAAGGGGCATGAGCAGTATGAGGCATGGCTACAACGGGTGATCTGTTTGGGATTTTAAGCAAAAAACTTCACAGACATGTTTTGTATCTGTATAGCCCTACAATATATGTTTCCAATATAGCATAATAGGTCCACTTTAAATTATTCAAATTTAAAATGTATTTTTAAGCAAATGATACAATAAAATATATCACATTTGTAAAAGTAAACATTGTGTTAACACATTAGGCGCTTGCACACCAAGTACTTTTCCCAGGAATAGTTCCCGGAACTTAGTTCCACGGAGCCGCTGACCTCACTTCTTCTTCTTCTTCTTCTTCTTCTTCTTCTTCTTCTTCTTCTTCTTCTTCTTCTTCTTCTTTACTGGCAGGCCGCAAACAACTTCACGGCGTATACTGCCACCCGAAGTACTCTGCCGGAAGTCCCCGGAGTTGGGGACTGGCTTCACGGGGTGTGGTTTGCAATTCGCCCAGCCAATCAGAAATTGGAACCTTTTTTATCCCCAGGAAAGTCCCTGCTCTCTCACAGACAAGGCTAAATTAAAGTTTGTATTACTTAAGAACTCTCTAGCAGGGACTAAAAAGGGGTGAAAAGGTTCGCAAAAAAGTTTCAGATCTTTTTGGTGTGAACGCAAAATCCCTGGAACTATCGGAACTATTCCTGGGAAAAGTACTCCGGTGTGAAAGCGCCTCTTGCTAGCATAAAAAGGGATTAGACAAGAGATGCCCTTACAACATTAGACTTTTATTAAATGCCTCTGTTCCCATTTCGGGGTTGATGTCAACAAGAGCAGAAAAAGCAGATGAGATATTGATGTGGTGAGTAACAATTATTTGCACTTAATACAGAGCTGAATACTTTATTTACAGATAAATATGAAGTCTGACAAAGTACAATCCCCTTCCCTGAATTTGACTCAGGTGTAACTAAAGTCTGATTTAAGGGTTGTTTATATTTCACATTAATCAGAATCTGCAAAGTAACTAAAATACATGTAGTGGAGTAAAAATACCAGGTTAACCTCTGAATTGTAGTGGAGTAGAACAAAGTAGTACATGCTGCTGTAACAAAAACATTTCCCAACTTGGGATCAATAAAGTATATCTTATCTTAAGATGATCGATGGCTACTGCCATATTTGCAAAATGTGCCTCTGAACCTTGACACGTGCATGTTTCAGGCTTTTCAATGAACAACAGGAGGGGTCACAGACATAAGACCAGCTGTTAGATAAAGCTCTTCTGACCTTAGCTGTCATGTGGGTATATTAATACACCCATTTATTAATTATATGTTTTAAATTTGATAACACCACTGTGTTTCGTATCCCCTAAACCTCCAGGGTGTACACAGTTTAATACTGGCAACTTCTAATTGTGGGAAATACGAAAACGTCTTATAAAGAGACGTGCCATAGAACATGTTGTGAAGCACACAATAGCGAGCATGTGTAGTTCTGGGGGGGGGGGACCCGTTCAAGTCTCAGTTTTGGAAAGTCTGCCATGGTTCCATTCCATTTCAAGGAGCTGTTGACGCTCGGCGTAACCTTGTCGCACTGCCACTCCAACATCCAATCACCGGGCTTGATGACTAATCACGGGGTTTGTAAAGCAAGGCGGATGTTGTAGTCCCAAACGATAGCTGGGGATTCTGGGTAGTGTAGTGTCTTCGGAAACTAGTGTCGAAACTTCTTAAAAACTATTTGTTTCTCAGAATCGAAGGTTAAAAACACAAAAGCATTGTACACCATTTAAACCAATCAATATTGTGTAATTAAGGATAAACTGATGTTTTTTAGTGGATGAGTAATACAGATATCACTGTGTAATCATTTGACAGTGAGGGGAATATATCCGGTTTTATTATGAAAACTTCGAGACCGGAAAAACTGTTTTCACCCACGCTAACTTTACATGGAAGCTGCCGCATATACACGTTCTCCTGGCGAGACCTCAAATCATCTTCGTAATATCTATCAAACTATAGATCCTACACATCCACTGGACGTAGATTATAAAAGTACAATATACACTTCTCGCTAGAAATCGAATCAAAAAGCATTTTAATGGCCAAACTATTCCACAATTTAGGAGAGGGTTATTTGTGAATAAACGGGAGCATGTTGTTTCTTACACGACCACTAGAGGTGCTACACTTTAAAACGTGGCTATGGGTCGTAATCTAAGGTGCTTAAACAATCGACCTATTTGGAAAATAGAAATGAAGTTCAAGTGGAATGTTTCTCAAGCACAAATGACAATGCACAACTAAAAAGAAAGTTTGGGAGGTGGGACAGGAGTTCTTCAATCAAAGGAACTACTCATTCACTAACCATTAACTAATGATTCATTAATACAGTACCCCCCCAGTCTGTTAACCAGTAACTAACCATCAGTTCTTCAATCGCAGTCACTGAGGAACTCCTCATTAACTAACCATTAACTATCTAGTCGTTCCTTATTCACTACTCAGTAACTAAGCACATTGTGTGTACCTTATGTGTTACCCAAGTAACTAGCTAGATAGCAAGCTAACGTTAACTTAAAACATTTGCAAGCAGTAGACAATCATTTTGGCAAAAATCTGTCAAATCAATGTAATTTCAGATCAAAACTGTGCTCGATTGACTTTGACAAAAGTGTTATTACCTTGATAAGAGCAGGACGGATCCTGATTGTTGAGGAAGAAATGCAGCATGTGGTAAAATGACGACTTCAATGTGCTGCCCAGGTTGAGTCCAAGCTGATGATCATCCTCTCGGTACGTCCACACAGCAGCTTTTCAAAAATCTTGAAAATCTTGGAGCTGGGCGTGTCTGACAGCTTGGGGATTTTTTGCGAGCAACGCGACCAACAACCAATCACATGAATCTCCCGCCCCCGACATACAAAGCAAAAAACCCCGGGGATTTTATGCGAGCAATATATATATATATAAACTCCCCAAACAGGCGAAAACCTACCAGTTTCACCCACTGTCTCTGCCACCTCCCTCCATGCCTGGTTCCTCCGGTTTGTATCCCGTTAATAGTTCTGGTCGTAAAGAACCGGGTGATTTGCTACCGTAATTTCTCGTTTGGAATATGAGGAAATGAACTGCGGTCTGGTTCTCCCTGCTTACACGCGGTTTGATTGGCTAGCGCTTGTACTGTCAGATTTGCATAAACGTGATTTGATTGGCTGACGCTTCCAGCTCAGCTTCAAAAGTTGAACATTGCTCAACTTTTGAATCCTGGACATCCTGGAAATCTTCGCTTTGCTCCCCCACAATGCAGTTCGGTGAAAAGCGAGGCAAAGTGACGTCATCCCCATTCAAAGTCAATGGGCAGAGAAGCGTTGGAAGATTCGTCTAAAGCTGCTGTGTGGACGTACCATTACAATCTTCTTCTTCTTCTTCTTCTTCTTCTTCTTCTTCTTCTTCTTCTTCTTCTTCTTCTTCTTCATACCGTGACAAAAATCAGCAATCTTCTATATTCTGCCTTTGGAGAAATGCCTGTGTGTTGAATGTGAGCTAAATAAGATGGTAGATACTGTACGAAATGCTCTGTATTTGTGCAGCTATTTGTTACAATGTGAATCACAGCTGAGCTGACGATGTGTACTGAAGGACACTCTTTGTGGTCAATCCTGGTTCTTATTTTGATATGAGACTATTGAAGTATATATAGTGCCAATAGCCATGTCGCTAATTTAGCTGATTGCAGCACTTAAATAAGTAAGGACTGTGTTTGTTAACAAGATGAATGATGGACACAACTAACTAAATACTCTAATTATCTCTTAAAGCAAAGTCTGAAATGTTTCTCCTTCCTGTTTCTGTCAGCTCCAGAAGAGTAAGGAAAGAGAGGAGAGATTGGAGGAAGTCATCCAGGCTTATGAGAAGATTCACCTGGAGAAGAGCAACGTCCAGAGGGACCTGGACAAGATGGTAAACACACACACACAGACACACACACTGTTTGGTGGCAATACAACGTTTGTGTTAAGTGTCGAGCAGCCGTTTGTGCTTGAGTTTCACCGTAATGCGTGTGTTTTCCAGACCTCTCTGGCAGAGCAGCACGTGGAGCAGATCTGCGGTCTGGAGTCGGCTCTCAGACAGAGAGAAACATCTCTGCAGAAGCTCAGCGTTCAACTCCGCAGCAAAGACGCACACAAGTCTCATCTGCAGCTGCACGCCAGCCTGGACGTTCCCCGAGGTGGGTTCTGTGCAGCAGCAGACAGAGATGCACTGTTCCCCGTGGTGGACTGTGTGCTACATGTGCTATTTGAGTGCATAAGTGCATCCCAATGTGAAGCATGGTGACATGCTCTGATAACCCAGATGGTGCACTCCTAACGGTCAAAGAGTGTGGATCGATGCACCCTCCTCATGCTTAACAACCACCGGCCGTGATTTCGGTTGCTTTGGTAAACACAGCACTATACAAATAAAAGTTAACATTTTTTTTCTTTTCACTATAATAGTGTCAAAAATAAGTAATAGTAAATAGTTTGGGTTTACAGATGTCAACGCTAGGAGCTCACAATCCTCAATTTGTTTCCATATCCGTAAGTTAGCCCTAGTGCTAAGTATATAAAGAAGAATGTAAGATTGTACTGTAACACTATTAAGCTGCTTGGCTAAGGTACGTTACTTAGCCTTGAAGTAATCCTGGTTCAGGTTACAATGTCAGGTATTTAGCTAGTTAGCTTACAACAAAGCCGACAATACTTACCCTCATACTTCTGGTTGTGGAGGCAGTAATCAAAAGGAAACTGCCATCTGAATCCTTTTAATCTTATTCCTCCATTAATATGGGGGCGGCAGTAGCTCTGGGACTTGGCTTCAGAACTGGAGGGTCGCCAGTTCAAGTCCCAGAACGGACCGAGTTTGGACTGTTGACTAGTGCTTTAGAAGATGTATAAAAGCTGCCAACTGCTCCGAATACAAGAACGGGTTACATTCATATTCTTATTTTATTTTTTTTCAACTTTATTGAACAATTATCCCATTACATCAGAAAAAGCTCGTAAAACATCAGGATTTAGAACATTCATTCACAACTGAGGGCATTATTAACCGAAAACATGAAAAAAAAAAAAAACCACAAGTTGTCATTCAGGAATTAAGATGTTTAGAAAAAGAAATTGTTGGGCTTTTTTACTTTTTCACAATTTAATTAATTAATTATATAATTTCACGTTATTAAGAAATGCATAAACACTAGGGAAATATCGATAACATAACATTTGTGTACGAAATATCTTGTTAAAGTAATCAAATGAATCATTCCAAATTCAGTTTTTGGTTTTAGAAAATGCAAAGCCACATTTTATATTATCACACGTTATGACCGGAAAGTTCTTCTAATTTTAAACTGGAAAGCATCCCAAAATATTTGAACTACATTGAAAGAAAAGAAAATATGTTCTAATGTTTCAATAATCAAATTACAAAGAGAACGGGCTCAGAGACTTATTTTCACATCCTCCATTCGACCAGTGTCCTATACTGATGTGTGTGTGGTTCTGTCAGAGGGCCGGGGGGGGCCGCTGCAGAGCTCCCGCAGCCTGGACGCTCTGTCCGACCTGAAGCTGCAGCGCCTGGAGGCCGAGCTGGAGGGGGCCCGGCACCGGGAGGAGGGGGCCTGCCACCGGGAGGGGGAGCTGAGGGCCGAGCTCAAGAGGCTGCAGAAGGAGGTCGCAAAGCTGCAGGAAGCACAGAGACAGGTGCAGGAGCCCCCCCCACACTGTGAGCACTGCGACGTAGAGTGGATAAAGAAGGCCGGGGACGAACAGTAAGTGTGACTCGGAAGCAGTGTGTATATCTGTCAGATTGTGATATGTTGTTATTCAGACTGTGTTGTTGTTGTTGATGTTGTTGCAGGGTTAACCTAGCATTAGCCTACACAGAGCTAACGGAAGAGTTGGGTCGTGTTCGCAGTCTGGCTGTGAAACAGAGCGACCTTCTGCGGAACGTCTCACAGGAGCCTCGTAAGCACCCCAGTGGATTCTTGTGTAATTCTTCATGGTATCATATCATAAAGAAGAGGCTATACTAATGAGAAGATATTGAGAAAGTTCAGAAATCGACTGGAGGCAGGCATCAGCACACAGAAACTAACCACTTGACACAACACAGCTGGAAAGGGCAGGTCAAACACACAAGTGGAAAGAATCAAGGCGGGAAAGTCCAAAGACAGGAAGTGAAACAGACACAAGTAAGGTGTTTGACGAAACACACAAAAGGTTGGGGTAGGTCATTGGAGAAGCCAGCGAAACTAAGTTTGATTTTTTAAACTGACTGACCTGAGAGACCCAGCCCACTGTTGCCAACTATTTTCCAATAAAGTAATAGGAGCTCAGTTTAAAGATAAAGGTGAAAAGGTTCAACAGCAGTGACGTGCGGTGAGGTTCATGGCTGCTGAGGCTCGGACTCTCTCAGAGGCAGATTCACAAATATTATATTTTGACCTTAATCGAAATATTCGGTTATTTTCAAAAGCTTTTTTAGTCTGATGCTTCGATTCATTTTAAACAGACCGTTCAACAAAAGGATAGGCCTACCGACAATCTAAATATTGGATTGTTCTTTCTTAGTAAGATCCCATGTTCATTACAATGGTGGTCTTGACTTGAAGATGAAGTCCATGCTCTCCTTCTGGACAACAATCTCTATTTACTGTTTGGTAAAAGTCCTCCTTATCTTCCTCTAGTTTCAAAAGTCTAGTTTGTTGTTTGCGTCTACCGTCTCTGCGTAGAATAACAGTAGCAACAAGAACCTGTGGGCTCACGTGCGCCCCCTTCAGTGCGGCAGAGGTTATGGATGCCTCCCCTGGTGCTTTGTTCATTGCCGTTGTATGATGAGACCAGCGGGCCTACATATCATATATATGTGAAATAAGTTCTTTAGAGACTATGGATGGCGAGGATAAATGTAATAAAGGGATCTACAAACATTACATGTGTGACATATACAGTGAGATGGTGCAGGCATGCGCTTAGGGCCCGCTTTGAAGCCAGTTTCTGTGGGGTGACGCATTCTGAGGTGAGGTAGATCTCATCTGTGCCTCACCTCACCCCACGGAGCGTCCACACTACAGCTTCAAAAATAGCTTGGAGCTGGGCGTGTCTGGAGCTTGGGGATTTTATTCAAGCAACACGGCCAACAACCAATCACATGAATCTCCCGCCCCCGACATACAAAGCAAAAACCCCCGGGGATTGTATGCGAGCAATATATATATAAACTCCCCAAACAGGCGAAAACCTACCAGTTTCCCCCACTGTCTCTGCCACCTCCCTCCATGCCTGGTTCCTCCGGTTTGTGTCCCGGTAGGTGAAGAGGGTCTGGTCATACAAAACCGGGTGATTTGCTACGGCGATAGTTAGTTTCTCCTCCGACTTTTTTTGAAATATAGAAATGAACGGCGGGATATCTCTCCCAGCTTAGACGCGGTTTGATTGGCTACGGCTTCAGCTGTCAGATTTTGGGAAACGGGATTTGATTGGCTGGCGCTGGCTACTCCGGCGTCTCAGGCGACAGAAGTTGAACATTGTTCAACTTCTGTCGCCTGAGACGCCTCGCTCTGCTACCCACAATTCAGTTCGGCGAAAAAGCGCGGCTACGTGACGTCACCCCATTGAAAGTGAATGGGCAGATTGGAGCTTTCGACGCTGTCGACGCTGTAGTGTAGACGTGCCGTAACTGGCTGGAGCGCAGGCACAAAATAAGTGCCCGCGTTAAATTAGTGCCCGCGCTCCAGCCAGTTACTGTGGGCTTACGGGAGGCAGAGCTCGTCCCTGCCTCACTCCTCATCGCTACCCGTAGTTGTAGCGGAGCTCGGCAAATTAGCTGATTCTGACTATAAAAAGCGATTGGAATCAAACATAAATCACATTTACAACACAGATCAGTGGAGACTTTTTATTATTACTATTTAGTTTTTCTTTAGTTTGTTTTTTCCGTCATACTCCCTGACTGCACGTCGCTGTTCAATAGGCATGTTGATGGTGAATTTGAGGCTTCTTCACGACCACAAACGTTCTTTTGTGATCATGTACGTTTAGTATTCAAAATGTGTATTACAGTCGAAGCAAAGCACATGTGGCTCAGGGGGAATATGGGTATATATGAATTTGAGGGTCAGTGGTATGATCCTCAGCCCACACGGCCAGGGATAGGCAACGTGGCCGATCACAAAGACATAATCCTAATAATTAGCCTCCGCTAGGTATTTAATATTAGCTGCGATGACTCAGACCTGAGGCCGAGTTACACGGACAATCATGTATTTATCACCTTAATAGTGTTAGCATGTGTGAAACGTACATGCCAGGATATGACCTGATGATCAGTAATGCATATGTTGTTAAAGAATTGTATCGTTCTCATGCTTCTGATAAAGATGCTGTGCAATACGGTTTCTTACCATCATCCCTCTGCTTCGAAATATTCACTGACAAGAGGCCACTGCACTGGGTGGGATGGCAGGGTGCAGTAAGAGAGAAATGCTTTATTTCCAATAATTCTATGTTCTTTTTTTCTCCTCAAGTCAACCGTCCTTCCCCAGCCCCTCAGCGTCTCTCCCCCACCTCCCCCCAGCGCCCCTCACTCTCCCCTGACCGGCTCCACCCCACCCCCTCCCCTCCTCACTCCCCAACCGACGGCCCCGCCTCCTACTCCCATCAGCCAACCTGCAGCCGTCTACGGTCCAAGTTCCAGGGCCGACGCAGTTATTCTGAGGTGAGGCTGGAGAGTTCAACTTAGGTGATTAACTATGTGAAGTTTGATCACGTTGATTGTGACGGGGTTCTCTTTGTCTCTTTGTTCGTAAACATAGGCAGTTGATTTAAGCTCAAAAAGTTGTATTTATAACGACAAAAAAATATATACCGTTTGACCAGAATATAGAAACCGAATAAATTAAATAAACAAAATCAAAGTTACCAACATTAGGTTTTCTATCACTTATGGAGTAAACACATCCACGAGCTGTTGCCTTTGCTGCAACAACCTCCAGAATGGCAGTCCAGGGCCAACACCGTCCCTCACGAACACATAGCCCCTCCCCACAGGAACACATAGCCCCTCCCCACAGGAACACATAGCCCCTCCCCACAGGAACACATAGCCCCTCCCCACAGGAACACATAGCCCCTCCCCACAGGAACACATAGCCCCTCCCCACAGGAACACATAGCCCCTCCCCACAGGAACACATAGCCCCTCCCCACAGGAACACATAGCCCCTCCCCACAGGAACACATAGCCCCTCCCCACAGGCTTACCGTCAGTTAGTTACACAGTTGATTCAAAAAGAGCATCGTCGACACCGCACACATGAGAACGACTATACGACCCAAACCCTCACATAAACAGGTGAACTATCTTATCACACAATCATCCCCCGTCACTGAGAAACGCAAAAGGAGGAATAAACTGCATGCTTCATTAAATCATATTTAAACCACGGAAGTGATGCGCCTTTTATTTGCACATTCCCCTTTGCTGGGGAGACGCCGGCGAAACTGCCGTTCGCTGCCCGTCATGCGAGTATCGCGTACTTTAGTTTAATGTATGTTTAAATAATTGTACACTCACAAGCGTGCTCTCATGGTCGCGCTACAGAAATGGGAGGGGGAAAAGGGGACGTTTAGTGAGTGTGAGCGTGTGTGTGTGTGTGTGCGTGCGCGCGCCACCAGCTGTCAGTGTCACATTCATAGTTTTGACCTTTGCCCCTCTCCAAGGTATCTGACCCCTCAGGCCTCCGCCGGCCCCTGGCTTGGCTGATGAGGGATCCGGTGTCAACACTCCCCAAGCCCAGGACCCTCCTGGGGGAGAAGCAGAGCTATGGACAAAACAAACCCCAGCTTCGTACCTCATTTGGGGGCCTGGTCAGACCGGCGTCGGCTCACGGACCTGGAGGGGAGAGGGGAGGAGAGAGGGGAGGAGAGAGGGGAGGAGAGAGGGGAGGGGGAGGCAGTCTGAGCAGCAGTCCTCATCACTGTCCTCTGGACCTGGGCTTCCCTCTGGCTGCTGAGGTGAGACTTTCAGGGACTTACTCAGTGCTAACAGTCCAACGCTGCACTCCCTTAACAGTGGACGTCGGAGGTCGGATAAGTAGTGACCTCACATTGGAAACATATGGAAATGTAGCATGCTCACTCTCTACATTTGGATTCTTCCTTCACACTTCAAGGCTTTTATTGGTCAGACGTAGTACATAGCTGCAGTGTAGTTATGATGATGACATATTAGGTCACAGGCTCCTCCAACAGTGCAACACAATAACACAGAAAATAGTTGGTGCAAGTAAAAACAAAGAACAATTGTAAAATAGTGAAATAGTGCAATAAGATACACTTCATGCTGTTCACTGAAAAGAAAAGGAAAAGGAACCCTACGCACTCAAAATAGTACATGTAAGTGTAGAAATATGCAAATAAAGACAGCAGACATTGAGACCCCATTTACACGCAAACGCATACGGAATGAAACATGAAAACACCTTTACACGTTAACACGCAGTCAGAAACGTGTTTTGATCCAAACGTGCAGACTTCAACATTATACACATCCTCACTGTTGTATTTCAGAAACTCGTTTTGGCAGTGTGAACCTACTGCAGTGGTTAGCGAGAGCAGTGTGGCATTATCACGCGCGGTAAATGATAAGAGACACTTAACCTAAGCGGTGGTATTCATTTGAATGATATTCAACAGCTATACATATCTATTAAAGGTCCCCTATTAACTAATTACCAACAATATATTATAGGTCTCAGGTATATACAGAGCCTGTCTCTGATTGGCTGAAACACCAAACATATCATTGCATTACCCATAATCCCCTCTGTTTTAGCCCTGTTTCCAAAGTGCTGATTCTCTGTCTGTTACTTTAGATGAAAGTAAGGAGCCCCTCCCCACGCCCCTCTGAGAGACATTTGGTTACAAAGAACTAACGCTGATGCCCTCCCCCCCCCTCTTCTTCAGGTACATCACTTCTGTCGCCATGATAACCCCCCCGAGCCCACCCCACTGGTGACCCCCCCACAGTCCTCTGATGATGAAGAGGTAATGAGGATCTTGATGTGTGTGGCTCTTCTCATGTGTTACATCTTGATGACTGATTGGGGGGGGGGCTTCACGTACCTTCACAGGACGTCTGTACGTATCTGTCTCCGGCTGCCAGCCCGCCTCGGACGCTCGGCGCCATTGGGATTGGCTCATTGTCACCGAGGGAACAGCCCCTACACCCCTCATTCTCATATCCTAGGAAACAGCCCCGCCACCCCTCCTTCTCGTCCCCTGAGGGCCCCTCCACCCTCTCCTGCCATCTGCCTCCCTACATGAACACTGAGCATGCTCAGTCGTGGCCCTCCATTAACGTGAGTAGAAACCATGATGAGGATTACACAAAGCAGCTGAAAGCGTCTCTGGAGTCCTCGAGGGGAAAGCAACTATTACGGGAAAAAAGAGGTTTAAAAAAACAAGTAATTCCCAACGGAGGACCAGACACATGAAATATGTATAGCAGTTAAAAAAGAAACAAACTTAAAGAGAAAGGTATTTAGATTTAGACGATTGTTGCTGCATTAACCTGGGAAATCATTTTCACATCTAGGCGGACCAATCAGGAACCACGACTCATGTTCAAATGTTCTGCTCACTGCATTCCGTTGTTTAGCACTTGTGCGAGGACCATAACGTTGAACCTCATCTCATCTGATTGTATCGCACCGTGCGGTCCATCAATCGAGAGAAAGCTGAAACTACAGAAACGAGAACACAGGAATTGTATTTTATCTTTAGTTCGTCCTCTGATGTGTGAAGGTCAAACTGCTGTCCAGACACATCTCCCAGGATGTCTTCAATTGGATGATGTCAGTACCATTAGACGTACAGACAGCCAATCAATGCAGCAATGAGCATTCTCTAACCCTAACCGCCAACGGGTCCGTTCCCCGTTTCCTTCTTTAAAAAAAAGAATAAAAATATGTATATAAATAAAATTAATAAAAGATAAATTAAAATGAAATATTTATATTAATAACGAAGTAAAAGGGGGATTTCCAATAAAAGATAAAACTGTATATACTTGGAATACATCACACATTGAACACATTGACATCCAATGGATTACAAAGCGTGTGTACATGAAGTAAAAACAGGTTCCGTGATCACGCCATAGTTTGACCTCTGTCCCTCCCTCTCTCCCCCTCTCTCCTCCTCTCCCCCCCTCTCCCCCCCTCTGTCCTCCTCTCTGCCCCTCTGTCCTCCTCTGTCCTCCTCTCTGTCCCCCTCTCTCCTCCCCCTCTGTCCTCCTCTCTCCCCCTCTGTCCTCCTTTCTGCCCCTCTGTCCTCCTCTCTCCCCCTCTGTCCTCCTCTCTCCCCCTCTGTCCTCCTCTGTCCTCCCCCTCTCCTCCTCTCTCCCCCTCTGTCCTCCTCTCTCTCCCCCTCTGCCCTCCCCCTCTGTCCTCTGTCACACAGTTATGGATGGAGTCAGAGGAGAGTGCTGCTCGGAGCTGTCCCCTGTGTCAGCTGACCTTCCCCACCGGTTACCCTGACGACGCCCTCATCAAACACATCGACTCCCACCTGGAGAACAGCAAGATCTGACTTTATACCAAGCATTTCCAACCCCTGGTCACCTGACCCAGGGACAGTTTGATGAGCCTGCATGTTTCTCTCCACAGAGCTGTCCCAGTGTAGCCCAGGTCTTCTGGTAGACGTCCTTCAGTCCATATAGTGGATTCTAACCAGCAACCCTCCAGGTACAGAAGGCTTTCCACCCTCCAGGCTCAACATCATAGCTGCAGGTTGTGCATCTTTTCATTGGTGTTCACAGAGAACACCAACAAACATCTCTCAGTCACCATGTCAGTCATTCTGTCCTCATTGTGGACGTATGCAGAGAACTGGATCCAGAGTTGAAGGGCCTCGTTCATTCCTATCAAAGTAGCTCAGTGACGCATAAAGCCAAACTGGACTGACTCTCAAGTACAAAAATACCTAGATCTTATCTGGATCTTATCCAAGTCTTCCCTAGTCGTTTTATGGATCTTCCCTAAACTGTCCCTAGACCTTCCCTAGACAGGCCCTCTGCTGCAGCCCCCCCCCCTGGAACTCCTCTCCCATCCGATCTGCCAACCCTCTCACGTCATTCCAAACAGCCTCAAAACTCACCTTTTCACTCTTGCTGTCGACTGCTAACCCTCTCCCCCCGCCCCATTCCACCTGGCTCAGCACTTTTACTTTGTGTTGTTATTTCTCTACTTGCTTGTAAAGCGTCTTTGAGCACCAGGAAAAGCGCTATATAAATAACATGTATTATTATTATTATTATTATTATCAGATCTTCCCTGGATCTTTTGAGCGATCTTCCACATCCATGCGGTCCATAGAGCATACTTTTATTTTCCTTAAGCCCCGCCTCCAATCCTCTCCATCATGTCCGCTCTCGGCTCAGTCAGAAGAATGGACAAGGAGATAACTCTGGCTTTGGCTCTTAGCGCATTTGACTTCTTTTAGGCCGTAATGATTTAAAAGGCTATTCAAGGGTTTGTTCTGGATATTTGATTTAGCTCAAAAATAATTATCGATTATAAAAATGTGCTTCGACGCCCGGCTCCCTGCCTGGGGGCTCGGTACAGAAAGGTGTTTTTTCTCTGTCATTATCAAACATAGGCCTGAGTGCTACAGAAACAGAGGTGCACTCAGTTGCACTGACACACACATGAGGGGGGGAGGAGGAGCAGACCTGAGATCAGTCAGACGGCCAGCCCCAGGATGTCTCTGCTGTCATGTTTGTGAAGGTTTCCATTGTCACAAGACCTGCAATAAACTGCTGTGTTGTCAAATGATTCAGAGGTTTGTGAGTTCCCAACGTGTTTGGCTGTGATAACAGGAACACTGACGGCCCGTCCACACCGCGGCGTGCGTTGACGCTTCACCATTCACTTTGAATGGGGTGACGTCACTTTTAGCCGAAATGCATCGTGGGAAGCGACGCGGAGCGTAGCTGGCGTGGCTCGCTGCAAAAGTTGAGCAATGTTCAACTTTTGACGCCTCGGCAGAAGCGTCAGCCAATCGAATCGTATGCCAGTACGAGCTCTAGCCAATCAAACCGCTGCTTGTGTGTCAGGGGCGGAGATTCATGTGATTGGCCGTTGGTCGAGTTTCAGACACGTCCGCCGGCAAGCGTCAACGCACGCCGCTGTGTGGACGGGCCGTTAAGGTTAGATGAAAGGAAACAGCAAGTCAGAACAATAGTGAGAGTGAAAGAAAGTGGAGTTCCAAAGAGAACATTATGTAAACTCAAAGTGTGAAGGTACATTTTTTAATAAAGGAACTGCAGTCGGCAACTACTGCCATCTTCTTTGTGGTAGTGAATGTGCCTTGTTTAAACCACAACTTTTATTTTGAAAAAGAGATTTGAGTTTTTCTTTGTAAATGTCAAATCATGACAGTATTAATCCTGACCCGGTATTTGTTACTTATTCGGTAATTATGGGTTTCTTTTAGTATCCCTGATTATGTCCTATTTCTGATCATTGTAAAGTATATTATAGTTGTCACCAAGTATCTCCAAATTATGGGGAAACGATGGCCTACAAAGCAAATGATATTTTATCTTATCTAAAAGATTACTCTCAATTATAAGTGAAGTATTTCATAATCCTGGCATACTATCTCAAAACTATAATTTTATATTTCGTAACTACGGGAACATCTTCAGGAGGTAGAAACTTTATAATTCAAATGTATGGCATACAGGGGACTTTATGTATGTAGTACCATCTACCATGGCATGTATATATCTTATTACTCCATTGCATCTGGGCTAAGTGCTGAAAAGACGTGGACTCTTCTTGAGAAACTACTGGAAGATACACTGAACAAAAATATAAACGCAACACTTTTGTTTTTGCTCCCATTTTTCATGAGATGAACTCAAAGATCTAAAACATTTTCTTTATACACAAAATAACCATTTCTCTCAAATATTGTTCACAAATCTGAAAAAATGTGTGATAGTGAGCACTTCTCCTTTGCCGAGATAACCCATCCCACCTCACAGGTGTGGCATATCAAGATGCTGATTAGACGGCATGATTATTGCACAGGTGTGCCTTAGGCTGGCCACAATAAAAGGCCACTCTGAAACGTGCAGTTTTGCTTTATTGGAGGGGTCCGAAAACCAGTCAGTATCTGGTGTGAGGGGTAGGGTTAGGGTAATGTTGTGAATCGAGTGGCCCATGGTGGTGGTGAGGTTATGGTATGCGCAGGCGTATGTTATGGACGACGAACACAGGCCACTCGATTCACAACATTACCCTAACCCTTTATATTTTTGTTCAGTGTAATTGACTAACCCAAACTGATTTTCTTCCTCTTAGCGTTTATCGTTTCAATTCCGAAAGCCAAACTAACAAGGCAAACAATTAGAGAATCTTCAAACAAAACCTTCATTATAACTACACACTAAAGTTTTACCAGGTACAAAAGAGACCGGAGGCCTTTCTCTTGTGAAGCCGATAAAAAAAGGTTCATTTCATGTTATGCTATTTATTATTGTGTGAAACAATAGAGTGGTGCAGTGATGACATGTATTTGCGGATCAACCCGGAAGTTAGCATCTCAACAGCTCCCTCCACGAAAAGCTATAACATTTTTCTATTGGATTTTTAAATACTGCAGTAAATATGCTCTGTGGCAAACACACATTTATGTGTGTACACAATGTGTTCAGCAGGATCATCTCCATTTTTTACACCACTTTTCCGGTGTCTGAAGCTACAGAAGTAAGAAGCTAACATTAAGCTATATTTAAAGGTCATCTATCATTCTATTTTTAGGCAATAGCATAGGTCTCAGATATATAAAAATATATAAAAAACTATGAGATGTTTTGCTCAAAATACCAAACAGATCACCCATTCTAGCCATGCCTCATATCCCTCTATTTCACTTCCTGTTTCAAAAGTGCTCATTTTATATATAAAGCTTTATTTAAAAAAAGATTGATAAAATAGAGGGGCGGAGCTTATGCCTGCTCATGCCGGAGATGCTACCGGCAGATACTGCGGTGATGAAACGCCATATCATGGATTATCAAGGATTCTCTCTGAAACAGTCTGGAGCTCAAAGGCTTTCCCTCTTGCCGGTTAGACCACAAGGTGAGTTAATTTTTACTTACATTTCCGATATTACGTCATATCGGACGCAAATCTGGATCAGCTCCGCTGTAGCCCCGTTTTTAGAGATTTGGGTACGGAGAAAAAGAGAAAGGGTTTTATTTTCTGATGCTGCGTGAGTTCCCTAACACACCGGGGACACATGTTGATGTATAACAGACATCAAAAAGTGTATTTTGCATGATAGGTCCCCTTTAAACTACATCACGGTTGTATGGCTCTGCATCCCCAAGCTAAGCTAAGAGTGGCTAATGTTCAGCGTGATGACGTTTAGTGTTCTTAAGACACGTAGAAGCTTCAGACATTCACCAGTGGGGTATATACTGACATATTCCATGTTGTCAAACAAAACCTGAACGCTTGTGTTAACCACAGACTTTATTTCAGACATCTAACCAAAAAATGATTTAAAAAACCATTGACTTCAAGACGAGAGAACCAGATTTGCTTAAATGCATTTCTGGGTTTAGAACTGATTCCTGCACCACTCTACGGGGGGATTCCTCTAACTCGAACTGCTGAGGAAGACTATGTAATATAGATTATAACTCCAGAAGAAACTATCAAGATTATTTTCTATTGTTTTGAGATATGAGTATTTTAGATTATGCTTTCAGTTCAATACAATGGCAATTAATGGAACATCAACGGCAACATTTCAACTAGAGATGTCCCGATCCGATCACGTGATCGGGGATCGGAGCCGATCACGTGATTTTCAAAAGATCGTAATCGGGAGAAAAAAATCGGGGATCAGGAGTTTTTTTGTTTTTTTATAAAAAAAAATTATAATTTGATTTAATGTTACAAAACAAAAATGACCATGTTCACGTCTTAAAGTCATCCTGAGGACTTAGTTTTGGTTTAAAATTACACAACATCATGTATGTGTTGCTTTCTTTGGGCTTGTTTTCAGACCTGGTTGCTTATTCCTCTCAAATCTGGCAACAGAGTGGGCGCAGTGTCTAATAGTAGCAGTAAGCTAACGAGAGGCTACGTTTAGCTGGTGAGTCGGGACAGAGAAAATGTCAGGAGTTTGGAAGTATTATAAAATTGAAAGCGAAGGCAGTGTAACAGCCAGATGCAATGTTTGCAAGGCAGAGGTTCCACGTGGTGGAAAGAACAGAGCTACGTTCAACACGACCAATCTAATACGCTACCTGAGAAACAAACACCAACAACAACACGACGAGTACACAGCGGCCACTCAGGTAACGGCACTGAAACAACCGACACTTTCAGAGACTTTTAAAAAGGAAAGAGAAACTGCCCCAGAACAGTGAAACGGCCAAAAACATAACAGCCAAGATAGCTGAATTCATCGCGTTGGATGACCAGCCGTTATCTGTTACCTTTTTTTTCTCTTAATGCATTGCATAAAGATCGGATCGGGAAAAATCGGTATCGGCAGATTGTCAAAATCAAATGATCGGAATCGGATCGGGAGCAAAAAAAGGTTTTCGGGACATCCCTAATTTCAACCACAATACAGCTATTAACAGTGAGGCTGTATTCAGTGTAATGCCTTGAGCTAAGTGCTAACATCAACATGCTGCTAACAGCAAGATCTATAAAAACAGTTGACAGGGTGCTCTGTGGATTATTCACAATTTACTTTTCAATCTTCTCCTCTTGTTCTGTATATGGTGGGGAGACACATCTCTGAGACAGCGATCAGAAAACTATACCCCAAAAAATGTGCTATAATTCATTTTAGGTTGTCATTGTATCATGCCTGTGCCGATCACACCACACAAGACAACCCTTTTTACTTTCAATCGGATTATTTGTTCTTGTCTGAATGCTTCTGTGTGCTGATCCTGGTAAGAAACAGCTACAGGCTGCTCACCCGATTCAGTATATTCATGAAAAGATGTACTAGCAGATTATTCTTTTAAGGTTTCTGATCAACAGTGGAACAACTCTACTGGTATACTGTACGTCTTCCCAGAAACACATGGCACTGAAGAGAAGGTGCACATAGCAACACATGGCACTGAAGAGAAGGTGCACATAGCAACACATGGCACTGAAGAGAAGGTGCACATAGCAACACATGGCACTGAAGAGAAGGTGCACAGGTGTACATAGCAACACATGGCACTGAAGAGAAGGTGCACAGGTGTACATAGCAACACATGTACAATATCTCATTTGATAACATAGATGACATTCTATGTTGTGTGTACAGTATAAATACTATGTTAGGGCTACATTTGAAAACATCAGAATATTTTAGTATTGATGTGTTTCTCAAAATGTTTTAATCTTTTGCACCTCTCCGAAAAACCTCTTGAAAATGAAGAATATTTATTTTAGTTTCTGGTCATTTTAAAGGAATGGTCCACTCATTAGATAATTAATCAAAACTTCAGTATTTAGTGAAACGTTATGTTTAAACCATACCCTGAAGAAATCAGCGATATTCCCCGGTAAATAATGATTTTATAGCTCTTTTTATCAAGACCTGTATATTCCGTCTGGCCGCCGCCATGTTTGCCATTTTCAGTAGTCACGTGATGGTCGTGACGTCATCCATGCGTTCACTTTGTCAACACACGGAAACATGGTGGAGTATTTCAGTTCGGACTCGTCAGCAGAGGAACAAGTTTTGACCAATGTGAAGAGATTGGATGGGGGAATTCAGCCATACATATCAGTATGACAATACGACACCCTCTGTCCTAAGACCCTCACATCGTACAAGGAAAAACTTCAGAAGAAAACCCACAGTTTAAAGGGAACATGGGAGAAACCTCAGGGAGAGCAACAGAGGAGGGATCCCTCTCCCAGGACGGACAGACGTGCAATAGATGCCGTGTGTAAATTGAAAAGATAATACATTTGCAACATAGGTAGTCCAAATGTTTGGAAATGCATGTGTGTATAATGGGAAGATGATATAAGATACTATATGTATGCATGTAGTACCACCCTTGCTAGCAATTCCCTCTAGTTTAGCATACTCAGCTTCGTTGTCCCTGGCCATAGAATCACGATTTTATGGGGCCGGAAAAACTGGGGGGAAATACACACTAGCCGGTACTACGCTATATGGAAAGGCCACCAAAAACTGTCCTGGCCTGGACGTTAAAACGGGGCTAGCCGCTGCAATGGAAATGCGCTATAACATACCTTATTCTTACTCCGAGCACTACTTCTGCTCCTCCGTCGCTTCACACTTGCAGAGGGCGATTTCTCTACTGGCCGAACTGGTGTCCTGGTCGGTGATGACACCAGAAAGACCGATGGTACTGCATCTCCATTGAGTAATGGTTGTTCCATAAATCCCATGTTATGTTTTATCATACTCTCAGAGTAGTCGTCCGGAAATGTGAAATGTTCGCTGCATACATGAGCCTGTGAATCTCTCGGTTCGGGCCGGCCACATTTCGCTAGCCACTGCCTCCGAATGTACTTCTTACGCTTACCTTTTGGCAACAGATGGAACCGAGCATTCCGTGGATTGTTCCTATCCGAATTATGGCAATATTTCGCGATACAGTGAGGCATATTTGAATAGAGAAACTACAGTAAATAACATGGAGATCAACGTGTCTTCGAAAACCAAACGCATGGATTACGTCACGTCCGGAAAATGGCGGCGCCCACAGTGTTGATGTTATTTCGGTATATAATCAGTTTAAAATCACTGATAATGTCATCGGATTAAAAAGAAAAAAAGAGAGAGACTGGCAGAGACTGGTCTGTTTTATCGGATGATAATTTTTAAAAAATGAGTGTCATGAGCATACCATTCCTTTAAAGAATAACTTTGTAACTTTTAGTTGCCTCTCTTGAACAATGCCTCTGCCATTTAGAATCCGTTTTAGAACATAACTGTTTTGACATGGAACTGGAAAATAAGGTCTGCATATGAAACATGTAGTGCCTATCTAAAACAAATCAAATAGTAGGCTTACTAGCTTCTCCACGCTAAAGCAACTGTAGTCAGGGATGCAAACTCATCAGGTATGAAAAAGGTGACAAGGACCCGAGCCCCCCGACCTCACGGAATATCGGGTTTAAAATGAGGAACAGAGGATTTCAGCAGTCAGACCAAGTAAAGCAGCAGGTAATAATAACAGAAACGCTAAAGAGTCACATCTGATAGAAATATATAAAAGCATTTATTTTAATTGTGTAGCAGTCAGTTTATAATTTTGGCAGCACTGTTGAGCATTTTGAAAATGTATTTTCATGCCTCTGTGCAAGGCTTAGTATTTCTATCTTTATAGCCTATAGCCACTGGTTATAGCCAAGTTCATAAACTCAAGTACTATACTTAGGTACAATGTTGAGATACTTGTACTTTACTTAAGTATTTCAATGTTTTGCTACTTTGTTCTTCTTCTCCTGTACAGTTCAGAGGTAAATGGTATTTAATACCTTTAGTTACTTCACAGATGTGGATGAATGATGTGAAATATAATCAAGTGTTGAATCAGACTTTAGTTCCACCTGGAGTAAATCCACCAGCTACCCTGCAGTCTACAAAGTCATTCAAACTAGCTGCACCTTCACCAGCTTTGAGAACACTTTCATGATCAATCTTTATAAAACATATCTATATATTATTCTGAAATGGACCAATCTGCACAATGACTATTTTTACTGTCGCTACTTTCACTATATTTTGATGAGAATACTTTTCTACTTTTACTTGAGGAACATTTTGAATGCAGGTCTTATACTTGTAACAGAGTAATCCTACACTCTGGTACTTCTACTTTTACTCAAGTGCAAGATCTGAGTACTTCTACTTTTACTCCAGTACAAGATCTGAGTAGGCTACTTCTACTTTTACTCAAGTACAATATCTGAATACTTCTACTTTTACTCCAGCACAATATCTGAGTACTTCTACTTTTTCTCTAGTACAATATCTGAGTACTTCTACTTTTTCTCTAGTACAATATATATACTTATATGACCTCTGTTTATAGCAGTGGCGTAGCCACCATAGGGCCTGGGTGGGCCACCCAGTTAACTCATTGGCCCACCCTGAGAAAGCGTTGGTGTAATTTAAAATTTTAAAATTATTATAAAAAAATGTATTCACTCATTGAGAATATCCAAGCATTCAAAGTGAAATTCAAGTGAACAAATATCGTGTTGAATTAATGTTGTATATGTTTTATCCTCTGAACCCAACTAATTTACGGTAAAAACTGTTTGTTGGTTTCGGCGCGCACCATAGTAACGTGAGAGAGGCAGAGAGCTGCCTGCAAGAACGCGCTTTTCTGTACAATGTGCAGACATTTCCCCAGCCCAGGAGCTGAAGGTGCATTTACGAGGGATGGATATGTAGACTGGAAGCACCTGCGTAACTCGTTGGAGAGACAAAAAAAGCGAGGACCACTGCAAGTCCATGAGCAGGTTTGAATGCTACAACCTATTGTTGCTGTTACCTAGTGCAATAAAAGAGTTACATAACGATTGTAAATAACCCAATTTGTGTTCTGTGAAACTGAAAAGGATATTACATTGTTTTTGTTACTTTCGTTGCAGTTGTAAATATGTCTTAAATAATTTAGGTTAACTTCCTGTGTTATTTAGCTGCTTTTATTTTGAAGGCGAGTTTACGCTGTTGACAGGAAGTTGTTGCTATGGAAACAACGTGACGGCGAAAAGGAGCGGAGTTTAATCCACATATAAAGATGGGGAAAGTAAAGGATAAAGTTTATGTTTAATGTTAGCACCCCGGAGGAGGCGCACACAGTTGTATATTAGTATATTAACTATAATATAAACATGTGGGTTGTGTCCCAATTCGTTTGTATTGTAGAGCCGATGAACGGGAGTCAGAGGTGGTGAATTCAGAATGGACTTCCACACTTTATTATCTATTAATTGACAAGAGGTAAGTACATGTGCTGCTCTGTATGATAAGCTAGCATGAATGACAACAAACCCCGGTACCCTCACTAACGGGTCCTAATCCTAACACACTAATCACACGGTGAATTATGTACTAATAATGTGTCACCACACAAGCCCCCCCAAAATTCACCCATAAACCAAGTCAGCGTGGCGGGGCGGAACGACAGGACGCTCCCCACGACTCCTGAGCACGGGAGTCGGAAAAACGACCTCTGCCTGTGTGGCCTCCGGAAGAGGCGAGACCGGAACAACGGGTCTCAACTCAGTGACAGGGATCAAGGCCGGAGGGCGCTCCCGTCGCGGAGGTCGTGCCAGCACCACCGGCTGACCCAAACGGGCCGCTTTCACCCGGTCCACAGAGACGTGCTCGGCCTTACCACCTAGGTCGACCACAAGGTATTTGTCCCCGTGCTCCAAAACTCAGAAAGGTCCACCGTATGCGCATCGTGCCGTATGAAGACGTGCTCAGCCGAGCGGAGATCCGCGGGAACCCTGGACACCTGAGTACCATGTTGAGCAGTGGGAATCGGAGCAAAAACCTTGGCGGCGTCCTGCAGGCAAACCCGCTGCGCCGACGCCGACCAGGGAACCGATGTGTTAGGGAGGAAATCCCCTGGAACCCTCAGCGGCTGACCATAGACCATCTCGGCCGTGGAACACTGCAGATCTTCCTTGGGCGCGGTCCGCAGGCCCAGCATTACCCAAGGCAGCTTGTCGACCAAATTGCCGTCCTTCAGGCCGGCTTTGAGTGCTGCCTTCATGGAGCGGTGGAAACGTTCACAGAGGCCGTTAGCCTGAGGGTGATAAGCGGTTGTCCTGTGAAGCTTAACCCCCAGACCACACGCCACGGCATTCCAGAGCTCAGACGTGAACTGCGAACCCCGGTCTGAGGAAATGTCCGACGGAGTGCCAAAGCATCACACCCACGCCGACGTCGACACGAGAGGAACAGCCTCTGTCCTGTCCACCATGGTGAGGAGGTAGGAAAAACCCTGAGAGGAGGGCAATGGACCCACCAGGTCGATGTTGACGTGGTCAAACCTCCTCTCCGGCACCATGAAACGTTCCAAAGGGGCTTTCGTGTGGCGATGCACCTTAGCGCGCTGACAAGCCACGCACTCACCAGCCCAAGTCCTCACGTCCTTTTTTAGTCCCTGCCAGACGAACTTCGCGGCCACCAAGCGCACCGAAGGCTTAACGCCGGGGTGAGACAGGCCGTGCACCGCCTCAAAAACAGAGCGCCTCCAAATGGCGGGAACAACTGGCCGCAGCAGACCTGTGGAGACGTCTCACAGGAGAGTAACGCCTGCGTCACCGAAAACCACGTCTTCCAAGCGCAGCCTCAAGCTGTCCTCCTTCAGGGCCTAACTGGACGGCCCCGATGACGACCCTGGAGAGGCAATCTGCGACCAGGTTCGACTTGCCAGCCACGTGCTTAATGTCTGTGGTGAACTCCGAGATGTAAGACAGCTGTCGCTGCTGACGTGCAGACCAAGGCTCTGCCACCTTTGACATGCCGAACGTGAGCGGCTTGTGGTCGACAAACGCCGTAAATTCACGGCCTTCCAGCTAAAAACAGAAGTGCCGCACGGCCAGCTAGAGTCCAAGGAGCTCTCGGTCAAAAGCGCTGTACCTGCGTTCCCTGGGCGTCAGCTGACGGCTGAAAAATGCGAGTGGCTGCCAAGCGCCCTCCACCCACTGCTCGTGCACCACACCAACGGCGTGGTCCGATGCGTCTGTGGTAATGGAGATAGGAGCCGTGGATGATGGGTGCGCCAACATGGCCGCCCTTGCCACCCCAGCTGCCACCCCAGTTGGCAGCTTTGTTTTGAAAGAAAAGTTGTGGCTCATCGGACATTTATGAGAGAAAGTCTCTAATGTCCGAGTGCAAGTGAATGCAGCACAAGATGCACGTCATGTAACCCCTTCCCCGGTCCTGGCGCGAGCGTGGACATATGATTGACGGCGATTTCATTTGAACTGGACGGCGCAAAACGAGAAGCATTCGGACCCAAGCACTGAAGGAATGAGGTATTTGCGGTCTACACTGACAGAGAAGAGACTGTCAGTTTGGCTGCACTCAATCAAAACGCACTAAAGCTTTCGATCTTCATACGTTTGTGAGGCGTTTTGCTGAACAAGATGGTAATCCCCGCATTCAGCTGTAATACACGTCAACTTGATGCTCTGCTCACGGATGAGCATACAAAACTATTAAGATGATGACCTTACGTGTGTAAATATATTTGTTTCTTTGAGGGGGTCTGCCCCCAAAAAACAGTTTTAAGTCCTGAGAAAGTCAAATAAGACGGTGTGTAAAACTACACTGCCCAGCCAAAAAAAAAGTAACCACTTTGATTTAACTAGGCCAGTAGGTAAGGACTTTTCACTGAATAATAACTGAAGTATAAAAGAATGCATGACTGAAGTGATGGAGACCATGTTGAAGGCAAACAAAAAGAGGAAATAACTCAAGCAAATCCCCCTCTCAGATTCCACAGCAACCAGAAGAACATAAATACTGGCTGGTGATTTGATTCATCAGCTTTGTGATGGCATAAAAAATGCACAGTGCATTTCCTTAGCTGTGGGTGAGTCCACTGACACCGCTGACAATGCTCAGTTGCTGGTGTTTGTGAGTTTTTATCATGAGGCAAAGGGGGAGTTTGTTGAAGATGTGTTGGGCCTGACGAACCTCAGTGGACACACAAGGGGGAAGACATTTATAAAGCAATAATGGGAATGCTGAATGAAAGAGGGTGCAGCTGCCTTTATTCACAACTGTGCAGCTCTTACACTGCGACTCTGAGGGGTCAAGCACAGACACAATGAAAACTGCTGCATACAGATTATTTTTGTTTTTGCAACCTCGTGTTAAGAATCTTGTTGCAATTGTTTAAAAGTTTGAATGACCGTAATAAACGGACCTTTGTCTTATTGAAACATTTATTTTGGACCTTTAAGATTTGTATTTGAGTACCCCTGACTTAGGCTAAGGGGAACTGGGGATATGCATCAGCTGCTTGTGTGAGTCGGACAGTGAATACTTTAGAGCGGCCGCTGCAGTGTGAGCTCACCGGGAGCTCGCCGGGAGCTAACGGGAGAATAGACTCCCGTGGAAGAGCAGCCAGCACTGCAGCGGTCGGTAAATGCCGCAGAAACACATTAATAAACAAAGAACCACGGCACTCTGGAGCAAAGCATAAGGTTGGAGAAGTCGTTATTTAATTTAATCTGGCTTCGTGTGATTAAAAGCAACACGATCATCGACCCAACGCAGTGCCCCATTGTTGTTATTGTTGTGAGCAAATCAGCGATGTAAACAGTGACGTCATGACACAGCAGCACCAGTCGGGCTCTGGGCGGAGTGAACAAAACGGGAGCATAAAAGGGAAACCGGAGCTGAACCAGAAAAGCTCTAGCACGGAGCTAGAAAGGGAAAAGCACTGGTGTGAAAGCTGCATGAGTCAGTGTTGTGGTGCTGTTGCTTTGGTCTGGATCTGTGAGCTAACCACGCCCCGTTCATTTGCATATAATAAATGGAAATGTGGCATTATGAAATAAAAGTCCCCTGAAATAAATAAACGTGTCATTATGAAATAAAAGTCTCTTGAAATAAATGAGTCATTATGAAATAAAAGTGTATTTAAATGTACATGTATACATATTGATTGCCTCATTTATTTATTTCAGAATTTATTTCATAGGCATATTTATATATATATATTTATTTAATTGTTTATGTATTTATTTAATTTTGGCTTAAATGGCATTCCATAAAAAGCGTCTAACATGTAATGTAATGATTCTTTGGTCACATCACATATTCAAAAGGACTTGTTTAGAAATCTTATAGACTCAAAAACTGTTAAAGTTAAAAATGAGGGAAACAGTTAATTTTGGTACCTTTTATTTGAAACAAAAGCATTAAGAAAACACGTTCACTGGGTTTAACAGTAGTCTCTTTTCCTTATTAAAATCCATTGTTGAAACGTCAATAAAAACACTTCACTGCCTCAACAGAGCGCCAGGCACAGAAGGTAAAACCCTCGCCCGTCAGCTCATTTCGGACATTAACAAATCATACAGACGAGAGGACAGGCTGCCAGGACGGACAGACCCAATCAGGAGGAGGACGACGCATCACCAATGTGTTCACATCAGAACATTTAAAAACCCCCAGATTTTGCAAATGGACACACGTTTAAAGAATAAGACCCACAGACAAGGGAGCAGGACAGCACCAGTTCACCTGTAATACACCCCAACAGGACCTGATGGCCCGGGTCCTGGGCCCCCCCGCAGGAAGCAAGCTTCTGCCAGTATTCATTACCCATCACAACTATCATAATGAGCCTTACTTAAAATAGACATTTTTAAACTAACAAATTAATATCTGATATTGGTCCCAACAATATGATACAAAACACTTTACATACACAGAGGCTTCAATCCTCTTTTCGAAGGGCCTCGGTAAAAAGCTTAAAAAAACAGATATAAAGTTAAGATGAGCTTTTTGATCATGAATTCTCTACGTCTCATGGTAGCAGCAGGCCTCTGGATCTTTACATCTTCTCTAAGAGGTTAACATTCATGTATACTAACATGGATACATTCATCATGTTTACCGCTCTTCATGCCCTCAGTGTTCAGGACCAAAGGTCCAGGTTGTCGGTGTAGGCGAAGCCGGGCTCTTGCCGCAGCTTCCAGTAGGTGTCATTGCTAAGCCACACCTCTCTGCCCGCCTCGTCCACAGTTTTCCTGAAAGATGACAAGAAAAAAAATGCTTTCACTTAATATTCAACATTTATAAAGAGGAATAGTTCATACTTTAATGTTTTAATGCTAAATACACACAACTAGCAGCCGGTTAGCCAGTGGGGGACAAAGTACTCGCAAAAACATCGTTTTTCAAGTACTGGTCAATTTTGAGATTTTGTGCTATTTTGATTCTATAACATGTTTTCTTTCAGGCTTTTGGAAGGAAAACGTACAAAATACACATTTAAGTGTTTATTTGACTATAGTTTGTCTATTTGCGTCAGTAGATTTCTCCTAAATTCACCAAAAGTTGGCATTCTAACGTAACATAAAGTGCCGCGAGCGCTGTGTGCACCATGTCAACAGAGATATCGTTGGAAAGCTGTGTCTCTCCTGCACAATCTCATCGGATCCAAATATGGTCATTTCCTTTGTATCAGCAAACAATCGTGAAAGCACAAAGGGGTCTTAAACCAAGAAACAAAATCTCATTGGCTGGTGTCAATTTCTGACAACGTGATTCGTTCAGATGCGTCACGTGGTGTGCTAAAACACTTCCTGGTTATCTTTCCGCTAGAAATTGAAATCTCAAAATGCTAAAAGAACGGCGAAAAAAGCGTTCACAGAGAAGACGACAACAGTTGTCACTTGCACGAAGCAAGGTTATACAAAAAAAAATGACCCCGAACATGAAATACCTTCACGGAGTGCGTCGAGGCGCAAGCTGTCATCCAGAGAACAGGAGGGTCTAGCTAGCGCCTCACTGCAATCTTTAAAGGTCGTTTTCTCAAAATGAGTTTTTTCTCCTACTCTGAGTTCAAAATTTCAACTTCAGTAGCACGTAGAGACACCAAACCTTCCAGTTATATTTCTATCAATATTATGAAGGCTTTTATAGAAGGGTTTGTTCATACATCATTCATAGCCTGAATTATACAACATTGTATACTTAAAAACATGGCGGAAATGGATATTTTAGGGCTGTTGACAGTATTTTCTGATTTATGGAGTGATACAGAGATATCCAAAATCCCTTCAGTAAAAGCCTTAGATACTAATATGACTACAAAATGAAGCAATAATTTTGAATCTGGCTATATCCAAAGTTCAGATTTCGATTCCTGAAATGTGTTAAAATATGTGCATATTTAATGAGATAATGGATAATTTGCATACTTAAACATGCTATTTCAGAAAACTTGTAATACAAAAGACAATTGCCTAATTGTAAGTAATTAACTGGAGAAATGTCTAGCTGATACCTTTAAGTTAAAAAAGTACCCTATTCACCTGGGGTGTCTCGCCTTAAGTAAAAGTACTAAATATTTTTTCCGGGAAATGATCACTGGGAACAAGTGAGACAGTTAGCCTGGCCAATGCTAACAGTCTCCACCGAGCAGCACGTCTTAAAGTCAACCACACATTCATTCTCATTTGTTAAATCTACACAGAAACTGAGGAGAAGAAATAAAAGCGGCTTCAGAAGTTATGTTCGACTATTTTTTGGTCAGTAACTTCCTGAAAATCATGTCACCACCCTGAGGTTGCCAGGCAACCAGTCTAATTCTTACAATTTCTACACTTTATTATAACACACCATCATAGTACACAGTTTTACTTACAATTTAAACTCTGAAATTTTTTTTGTGAAATGTCATATTTTGACAAGGGACTGAAAGTGTCCTACGAGACGCATTTGGTTGTAGAAAGAGTGGATCTCCTCACCTGAAGAACCTGGAGACGTGCTCCTCCCCCGTCTTGGTCATCTCCTTCCTCCTCTCCCTCTGCTTCTCCTCCACCTCATCCTTCTTTTTATCTGCTTCTGCTACCTTCCCCTCCTCCAGCAGCCTGAGGGAGAGTTTAAACAACCGCTTAACAAAGACTGTGAAAAGTACAAATGTTTCAGTCTGAATAAATTAGAATGCAGCATGTACCTCTGGTCTGGTCTGAAGCGAGTGTCTGTGGGGGGGAGGGCGGCCTTCAGCTCGGGGGTCAGCTCGTTCAGCTCTCTGGCGTAACGGGAGAAGCCGTAGAACTGGGCGTAGTCATCGGGCTGCACGGCTAAACAGGAAATCACATCATGGATATTAAAAGGTTATACAAATACAATGTTATATAGACTCCAGACTTATATATTATTATAATGTACAAAGAATAGAAACTCAAAATGTATTCCCAAATTAAAATGTTGTCGATCTGTAGGTCGATGTGTAGGTGTTCGGATCTGATCTTCTGATGGAAGAATATAATCTAGGATTACCCAATCATTTCCTATGGCGGTCATTTTGGACCGGGAACATCCAAGGTGTCAAAGTGCACTACACCACTCAAAATCCAATGAAAGTGGTGATCAGCAATTGCATTTGTTCAAATGCCACTGGAGGACCTCCTAAGGTAATCAAATGTAAAACACTAAATTGATGATTAATTAAGGCGAGACACCCCAGGTGAATAGGGTAATTTTTTTAACTTAAAGGTATCAGCTAGAAATGTCTCCAGTTAATTACTTGCAATAAGGAAATTGTTTTTTGTATTACAAGTTTTCTGAAATAGCATGTTTAAATATGCAAATTATCCATTATCTCATTAAATGTGCACATATTTTAACACATTTCAGGAATTGAAATCTGAACTTTGGATATAGCCAGGTTCAAAATTCTTGCTTCATTTTGTAGTCATATTAGTATCTAAGGCTTTTACTGAAGGGATTTTGGATATCTCTGTATCACTCCATAAATCAGAAAATACTGTCAACAGCCCTAAAATATCAATTTTCGCCATGTTTTTAGGTATACAATGTTGTATAATTCAGGCTATGAATTATATATGAACAAACCCTTCTGTAAAAGCCTTCATAATATTGATAGGAATATAACTGGAAGGTTTGGTGTCTCTACGTGCTACTGAAGTTGAAATTTCGAACTCCGAGTAGGAGAAAAAACTCATTTTGAGAAAACGACCTTTAAAGATTGCAGTGAGGCGCTAGCTAAACCCTCCTGTTCTCTGGATGACAGCTTGCGCCTCGACGCACTCCGTGAAGGTATTTCATGTTCGGGGTCATTTGTTTTTTGTATAACCTTGCTTCGTGCAAGTGACAATTAATGTCGTCTTCTCTGTGAACGTTATTTTTGCCATTTTGAGATTTCAATTTCTAGCGGAAAGCTAACCAGGAAGTGTTTTAGTACACCACGTGACGCATCTGAACGAATCACGTTGTCAGAAATTGACACCAGCCAATGAGATTTCGTTGTTTGGTTTAAGACCCCTTTGTGCTTTCACGATTGGTTGCTGATACAAAGGAAATGACCATATTTGGATCCGATGAGATTGTGCAGGAGAGACACAGCTTTCCAACGATATCTCTGTTGACATGGTGCACACAGCGCTCGCGGCACTTTATGTTACGTTAGAATGCCAACTTTTGGTGAATTTAGGAGAAATCTACTGACGCAAATAGACAAACTATAGTCAAATAAACACTTAAATGTGTATTTTGTACGTTTTCCTTCCAAAAGCCTGAAAGAAAACATGTTAGGGAAACAAAATGGCACAAAACGTCAAAATTGACCAGTGCATGAAAAACGACGTTTTTGCCTGCCGTGTCTCGCCTTAGAAGTAGTCTATCGTTCCGACCCAAACACGGCGTTTATACAGAGTAAAGAAGAAGAGAAAGACGCCTGTTACACAATCCATGTATTTCCTATTCCAATGTAGCGATACAGGTTCATCTTTTCGGTTTCTTCTGCACTGACATTTTATATTGAGTCTGTTTTCCCAGTTGAAGCGCTGCTACTCACTCGGCTTCCAGATGCACTTTGGTGTGGACAGGGTGTCACAGAAAATGCCTTCGTGCCACTGGCCTCCGAATCGATGCACCACCTCTCCGGCCCGGTCCAGAACCACACCCTGCACCTCGTTCTTACTGTTGTCTGAGCTCCAGTAGCGGGACTGGAATCAGGGAGGACACAAAAGTACAGTAACGGTAACGGATACAAATATAGAGTGGCTGGATAAACATGGACTTTAATGAGAGAGAGTGTATGTGTGTGTGTGTGTGTGTGTGTGTGTGTGTGTGTGTGTGTGTGTGTGTGTACCTTGACAAAGGTGATTTTGCAGGTGCAGCTGTCGTCCTTTGTGTTTTTGATGACCACCTCTCCGTAGTGCTCCAACCAGCGCTCCTGACTCAACACGTTGTGTATACATGTCACTACCTTGTTCCATTCATAGTGATCACCGTACCTACACACACACACACACACACACACACACACACACACACACACACACACACACACACATTAATGTGTTTGTTGATGACCAGCTCTGAGAATCTCCTGCAGATGGGAACAGTGAATTATAAAACCTGTCCAGACCATCAAACCATCTCCGAAAGCTCTTCAATAATCACAGAACTGAAACGTTTCTTACTTTGAAAACTATTACAATACTTGGAATTGTGTTAGATATACATATAAATAACATCATAATATGAGTTAAAATGATCCCACTTTGGGACATGCTTTATTCATACAAAGGGCCAGTGTGTGGGACTAAGTTACTGGCATTAGTGAGACCCAAACCATCCTTTGATTGAAGAACGAGTGCAGACAGGACATGAAGGGTTAAACCACTGATTCTGTGACTGTTGGTGGAATTTGAAAATACATGAGCTGGATTTCTTATTAGGCAAACTTTAGTTTTGTTCAAACCCCTCAGTTTTCTTCTGGGGTCTCTTTTTTTAAAACTATAGAGACAAGAGAGCAACAACATTTGATTACTAACAAATCTATATTTACTGGTATACGTTTGCAGTGTGGCTGCGCTGCGTGACTGTTAATGAGGCAGTGGCTCACCGGGGCAGGGAGACATTGACCAGTCCAGAAGAGATGACCTCCATAGACTTCCCCCAGAACTTGTTCTTCCATCTTTGATCTTGATTAGACAGACAACAGAGTGTTACATGGAAGTCCACCCTTACACCACAGGCGGTACAGTGCTGGTCTTGGATCACAAAGCTCCTACCTTGCCAGAAAGTGAAGTTCTTTGACTCTGCGTGGCAGGCAGAGAGGGGCGGGTGATGGCAGACCTGAACACACAACATGCATTAGAGAGCGTTCTCATCTCAGATATTATCTTAGTAGCATGTGTGTGTTTTGTTCTGCCGTTACCTGCTCACTGAGGAATGTGAAGCCCCGGTCTGCTCTGTGACTCTCGTACGTTTCTCCCAGAACAGGGTTGAAGGGTTTATAGCGATTCCTCCAGGACGCCCAGGCGTATCCAGAGATGGAGAACACTGCCACGTAAACCTGGGGACAAGCATTGTTTTGTATTCATGTATTCACCTGCATGTCACCTCCAGCAGTTTAGGAATCGAAGAAAGGAACTGACCATCCTCTCGTATGGATCATCGATGGTGTTGGCGATGTCCAGCAGCTCCGAGTACTCCAGCTCTTCACTGAGTCTCTGCAGCAGAGACAGCGGCTCGTTGAGAGCCACCGGCATGGAGATTCTGGACAGGTCCTTCCCGATGTTGTTGTACAGGATGTTCATGATGCCGATGTGGCTGTTGCCTGTTCCTGTGGCGGGGAGGACCGTGCGGCGGCCTGCATGACAGAAACACAAGTCAGCACAACTAAAGAGCTTCTCATCAGTGGGACAACATGACATCAATACACAGAACTGGCATGGATAATATATGATGTAATCATAAATGTGTCGTAAGAAATTCAACTTTGGAAACAACGGCTCTCAGGCACATCTCCCATGAGTCTAAGCAGAGCTAGGGTTAGATGATGACAAACGGCATCATTCCTTTATTTATTGCTTTAAGCCTATAAGAGATATATTAAAAACACGTTTAAACGGAAAGCGGTCTTATAATAGACACGTGCATACATACATATATATACACACACACACCCACATATGCACATCTATAATAAGATATATATTATATATATTATTTATTTTTTGGGTATTTCTTGATCATTTCATTTTGAGTACATGTATTTATACATGCGTAATTTTTGACATGATTGGGTTAAGGGATTGATTTGCTTTTATCATGCAAGTATGAGAAAACATATGCAGTGCAAGTTAAATCTGCTGAGCCCGTCCTCTCACGGTGCCAGAGGGATGCAGCGTCTTGTATGTTGAATCAGTCCTAAACAGCCTAGCTTGGTGACCCAGCAGCACACGGGAGACAACACACAATGGAGTAGTTACCAGTGTTAGTGAGCACTGGGCTGGGGTTGTCCGCGGTGCTCAGACTGGCCCTGTAGTTGAGGGTGGTTGTGGCTGAGGAGAGAGAGAAGGAGGTCAGATCATTCTGCGGTGCTTTCACTGGTAATGTCTGCTGCAGAGACGACCACTCACTGTGCCCCTCGTCAGGCTCAGAGTTGCTGGTGGTGGTGATGTCACTCAGGCCCGACTCATCTGAAGCCTCGGCCTCTGAAGAGCTCTCACACACGATCACCTCGCTGGCGTCAAAGTACTCGGCCATGGACTCGGCCACGGAGGGCGCGCGGTGACACTGACGGCTCAATGAGGGCGTCCTCTGTGGGGGGGCACAGAGGGGTTCGTTGCTCAAATTAGATTCTCTATGTAAAAAACTATTTGATCCATTGCTGAAATGTCATCAGACATCTAGGCAAGAAACTCAGGATGTACCCTTTGCACATTTCATTGCTGATCATATGTTTTGTCTTAGACTAGAAGATGAATGGTATTTATTTATCCATACAAATGATGGTTGAAGCAGTGTCTATTTGAAAGAATCTAAAGGCTTGTTTATTATATTAACTCCCAGCGTCCTCCTGCCTGATTTGCTGATCAAACTTTTGATTTCAATGACCAAAATATCAAATGTATATTAAATAATGTCCCATATTATATAGAATCAAATTGGTGACACCCCTGAGGGTTCTGATAAAGTTATTCATTTTTAGATTTTTGCAAAACCTTAGCAAGCTTTTGTCTTCTTCATTGCGGTTAAAAACGTTGCCACTGACAACATGATGTGTGTGTGGCTATTCCTTGTACTGCAGCTTCCAATGTGCAAGTGCTGTGCATGTTGTGTTTGTGCACAGGTGGAGAAGTACTCCGATCTTGTACTTAAAGGTGGGGTAGGTCATTTTGGAGAAACCAGCTCGAGTGCGCTAGAATTTGAAAATACACAACCGGAAAAAATCTGCCACTTCCTCACAGAGCCCCTCCTCCAACACACACGAACGCGCACATGACCAATGAGGGCACGAGGTAAGTTTGTGCACAGATGGAAGGCTGACAGGCAGGTAGGCCATCCAGTTACTTTAGCCGGGCCGGATCAGATGATTGGTCGTGCTTTTTACAGTACTACGGCTTCCACAGATGATTCTTTTATGTATTTTTTGTGAAAGCACTTCAGATATTCATTGCTATCGGGACGTTAAGAGCATTCCATGGAATATAACAAAAAGTGTATCTCGAGCCGGTTTCTCAAACTTACCTACCCCACCTTTAAGTAAAAGTAGAACCTCCTCAGAAAATGAATACTCTAAATTCCTGCATTCAAAATGTGACTCAAGAAAAAGTATGAAAGTATTAACAACATATACTTAAAGGGGACTATCATGCAAAATGCACTTTTGTACGTCTTTTATACATGAATATGTGTCCCGGGTGTGTCAGAAAACACAACCCTCTCTTTTCCTCCATACCCAAATCTCTAAAAACGGGGGTGCAACGGAGCCGATACAGATTTGAAATGGTTCTGACGTCAGAAACAAGGAGCTCCGCCTATATGGGCAACTCTCCACCTATCAGGGGAATGAGAGGTTGCCGTGGCATGGTACCAGCATGGCTTGTGACGATTATGAAAACAGCATCATTGACCAAATACGATTATTTTGCTGGGTGTGCTTTCGCCCCTCCCTAAAAGCCCACCCGGCCACGTGGGAGAGACATGTGTTGTGAGTGTTCAGCGCGAGCGAAGATGTCAGAACAAGAGCAGCAACTCGTTAAAAAGAAGGGTCGCGGGGAGATTCCCAGTCGATCGCGAGATGTATCTAAAAATAGAACAACAATATTCTGTTTTATCGTTAATGTCCTGTAACATAATCTTCCTGTGCCAGAATAATGCACTTTAACGCATCAAAGCTTTATGATTGGCCGGCGTCACCCCATGTGTCGGGGCGTGGCTGGTGGGCAGTGCAGTGACAGTCCGTACACACACACACGACCGCAATTATGGCAGAAGCAAAAAAGCCCCAAATATATCATTTTCACTCTGAGTGGGAGGATGATTATTTTTGTATCTATTCCAATTCAAAGTCCACCTGTCTCATCTGCAATGCGAGCGTGGCTTTATCGAAGAAGGGTAATTTAGGAGCGGCATTTCAAAACAGTGCACAAACGCTACGAGACAGAATTCCCTCCTAATTCTGCCCTACGCTCCAAAAGGGGAGGGGCCTGAAAGGACAGCTAAATGCACAGCAGTCCATTTTCACCAGGCCCAACAACAAGAGCAAGGCTGCTACCAGAGCATCTTATCGTGTCTGTCACGTTCTTGCGAAACACATGACGTCTTTCAAAGACGGCGAAGTTGTGAAAGAAGCATTCCTGGAGGCTGCCGACGCGCTTTTGGGGACAGTAAAAATAACAGTAGCTTTTCAACAGGTTTTTGATATAATAAAAACTCAAGTTAGATACCGTTATTAATCAGCTGTAAGTTTTAGTTTGTTTGAACTTATTCATTATAATTATTGTACAAAATGGTATAAGAATGCAAACATTAAGATCTGTTTGGTTTAAATTGATTATTGTCTATTATCAATTCAGGTTAAGAAACTAGTGTTGCTTGCATCCTATTTTAAAAAGGCATTTCTTTTTATACTAAAAAAAAGGGTTTGGTGTAAAGTGGTGCACAAAGTTCACTACACTAACTTGAGGCTTTCTCGGATTGACCCCAATGTAACGGACTCTTGTAATAGGTGCAAACAATCCCCAGCCAATCATTCCCATATGTTCTGTCTCTGCCCAAGGCTCACCACATTCTGGTCCGATGTCTTCAAAACTCTTAGCACACCATATAATACTACCATCCTTTCAGATCCTCTTTATTTTGGTCTAATTTATTTTTATTTATCATATTAATAATATATGTTTAGTATGGTTTTGGAAGTGCGCTCCAACATATTTGTTGATCTTGTTTATTGGTAAAATATTATTTGTTTTAAAGTTCAATAAATGGTCAATGAATAATCGTCAAAATAATCGTGATATCAATTATTGACCCAAATAATCGTGATTATGATTTTTGCCATAATCGCACAGCCCTACTTCACAGACATGTTTTATATAGGTATGGCTCTACAATATATTATTCAAATATAGCATGATAGGTCCACTTTAAAGTACCAAAAGTTATAGTACTCTTTATGCAGATTTGCCAATTCCAGATAATATACAATATGTTTTATAAAGATTGATCATGGAAGTGTTCTCAAAGCTGGTGAAGGTGCAGCTAGTTTGAATGACTTTGTAGACTGCTGGGTAGCTGGTGGATTTACTCCAGGTGGAACTAAAGTCTGATTCAACACTTGATTAGATTTACCATCATTCATCAAAAGTAACTGAAGGGTATTGAATAAAATGGGAAAATATGAACATATGAGCGACAGCAAGATGATGAAATTGACACAAAAACCACCAATGTACAATGCAGTACACACCTGGTCAAGACGGACGGTGCAGAATGATTCCTCAGAAGAGTCAGAGGACAGGGAAAGGGAGTGGACTTTGGTGAGACGGGACTGTACGTCAAGCTAGACGCATGCATAGACATGCACACACATACCAGCCAGGCCAGACACAGGAAGAGGGAACAGGATCACAGTTATTTGCAGAATGTCCCCCAGACTCCAAAACTAATGTCAAACTGTTAGCAGAGAAGATGTTGTTCTACAGTTTTTAATAGATTTAGAACGGACAGAAAACCAACAGGAAGCTTAGAAGAGACCTCATGCAACACATAAGAAAAGGGTTACAGAACAACACAGATTGACAGCAGGAGTTAAGCCACTTGACTGACGAGACTTTTTGGTTTCAGTGTGCGACAACGATCAAGTTATGTTTGTCTTTGTGTGGCGGAAAGATTTGAGGTGTGTTTCTCAAGGACGCGCCTGTGATAAGCTGTGCCTGTCCTTCCTACAAACAGCCCTAACCTGCTCCACAGTTTCACACTGCAGCTCCGCAGCACAGCCAGGGCTGGCCCTGCATTGTCTGTCAGCAGGCCGATACTACCATTTAGTGCCAATAGTCAAGGGTCAAAGTGTCGGACCAGGGACTAAAAGGTCAGGAAGTGATCACAGAGGGATAAGGGACTGCCTTCAGCCTCAGGGACAAAGATACCGGTTTGGAGTGTTGCTTTCATGTAACTCTGCTCTGCTGTGCGTGCGTGCGCATACGTGCGCGTGTGTGTGTGTCATGCATAACACTGGAGCCTCGCTGCGGGGAAACGTTGGTACTGTTCTAGGTTTGTTCTAATCCGTCAAAATGACAGACTGCTTTCAGATCTTTCCTTCATTGTTAAAAAAAAACGAAAATATTCGTTTGACGCAACCTCTGGTGTGAGTGTTACCTCAGACATTGTGTTGCACAGTGTGGTGAGCTGTTGGGAGGTGTTGTGCCTCAGGTCGGGGCCGGTCCAGGCCTGCCTCAGTCGCTCTCTCTCCACGGTCAGGATCTCATGGACTGACTTGAGAGACGTGTGCACTGTAAAACAAAAAGTCCAATTATTGCACATATGATGCTTCCAGGAATAAATACGCTACCATTAATAAAGTGCTATTGCAGACGGTAGTGGGTGTGAGGTTAGGGCTTTTTCAATGAATTTTCTCCAGTAACTCCAACAAGACACTTTGAGCTTATTTCAAATAAACAATGTTTGGCTTGTATTATTAACTTACGTTGAAATGAACATTTGTAATGAATAACTCATTCAGTAGAATCTCTTTGAACTGTACAATTATTATTTGATCTTATTATTAGCATGTTATTAAAACTAAAAACACCACTATAATATATTGTAGTAACCTATAACTTTTATGTTTATGCCATATTGTTATATCTCGTGTCTATAAATTGTTATTTTTTGTACACTCTTACTTTCACTTGTTTACATGCGATTTTAATACTCTTTTTATAGCACTTCGACTTATTATCATTATTATTGTTCATATAAATATTTTGAATCTATTTTTATTTCATGCGTAAATGAAGCAACTCTCACGACATACTGATGTGGATTGTGAACAGACTAATGTCCCAGTGAGAGCGCTGTACCTCTCTGAGAGGAGCTGCAGATGTCCTGGTGGAGCTTCTTGGCCTCGGGTGATGAGACCTGAGGGTTGGACAGCTGAGAGTAAACGTAGTCTGGGATGGACTTAACAGATGCTCCACTGCCGTTGGTACTGAGGTGGCTGGAGGTGAACTGAAAAAGAGAAAAAAGAGGAATGGTATCATTTTAAAAGACAAGATGAATGGCCTCACTAAATAAAGCGTTCAATTGCAGCCTACCATTCCCCCCATGGCTTCGACGCGGGACATGGTCCTGGAGTGACCAAATCCTTTCCCCACCTTCCTCTTGGGTTTCTCCAGGGACAGATTCTGGAACACACCAACAGGGTTACAGCTTCTCTCCAATAACATCGAGGTCTACAGTAGGGGTGTTGAAAATAATCGTTTCTACGATGCATTGCGATGCGGTATCGATGCAGTGACAGAAGATAATCGGTTATAGAGTAGTAACGTTGCTTCCTGATTTTCCGGCCGCGGCTTTACTATAACGTTTTTTTTTCTGTCACTTTAATATCAAATCGGTCGGTGACGCAGAGATCAGGGAACAGACGTGACAGCGGCACCAAACACGGAGCAGTCTGCTTTATCCACCAACACAACACCACCAGTCCAGAACCAACAGCAGAAGGACCCGCTCTGAATCACTCCGTGTCGCTGCGGCTCAGAGACACAGACAGGGATTTATGTTTTTCAAAAACAATCGCGTTACAATCATGTCAGGTTTTTGGTGGATTTAATCAAGTCTTGGATTGCAGAGTATGAATGTCCTCTAGCAATTTTCAGACGATATATACTTCACTAGTTTGTGAAGGCAGGAGGAAAAAAGCTTCCGCGATCACCGTCTCCTCTCCGTTCCTCCAAGCCCCGCCCCCCCTGACAATAATGAGTGACAGGCTGATAGTGACCCGATAGAAACGTTGTTATTCACTTAATCACTGAGATATAATGAAGCTAATTTAATCTCATACATTCATGTAACAGTAAGACAGAGAATGTGAGTGTGCACCCACATGCACTATTTTTGTTTGTATATGCCATTGTAAATACTCCTGTTGTCTGCTGTGTTCAGACTCAAGTCCTGTGGGTGATGCCTCATTCAGGACCTTCAGTGTCCTTTCTTAACAGAAGGCTGTGGCTAGAAGCTGCAGCTCGACTAGAAGCAATAGTTTGTTGTGTTTGAGGATGGAACAACTTCACACACGGAGGCTAGACCTATACAATTCATTTATTTTGGTTTATAAATTAATGTCAATACATTTATGTTATTGATTTCTGAAGCACTTGCTAAATAATAAAAAGAGAGCTCATTTATTTACTGCATGTATGCATTTATGAAAAATAAGCCATGTGCAGTAATATAGAAAATTGAGAATGCAACGCATTGGTATGAATCGTGATGCATCGGGATATCGAATTGAATCGTTGACAGGATAATCGTAATCGAATCGTGAGACCAGTGAAGATGCACAGCCCTAGTCTACAGTAGATTCATGTGTATTTGGGGAACTTTATTTTTTCTCTACTAACTATACTGAACACATTTCCAATTAAGTCCTTATTAATTTGGATCTGGGGATCCACGGTTACATGATTGTAATCAAATCAACATTATCTCAGTGGAGTATTAAAGCACTCTGACTAATTATCTTGCATTAAAACAAAAGACAAATAATCTCAGGCCACTGGTCTTTTTTTGGCATGACACACAGGCGCAGTTGGTAGAGGGCGCTGACCTGCATGCTGATTCTCATCTCCAGGTCTGTGTTGGTGATGGGCAGGCCTCCTTCCAGCCAGTGGAGCCTCTGGATGAGCTGGGCCAGCTCCGTCAGCTCCACCTGACAGCGAGCCAGGTCTGACACAAAGAGGGTCAAAGGTCACTAGTTATTAACAGAAACAGCAGAAGAGGTTTCGCATCAATTCCCATCAATGGTCTGCCCCCTAAGAGTTAGTGAGTGCTGCATTCTCAAATGTTTAATTCTCTGTGCTTTAAAAAGGTGTTTTCCCGAAGAAACAAGAGTAAGAATGTTGGAACATTAGACCTTACCTTGGTCGTTTTGGCAAGTTTTATTTTCAGTACTGCATAAAACAATGTGTTTTAAGATGCTACACTGATGGCAGTTGGTGAAGGGAGCACAAGGCTCAAACATGCCAGGTATATATCCTATCCCTCACAGAGCCCGTCACTGTTCAACATGATGAAATGAGGCTTCACTCAGATTGCCTCTCACCGTTGGAGGTGGCGTCGATGTCTTGGGTCTGCTGCAGCCACGCTGACACCTTGCTGGTCACCCCTGGGTGAGAGGCCACAGCGGGGGCGGGGCTTCTCATCTCTTGGTGGTAAACTGATGCCGAGCTGGCATAGTGAGGAGGCTGGAATATTCAACGTATCAAATCAGAAATTAAAACAATTGCAATTTTATTTTCGTATGTTTTGCAAATAGAAAGCTTTCAACATGGGCAGAACTATAAGTAATGCTGGCATTTGCTAGTAAGAGGTAAGGATACAACATATTTATGTGGAATCCATTAAAAGCTGATGCCATAACACAATCAACCACAAAGCCAGGTTAAAAATCGGCCGCCGATCGTTATCTGCCGATATTCACTCTCTGCCTATCGATCGGTGCTCTCTATAAAGGCCGATCAGGAGAGCCGATCACATGACGTAAAATACATGACACTTTTCTCTGTGTGCGGCAAAACAAGCTCGCCAAAATGGCTTCACCAGTCTGGCAGTATTTTAAGGTGTCCGAAAAAGTAAAATAGCGGTATGCAACGTGTGTGAAGCAGAAATCCTGCAGCTCCGCCCGCCGGACCGGTGAGCGGAGCAACACACACACACACACACTAAGAGTTAGACCTAACACACTTAGCTAGTTTATCTACCTCTGGAACAAGCTAAACTAGTTATACATATATGTATTCTTCACTGTCGGGTCACTCATTACTGGATCAGACAACACTGACGGGCTGTCAGGAGAGAGAGAGAGAGAGAGAGAGGGGGGGAGAGGAAAAGAGAGCGCTTCCGCTCATTTCTCCCGTGTTACTTGAACAATGTGCTTCATTTCAATGTAATAATTATGTTGGTTGTTGTTTGTGGAAGCGCCAGTGAATGAGCATTAACTGAGTTTTAAACATCACTTTAAATGGAAGATCCCCATAGGCCCCGCCCACTCGATCGGATCGGCCGATACTGATTCCGGCCCCAAAATTAGCGATCGGAGCATCCCTAAAAAATAGAGTCTGTTTATTTTCATTTAAATGTTTGTTGTTGTTGTTTTTACTGTGTGACATGTTGAGTGGGACTCTGACCGTGGCTGTGTTGGACTGGGCGAGAGAAGCCATGGCGGGCAGAGTGCTGGGGCCCAAGGAGAGAGCATGGAGGACGCCATGATGGACGCTCATCGCCTCGTTCTTCCTGAACACACGATGTGCACACAGCTTCGTCAACCAGATGTAGAAGAGGTCGTGGCTCTTCGCCTAACCAGGAGGAGAGGAGAAGCAAAATGCAGGGAATAAAGAAAAAATGACAAAACAAAAGAATAAAGAAAAAAGCCATAGAAACTAAACGTCTTTGGTAAAGGGAACATAATCCTTTCTCTATAAAACCTGGTCTATTTTCCAACTGTACATCCAGAGCAGAGAGATTCCTCTACACCAGCTTGGCCAGACCCTCCACTCAAGAGAATAACTTGAAATGATAAAAAAAAAAGCCCAATGTCCTTTCTCCTCGTCTCATTTCGCTTTTTTATACTCCGTCTTATTTGCATTTATTTTTCATCACGTGGAAGTATAACTTATGTTTATTGTACAAATAGTGCTTGACTACCTAGAGCAGGGGTAGCCAACACGGTGCCCGCGGGGCATGTTCTAAAAATAGCTCGCCAAGCAAATCCAAAATGTAAAAAATGCACATAAGGAAATGTAATTAAAAGAATCTACCCTATACATAAACGAAACCATCATAGCGAACTCTATCTACAACTATATCTATCCAACACCCCTCCTCCCCCACAATGAATATCGACCAATCACGTTCTTGCTTGATTTGTGGGACCAGCGCTGCAGTCGGGAAGAAAAGCAATGTGGACCTCACCGATGAGGGCCAGATTTTTTGTGTGTGTGTGTGTGTGCGTGTGTGCGTGTGCGTGTGTGTGTATTGCACTTGACGCACACATGGCGTAATTCCCACTGGGGACAGGGGGAACATGTCCCCCCCACTTTTCAAAATCCCATCTGTGTCCCCCCACTTTACAAATATGTTTATTATAATTTTTTAACGCAAGCCGTCATCGCCACGGAGGAGCACACAGCCTCTGTGAGCGAGCGAGACAGAGCGAGAGAGACAGAGAAAGAGAGAGCAGACCTTTATCTATTTAATATAGATAAAGTAAGAAATCATTCCAATGTGTACTATAGGACAGTAACAAAACAAATAGACTGTTTAAAAGGGGAGGGATTAGTCATATGCATAAATAAAAAGAAAGAATACTAACTAGGTAACATAAGATAAGAATAAACAAGTTTAAATGGTTTGTTATTGGTTGTGATCATATTCTAAAGATGTTTGGAGTATTGAAAAGTATGCAGCACTCTTTCATCTGAGTGTTGAGAGCTGTGTCCATACATTCATGTTGTGCTCAAAGTGCACCAGATTGATGCTTTTAACTTCAACATTTAAAAAAAATATCGGTTAAAGGTAAGCATATCATAATGTTAAAATGTTCTAATTATATACACTGCAAAAGACAAGGAGTAAAAGTAGCTCACCACTTGGTTGGAGACCCCTGGTCTAGAGCTACCGTTTATAATGCCTTCATTTGTGCAAAAACATGCCATATCACAAGTGATTATATAGCTTTTTATTTTTTACAATTAATTAAAATAAAAAATAAAAATATATATATTCTCTGTTACGGAAAAGCCAGCTGGAAAGCACGCTCTAAGGCAGGGGTGAGGAACCTTTCTCCTCTCCAGGGCCATTTCAATGTTTTCAACATCCTCCGAGGGCCGTACAAATGATTGACCTCTGCTTAAAAATACTAAAATCACAGCCCATTCATTTGGCCTTTCTGTCATGCTGTGCAAAGAAAAAGCAACCTCTTAATCCAGATATCTTACCATGACTCACGCCTGCATGCACGCACCTGCACGGTTGTGGCATAGCTAGCTAACCAATAACAACAAAGTTATTGACAGTATGATCAGTATGACAGATGAACAGATCGCCATGTGTACGGCTCCTTATGGGTACTGCACTTTTTTGAAGTGCCGGAGCAACGTTCTGGTGCTCTCCGTCAGAACTGCACCCCTGTCAGACGAGACATATACCACGTGATGACCTGTAAGTTGCAGGTTACCTTGAGGTGGTAGATGTTGTCTCCAGCATCCAGGTCTATGCCTTTGGACTTCTTGTTGATGGACATCACAGCCAGGCTGACGTCCAGAGAGCCATGGAGCTTTCCTCTCTGAATCTAGAACATAATTAAATGATACAATTCAAACGGTGCCATTCATATCAGAGTTCATGGCCATGTCTCTATCACTGCGACTGACAAGTGTTGATAACTTACATCTTGCTGCGTCTTTGAGTACTTGAGAATTCCTTTTTCCAATATGAAGTATCTCTGAAAAAGAAACATCGCAGGGAAGTGTTAGAAAGAAACCAAAGCTTGAAAAAGGTAAAACGGCTCTGCCTCAGGGAAACTAGACGTGTTTACCAGAAAATGGTATGCACTACATACTGCAACAACCTTAATAAACCTGGGTACAAAAAACCTGTGTTCACCTTGTGCCAGCCTTTGAGCGGGTACTTCCTCCTCTTCATCAGGTAGCCCTCACAGATGCCGGGGATGCTGAGGTCCCCAGAGGAGCTGGGCGCTGAGTATATGTCCTGAGGCTGCAGGTCCTCCATCACCTCCCAGTGACGGCCCTGACAGAGGACACACTCACCGTTACCAAACAATCTGAATGACTTAATACGTTTGGCCGAGTAATATATTTTATTTCCTAAGAAGGGCAATGTGGCATCATAAGAAGAACAAGAAATTAAATATATTTTAAAAATAATGTTATGCTCCAAAGACCAAAGTAATCAAGAACTAAACATACAACTGAGGTTTGTTCTGATGTGAAGGTGAAAGGTTTTCCTTCATTTCATTGACCAAATTTAGACTTAGCAAGAGCATATTTCCTTTATCGTTTATTTTATTAAATATTTGATCCTGGTAAAAATGGACTAAACTGAGGAGTCATTGCAGAGAAACAATGTGTACGGATGTGTGTCACTTTCTGATTTGGATTCAGCAAAGTTTGCAGGGCCAAAATATGATCAAATAGAAATTAGACAGCCAGTGAAGCATCAACATGGATCTTCTGAAAACTTAAAACAGTGCAGTCAGATTGTGGAGCTGGGAGTCTTTTTACCTGTTTCGAGTGTTTGGAGGAGCCGGTGCTGCTAGTGCGCGAGTGGCCAGGTCTAAAGGTGCTGGCTGGAGATTTTTCAAGGCCACTCATCACAGACTGGCAGCAGCTCAGAGGTGGCGGAACCACCTGAGGGTCCATTTGCGCAAAGTTAGGAGGGTAGCGATGCATGGAGTGAAAGGACCTTCAGGACAGGTTGCTTCTCATGGCACAGTTCCAAACACTGAGGACATGTCAACAGAACTGTGATCAATCAATGCTGAAGAGAGATATTTGAAAAATGTAAAGTAGTTGAATCATGTTCAGACAAATGTTCTTTCCAAAATGAAATAAACCTTGTTTGTCTTATATTGGCTTAGTTCTGTTCTATAACATCAGGGTTCAAATTAGAGATGTCCCGATCCCCGGATCGGATCCCGATACTGGGTTTTAAGGTGGATCGGGATCGGCAGATCCAATTAAATGTCATGGCCGATCCATATTTAATATTTACGTTGTTACTCTATTGCATCAGCCGCCATTATCGAGTTGGAAAAGTGGAACGGACACATATCGTTAGCAAGTTAAAATGTCTGCAGTTTGGCATCATTTTAAAATAAGTGAGTCGCCGACTGCGACATGCAAAGTCTGTGGTGTGGAAGTCTCACGAGGTGGTGCTAACAGGGTCTCCTACAACACCACAAACCTAATAAAACATCTTAAAAAGCACCACCCCGACGAACACGCCGCCTACTGTAAAGCGACAGCGACTGATGGACTCCATCAACAAACACTGCGGGACAGCTTGAAACGGAAGGATTTACTTCCTCGAGACTCCGAGAGATTTCGCAAGATTACTGAGCTGATTGTGGAGTGCATAGCAGGGGACGACCAGCCAATTTCACTTGTGGAAAACTCAAGTCGTCTAATAAATTTGGAGCCGCGCTATGGGATGCCATCCCGCCATTACATTGTTGAAAAAGGCATCCCAGCCCTGCACACCAAGGTGCGTGAACAAGTGCAGCGGCACCTAAAGGAGGCTACCTCAATCGCCCTCACCACAGACCTGTGGAGTTCAGGTGTAGCCCCGATGTCGCTCCTCAGTCTGACCGCCCACTGGATAGACTCCAGTTTTACTTTGCACAACGTGGTGCTACATGCAAGTGAGCTGCGTGGCTCTCACACTTCAATGCGTATCCGGAATGCTATAGAAGAGATGCTCGCCAAGTGGGACATCGATAATGACAAGGTGCATGTTCTTATGAGGGACAACGCCGCCAACATGAAGGTAAGCCTTCTTGTTATTGACCACTGATGTTTAGCTACGCATTACCCACGTCAGTAAAATTCATGCTAATTCCGTCAACAGCATCTTTTAATGAATGGTCATGGGGTAAACTTCCATTTGATGATTTTGACATGATATACTGGATGTATATTAAATGTTCCCTATTCCCAATTATAATTATGTGTGCCCTGGATTTATTTAAAATGATGTCTAGATAACGTGTCTTTTAGACGGCAACCACGTCAACAGGCTAGCAGAAAAGTTAGCCTAGCTTGTTGTCAGCTAACTCACGTCAGCTTAGCCACTAGCACTAGTTGTTATTGCGACAGCAAAGAATTAAAACGAAACATTAATATCTTATCTAAGACTACAGGCTTTCAATACGTTTGTTAGACTTGGAAGTAGCCTACCATATTAATGACAAAACAGATTTTTGAGAGGCTACCAACAGGAAAAATATTCAGTGCAACTTTTGAGATGTTAAATTCTCAAAAGTCTCATCAGATCATAATGGTTTGGAGGTATCATGCAGATGGTGGACCATAGTGTATACATTACTCACAAATGTTATGGAAATGTCCCGAGGTTTGTTTAATAAGTTAAGGAAAGTCTAGAAATGTATGTAAGTCAATGAGAGGTAAATACGTTACCTCATTGACTTACATACACTGCTATCAGTTTTGCAACCAGCAGATGGCTGCGCTCTATTTGATACTATTGTGACATCGACTGCTTATTTTCCTCACTGACCAGTATCAATAGGCTATTGATATTCATCTATCTATCTCTCGCCATCATCCTCTCTCCCAATCTCTCGACTGTAGGCATTTGCAGACATGGGGGTGCAGAGCCTGGGCTGTTTCGCACACACACTCCAACTCGTGGTCATCCAAGGCCTTCTCGCCCAGCGAAGCATCATCGATGCTGTCGCCAACGCACGGAAGCTTGTGGGTCATTTTAAGCATTCCCCAAAGGCCTACTCCATCCTCGAAGACATTCAGGTGGTTATCATTTTATTAGTAGTAGTAGTAGTAGTAGTATGTTATCTTTTTAGTAATTGCACTTTCCCCCCTCCCTGTCATGTCATTGTAAAGCAATCCATCATTAGGCTACACTAGTGTTGAAAGGATGTTAGCCAACAAATAATTAACCTAAATATAGAAGCATTTTGAGTGGCCTACTAGAAAAGCGATACACACAGCTGATTTATTTTAATTATTATCATTACTTTACAGAAAGACCTGCACATGCCAACACAACGACTCCAGCAGGACGTGTCAGTCAGATGGAACAGTACTCAGTACATGATGCTGGTAGGCTATATGGATGGAAGGAATGAATGCTAAGAATGAATAGATTTTTTTACATGTGAATCAGCCTAAATAAATACATTTAGATGTGAGGTATATAGTTCTACTTGTATTTTACACATGAATGTTAAACTAACATTTATTTACTTATTTTGCAGAGCCTTCTTCAGCAAAAGAGGCCGCTCAGTGTCTATGCAGCGGACCACGACCTTCCATGCATGCCCTCTGCCAACCAATGGGCGCTTATGGATAGGGGTGTAACGGTACCCGTACCGAAATTATTCGGTACGGGCCCTTCGGTTCGGTACAGGTGTGTACCGAACGAATATAACGTTAAACGTAAAAAATTGAGAACGTGAACAACTTTTTGGAAGTAATCTCAGGTGCTGCGTTGCAGCATTCAGAGTAATTTGCTCACATTGGGTTCAACGCGTCATAGAGCGAGCAAGTCATTTCATTGGGCTGGTCAGAGGGATGCGTTCAAATGTAGTCAGTAATTTAAGGAACTGTCAAATTAATGGCGAACGCAGATAAAGTTGAGCTCGAAAATCCTCCAGCATCATTATAGTCTCCGGTTTGGGAACATTTTGGTTTCGCAGTTACGTACAAGGATGACGGACAAAGACAGGTGGACCGAACCAAAGCCGTTTGTCGGCATTGTTCAACTAACATTGGTTACGCGGCTGGCAATACATCAAACTTGCACACTCTTGAAAAGGCATCACCCGAACGTGAATATCACCGGTACCAAAAGAAAAAAGGCTGAAGTGCAAACTCCAGCTAGCATTTAAGCCTCCACCACTCGCAAAAAGTTCAGACCGAGCCGAAGCTATTACAAACGCCAAATATCCTTATGTTGTTAGCAAAGTGCTACCTGGCTGTATCTGCTACCTCTGTCCCTAGCGAGAGGGTGTTCTCCACAGCAGGAGACATTGTTAGTGCCAGCTGCCAGCAGATCTGCCCTTTCGGCAAGCAATGTGGACAAGTTCATCTTTCTTTAAAAAAAACATGAAAATACAATGACAAGCAAGTCCTAATGTCAAACTGGATGCTTAGGTGCTAGTACAGTACAGTTCAAATACAGATTATTTCAGTTCATCGAAATGCTGCACCTTAATGTTTATTTTATTATATTTTGTATTTATTTGAGTGAATACATTATTCACAGTTTAATAATAATACAAAAATATATATATACATGTTTTGTTTTGTGAAAAAAATTCTGCTGTACCGAAAGCGTACCGAACCGAACCGTGACCAAAAAACCGAGGTACGTACCGAACCGAAATGTTTGTGAACCGTTACACCCCTACTTATGGAGAAGGCAGTTGTGGTCTTGAGTCCATTTGAAGAGCTGACAAGGGCAGTGAGTGCTGCGGATGTGATCCCTGCAATAACTGTCCTCAAGCGTCATCTTTCCCGTGAAGAGAGCACAGATGCTGGAATCAAGACTATGAAGAGAACTCTTCTTGAGGCTGTCACTGAGCGCTTCGACTACGCTGAGACTGAACCAATCTACTCCGTTGCTACATTGGTTGACCCAAGATACAAAGATAGGCAAGTCCTGTTTCATTCAAAACTTATTTTGCGATATATAATTGCTCAGGCCTAATCAATTCACCACTTGATTATTAATTATCAAATAATATCAAAATAAATGTTCCAAATGTTGTTCTGACATTGACAACAATAACTTTGATATGCTAAGGGAACGACAAAATATGTTAGGAAACAAATAATCCTTTTTAACTAAATGAAATTCTATCCATTTTCAGATTCTTCACAAATCCAGACCACCAGGAGCTTGCCAAGGAGGCTCTCATTAGAGAGGTGGAGATCATGGAGAGAAAGAGGAAGGCTGGCAGTAAGGTGTCTGCAGAAGAGCCTCCAAGAAAGTCACCACGTCGAGGCGGTGTAGGCTGTGCAGCTGCAAACAGCAGCTTTGTCAGTCTATATGACGAGATCTTGGAGGGGAATGTGGTGGAGTCGAGCCTGTGAGTACGTCAGCAGTCGTCACTCAGGTGGAGGCCTACCTGGCTGAACAAACCATCCCAAGGTCAGAGAATCCTCTACACTGCTGGCGAGCACATGCTACACAGCGACCCGCACTGGCTGATACAGCCATGAAGTTTCTTTGTGCACCTTGTACATCGGTGGACAGTGAGAGACTGTTTAGTGCAGTGTCAAATGTCCTTGATGACAAACGGAACCGGTTGACAGCCGATAAGGTGCAGGTGTTGGTTTTCATTAAAAAAAACCTGCACTACACTTTGAAGAAGTCAGTGCAGTAGATTAAGATGGAGGAAATAAGGAGCTCTATTACACTGTAAACATTTTTATGTTTAAGTTTAGTGATTACATGTCTCTGAGATCCCTTAATTACCCACACTGTGAAAAATAATAAGTTCAGTTTCCTTGAAAAAAGGGTGGAAACTCGTTGTCTCAAATAAGTAACCAAAACTTTGTGTATATTATGTTTACTTTATGTGTACAATTAATGCAAAGATTTTTAAGTTATGGTTACTTACTTTCAAGAAGTAAAGTTTAGTGAAGCTTACTTGTATTTACTGCTGTTAAATGAGTAACCTTTTGAGTTGTAAAGGGTACTTTATGATGGATAGTAAAGTTATTTTTATTTATTTTTTATTGCAAAAAAAATGCTCTTATTTGTGATCGTGAGAGAATAAAAGCTATTGAGCACAGCTTGGGTGCCTGTCTATTTCTTAATGTATACGAATTTAAATGCTGTTTGCCAACACAAAATGTGATATCGGAAAACCGGTATCGGGAAATATCGGGATCGGATCGGAACCTATATGAAAATATCGGAATCGGATCGGAAGCTAAAAAATTAGATCGGGACATCCCTAGTTCAAATACAGTTTGGAAAAAAAGCAGTAGAAAGTACCTTTACCTCACATTAGGGGCGTTCACACCAAGTTATTTTCCCACAATAGTTCATGAGAACTCTTTTAGTTCTGATGAACTAAAGCACATCACGTTCACACCGCATTGAGTGCCTGGGGGTGGATCAAGCCCACAGGAAGTGCGCCGGACTCAGATGAAAATATTCGTGGTGGTCTAACGGCGGTACTACAATTCTGTTTGGTTGCCAGGCCCGGAAAAACTTTTTCCCATTGACTTACATGGGGAAAGAGTGGTCTGTAACTCGTTGGATTTTTTTTTTTATTAAACTAAATAAACAACCCAGTATGAACACTTGTATAGCCCTTATTAAAAACATTCGGTCCTCAAGTTGTAAAAATATGCTAATAACGTTATTTCCCTCGGCATTATGAACGCGCATCTAACCCACGGGACCGCGCCGCCCGGCACGTTCATGTTACGTGTTCAGCACTCCATGTGTTTAACTTTACCCATGGATGCACAATAAGAACGGACCCATATCGCCTTACTGCCATCCCACGGAGCTGTAATATATATATATATATATATATATATATATATATATATATACACATACATACACATATATATACAGTGCAATAATTCTTTCATGCTAAATGAAGCTCTGTTGGATATCACTAGATCCTGTTACAGCGTAATATAAGTACATAACGATTGATGTGTACATTAGCCTTATCACTAGCTAGCCGCTAGCTGCTGCCTGGTTAATATCAAATCCATCAAAATAACAATCCATTAACATGCTGTCATGAACGCACGGTGCTGTTAAGTGTACGCAAATTGACGTGCTTGATGTGAATGAGCATTTTGGTTAAAGTTGTGCACGCGCTATGAGCGCACGTACTTCTCAGGCATGCCGGGTAATCTGTGACATTTCGCTCTCTCAAAAGTTGGGCCATTTTATCATCATGCATCAATGAGCAACTCTCATAGGAATGAATGAGGCCCCACCTCCCACGCTGTATCCAGTTCTTATTATACATCCATGAAATGAAGCCCCTGACGTCACTTCTTCTGCTTTGGGTTTACTGGCAGGCCGCAAACAACTACACGGCGTATACCATTTTCCCGGAAAATATTGTGATAAACGATAATATTGTCGGCACCGTTGTAGGACCATTTTAGACCACTGACATAATGATAATATATAATAATAATTCAAGTACATCCTTTCAAACTGCTAGTCACATCCTCATGAAAATGGCAATTTATCGAGGTCAGAAAAGTTGTGCTAAGGTCCCACTACACGATAGCAGTCATTTAGTGTGCATATGCGTAATTAAACCCATGATATAAAAATCTCACTCCAGCCAGGTACCCAAAGTTGGCAACCCTGGCGTATACTGCCGCCCGTAGTCCCCGGCCGGAAGTCCCCGGAGTTGGGGACTGGCTTCAGTAGAAACTGCTGGGACTCCCAGCAGCTTCTACTGAAGCCTTCTGAGTAAATCGTTAGAACGCCGACACCTCCTCATCTCCACCGCTCCCATGTTTGTTTCGGCATTTCTGCGCTGGGCTAATGCTAATAATGCTAATGAGAGGATAATAAAATGGCGGCTTCACAAAACTTTTTGGGAGTTTTACAGAGCGTGGTTTGCAATCCGCCCAGCCAATCAGACATAGGAACATTTTTTTCCCACGAAAGTAACTGCTCTCTAGCAGGGACGGAAAAAGGGGTAAAAAAGGTTCTGATGAACTAATTTAGTTCAGGGGGCTTTTTGGTGTGAACGCAAATATATCTGAGTTCTGATTAACTATTGTGGGAAAAGTACTCCGGTGTGAACGCGCCAAATGTCAAATGTAGGGAGGGTTACCGAGCCCCGGTATTAAACGGGCCCTGGGGCTGAATTATTAAAGACCGTGGTACTGTTAAGCTCCGACGTTAGCGGTCTTTTTATCGGTACTGGAGACATGTACAAAATATTAGGGCTGTCAAGTTAACGCGTTAATAACGCGTTAACGCAAAAGAAATTAACTGCACTAATTATTTTAACGCGATTAACGCATGTGTATTTTTTTTCCTCGGCCGCCCCGTAGTTTCAGAGTGCATCGAGTTTAAAATACCATCTGCTGACAGCCCCGCTCCTGCCGCCCGCTTGTGGCAGACCACACTTCCACGCTCGCAGGCAGGCACCGACTGGCCATCGGGAGGACCGGGAGGGTGTGTGTATGTGTGGCCCGAGCGAGCGAGAGAGAGACCTTACGTGCATTGTTGTTGTTAGCATCTGGTGCTAGCTAGCTGCGCTAACGGATATAAGGAGCTGTTTAAATGAAAACAGAGGAGCGACATTTCGCCACAACTGCCCCGAGCACTTGACTTTATGCAGGAAGCAGACAGTGGGACATTGAAGGAGAAGTCAGCACACTCATGATTGCAGCAACATGATTGCAGCGTCCAGGCAGCTCCCGTTCGAGCATATGCCTTGAGTTGCACATCGCTCCAACGATCCCCCCCACACACACACACCATTTGTATTGTATGAGAGAGGTTCCAGGTTGAATTGAGGCGAATATTTGTAATGTTCAGAGGTTGTTGTGTTTAATATTCATGAGAATATTTGTCATTGTTCAAATGATAATATAAATTAGCATAAAGCATATTTGTCCACTCATATGTTGATAAGAGTATTACAAACTTGAAAAATATTCCTCTAAGGTACATTTAGAACAGATAAAAAATGTGCGATTAACCGCGATTAACTATGGACAATCATGCGATTAATCGCGATTAAATATTTTAATCGACTGACAGCCCTACAAAATATATATCATGTGTATTATTGCTACACAAACATTATATTGCAGTTTTAGTGTCGCCAACTCCATTTCTAACATGCAAAAAGACAGCACAATGCTTCTATGATTATTTTTTGTATTTTCGATCTCTCTCCCCCGCCTGCTTGCGAGGGGGTGGGGCAGTTTACACACACACACACACAGCTGCTACATGCAGCAACACACACACACATGGAGGAGATGGCGGAGAGAACGCCCTCCGAGGTGTGGTTAAACTTTACCCGTCTCGATGCTCGTTGCCTGAAGTGCAATAAGAGTTTAGCATGTAAGGTCGGTAACACGAGCAATTTGTCAAAACATCTTGCAGAAGTGCTCCACATCCAGACGGAGGAATGCACTGTTTTCCACCGTCTTTCTAGTAGCTCTGTAGCCCCCCCCCCATCCACGAGTAACTTTTCCACGTCAGGTGTTATGCTAGCAGCAACACACGGAGTTCACTAAATTATACAAACATGGGTTAATGATTAGAGGTAACTGAGGTACTTATTTTGTTAAAGTTTCAGCTATTCTGTTTACAGTTATCATATTATTTAATACGATTTGTTAAAACGTTGTAGTTTCTTTTGATGTGAAATATTATGTATTTAATTTTAAATAAAAAGCAATGTTAGTTTTGTTCACAATTTGTTTAATTGAGCGGTATCGATAAAAGTAGTAGTGCCGTTAAAACCTTAACGATACCCATCCCTAGTCAAATGACGGTAGGAATGTAGGAAGATCCCTACATCAATGGGTCAAACAGACAATGGAAGGCCTGACAAAGAGCCAGTCAACAGATGGCCCATTTATGTAGTGGCTCTTCTTGCTTTTCTTAAAACAAGACACACCCCTCTTCAACTGCTGGCTTTCCCTTTTCTCATGCAGCAGGTGAGAACAACCACCAGGAGGAAATCGTCCCTCGTCACGTTGTTTGTTCAAAGAAAAATATTTGTATCAGCTCAGGATGGATAATAAATAACATTTGGACAATTAGACAATGCAATAGCTAAAATATCCAATTGTCAACCCTACTACAGCATTTCTCCTGAATATCCTTTGTTTAAAATACCACTACATAAAAGACAAATATTGAAGTAATATAATATCCTAGGCTTCAATCCGTAAGGCCCACTCCTATACCTAAATGAAAACATTTGCACATACAGGAAGTGGAAATTGTGATTAGACCATTATCAAATGAAATGAAATAACACCATTGACAATAACAGGTAAAATGAGGAAAGCCTTGGTGACACAACAACAAATAAAACACACCTGTGTTACTGCTCCCCCAATAGTCCACAGGAAATTCCTTTTCACTTCCTCCAAAGTAACTTTAGAGCTGCAATAATTTTGCTCAAAGTCCTTATTTAAAAAGGGAAACCACAGCACAGAATGAAACACTTCTAGGAACAATTGTTCAGCATGAACATCTTCTGTTACACTGGGAGCATTGTGACTCCTGACTGATGATGCCAGTCAAACCGGTGCATATCAAAGCCCGGCAGGTATCTGGGAGGGGCTGAGAGCAGAGCAGCACTCGACCTGACCCAACAGGCCTGCCGGCTCCGTCATCTCCAGAAGACAAGATCTGAAATGTGTTCTCAGCAGATGTACAGTAGAAACACAAGAGCTCTGAGCAGCATTCAGAAAGCACTTCAGCTCTACAAAATGGATACTCCCGTTTGGGATATTTAAAAAAGGTCATACACAAGAAAGTGGTGCTAATTTAGTCAATTGAGTACAATGTCGCTTTTCTATGTCCTCACCAACTTTTGCAGCACTACTAATTATAGGAAGATTAAATCAAACGTAAAAAGGTTTAGAGATACATCTGTGCAGACATAAATCAACCTCATGTGATAAGCTGTCAAAATAATAAAATAGCGCACTCATGGAACCGTTCAGAATTATAACAATGGCAGGAATTCCTGATGTAATGTGCCTGAAGAGTTTGGTTTCAAAACACTACCCATTCATTAGAATAAAAAAAAAAGTTGTTTTCTTAGAGCAGCTCCAACCTTTAGACCAAAAACAGGTCACATTTTTGTTGCACAGGCAAAAAAAAAAGTCTAACAAGCTTTACACAATTCATATTCACTTATTTGAAAAGGCTGTTACGGCTTCAAGAACATTTACATTTATTGTATTTTGTTGCAGTTATACAATAATCAGTTTCAATGATAATGTGGTTAATTCCTATTCTCATCTTGTTCCATTTGGTCAAGATGTTACAATTGCCCAGTCTCCCATACTCTTAACAGTAACACCTGTGTATTATTTTGGATTTAAATTACATTTTGAACCAAGGGTTCGCAAACCCTTTCCTTCTAGCAGCTAACTTCTGGCTTTAAGCACGGACACATGAACAAGGCAAAACCTCAGCATGCTGTGACCTGATCGTTGACATCTTCGCTACTAGTAATGTTAGTGGTTATGCTATAGTGTTGAATTACAGTCAAAGACTTTAGAGTGGTTGTGGAAACCAAACATGGAATCATTTCCTAGCTACCAAACATCTCGTGAAACAGTGGATTATTGAAGCTCTCTGGTTTATTAGTACTGAAGAAGAAGGAGGGGCAGCTGTTTAACGAGGGGCAGCTGCTTAACGAGGGCCAAAACATTCCCAGCATGCTTTGCTCTACACATCATTGCATGATTACCTCTTGGTTACAGACTTGTCTTATAAAACAGTCAAAACAAAGTGATAACTGTTGGCGTACTGTTGAAGTACGCCCACATGAAGGACATTGTTAATGAAATTGACTTTTTCCTGTGTCTGTTTTGTTATGCAAACTAATGACATGTGCTCTTTACAAAAAGGGATATGTGCATACTTACACTGAATCATATGGGGGGAACATTTAGCTCAGCTCAATTATAGATAAAGGTTTTTTCCAATGGCACAGAACAAAATATGTCTGGCTAGAAACTACTAGAAGTGGGACCTAACACGTTAACACAAATAAAGACACAACATTCTGGAGAATGGCTCACAGTGCAACAACACAAGTCTTGACTGTGGAACGATGTTCCAGAATACAAAGTTGTGCAACACACCGTCTTTACTGGGCTTGTGGAGGTGGGAGGGGCCAATGGACACTGGCATGTGGCTTAAGAACCTTCACTAGTCTAAATGTCATAATCCCCTTTCTAGCTAATTTAGATGGGGTGTGTGTGCGTGTGCGTGTGTGTGTGTGTGTGGTAATGTAAGGTTTCGGTTCTGATGACATAGCAGGTTGAATTAGTTTGAACTAATTGTCTTTTGCTTTGGATTAGTTCCAACTTGTTATCTGTCAATATGACGTACCATGCACAGTATGTCCAGATGTTGCAATATATTCCATTGTGTTCTTGCGATTTTGTGAATGCCTCGCAAGATAATGTTATTGTGGCAGAGAATGAAGATGTAAACACAGCAAGAGACATCCCAACCATCTCAAGATGAGGAAGAACTCTAGTTAGACGATAACCAGACATTTGAACAGAAGTTTATTTTGACAGCAAATGAAAGATGAGGAAATCCTGGAGGAAAGGTCAAGTCTTACTAACTCATAAATGTTTTTATGAACCTTAAAGATTAAAAAGGAAGTTTAGTTTAACCGTCTCCGGTTTATTTCTATAAGTGTTCAAATACAACAAAGCTTTTGGCCATTTTGCCCACCCTTACCATCGGCCAGATCTTACCAAAGTCTTAACTCCCCCCAGTAGTCTTTATTTACATTTTTTGTATCTCCTGAAATGTTGCAGGTCGTTAAGAAAAGGTTTCTCTCCCACCAGGGTATATGCAGGAATCCTGAAGTCAAATGTAATACATTTTAAGACCTTTGTTAAGACCCTTTCCATGCATTTTAAGACCTCATCGCCACTTTCAATTCCAACCGGTTACAATGGCGACACTTTACGTCACATTTACTATATACAGTATTGATTGTAAGATAGCACAACTTAACAGCTTGTGATAAACTCCTTATCATAAATCAGATAGAACAAAGCACAAGAGAATTAATTATGTGACCAACCCAATACAAGGTTTATTAGAAAAATAAACCATTAGAAAGTATTATTTGATTTAGGCATTGTTCCCAAGAGATGAAACTTGTATTTCCCCATAACGATGTTGTTTAACAACCAGCGGTTGGGTTATTATGCCATAAATAAACTACACAGAATCACACTACACACCTACGCAATGATTACATTCAGGCAGACTGTAGAATACAACCTCTTTGGACCATTTATATACTTATTGAAAACAAGCTACAAAATGTAATACCTTGGAAAATGCCGTTTAATACTTTTTAATAGCCTTAATTTTCGCTAAATTGATTTATCAACTTTTAATACTTTTTAAGACCCCGCGGACATCCTGCCGACACATCCATGTAAACAGCTTCTTCCTCCAGGCTGTCACTCATAAACATGACCCCTAACTGATGTCATCACCTATGTGACACTTAAATGAGTCATTAGAGGAAGATGTTTACAACCATAACTAGGGATGTCCCGATCACCTTTTTTTGCTCCCGATCCGATTCCGATCATTTGATTTTGACAATCTGCCGATACCGATTTTTCCCGATCCGATCTTTATGCAATGCATTAAGAGAAAAAAAAAGGTAACGGATAACGGCTGGTCATCCAATGCGATGAATTCAGCTATCTTGGCTGTTATTGTTTGGCCTTTTCTCTGTTCTGGGGCAGTTTCTCTTTCCTTTTGAAAGTCTCTGAAAGTGTCGGTTGTTTCAGTGCCGTTGCCTGAGTGGCCGCTGTGTACTCGTCGTGTTGTTGTTGGTGTTTGTTTCTCAGGTAGCGTATTAGATTGGTCGTGTTGAACGTAGCTCTGTTCTTTCCACCACGTGGAACCTCTGCCTTCCAAACATTGCATCTGGCTGTTACACTGCCTTCGCTTTCAATTTTATAATACTTCCAAACTCCTGACATTTTCTCTGTCCCGAGTCACCAGCTGAACGTAGCCTCTCGTTAGCTTACTGCTACTATTAGACACTGCGCCCACTCTGTTGCCAGATTTGAGAGAAATAAGCAACCAGGTCTGAAAACAAGCCCAACAGAAGCAACACATACATGCTGTTGTGTAATTTTAAACCAAAACTAAGTCCTCAGGATGACTTTAAGACGTGAACATGGTCATTTTTGTTTTGTAACATTAAATAATAAAAAAAAAAATTATAAAAAATAAAAAATCCCGATCCCCGATTTTTTTCTCCCGATCCCCGATTTTTTGAAAATCACGTGATCGGCTCTGATCCCCGATCACGTGATCGGATCGGGACATCTCTAACCATAACAGGCATGTGGTCTGACCAGTAAACCAGAGATACAGCCCTGAGAGCACCGTTAAAAACAAAATGAACGGTTACCTTGCCTGAAGCACATAATGACATGTGTGACATGTGTGACAGTCGTAGAATTTGGTTTGCCATGTTTGTTTTTTTCTCTCCCTGTCATATGCTTGCTGGAAATATAAGTGTTCGTTCCAACTCCCCTTGGCTTGTTGACAAAGACAAAGTAAAATATGGCACTACTAAGTACTGAGGCCGACAGTTATGAGTTGCAAATACACTTATTAATGCAATCATATAATAATAAAGGAGGCTCATAGTCTGAACAAAGACTCTTTATTGCTCCCACAACAGCGACGCATTACAGATTGATCCTTTCTGCTCTAACACTTTGTGCAATTGTTTTGTATGCATGTCAAAAGGCCACCATGTTCATAACCACCACCCACAGCAAATCGTTAGCAAGCCACGGTCACTGGCCAACATGTGTTCTATAAACAGACCTGTGATGCCACCATATGCTCATAGTGTCCCTCACAAGCAGAACGGCTTTAAAAAGGAACCTATTCATTTTAAAGTGTTACAGGCCCGGTTTGCGTGTCATACACTGCCAAGATGTATGGTAACTTGTATCAACAATTGAATCTTCACTTCACTTTTTGACCTGACTATCATTATTTATAACAAACACTCAGCTTTCCTGCTGTTCTTAGACACGTGAGCTATTCAGACATGTACCTTGTTAGCTGGAAACACCGGAATGGCTTTTAGGCATTATTTTGGGAATTTACCATAACTGGCCTGGCGTGGTTTCAAACTAAAACACGAAATACTAGATCAGACGTTCAAAAGAACGACTTGTATCAAAACATATTTTTCTGATGATGAAATAGGTTAGATTGGGACAAAACGCAGTGTTGCAGCAGCCTGATATGTTGCAGAACTCTACAATCATCTAATAAAGGAATGGTATACTGGTTCAATATGAGTTCCTCAAAAACAAAGAAATAAGCAGATTGTATCATGTGGTGTTCTGAAGGGAAGTGCTGTTCTGAACAGTCAGTTATTTAACATTCATGTCATGTGATGTCAAGAGAGCCAGGGCTGACAACTGAACAGACTGGTTCGGCTCTTCTCTAACCTCCATCTTTCACCCCCTCCCTCCTTCCAAGAATGTGCCAGAGCAACATGTATAAGGTGTTTTGCCACACATCCTGACCAACAGGAATTCTCTTTAGGTTTACATACAACCTTACAGTTTTGGGTGCAGTTTAGTCTTAATATGTAGAATAAAGTGAAACCTATAGTCTATTTCAGCAAAAAACAGGTTAGATATTTGTAACAAAAGAAAAAATACCGAAGTTCATAACCATAAGTTCTACCGTAGGCATGTGCATGGTATTGAAGTGTATGCAAGTCACTTTGGATAAAACGTCAGCTAAATTAAAAAGGGAACCTATCATCAAAATGCACTTTTGTACGTCTTTTATACATGAATATGTGTCCCCGGTGTGTTAGGGAACTCACCAAGTGTCAGAAAACACAACCCTCTCTCTTTTCCTCCATACCCAAATCTCTAAAAACGGGGCTGGAACGAATCGGATACAGATTTGAAAATTCTGACGTCAAGAACGAGGAGCTCCGCCTATATGGCCAACTCTCCACCTATCAGGGGAATGTGGGGTTGGGCCACGGCCGGCCATTGCCGCTCGAAAGCGCTGGAGACACTGTAGTACATATGCCAGGCCTCTAAGTGGCGCTGTAGTCTGCCACAAAAGCAGTGAAGAAGACTTCCCTCACATGGTTGCCATGGTTGCCCTTCCGTTTATTCTCCGCTGTGGCTCTTTTTCTCCCTCCCCGAGGCAAGCGTTTGCTCCCGCTGCTGTAATTCAATGCAATCCCTCCCCGTCGAGGCAAGCACCGTAATTCTCTCCGGTAGTCCACCAGCAGATGACAAACACCCACCTCTCCGCCTCTTCCAAGGGACGAGGGGACCGTGCGGCAGAGTTTCAGTTAGGTTTTTTTTTGCCGGTCAACATGTCCGTTAAAGTTTAAATCTTACGGACAAAATTAGAAAAGTGCAGGTCAAAGGTCTTCTTTGTTATTTATTGAGCTTTAAAACAGATGAATAATAACTATATAATCATACAAGAATAAAACACGGAGGACGGAGATCTCTTTTTCTCCCCCTCTTCTGACAGCAGCTGATCTCAAAGCACGCTCCTGCAGGGAGGCGTGGTCAGCTGCAGCTCATTTGCATTGAAGCTACATCACAAAAAAAAATATATATATATTTATATAGGTATGACCCTACAATATATTGTTCAAATATAGCATGATAGGTGCACTTTAAGTCATGTAATAATGATAAACAACTGTAAATCTATACCATTAAATTAGCCTTTTTGATAAACGTAGTAATATATTAGACAGAACAAACAGCCTCTGAGAATAACACATTTGTTTGAATGTTAATGATGAAAAATTAATTTAGACATTGTGAATAGTGGAATATCACTGGTATTGGTATCAAAAACAACATGTTTGGATCAGCGACATCGCTTTTTCAGCCATCTGTTGTATGGCTTTATGTTCGCTTTCAGCTGTAAAGGAAAGCAGCTGATGAAAACCTAGCAAATACCGTTTTTGGGGTCTCATGACAGCATTTTCTTTTTCATTGTGAATTGATTTGATTAAGAATGCTTTAAGCTTTTGATTTGCAGTAATTTCCCCCCAATTGTACCCAATTGTGAACACGTCAGCATTGACTTTAACCAACAGTCATTCTTCCTTTTTTTCGAAAATTATTTTGGCTCTTTTCTGCCTGCTTGCAAATGGTTTTATTTTCCCGTTCTCATTTATTTTCTGGCTTCTGGGTGGTATTAATTTGGTAAGCTACTGTAGGCCTACTTACAATTTGTTGTTATTTGTACTCCACTTCAGTACTTCCGTTTAATGCTGTTTAAACTTATACTCCACTACTTCTTAAGAGGGAAATAATGTAATTGTATTCCACTACATTTATTTAACAGCTTTAGCTACTTTTAACAAAATGCATCTCTAAAAATTAAACTAGTGGAATATGAATTAGAAATGTCACATATATAAATTAAATACACACAAAGGCAATGTGTCTGTACAATGACTACTTTTACATTTAGCTGAAATACTTTTCTACTGTTACCCAAGTAAGATTTTGAAAGCATGACTTTTACTTGTAATGAAGTATTTTGACAATGTATTGGTACTTTTACTTAAGTAGAGCATCTTAATACTTCTTCTTCCAGCACTGTCTTATTGAAAATGTATTAGTTTAAAAAGTAGAAAAACAGGATGGTAATAAAAGGTTTTGAAGACAGTACATTGTGCGTGTGTGTGTGTTTCGAGGAAATTAGGCTTAATAAAAATGTTGCTGCACGTGAACACAAATGCAAACACACCTTAAAAACAGCGCGAGAAACACTTCACCAGACATTTTAAATGGCAGGTAACATTTAAGGTTTTTAAACTTGTGGAATAAACTAGTTTCGCTTGGTACAAAAAACTAACGTCACCACAAAAAGTGACCAGTCACAGGAATAAAGCAATAAGAGAGCTAAAATCATTCATCTTATACACGTCGCAAACAAAGTGAATCGCTCCAACACGCGCGAACACGAAGGCCCTGCCCAAACCGAACACCAATTATTTAAAAAAAAGTTTCTTCCCCTTAAAAAAGTAAAATAGTATGAAACATTGAACAACTTCAGGTGAAACGACACAACTCAGCGACATGTTTGTTACTGACCTGTTCCTGGGAGGCTGCTGTCGGCTGGAGATCACGGCTGCACTGATGAAAAGCTTCTAGAAGCTGTCAGAGCCGCTCTTGATCAGCGCGTGCACACAGGTTTGCAGGTGCACCGGCATAAAAGGTGCATCATGGGAACACCCTTTTTTTCTTGATTTTTGGTTTGAAAAAGTTCCAATGTAAAACATCATCCTTAACCTTCAAACAAACACACAAATCCCTCATACATAGGACAATGTGACTAAACTAAATACAAGGTAAACATTATATAAAAAGAACAAGACAAACATTTTAATTATTTAATTATTATAAAAACACATTTTCCCTTAACATACACGAACATTATATTTTTTTGAAAGAAAAATTACTTTTTACCGTAGTTGTTTGTTTAGTTAAAAAAATTGTTTTGAAATGTAAATGTTAAATGGAATAGCAGCTTAATTAAAGGTGGGTTGTTAATGTAGAGTTCTTCTGCTGGATTGTATTGTTGTAGTATAAGCCATTTAATGTAGCAACAACACCCTTTTTTAAACGGATACTGTACATATAAGATATACTCACTACAGCATGCTTTATTTGTTTTATTAAATATTTGATGCAAATACTATTGGTGAGTAAAACATAAAGTCATATAAACTCAACGGCTACTGTATCGTATAACACAATCCAATACAACAATTCAGCTGTACGTTAACGTTATGGTTATTATTAAAATACGTTTGTCTTATTGGACAGTATTATATTTAGCCGGTTTCTAATGTTTTGCATTAAAAAGATGAATAAGGCAGAATATGAGAACTACGACCTCAATAATAAACACAGAGTTTAATATATTATGGCTCTCTTTTTACTGCACTGTGCATGTTAGCCATTATAGATAGATTTTTTTATTTTAGCTCATGATTTCAACACAATTTCCCCATAAAAAACATTACTTAAGAAACAAAAAAGGAAAATTCCCCAGCCAAGTAATTTCACTTTTACTGATGAGCAATAGAAATCCTCCTTAAAGCTCCATTAAGAAATCATTTCCCCTATATTACATGTCACTTGTTAGACACTTTTATCCAAAGCGACTTACATACTTGATTGATACTGCGGGCAATCCCCACAGGAGTAATTTGCGGTGAAGTGTCTTGCCCAGGGACTCAACGACATGCTGACTACAGTGGGGTTTGAACCTGTGACTCCCTGATCCGAACACTAGCGCACATCCCACTGCACCACACGCCACCCAGTGCCTTTTAGATGGTCATTTCTAAAGTCAATCAGTTCTTGCCACAGGGCAGTGGATTAAGAACACATTTAAAATAATTGTAAATGATCAACACATAAATCACCAAATATAACACACTAATGTTGCATAATAATCATGACCCAGTAATCTGTGAACCACAGGTAATGTTCATGTATGCCAAATATTTGGTAAAGCATTCCATCTAGTGGAAGAAGAGTAAAATGGTACCTGCCAATCGGATTGAAAACAGCATGTAAGGAAGTGCTGCCTGGAAGGTAAAGGCTGCTAAAGAGACGCGCTACCATGGAAACCAAACAATGGTGTAGCTGTATTAAAGTCTGAGTGGAAACAGTCGTGAGTAAATCAGATTTTGTCAGAAATCGGGAGAAATGTGTGGAGGAGTTGTGGGCCTACTGCAATGTTGCACAGTTTATACTGTAGAAACTATGTCCAGGACAAGGTATTTGGAAGTTTTGGAAGATTCATAGCTAACCACTTAAGATTATGGATTATCTCATATTTTTAAGCCTCACTTTGTCCTCCCCCCCTTCTAACATCACCAGAAGTCACAATTTAAGGGGTCATTTCTCAAAATGTTCTTTCGGGGGAGCATCCCCCCGGACCGCCCTAGTATGGTTAGGCCACCATTTCCATAGCCCCACCAAAATATTTTCCACCAGCCGCCACTGGAGTATGGTGCAGAAATGTTTTCTATAAGTGAGGTGTTCTGACACCATAGTGCAGTGGTTTTTAAACTGTGGGTCGCGGAGGTACTGCAGAGGGGGCGCTGGAAGATTTTTTAATTGTATTATTTTCTCCTTTTAGCTTTTTTAAGCACCTTGAGATGATGCTGTTTTTAAAGTCTGCTATATAAATCAAATGTATTATTATTATTAATATTATTATTATTCAATTGTAAACAAACACTGCTCTAAAATTAAATATCTCATTGGTCAGAGAGCTGTGGGCATAATGCTGCCTTTTGCAACATTCTACTAGTGTGAGATAGGCTTTTCTTGCTGCCATCAAAACGAAATACAGATCAAAGCTGAACATTGAGAATGAACTGAGAGTGGCAGTCTCAAAACAACAGCCCCAGTTTGAGAAGATCTGCAAGAGAAAGCAAGCACAAGTCATTGATAAGCTATGTGTGGAATAGGAATGGTAAAGTGATGTGATTGTTTGCAACCTGCAGTAGAAATAATAGTTCATTAATATATTTTCCTTAAAGAAATTTGAATTTAAAAATCTACTACTCTGGGAAGAAGGCTTGCTAGTTTTAATTAGGCCAAAGTAATTCACAGTATCTATTACAAGCACTTTTGTTCATGTGTAATCCATAATAAAATATACAATTATAGTTGGATCTTTGTATCTTATTATTATTAGTAGAGAAAATGTAATGTTTTTACAACAATATACAATTAATCCTACCAATATAGATGGGAACCGGGTTGGGGGGTCCCGAAAATATTTCCAATTACCCAAGGGGGGCCCGACTGAAAAAGTTTGGGAACCACTGCCATAGTGTATTGGCACCCCCTAGTGGCAAAACTCGGTACTGTAGCTTTAAGGCATCAAATAGCGCGACTCTCCTTCTTGTGTTTTAGTTTACACAGCAAAGCTATGCATAGCAAATCATAGCTCAGTTCTATGCCACAGATCATTTTGTTTTAATCCTTGGAGTAGATCTGTCTGTAAGTATACACATTTACCTGTGTGCCAAGTTAGGTGTTTCAACAATGTGGTTATGTGGTTTTAATGTTTAAGATAAGCTAAGCTAACTAGCTGCTAAGCTAACGGACATAGCTCATTCTTAGCATAGGCTGTTGCTTATACTGCTTGATTTCATGGTTAAGGCATATGTATGTTATTTAAGTGACATAGCATGACTATTATACTGCACTATATTTGCATTATGTTGCACATGTATTATTTCAATTGTGTAACTTGTGTTGTATTTTTCTGTTTATTCTTGCAGTTTTACAATTTCAAGCCTCAGTAAATGGTCAACTCAACAACTGTCTTCTGAGTCTTTGTTCGCTATCTGTTAAGCTATGCAATGCGATGCATATGCAAGGGCAGAATATGAGGTATAACAATATTGACATTTAATTAGTTATAAATAAGTATGACTATAATGACATTTTCCCCCTGTAGTCTCAAAACACACCAATTATTAGAGGATATCAGATTTTGAGATTGGATTAAAGTACAAATGCTGACAAGTATGAACAAATAATGTCCATACTTATATTTTTACCAAAATTAAATATAAAGTATGTATGTATATGCAATAAAGCTGTGTAAACATCAGATTAATTAAAATGCTCCCATTGCGAAAGAAGATCAAATACATTAATGATTACACCAACATCTACTGTTGAAGTCTGAACATTAATATTACCCCTTATATCAACGTTATTCTTATATCTGAGCGGTCAATCATACATTTGGTTCACTACCCTTTGTTACACTGAAACTTCAGGGTTGCAAAAGCACACCAACTGCACAACATACCTCATGTGGTGCCATGTTCTTAACTAAGGCTGCACTAACCAATATTTGTAATACTAACAATCCTCGACACAGCATTGCATTGTCTCTCAGTTTATGTGGTTTTGGTTTGATTGCTAGTAATGTTATAAGTCTGTGCTCACACTGGTTTTCTTTTGTAAAATGGCTGCATTCATGCCATACACAGCAGCAATCAGCCGACAGTTAAGGCCCTGACACACCAAGCAGTCACCAGAGGACTAGCCGACGCTGAAGTCGGCTGTTGCTTGGCCGTGTTCTCCTGCGTTTTGGCCATGTGTCGCACGGGAACACACTGCACCGACTTCAGTGCGTGAGTGGCAATAACTCTCCTTACCAGCAGGCGGCGGTAGTGTGTATTCGTCATTCAAAAGAGGCAACAACCGGAAGACAGAGAAGAAGAAGAGTATCTTTTCTCCGTAATATTATACAGAGCTGGCCTCTCCTCTGGATCAAGGTGATGAGCAGGTCTTCGTTTGCATCATTCCAGATCGCCATGATGAGATGAAAATGAATAGCAGTCCCTCACTTCCGCTTCGCTTCTCATGCACTGATTTGCTAGCTGAACAGCCAATCAGAGTGATTATTTGGTCCGACTGCCAGACCCGATGCATGGCCGATTCAACATGTTGAATCGGCCATGCATCGGGTCTGGCAGTCCAAATAAGGCGTGTCACGGTCGACGGTGCGGGACACACCAACCTGACTACGGCGCCGCGAATGCCCGACAGCCTCTGACGGCCTCTGACTCCCAAAATCGGGTTGGTGTGTCAGGGCCTTTAGAGAAGCTGGTAAACTCATTTACAGCTAAAGCAGGGGTGTCAAACTCAAGGCCCGGGGGCCAAATCCGGCCTGCGACTTCATTTTATGTGGCCCGCAAGAGCTTGCAAATAATAATATAATAATAATTATAATAATAGATTTAATTTGTTAGCTCTTTTACAGGTGCTCAAAGACGCTTTACATATGAAGAGTTTGGTTCCAAAACGCGATAAACGCCACTTTTGAAAAAAACGAGTTCCCGCCGAAATCAGTATTGTATTTCGTCGGTATTGAAAAGTCAACATTCAATTTTCCGCAAAACGCGATATCCGCCGTGTTATTCTGTCCTGTTTTCTCACTTTCTTTCCAAACAGCGACAAACGCCAGTCTTCCTTCTCTACAGAATGCGATACATCCGCTCAACCAATCACAGCGCACCATTCCACGCACCTCAACCAATCACAGAGCATTCCACGCAGTGTAAACAATAATGGCGGCACCCTGAATGTACAGGCTTTCGTCATTATCTTCTTCAACAAACAATAAAAACATGAATAATTTTGACGGCATTGATGAACCTGTGGTGGTTTCTGCGGTGGGGAAGAAACGCAAGCCATCGAAATGTAATCATGTACGTGAGGAGATTAAGAAAATGAGACACTCGGGAGGAGGAAAAATGGCGGCTGTCGCTTGTTATCATTCTCATACCAAAGAAAACTTCTGTCACGCAGACACATTGACCCCAGGGGATCTATCAAAAAACGTTCAGTGTTTTTACTCTGGATCTACTCAAATCGAGCAGGATCAAGTCCTTTTGCAGCTGAGCACTGTCAAAAAAGTACAGCGGAGACGTCCAAAGGTTGTCAACAGCGATATGCAGAAGGATAGGGAGGTCACTAATGAATATCATTTGCTGACCGAAGATCATCCCACAAAAATTCCTGTCTGCAAGGCCACCTTTTGCAGCGTTTTGGGTGAGTTTAATTTTGATTTACGAATGATATTATTCATACAGGAGTACTGCCTGCTCTTAAAACGTGTGGATCATTAAACGACGCTATGTTGATGTGATAGGCTGGACTACACAGGCTAGATAATGACAGCTTAATTCACAACAAGCACATCACTGGCTTTTCAATGCAGCCTGATGTGTAGCCTCGGTTATATCATGAAGTGAACAAGGCACAATTAAGCTTCTATTTCGTCCCTACTGACCGCCAGAGGCGGTGCTTTAGCACTGGATATGTCCATCGCGCGCATGCGCAGCTCGAGTACTAATAACAACAAAGTCACCTGTGACCCACGTGACACCGGCTATATCAGCCGGTATTGTCAGAGGATCTGTTCCTTTCATCTTCTCGCTGCGCGAGGGTACCGTGGCTACGTTTTTGTAGCCTACAGCGTTCAGGTTTGAACGTTTGATCTGAGGGATTTCTCTGCAAACAGCTGGCCGCGGGGAGCTTCGCGACTGACAGTCGGAGCTACGGGTCGTTAGACGCGTCCTCCAGGAGCTGCGGCCGGCTGTGCAGAGCCTCGACAGACAGGTTTGTGTCAGCTTGTTGCTGGTGATGGCTGTGTTTCCACACCCGCTCCCAGCCAAGTTGTCCTGATTACCGTCTTATTGTCTGTGGCTTAGACTTTCTGGTGACGACAGTGTTCCCGCTTCCTCTCCCATAAAGTTGCCCTTATGCTCTTTTGAAAGTTCTGCTTGTGGCGTTGTGCCCGAGCTATCATTAGCATTTGAGTCCCAGCTTTGGCTGCGTCCCTCATTCAATTTAGTATGGAAGCCCAGAGGGTCATACTTTAAACCCGTTTTTCGTTTAGATGCAGAAAGTAAGGTAAGTACTTTCTATTTCTTAGAAGCTATTATCTGGTCTTAACATTTGTGTTCTGACTTGGTCGCTTGATTGTTAGCAGCAGCCGCTTGGCTAACACCTTGCTGTTGAGCTTAACTATTAACTCAGGGCAGTGCTCCCGCTCCCTGTAGCATAGGGTTTGATTGCAGTAGCGCTAGATCGGTGTATTACTGCTCCTAGTACTAGACTCCTAGCACTAGGATGATATGCAGAGAACATCTTCACGGCGGGTGCTGTGTGCTCGGCATGTGCGGTTACTACTGTAACCAGGCACGGTTCTATGCGGGCTGTTCTCTTTCTTAGAAGCTAATTATCTGGTCTTAACATTGTGTTCTGACTTGGTTGCTTGATTGTTAGCAGCAGCCGCTTGGCTAACACCTTGCATGTACGGTTAAGCTTCATTATTTAACTCAGCCGGTGAGGGCAGTGCTCTCGCTGCTGCTCCCGGTAAACGCATGGTATGGTTGCAGTAGCGCTATATCGTTGTATTTACTGCTCCTAGTACTAGACTCCTAGCACTAGGACGATATGCAGAGAACAATCTTCACTGTGTGTGCCGTGTGCTCTGCATGTATGGCCATTAAGGAGGATTTCATCCTCCCAATATTATATTGTCTAGTGGGCAGCCGTTGGCTGACACTTTTAGGCACCGGCCACAGTTACTATTGTAACTAAGGTTCTAAACCGTAAGTACTGGCCATAATTACTACTGTAACTACGGTTCCAAGCTGTGTAAGTACTGGCCGTAGTTAATACTGTAACTACGGGGTTAAGCCGTAAGTACTGGCCATAGTTACTACTGTAACTACGGTTCCAAGCCGTGCACGTACTGGCCATAGGCAATACCGTAACTACGGCTCTATGCTGTGTAAGTACTGGCCATAGTTACTACTGTAACTACGGTTCTGAACCATGTAAGTACTGGCCATAGTTACTACTGTAACTACGGTTCTAAACCATGTAAGTACTGGCCATAGTTACTACTGTAACTACGGTTCCAAGCCGTGCAAGTACTGGCCAGAGTTACTACTGTAACTACGGCTCTATGCTGTGTAAGTACTAGCCATAGTTACTACTGTAACTACGGTTCCAAGCCGTGCAAGTACTGGCCAGAGTTACGACTGTAACTACGGTTCTAAGCCGTGCAAGTACTGGCCAGAGTTACTACTGTAACTACGGCTCTATGCTGTGTAAGTACTGGCCATAGTTACTACTGTAACTACGGTTCCAAGCCGTGCAAGTACTGGCCAGAGTTACGACTGTAACTACGGTTCTAGGCCGTGCAAGTACTGGCCAGAGTTACTACTGTAACTACGGCTCTAAGCCGTGTAAGTACTGGCCATAGTTACTACTGTAACTACGGTTAGATGCCGTGTGAGCCCTGGCCATGGTTACTGCTGTAACTACGGCTCTGTGCTATTCTATTCTTTAGAAGCTAGTTATCTGGTCTTAAACATGTGTGTTATTTGACTTGATCTCGCTTGATCGTTAGCAGCAGCCGCTCGGCTAACGTCTTGCGTATACTGTTATAGCTTCTTTATTTTACCCAGCTAGGTGAAGGCAGTGCTCTCGCTCCCGCTCCCTCTACCGGTAATGCGGATGTAGCTACATCCCTTTTTCTGTTCGGCGAATAGTAGCACCGCTCTACTCTTCCCGTTCAGCAGGTAGCTGGTGAAGGCTGTGTTCCCGCACCCGCTCCCGGTTACACTGCATCTGGCGTTCGACTCTAACTTAACCAGTGAAGGCAGTTCTCGCCCCCACTCCTGGTAGACGCCAAACGGCCTCGTTTTTCCGTTAAGCAGGTAGCCGGTGAAGGCTGTGTTCCCGCACCCGCTCCCGGTTACACTGCATCTGGCATTCGTCTCTAACTCAACCAGTGAAGGCAGGTCTCGCCCCCGCTCCTGGTAGACGCTAAACTGCCTTGTTTATTCCGTTAAGCAGGTAGCTGGTGAAGGCTGTGTTCCCGCACCCGCTCCCGGTTACGCTGCATCTGGCATTCGTCTTAATTTAACCAGCGAAGGCAGTGTTCTCGCCCCCGCTCCTGGTAGACGCTAAACTGCCTGGTTTCCATTAAGCAGGTAGCTGGTGAAGGCTGTGTTCCCGCACCCGCTCCCGGTTACGCTGCATCTGGCACTCGCCTCTAGCTCAGCCAGTGAAGGCAGTGTTCTCGCCCCCACTCTTGGTAAACTGCCTTATTTACTAATCCAGCTAGGTGAAGGCAGTGATCTCGCTCCCGCTCCCTCTGCCGGTAACGTGGGTGTAGGCTGTGTTCCCTCACCCGCTCCCGGTTATGCTGCATCTGGCATTCGTCTCTAACTCAACCAGTGAAGGTAGTATTCTCGCCCCCGCTCCTGGTAGACGCGGAACTGCCCTGTTTTTCCGTTAAGCAGGTAGCTGGTGAAGGCTGTGTTCCCGCACCCGCTCCCGGTTATGCTGCATCTGGCATTCGTCTCTAACTCAGCCGGCAGTGTTCTCGCCCCCGCTCCTGGTAGACGCTGAACTGCCGTGTTTATTAATCCAGCCAGGTGAAGGCAGTGCTCTCGCTCCCGCTCCCTCTGCCGGTAACGTGGGTGTAATTACATCCCTCTTTCTGTTCGGCGAGTAGCAGCAACGCTCTACTCTTTCCATTAAGCAGGTAGCTGGTGAAGGCTGGGTTCCCGCACCCGCTCCCGGCTACGCTGCATCTGGCTACCTACAGAATGGTTCATTCATGTAGCGCCTGTATGGCTTCTCTTGAGCCCGAGGACGGCCACGACCGCTGCCCCTCCTGCCTCGGCCGCTTCTGGCGATCAGTGGGGACGAAATTCGAGCATCTGAGGGAGGTTCTCACGGTAAACGCCTGCATGAGCTGTAGCTGCATGCCTCGGGTGCTCAGAGTGGCTCGAATCACTGAGGTGGAACGTCTGGCAGCAGCCAACAGACACCTCTCCTTGTCACGTCCTCCTCCAGATCAATTCGGCCGTTCCCGGCGACTTGAGGGAGCGATGGCTATGTGTGCTCCCCCCAATAGAAGGACTAGAAACAGGCTGTCCTCTAAAGTGGATCGGCTAGCTGCCGATAGGGGCATGATGAAGTCGCCTCTTCAGCCTGGGCCTTCGGTTGGGGGGTGAGCTGTTTAGAGCTGTTTAGATCAGCTGCCCTGGAGGCCCAAGCTAGGCAGACCAGGCAGCAGCACTCGGGTCCTCGCAGACCTGTGCCCACTCCCAGCAGGCCCAGGGGCCGCTCTAGCAGCCGCACTCAGCCGCCGGATTACAGGGGTGGTCTGCAGAGGTCTTAGCGGCCCACTCAACCGCCTCCCAATGACTTTCGTGCCCCATGTCGCCCGCCTTCCAGGCGGCCTCGTGCCCCAGAGCCTTACCGGAACCCCTCAAGAGGGTCCGGGGGGCTGGGCTCTGAAATCCCGGGGGTGGTCGGCAGCTGCTTTCCCAGCAGCAGCTCAGTTTCTGGGCAGTCTGTACTTCCGTCCCTTGGGTGGTTTTCACCTTAACCCAGGGGTACGGATCGCAGCTCCGGCCCCTAGCCTTCGGCTGGGTCTAATTGACAGTCGTCAGCGATCCGGCAGGGGCCCTACCTCTAGGCCAAGAGTTGTCCGTCCTTTTTTCCAAGGACGCAATCAACCCAGTAAGACCCTCTGCTTAGCCAGGGGGTTCTACTCGGCATACTTTCTCGTGAGCAAGAAAGTCGGCGGATTTCTGAAGGTGCTGCCATTCAATATGCTGACTACTGCATACGCACAGGTGGAGTGGTTCCCAACCGAAGGTTGCCTACTTCCACGTGGGCCGGGCAAGAGGGTGCCTTATATTCAGTTCCTCCGGCCCTTGGGCAGACTGGCAGCTGCCTCGGCCGCTGGGCCCTTAGGCCCGCTGTCGTTGCGCCCCATGCAGATGTGGCTGAACAGCCTTCACTTGGACGCCAAGTGGCACAGGCACATTGAAGTCAGGGTGTCGCAGCATTGCTCCACTCTCCGTCACGCTGGAGGGGCAGGGCCTATCTCCTGGTAGGCGTGCCCATGGGCGCCATCCCATCCCGCCAGGAGACCATCACCATAGGTGCATGTCTCTCAGGGTGGGGTGCAGTGTGGCAGGGCAGGACCGTTCAGGGTCAGTGGTCTGCCCAGCAGAGTGCGCGCCGGGTCAACGTGCTAGAGCTTCGGGCCGTGCAGCTTGCACTCACGCACTTTCTACCCCAACTGGGGGGCAAGAATGTGCGTGTTCCTTGGGGACAGCATGTACATTGTTGCTTAGACAACAGTCCCTTCTAGATAGTGGACGTTCTCACTCCACTCTGAATTTATGTGGCTGCGATGCTGCCCGACATGTTCGGGTCGACGGCGCCACGGCGGGGTGCCACAGGTCGGTGTCCCTCTTTATGAGAGGGGCTTTACGGCAGCGTCCCCCTTGCACCCCGAGGGCTCCGGCTTGGGACCTGCCCTTGCTGCCGGATGCCCTATCATCTCCTCCCTTCGAGCCCCTGGCCCAGGTGGGGCTTAGGTGGCTTCCCACGAAGGCAGCATTTCTGCTTGCCATAGCCTCAGGGAAGTGGCATGTCCTCTCCATAAACAATACATGCCCGAGGTGAGACTCTCAGGCGTTGCCCTTTGGGCAAATGTGGCATTCCCGCCGGGGTCCTTCCACAAACTCACTTCAATCAGCCTGCCCAGCTGGCACGCTTTGACATTCAGGAGTACGGCACATCGAAGTTGCTGTGCCCTGGGGGTGCCCAAAGGGCGTATATCAAGGCTACTGCCGGTATACGGCAGGAGGAGCAACTCTTGAGTTTGCCCTGGCGGCACTAAAGGAGGTTAGGCCCTCTAACCAGTGGCTGCCCCACTGGGTTGTCGATAACATCTCACAGGCTTACGGGGCCAGTGGCCGCCCCCTGCCATCAGGCTGAGATGCCACTCTACAAGGAGCATCTCAACATATTGGGCTGCCCTGAGAGGGGTGCCCCTGGAGACCATCTGCGCCGCGGCGTCGTGGGCGTCTTCTGGCACATTCTCCAGTTGTCATCAGGTCAATGTCGCCACTCCCCATTCTTTGGGCGTGGTCCTTTTGCTGAGCTCCGCTGCTTCCAGTGGTGAGCAAGGGCTTGGATTCTTCATGACATTGTTGGTATAGGTCATCCAGTGCTAAAGCACCGCCTCTGGCGGTCAGTAGGGACGAAATAGAACGATAGTTACGGCTGTAACTACGGTTCTATGAGTCCCGGATGACCGCCAGAGTTCCCTGTCACTCAGAATTCTTGTGTGCTCGCGAGAAGATTCGGGGAACAGATCCTCTGACAATACCGGCTGATATAGCCGGTGTCACGTGGGTCACAGGTGACTTTGTTGTTATTGGTACTCGAGCTGCGCATGCGCGCGATGGACATATCCAGTGCTAAAGCACCGCCTCTGGCGGTCATCCGGGACTCATAGAAGCGTAGTTACAGCCGTAACTATCGTTTTATGTTGAATCTTTAATGTTAAAGTTTCTAGATATTTTTTCGTTTGTTTTCATGTTAAAATGTAGCCTACTTAAGGAATTAGTATCACTTAGCCCAGGCCCGGACTGGCCATCGGGAGGACCGGGAGGTTTCCCGATGGCCTGGCCTGTTAAGTGGACTGCTGGCCTGAGGAGTCTTTTTTGTATGCATGTATAGTGAATGCAACGCTGCGCAAATGTGGGTGGAAATGTGGTTCTGACTCTGCCTCACAGAGGGTGACTGGCTGTCTACATGATGTGTCCTGCCCACATGGCCACTTTCATACAGATCATACACTAAACGCCCTCGATTGGTCTCTGTGTGTCATTCAAGCTCGGGAGGGTGTGTGTATGTGTGGCGCGAGAGAGAGCGCGCGCACCCGTTACTGTATTGTTGCTGTTAGCATCTGGTGCTAGCTAGCTGCGCTAACCGATATAAGGAGCTGTTTCAACAACAAGGTGGAGGAGAGTCCTCTCCAGTCAGACTGAGAGACTGATAACTACAGCTCAGGTGCTGGTGAGGTAAAGGACTCTTGAGTGTTTAGATAGTTAACTTTGTCTAAGTTATCTCTGTGTGTCTCAAACGGTTTGGTCTCCATTTATGTAAACACATATTTCCATTTGAGGGGGAGTGAGATTAGTTAAATATGCATGAATAATAAAAAAAAAAAAAACCGTTAACTAGGTGAAAAAAGGTAAGATAAACTTTTAAAACTTGTTGAGAGCTAAAACTAGTCTTTGCTTCTGCCTCAAAGAGGAGCAGGGGGGAGAGGAGGGAGACAGGAGAGGCTGATTATTACAGGAGCACAGACTATAAATGAACCAAAAACAAATAAATAAACAAGTTCAAATGTTTTTAAATATTGGATATGGTATGTTATTGGTTATGGCCATATTCTTATGATTTTATGATTATTAAAATGTAAACAGTTCTGTTTCATATGGGTGTTTCCATAGATCTAGTCTCTTTATGTCCCTCTCAAAGTGCACCAGATTGATGCATTTAACTCCAACATTTAACACAAATCTTACCGGGGGAGCATGCCCCCGGACCCCCCAGAGCATTTGAGGTCCACCCCCACTTAAAATATGTGCACATGGATAGGTTCCTAAATATGTTTATTTTTGGGTAGTAGATTTAAACTATAGGGCTATCACTATGGGCAGCAACGCTGTAAATATTGACAAATAAATCCAGCAAAATGGCACAAAAAGTGCCAGGCTGGGTGTATAACTCCCGGCCTGATTTATTGTCCCAGTCCGGCCCTGACTTAGCCTATAGCTGTCTGATGTATTGCTTGGGCACACATTCTTTACACAGATATAGTTATATGAATGCAATGGGTTTATAGTATGCACAAGACAATCGTACAACATACAGCACTAATATGAATGTAACGTGGCAAAGATGAATGTTATTTTAGAATTTCTGTGGTCTAATGTGATATTGTTGTTCTTGTTCATGATACATTTTGCTCACATGTAATGTTTTATTGTTGTAATGAATTTGTAGCATTAACAAGATGACCCGTTAAATACATTTTGGGAGCGATGATTGATGTATTTTTGGCCCAGTGCCCATATATAAGTTTAGTATTGACCAAGTTCAGAGGTTTTCATATGTATCAACTGACTTACTGTTATGTATTATTGCACAGTTTCAATATGAAAAATAAAATGGATCTATTGCATTTTGGAGGGAAAAAACGTGTCATGGATTTATTGCATTTTGGGGAAATAATGATCAGTTGTTTTAAAATAAATCTTTGAAAATCTAATTCTGGATTTTAATTTGTAATGTTATTACAACCTCAAGATGCTATGTGAAAGTTTGAAACAGAAAATAGTGGTTTTCACTTGCCACTTTTCTTGGTAAAGAACAACATGGATTTATAGCGTTTTGGAACCAAACTCTTCATATATAGTGAAGAGAAAATAAAATAAAGGAACAACAAATAAATATATAGTTGAAGTCAAATAATACAAAAACAATCACACATTAAAAGCCAGATTGAAGAGGTGAGTTTTTGTAAGTTTTTTAAAGGTGGTGAGGTCAGTGCAGTCTCTGATGGGTTGTGGGAGTGAGTTCCAGAGGGAGGGGGCAGCGACGGAGAAGGCTCTGTCCCCCCAGGTCCGGTGATTGATGCCGGTGGGGATGGATAGGACTAGGAGGTTGGCTTCTGATGAGCGGAGGCAGCGGGAAGGGGTGTGGTGGTGCAGCAGGTCTGTGAGGTAGGGGGGGGCCTGATTGTTGAGGGCTTTGTAAGTAATGAGGAGGACTTTGAAGTTGATTCTTTGGCAGCAGAGTTCTGGATATGTTGGAGTTTATTGAGGAGGTTGGATGGTATGCCGTAGAGGATTATATTGCAGTAGTCGAGTCGTGATGTGATGAATGCATGAATCAGGGTTTCAGCAGCAGAGGAGGAGAGTGATGGCGGAGATGGGCAATGTTTTTGAGGTGGAAAAAGGCGGTCCTGGTGATGTGGTGGTTGAATTTGAGCTGACTGTCGAAGATGACTCCGAGGTTGCGGATGTGAGGGGGGGAGATAGAGTGTGGCTGTCAATGGTGAAGTTGAAAGTCTGGATGTCTTTGATACGGGATGGGGGGCCGATGATGATGTCTGATTTGGCACTGTTCAGTTGGAGATAGTTTGTTTGCATGATTGCATCCATGCTTTTATTTCTGAGAGACAGTTGGTGAGAGTGGAGTGTGTTGTGGGGGTGATGGTTTTTGTTGAGATATAAAGTTGGATGTCATCGGCGTAGCAGTGAAATTGAAGGTTGTAGCGACAATTATTTTGCCAAGGGGGAGCATGTAGAGGATGAAGAGGAGGGGGCCAAGCACCGAACCCTGGGGGACGCCTTGGGACAGAGGAGCAGTGGAGGAGGTGCAGTTGTTGATGTTGATAAACTGATGTCTGTCGGTGAGGTAGGATTTCAGCCAGGAGAGTGCAGTGTCGGTGATGTTGAGTGATGATTCGAGGAGGGACAGCAGGATGGTGTGGTTGATGGTGTCGAATGCTGCGGTGAGGTCGAGGAGGATGAGGATGTTCAGGTTGCCGGAGTCAGAGGAGAGGAGGAGGTCGTTTGTGATTTTCAGAAGAGCTGTTTCTGTGCTGTGTTTTGATCGGAAACCGGATTGAAATGGCTCAAAGAGGTCATTGGAGCTGAGGTGGGCTTTAAGTTGTGAGGCAACGACACGTTCAAGTATTTTTGACAGAAAGGGGAGATTTGAGATGGGCCGGAAGTTGGACATGATGTCAGGTGTGAGTCCAGGTCTTTTGAGAATGGGTGTGACAGCAGCCAGTTTGAGAGAGGGGGGAACTGATCCAGATCTGAGGGAGGAGTTAATGATGGTGGCGATGAGTTGGGAGATGGCAGGGAGGCTCTCTTTAACACATTTGGAGGGCATTGGGTCAAGTGTGCAGGTGGAGTTAATTCCAGTCATGAAGTCGGACAGTTGCATGGGGGTCACAGGGGAGAAGTGGGACAGGGGCTGTGAGGTGAAGGGGGGAGCCAGGAGGGGAGGTGGGGGGTGCTGATGAGGGTGTCAGATTGCTGTAAATGTTGCTGATTTTGGTTTGGAAAAACGAGAGGAAGGAGTTGCACGGTTCGGTGGTGAAGGACGAGGTGGCGTTGTCACAGGGTTTGAGAAGTTTGCTGATGGTGGAGAACAGACGCTTGGGGTTGCTGGAGCCAGACTGAATGAGTTGTGAGTAGTAATTAGACCGGGCTGCTTTGAGTGCGTTACTGTACTGCTGGAGATAGTCTTTGTAGATTTGAAGATGGACTGTTAGTGTGGTTTTCTTGTGTTGGCGTTCAAGTTGACGTTTCCTTGATTTCATTTGGCGGAGTTCGGGGGTATACCAGGGGGCGGAGTGTATGAAAGAGACATTTTTTGTTTTTGTGGGGGCCAGTTCATTGAGACAGAAGGAGAGGGTGCTGTTATAATAGTCCACAAGTTCAGATGGGTTTTCAGAAAGTGGGGGGGGGAGACAGACATCTTGCAGGTAATGGAGGCAGTGATTGCTGAAGGTGAGATGGATTTGAGATTTCTGTAGGTTATTGTGCGTTTTTGCTTTTGGGCGGGGATGGGGATGTTGATGTCCATGATGATGGCCAGGTGATCAGAGATGTGGAGATTGAGGCTGGACAGATGATGGATGGTGAGACCAAGTCCAGGATGTGACCACGGCTGTGTGTTGGGAAGTTGCAGCAGTGAAGGGTTTCCTTAAATTCAGAGGCATATTTGCAGGTCGGGTCGTCAACATGAATGTTAAAATCACCTAAGAGGAGAACAGATGGGGATATGGCAGAAAGCTGAGTGAGAATGTCAGAGAGGTCGGAGAGAAAGGAGGGGTTTGGCTTCGGGGGACGGTAGATGATGGCTGTGACCAGGGGAGTGGGACCAGAGAGTTTGAAGATCAGGTGTTCAAATGAAGAAACATCAGGGATGGGGATTATGGTAGCTTTTATTTCCTTTCTGGTAATAGCAGCGATACCACCACTCCGCCCTTGTGGGTGAGTTTTGTAAATGTATGTGAATCCTGCTGGGGTGATTTGATTTAAAGACAAATAGTCCATGTTTCGGTCAGATACAGAAAGTCCAGGTTATTGTCTTTAATGAATTCATTCAGAATGTGGCTTTTATTGTGGATGGAGCGTGTGTTGAGCAGGGCTGCTCTGAGGTGACGTTGCATGGGGGGGGGGGGGGGGGGGTTTATCTTTGATTTATCCTTAATTTTATTACTCTGCTGTCCTGTTTTTCAATCTTACCCTGTTGCTGTTAAACTACTGAATTTCCCCACGGGGATTAATAAAGGTCCATTTTATCTTATTTTACAGAAGCATGTTGCCCATAAACTATATGTCCCACAATGCATCTCATTTTGTGACATGCGCACTGAAGAGACTTGCAAATATTTGCCCTAAAAAGTCTTTTAATTTGTTTTGTAAAGCACTTTGAATTGTTGCGTACAGAAAAGTGCTATATAAATAAACTTGCCTTGCCTAGACTGCTGCTTTCAGACGTATTTAATTATGAAGTTATTACCCTATCCGATAATAATCCAATGCAGAGGCAATATTGTAATACATTACTTCATATATATATGTATATTATTTATATAGTTACAACCGGCCCTTTGAGTGCAACCATAATGCTAATTGACATTGAGTTTGAGACCCCTGAGCTAAAGCATCAGATGTTTATTTTGTGATGGAGACCAAAACTGGAGCTAAAACAGAATATTGGATTAGCATCGGTATAGAATAAAAGCTGCATGTTTTACCTGGATGTAGTGCTCAAATGAGCTTCTTTGCATTGACATTGGCTGCTCAAGAAACAAAGACTGACACATGCATCAGGACTGAACAACATTTTATTCTGTACTTCACTTCCAGAACTTCTGTACAATACCAACATTTTGCAGACCTGGAAAATATCCCTTCTGCAGTAATCGGGCTCTTATGGAGCCACAGAGGAACCCTGCTATAAACACAACACAACCACACAGGGACATGACCTCCTCACTCCAGGAAGTGTGTTGCACGCAACATTTTGGCAGTCACATATATTCTGCTAGGAGCTGCTTCGCATATAACCATTCTATAACATAATAAAACTAATTAAAAAAAAGAAATGCCCTATATTAGTTATTCCATTCGAAGCAACCTAGCCTCTGCCAGGGGACCGGGGCTTGACATCAGAAGGAATTGGCTCTTCTCTTCTTCTTCAACACGACTGCACAGACACTGGAGGACAATGGAAGCCAGAAAGGAAACACGACAAGCACGAGTCATTCTTTTGTCCGGCCATGATGTGACTATGATTGAAATAGCTAGACTTAAAAATTAAATGTGTACTTTTTTGGGGGAAAATACTTATTTTCATACATGAGCTAATTGGGGCTTTAGCAGTTAGCTTAGTTAAAAAAAAAAACAGCTAGCCCAGTTAGCTTAGCTCAAAGACAAAAGCTACCCTTACTCTGTCCAAAATGTAACAAATATATAATAACATACCTTGTTTGTTCTATAGGATATATAATGTGTTAATCCCTAAAATTGGAGGTGCTAGTAAATTGATGCTAAGCTAAATGTAGCCTCATAATAAACATACACACTCGAGTGACATCAGTCTTAGCTAATGAATGTGAATATGCATATTTTCAAATATCTGAATCTTCCTTTGAAGGATAGATTTGTATTTGAAATGTTCACATCCTGTATGAAATCTGTTAGTTATTGATGAATAAGTATGTTTCGCAAAGTTAACCTGAAGCTAATCTTTTGATGCTAGTGTTTTTTGTTTTATTATTCTCTACCTTCCACCGAGATGTTTCCCCACATGGAACCCCCCCCCGCCCCACCATGGCTCAGATGCATGCTGGTAAAGGACAGACATATCCACTGATTTGTGTCACTCACAGCTAAATTGGATTCAAACGTTATAGTTTCACAGCCATTATGAACATTAAATGAACATAAGGCATTCAAGCATCACATTAAGATAGAAATATATCTGAACCTATCCGTTCGGAGTGTCTAACAAACTGCTATTTTTTTTAAAGAACAGGTCTTGTTGTGATCAGACTGCTGTCAAAAGGTCCATTTCCTGTGTGGCTGGAAACAAAACAAAGTGTTAGCTGAAAATGTATTGGCTAATCAGCCTTGTCCCCCCTTATGATAGGATAGTGAAACAAAACCAAATATTCACCAAGCCTGACATCTGGTGGTGAAAAGCATGCACCTGAACAATGACAAATTCAAGAGTACAGGTTTCTATTGAACAAAAGCTACTTGGTACTAAATCAAAGTCCAATGAAATGGAAGTTAAAGCAGTAAGAAAGCTTCACCCTAAGCTACCGTCTTTTTGAACTCAAAGGAGACCCTTTAAAGAGCACTGCTGCAGCGCACTCGGGTCACCCCCCCCCCCACTGGCCCAAACCTGCTTCCACCCCAAAGTGAGCTTCTCCCATCAGACAGTCTTTCCTAGGTAAGGTATAAAGAACCCACAGGGATTGTGGTTTAAAGTGGGAAAATGGAGAGGTTTGAGTCATGAAACTACACTTTTTTTTTTTCTCCACAAGCAACAATGGCTGGTTCATCTCAACACCCATCAGGCATTTGGGCAGCCATCAAGTCAGGATATCAAAATGAAAGTGTCACAAACACACCGCTCCGGGCCACATTTACCAGCACTTTACTTGAATGGTATTCTTTTTTCTTTTTTTTTATATAATAACCAATTCTCCTCTTTCTAAATTCCAATGGTGAACCCTGGACTCAGTAAACTTAGACGTAGCATTCTCTTCTGTGATTTTGTTCCTCCCATCCTCTTGTCTGTAGTTCTTGACCTGGCATTGAGTCCAGCACTGTCCGGGTGGGGGGGGGTGGGGGGGTCAGGGCTGGGAGGAGCCCTGGCTGTCGGGGTCCGTCCCTGAGGAGCTGGTGTCAGAGTCCGAGGGCTCATCGTTGTGTTCCTCCTCCGCCAAGGTTTTGTCCCGTATCCGCCTGTGGGTGGCGCTGAGGCGGGCCAGCAGGCCCTGGTAGTCGAAGCGGCCGCGCTTCTCCCCGAACGGGTCCTGGGGGGGCAGGAAACAGAGGTGAGACACAGGTGGGTGGATTTCTCACTCAGGAAAATTACTTTTTATCAGTGTTGTGATGTACCTAAGTAGACTTAAGTAGACTTACTTGGGTACTGTCCTTAAGTAACATTTTGAGAGACTTTTACTTTATTTTAATTGTTTGCTACTTCATACTTCTCCTTCACTACAATTCAGAGGTAAATCCTCCACTACATGTATCTAATACCTTTAGTTACTTTACAGATCTGGATGAATGATGTGAAATCTAACCAAGTGTTGAATCAGACTTTAGTTCCACCTGGAGTAAATCCACCAGCTACCCTGCAGTCTACAAAGTACTTCAGACTAGCTGCACCTTCACCAGCTACCCTGCAGTCTACAAAGTACTTCAGACTAGCTGCACCTTCACCAGCTTTGAGAACACTTTCATGATCAATCATTATAAAACATATCATATATTATTCTGAAATGGACCAATCTGCACAACGACTACTTTTACTGTCTTTCACTATATTTTGATGAGAATACTTTTCTACTTTCACTTGAGGAACATTTTGAATGCAGGACTTTTACTGTAACAGAGTATTCCTACACCAAATAGTTGTACTTTTACTGAAGTAAAGAACCGAGTACTTCTCTGGCACAGGGATGTGTGATGAGTTCACTACCCTCTGTTTACATCATGCAAAGATATTTTTATTTTAAAAAAAAATCTGAATATTTATCCCAGGGGAAATTGGGTTTGGTGACATTTCTAAATAAAATAAATAAAATAATTTTTTTTTACGAATATGCACAGAATATCAAATAAAATGAAGGTATTTACAAAAATATAAGTTAACGTTAAGGGTCTAATAAAAGCTAGAGTCAAATAAAAAAGGTCACAAATATTTGTATTAAATAAAATCACATGGCCGAACAATAAGTCAAAGCCACGCAATGTCGAGCAATATCCCAATCACAGCATGGGCAACATTTGGCAAAAGCAACAATTGTGCACAAATCATGTTACGATCATTTAAATATATTTTCTTAATGGTAATGTGAATAATGTTTTGAAAATGGACATTCTCTCTCATATTGCAAATCATATCTCATTTGCAATAGCAGTGCACATAGTCGCAATGCATTATGTTTCCGAGGTCTTGAGCACTGACGCAACACTTTTTGAGTTTTGGCCATTTTCTGTAAATCTTATGATTAGGGCAATCTGATAACTTTTCAAAGCTAAGCTGCGGGTCCACAACACCTCAACTCAAGAGATCACGTTGTTCAAAGGGTGTCTTCAAACATTTTGGCAACTGCTACTATTATTATAAAAGAAAGACACTGTGGCAGAAAGAAAGAAATAACAACATAAACAACTTTAAGTCCAACGTAACCATTTGTTTTGTCTAGATATTCAACATTGCTTTATACTAAAGGTGCCTGAGCCGGCTAGGCCTTTGCCCCACGAGCATTCACCATGTTAGCGGGAAATGGAAAATTAAATGTGTAGTTGGAAACGGATACAAAGAAACATAGTCACCTGCATGTTCTGTCCCTGTAGATGCAGTCTCTCTTTGCAAACTCCCTCGTAGAAATCATAGTATTCCAGGAAGGACTTCTCCATCACGCTCCTAAAACACATGAACACCAGTCAGCTGATAGAGGGGAGGGGAGAGGGGAGGAGAGGGGAGGGGAGGAAAAGAGGAAGGAGAGTCAAATGAAACAATAGTGCAGTTCTTACCAAAGAGCATCAGGGCAGGGCACCTTCCCCTCCAGCATGTCGCACACGGCCACCCTCAGGGTCTCATGGCGGATGCACTCGTTGTAGTTCTTACTGTCCCCTGGGTGACGCTCCTGAAAGACACACACACAAACAGACACACAATGCCAATAGTAAATGTGCTCCTCGGATGGTCCCGTCTCCACAATTGGAAAGTCGTTATTCCGACTTCGGTGTGTTCAGATTCGCTTTTAACTCAATAACCCCTTGGTCTTCTATCACTAGTCTAAATGCAAGCTTGCAGAGTTTTAGGTGTCATTCTACCCCCTGGAATGCAGCAGTATATACCCACTGATGAATGGATGCAGCTGCTATGAGTCTTAACAAAGGTGTTTGCTAACAATGAGCCCCCCAGACCATAACCCTGGAGACGTGAAGTGAGACGGTGATGAAGTTGGTTTACAGCCCAATGCTACATTTTTACTTCTGGCGATTGCATTGATTCATTGACTTGGTGTTAATGTGAGGAGAGTATCCTGCTGAACTAAATGTGTAACGATCATAAACTTGTGTTTGCCACAGATCTTATTTTCTGCAATATTCCAAAGTCCAATAGCAAAATCAACCGTTGCTGTTGGTCGAGCGAGCCCTCCCTACAACATGGGTCATCACTCCACCACCTGATTGCTAACGAAAGCAGCATCATGTGCAGTACCTGTTCAAAGCCAGGCTCATTGTGATAGGGGTTCTCCGTCATCAGAGACTGGATGGAGATGAGGACGGAGGAGATGCTCTGGGCTGGGCTCCATGCCGGGCCGGTCCATGTCCTACACACACAATAACACTTTGTCACTGTGACGAACTGTCCTTCATGTCTCCCCCTTTACTTTGGTGATCCTGATCACATTTCACCGGTCTGTTTAAACTGCTCTGACATTAACACAAAGAATGTTAATCATCACCAAATGATATATAACACTCTTTTAAGCTGTACACAATGTCTCAGAATGCTGGTTCCCATGAATAACTGCACTGACTATACAAAGAATAGACGCTGTAAATATATTCCAAAATGAACGTGGTTGTCTGAGACGGCTACTATCTGATGGATGAACAGAATCGAGGGTTACCCGTTCATTTCCTATGGAGGCCATGTTTGACCGGGAACATTGTAGGTGTAACAAAGTTGACTAACCCACTCAGAATCCAATGAAAGTGGTGATTAGCAATTGTGTATATTCAAATGCCTGCTGTGGATGATATCACAAGGCCTTGGATAAGTGTTCCAGGGCTGAATCCTGACTCACCCCAGGATGCTGAGGCAGACCTTGCCATTGCGGTAGAAGTTGGGGTTGAAGCGGACAGTGTTGTGTCCGGTGGTGATGAGTTTTACCCGCGGTGGGTGGATGGGGTAGTCGGGGGGGCAGCGGAACAGGAAGAGGAAGAAGCCTCCCTCGTACGGTGTGTCAAACGGGCCTGTGATCAGAGCATGGATCTATAGGAAGTGAAATGAACAAGGGATTTTTAGAGAGGTGTATAAAGGGAGAGGGAGATGCTGCAAACAACAAGACAACAACTGACTACATCCAGTTGTCTTTGATGTACATCAAGGGCGCTGGCCTTTTACCTTTGTCATATCTTGAGGATCAGGGACGACAAACATCCCTGGTGGAGGTTCCTTGTAGATGGACATGATGTCTCTGCAGGGACACACAGAGAGAGGGGAGACGGGTGATGTTACTGAAAGCTAAACGTTATGGGAGAAATGGAGAGAATCTAACAGAGATATCTAGCCCTGGCCGGCACACAACTTTGCTAAGATCATGGGGACTATTTATCGGGTAGGAAGTAGGTATCACAAACTGTCCACAGAGGATTATCTGTAGCATCTGTGACACAGCCTCTGGAAACACAATACACTGTCAGTTGTACTTTTTCAATGACCGAGGCATAGATAAAATGTCACACGTACCCATTGTATAAGTAGGCAACGCACATCTAACATATACTGTATATAAATCGCAGAACCACAGCAGAAGGTGAATCCAAATGCATCTTCTTGGCTAGCTTTTATAATGTGGGTGAACCAAGCTGCTTGGCCACACAGGATGACAAGGATGTTGAACTCGTGATTTGGAAGCAATCAGAATCACAAGCAGGTTTACATACAAGGAAGTTGTTTATTGTATAATGGTGCATTCAAAATGAGATTAATTCAGTTATAAACAAAGTAAATACAAAAGTGTATAATAACTATTGCAAGAAATATAAATATACAAAATATTAAGAACAATAAGAATATGACAAATGAGTCTGAAAATAAAACGTCACTGTGACATACATCAATAAATAAATTGTTTTTTTTGTTTTCATTTAATTGTGAATGATTGTATAAAACACTATAACTGTTTAGATTTCATCTCAAGTCACAACAGGTTTCCACTGATGACAGAAACTTTATAGAAAACGTTCACTTTCGATTTTACCTCAACTCACTGACAATGTAGGCCTCAACTTACCTGATAACATACAACAGCGTTTTTATTACCTCTTTATCCTCAGGATGCACTGCTGTGAAGCCTTCTCGTTGTCCCAGTCCGTGCTGAGGCTCGGGTCCCATGAAGTTGCGTGGATTTGGGACAGAAGGCCCGCTCCTGCCACCCCGCCGACCCCTAGCCCAACACCGGGGAGAGAGGAGGAGACGTGTAGGCTGGGATACACGGACACGACCGGTGGCGAGGAGAAAGTGGCTGGTGTCGCAGTAACAGCCGACATAGGTGCTACGAGAGCGGATAGGCCACTCTGCGAGGCCGCGGGGGGAGGAGGGGAGGCCGGGTTAGAGCTGGAGGGAGCACAGCTCGGGTGTCCCCCCGGCAGAGAGTTAGCCAAAGTCGGCAGCAGCGAAGCTCCACTGCTCTGTCCTGTAACGCCTAAGCCAAGGGCACCACCACTGGACTGCTCTCCAAAGCTGTCCGCCATGGCTCACAAAGCTAGCAAGCTAAACCGTCGTGTTGTTAATTTATAATGCTAACTGTTAGCTGCATTGACAGATGAGGTGAAGTTACCGCTGCTTGTTGTTGGGTTCAGAGTGCAGTGTAACGGGGCAGATAAGAGCACACAGGCGAGGCCAGAAAACAAGGCTTTTCTTCCCACGACATGGTGGCTACTTATCGTTAGCTTAACGTTTTATATTTCCCCCAGGCCTCCAAAAAGTATAAAGTTGTCCGAAAAATTACTTATTCCACCTTGCTCTGTCTTATGAAGGCGCTTTCTGTCCGGTTGTTATGAGTGTAAAGGAATATGAGATCAGAATATTTGGTTTAAAACCACATCCCACTACCCATTAACATAACGCAACTTCAGGAACTGCTTCCTCACCTGTCAAGCTGAGCAGAAGTGATACACCACTTGACATCCGGTGGGACCTTCAAAGTAAAATGTCACTATGAATTGAGGTCAGACAGTCAATCACATCGGGTTAAAACCATAGACTGTATTGTATAGGTTAAAACCATGGTTAAAACGTTAATGTACTACCAAAAGTAGCAAGTGAAAAACTAAAGTCTTTAATTATTAAACCAATATATATACTTTCATTAATGTGAATCATTTCCATATCATAAGGTCCAAGCACCAGACCTCCTGCAGCCATAAAGCATCACAGATGTTAAAATATATTTGGCTAAATATAACAAAACAGCATACCGGAAGTCGAAATGTCTTAAGTAAAGAGCCCAAATAGCACCATTGTCGAACGTGTTCTCTCTTATTACCTGGTAACTACATTGTGTGGTATATTTGAAATCAGGTATCCCAACAAACTTAGACCCCATTTACACGGGAGCGCAAACGGACCGAATTCGTTATCAAAAAAGTATTCCGTTCACACGCATTCGGCTCATTGCCCTTCTGTTTATGCCCCGTGGTAGATTTAGTAGAGGAATAAGGCCCCTAAAAGTTGAGGTACCCTTATCCGAGGTAGAACAAAGCACAACCATGTTTTTTCATTACTTTAATATGTCTAGTTTATTAAAGATGGTGCCGGCCGGGTTGTCTGGCAGGCCGTCCAAGCCTCTCTGTGTTAGTACTAGTGTTTGTTCTGTGTCTGTTTTGCTCAGTGACAAGGACCATAGACTCTCTGTTAGTCTACAACCGACACGAGCTGCTTAAGATCAAGGAAAATGTGGGCTTTTTTGCAAAGTTTGACCAGGGTGGACACACAAACTCCCCTCCCCCCTTCTATCGGATGTACCTGCACACCTACTGCTGGGCGGGCCCTCGTTACCCCGGAGACGTAGACGCAGAGGCACACGCAGTGGCCGGCGAGTCAGGGTGAAAGAGTGGCTAGCGTGGTCTCCTGATCTGGCTCAGCACCCCCGCCCTTTTCCCCCGGAATATGGACCTTGTTTTCGCCGCCTGGCCTCCCGACGCCCCCTCGTCATGGTTCGGTTACTGGGCCGTGAAACTCACACGACTGTTGCCCCGGTTCCAACCAAAGGCTCGCTGATAAATGCGAGGTCGATCGCAAACAAAACTTTCATCATCCAGAACTTCTTCACGTCACATGCTGTGGATGTGCTTTTTATAACGGAAACCTGGGTATCGCCTCCCTGATCTGGACCAGATCACTGAGCTCCTGGACAGTCTGAGGTGCAGGCCCGGACTGGCCATCGGGAAACCTCCTGGTCCTCCCGATGGCCAGTCCGGGCCTGCACCTCAGCCTGCTAAGTGGCCTGCTGGCCGAGAGGATTTTTTTTTTTTTGTATGTATGTATTGTGAACTCAACGCTGCGCAAATGTGGGTCTGACTCTGCCTCACAGAGGGTGACTGGCTGTCTACATGAAGTGGCCTGCCGACATGGCCACTTTCATACAGATCATACACTAATGCCCTCGATTGGTCTCTGTGTGTCATTCAAGCTCGCTTGTATGTGTGGCGCGAGCGAGCGAGAGAGAAAGCGCGTGCACCGGTTACGTGTATTGTTGTTGTAAAGATAAACTTTAAAAACTTGTTGAGAGCTAAAACTAGTCTTTGCTGCTGCCTCAAAGAGGAGCAGGGGGGAGACGGGTGAGGCTGGTTCAGGAGCACACACTCACAACTATAAATGAACCAAAAACAAATAAATAAACAAGTTTCAATGTAAATCCAGAAAAATGGCACAAAAGAAAACTGGTAGTGGCCTGGCTGGGTGTATAATTCCCGGCCTGACTTATTGTCCCAGTCCGGCCCTGCTGAGGTGCAACCTGGCAGGCATCAGATGGACCGAAACATAATGTCCCAGAGGTGCTCTATTGGAATTAGGTCAGGCGAGCATGGGGCACAGTCAATGGTATCAATTCCTTCATCCTCCTGGAACTGCCTGCATACTCTCGCAAAATGAGGCCGTGTATTGAAGTGCACCAGGAGGAACCCAGGACTCACTGCACCTGCGTAGGGTCTGACAATGGGCCCAAGGATTTCATCTCGATACCTAATGGCAGTCAGGGTGCCGTTGTCTAGCCTAGATGCCTGTGCGTCCCTCCATGGATATGCCTCCCCAGACCATCACTAAACCACCACCAAAGCGATCATATTAAACAATATACATGCCAATCACACCAGTGGCCTGCTGGAGGTCATTTTGTAGGGCTCTGGCAGTGCTCATCCTGTTCCTCCTGGCACAGAGGAGCAAATACCAGTCCTGCTGATGGGTTGAGGCCCTTCTACGGCCCTGTCCAGCTCTCCTAGAGTAACTGCCTGTCTCCTGGAATCTCTTCCATGCGCTTGAGACTGTGCTGGGAGACGCAGCAAACCTTAGGGTAATGTCACATATTTATGTGCCATCATGGAGGAGTAAGACTGCCTTTGTAACCTCTGAAGGGTCCAGGTACTTATGCTAGCATGTATTGACACTGATCATAGCCAAATAAAAAACTAGTGAGAAACAGTCAGAAAAGAAGAGGAGGGAAAGAATTTCAGTAGCCTCCACCTGGAAAACCATTTCTGTTTTGGGGGTCGTCTCATTGTTGCCCCTCTTGTGCACCGGTTGTTAATTTCATTAACACCAAAGCAGCTTCAACGGATTAACAACCCCATCTTCTACTTAACTGACCAGCACAATGTTGCATTTACTTAATGCTTTTCTCTAATTAAAAATTTGAGCAATGTATTTGTATATGCTTGATATAGCCAATTGTTTTTATTCCAATCAAATCAGTGATAAAAAGACGACAGTTATTCCTTATTCCAACATTCAAGATTAACCTAGGTTCTCCAGAGAATACAATGAATAGTGATAGTCTTCAGACTTTCCCTTGTCTTTCATCATGACACATCAAAACAGTATTTTATCTGATAATTTCAGCCAGTTGTATCTTTTTAACTCTTATTGTTAGAAAGGTCATAGCACAAAATGTTTGTCTTTATGCATACATACGTACTTATGCATTCTCTATTGGCCCCTTCCTACATCCACTGCTATTCTGCTACCTTTACGGGCACTCCGCACATGACCAGAGAAAGTCTTTGCTAAAGTTAAAGCACAAACTGATTCCTGCAAAGAGTTATTTGGAAATCCATGTGCATAATCCAGAGAGCTCGTAGATGTTCTAAGGGACAATACAGGGACAAGGAGTCTGACAGCACAGCTCCATCAACAGAAACATGTGGTCTGGACTAAGAACCATCTCTTCCAATGCACGGTTTGAAATCAACAATGGCTTAGGATGCACCGAAGGCCAAGGGAAACCGTCCTACTTATACTATCCAGAGCAGATGTGTTCAGATGTTTCAAAAGGATTTCTACACAAGGCACCTGGACCTGATGGCATCACTGACCGAGGTGTGTGCAGAACATCTGGCAGCTTCAGTCTGTAGTCCACATGTAGTCCCCACATGTTTCAAGAAGTCCAGCACTCTCTGCCTGAATGACCACTGCTCAGAAGCACTCACCTCCACCATTATGGAGTACTTTAGTTGGTTGATAAAACTTCTATTCCATGTGTGAGTTGTCATTATTAAGGACGGCGATAGCATGAAGAATATCACTATTCATTGTATTCTATGGAGCGTCGAGGTTAATCTTAAAAGTAGGAATTAGGCTAAATGTCATCCTTATATGACTGATTTGAATGGATTAACAACAATTAGTTATATCAAGTATATGCAAATACATTATAATGTATAATGTCCTTTATTGTGTTATGTTTCATGTGGAATCTATATGCTGCAGGTCTCCCTTGAAAAAGAGATCTATGATCTCAATGGGACCAATCTGGATAAATAAAGGTTTGAAATGAAATGAAATGAACATAGGGCCTCAGTGTATAAACTTATTCATTGATGATTCTATACATTATTAATCTTTGATTGTTTTAGTTAAAATAATGTGTAAGTTGGCTGTGCTTGTCTTTAACCTTGGACAAGTGAGGAAAGACTCAAAGATATTAAAATGAAGAGCTGTGGATGCCTTGAGGGGACCATAGAGGATGCTTCTGCACAGGGTCCAAATGTTGTGCTATGCTCCTGCTAATATGTATGGAAACAATTTACTGGGTTTATCCAATAACATAAACTGGTTATGTTTAAGCAGGGCCGGACTGGGACAATAAGTCAGGCCGGGAATTATACACCCAGCCAGGCCACTACCAGTTTTCTTTTGTGCCATTTTTCTGGATTTATTTGTCAATATTTACAGCGTTACTGCCCGTAGTGATAGCCCTAAACTTTCAATCTACTACCCCAGAATAAACATGGACATGGGTTACTATTTAAAAAAAAATTGCAAATCTATTTAGGAACCTATCCATGTGAACATATTTTAAGTGGAGGTGGACCTCAAATCCTCTAGGGGGGTCCGGGGGCATGCTCCCCCGGTAAGATTTTTTTTTTAAATGTTGGACTTAAATGCATCAATCTGGTGCACTTTGAGGGGGAAATAAAGAGACTACACCCATATGAAACTGAACTGTATACATTTAAATAATCATACAATCATAAGAACATGGCCATAACCAATAACATACTGTACCATATCCAATATGAAAACACATTGAAACTTGTTTATTTATTTGTTTTTGGTTCATTTATGTGTCTGTGTCTGTGCTCCTGAACCAGCCTCACCCGTCTCCCCCTGCTCCTCTTTGAGGCAGCAGCAAAGACTAGTTTTAGCTCTCAACAAGTTTTTGAAGTTTATCTTACCTTTTTTCACCTAGTTAACATTTTTTTTTTAATTATTCATCCATATTTTACTAATCACTCCCCCTTCAACTGGAAATATGTGTTTACATAAATGGTGACCAAACCGTTTGAGACCCACAGAGAACTTACACTAAGTTAACTATCTAAACACTCAGAGTCCTTTACCTCACCAGGGGCCTAATTTATAACGCCGTGCGTAGGATTCACGTGGGAAGGTTGCTTACGTAGTAGAAATCCAAAGAATAGGTACAGAAATGTTCCGACATTTTCCGATTCACAAAACATTGCGTACCGGCGATGAAAGTGCATACGGCACTTCCTACGCCGGTTTCCCTTTATAAATCACAATCGACTCGAAATGCGGTGCAGCTTTTGCGGGCTTCACGTAACGCCCATATTTGCCTATAAACAGTCAAAGGAGGCTTCTCAATTCTTACATTTTCCCTCCTCGAGACTTAGTCCCGCCCACAGGAGATACGAGCAGAGGACCGAGGAGGGGAACCGAGGAGATAGGAGGGGAAGCAGCAGACGTTTAAAGAAATGAGAACTCCTCTCCTCTGAGCGGTCATATTAAAGCGACGTCCGTTCATTATTACGTTATTATGAGAGTGCTCTCATTGATTCTGGAAAGATTGCGTTTCGGGTTAAAAAATGTGTTTGATATAGTGTATGTGGATAATTATGTAAATTATGCTGTATGATGTCCTTTTGTTGTTCTATTTATGTTTTTATGTTTCATGTTGAACTACTTGAGCAGGTCTCCCTTGAAAAAGAGATCAATGATCTCAATGGGATTTATCTGTATAAATAAAGGTTTGAAATGAAATGAAATGTATATGGGAGGATAACATGATGTAGTAATGTACTAACAAGACAACATGTTAACTTTTGGTTTCACATTGAGGATAATTCATGTTTATTTGTCTGCATTATTTTGTGTTCTTATTTTGAATGCAGTATTTTTATTCCATACATTTAGGCTATAACATTTAGGCTATATAACACACATACAAATACAAATGACCCCAGTGTATATATACATACTCTATATAACATATATCATTCATTTAAGATGAATCTTTGATTTATCCAATCTAATAATTGAAAATATTTATTTAAATCATGTGAAAATATTAGAAAATATATATTTTTTTTTAATATTGAAGTGAAATGCATCAATCTGGTGCACTTTGAGAGCTAAATGAAGATCTATGGATACCTCTCAACATCCATATGAAACAGAACTGTAAACAGATTTACTTTTTCTTTATGGATATGGCTGGTTAAATTACTCCTCGTTCCTGAGTACACTCACCATCTTTCAGCAGGAAAGGAGAGAGGGAATCAATGGAGCTGCCAGGGAGGACACAGGGGAATCCAGACGGTGGTTTATGGGATGCAGAACTTGGAGCCGGCCGCCGGGGGCATCTCATGACGCATCTAGGTACGCTGGGCATATTTGTTGTCATGCGTCATGACGTGCCGCTGGCTGCCGGCGGCTGAGTAGTAAGAAGTGCTGGTACCACATGGGTAAACATCGGAAGTGCCGGTACTGCGTACCGGTGAGTACCGGCCCAATTCAACACTGACTATCACCACGATGAAACACGTCCAGAAGAATGTCATGCAAAGCTGCCTGCCTTCCTTTGATTCTCTCTGAACTGCCTGATCTTTTTAATGTTTAATGTCAACCATTTGTGCAGATAGCATGAAGTACAAAAGATCGCCGATGCTTAAATGGTGTATTATAGAATGATCACGGTGTGACAGTACTCTTCAAAGGGTTCACAAAATATGACTACTACTCTTACTGTTTAACATTTTGGGTTACTTAATGTTACTTCATGTTAAGGCTAATAAAAATGACAAGGCTAAGGCTGTAATGCTAACTAACGTGCTTGCTACTAGCTAGGTAGCTAACTTGATCCAGCCACTCCTGGTCCTTTCATCAGACGGGAAGCGAAAGAACGAGCAAGACCCATTGCTGGTATGATAACAACCTGGTACTAAGCACACAGGCATCTTGTTAAAGTTATCTGATCTTAGCCAGCGCCATATAGATAGATTCTATCTATATAGATTCTATCTATATGGCGCTGATCTTAGCTATCTCTTAGTGGAGGAAAACAATGGTGACATCACTTACGCGACTCTGGGATTTGTAGTCTTTCTAGTTGCGTATTTTTCATCGTCTTATATTTCAACAGTTTTACGACAAACTGTAACTTTTTGGACATGGAAATGTTTTTTTAAGATTGACAAACATCATATGTGTAATTCATGGCACAATTCAAACAGGATCGAAAGATACGTTTTCTCTCTTCATTGACTTCAATACATTATTTTTCCGAAATAAGGTCCCATGGACCGGAAGTAGATGGGCGTGACTTCGCCACTCTATTTATCTCCCCGTGGCTCCCCCCCATTTCGAACAGTGGCTAATCTTTGCTTTACTTTACTAGGCCACATTTGGTGACATTCTGATCATTATTTCCAGAGATACATGGGATAAGGGCAACACGGCCCCCTTCAGAGGAGCCCACATTTTCACTATTTTCGGTTATGGGACAGTTCCAAACATTAACCAAAAATGTGGAGAAAGAGATGTCCTGAATGGGTTGATTTAAGCAATCATACACGAGAGGCCGATCTTGAACGTCATTATTGGTACGACAGTACTGCGGCAGGACCGAGGCGCGAGCTACTGACCATCAGTTTATCAACATCAACAACTGCACCTCCTCCACTGCTCTTCTGTCCCAAGGCGTCCCCCAGGGTTCGGTGCTTGGCCCCCTCCTCTTCATCCTCTACATGCTTCCCCTTGGCAAAATAATTCGTCGCCACAACCTTCAATTTCACTGCTACGCCGATGACATCCAACTTTATATCTCAACAAAAATCATCACCCCCACAACACACTCCACTCTCACCAACTGTCTCTCAGAAATAAAAGCATGGATGCAAACAAACTATCTCTAACTGAACAACACACTCTCACTCTCTAAGTGTCCAATAGCGACGTTTGGTCAGTGTCCGTGGCGTCCAATTGTGACGCTCCTAGGCTCCTTCAGCGTCATAAAGGGACGCAAATAGCTTTCAACTGATTGCAATGTATTCCCATCTGCGTCGGGATTTGACGCTCATGGAAGCACGGCATTCGTTTATGCCGGCTGCCCTTAAAGGCAATGTGAGCGTCCATTCCCATTGGATAACGGAGAATTGTACACCCGGAAGTAAGTATTCCTCTTACTGTCGATTGATTTTACAGTGATATCTGCACTACTCATCGACTAAAAAACACCATATTATCCTTGTTAATTACACAACATTGATTGGTTTAAATTGTGTGCAATGCTTTTGTATTTTCCCCTTCGATTCGGAGAAACAAATATTTTTTCTGAGTAAAGGATGGCAGAAGACACTACACTACCCAGAATCCCCAGCTATCGTTTGGACTACACCATGTGCTCTGTTTGACAAACCCCGTTTCTTTCACCATTCATTCCGATGGCTGGCGTCTATGTCACATGATCTTCAAATTTCTCCCTGCAGAAAAAGAAAACATGGCCGGAATTCGTTTTATTCTCGGTAGAAAATGCCTATTTTAAAGTTAGTTTGGCCATTAAAATGCGTTTTTATGTAATTTGATGCGAGAAATGTGAGTTGTTATTTCAGATTATGTGTGCAGTGGATGTACATGATCTTTAGTTTGCTAGTTATTACGAAGATTACTTCAGGAAATTGCGACGTTTTCATTGTTACCAAGGTGGTTGCTAGGGACGCTGCTATCGATATTATTTCTGTTATGTTGTGTAACTGTTTAATGGTGTTATCTTTATTGCTACCCCCTTCCCCGTCAATGTATAGTGTTGGTCCACAGCCTAAACATATTAGTTTAACAAAATCCGCATCTAAAGATAGCCTACGTTATTTCCCCCCTGTGCAATTCCAGGCTCACATCTCACAGCACATCGTCATTAACAAATACCGGAAACAGACCGAAAACATTTAAAAAAAATAATAATAATACCTTATTCCGAGTGTGCTTGCTTTTCTCTTTGAAAGTCATCACATAACGGCATTGTAATACACGGTTCGGCTGCATTACATAATACATATCTGCCGTAGTTCTGTATTTATAGAGCCCTGATGAGAAGACAAACATGAGGAACTGAAAACGTGACGTGGATCATAAATATATCAGCTATTAAACAACATCTTACATTTCTTTTCACACAATACGTCTCCTTGCCGTATCAACACTAATTCGGCTCACTTTTATATTTGATCCAATTGGTAGATAGGCTGTATTTACACCATAAAGGTGCACAGCTGATATAAAGGGACACCTGGTGGTTAAAGCATGTTATCGAATTTAATTATTTTTATTATTAGATATTAATACGATCCCTATAAAGTATATTCATTACTCGTTATTCTCTACTAATTGTTAATTAAAGACTGTATGTAATGACTATTTTGCACATCCCTTTCAAGATTTCAAGATTTTCTAAGGTTTATTGACATATCATAATAAGGCCTACACAACTGTGGTGTAGTTCTGCACTGAATGAAAAACTTGAGTCGCAGGTTCCTCAACAGTGCATTACAAGACATCTATCAATATGTGTGCATACCTCCAGCAATGTTAACTATGTTGAAGCACTTATTTTAACTGATATTATACATAATGTATTATACTCTTATAGATGTATGTAGATATTTCATCTCCGGCCTTGTCAGGTATTGAACAATCAATAAATAAAGAACACAGAATTGTTGAATATAAAACACAGAATTTGTGTGATTATACTAAATGATTTTCAAATAAACACAACTGCATATTTAACTTTTACACATGCTGATGTAACGCAAATGTTCCAACTTGGGATCAATAAAGTATATCTTATCTTAAGCCATATTTGCAAAATGTGCCTCTGAACCTTGACAAGTGCATGTTTCAGGCTTATCAATTAATGTAATGTAATGTTATCACAGGGGTCACACACATAAGACCAGCTGTTAAATAAAGCTCTTCTGACCTTAGCTGGCATGTGGGTATATATATTAATACTGCCCATAATGGGCACAAGCAATTTTCACCCATTTATTAATTATATGTTTTAAATGTGAGTGTTTCCTGTCCCCTAAACCTCCAGGGATGTACACAGTTTAATACTGGCAACTTCTTATTATGGGAAATACGAAAACGTCTTTTAAAACTACAACTCCCAGTAGAGACGTGCCATAGAGAACATGTTGCGAAACAGAATAGCCAGCATGTGTAGTTCTGGGGACGGGGTGGGGGAGGGGGGGACGCGGTGGACCCGTTCAAATCCAGTTTTGGACAGTCTGCCGTGGTTCCATCCCATTTCAAGTGCTGTTCGAGAATCGGCTTAACCCTCGGAGCACACTCTCCAATCACAGAGCTTGAGGACTATCACGGGTTTGTCAAACAGAGCACATGGTGTAGTCCAAACGATAGCTGGGGATTCTGGGTAGTGTAGTGTCTTCTGCCATCCTTTACTCCTGGGAATGGACGCTCACATTACCTTTAAGGGCAGCCGACACAAACGAATGCCGTGCTTCCATGAGCGTCAAATCCCGACGCAGATGGGAATACATTGCAATCAGTTGAAAGCTATTTGCGTCCCTTTATGACGCTGAAGGAGCTTAGGAGCGTCACAATTGGACGCCACGGACACTGACCAAACGTCGCTATTGGACGCTTAGGGAGTGAGAGTGTGTTGAACTGAACAGTGCCAAATCAGACATCATCATCATCGGCCCCCCATCCCGTATCAAAGACATCCAGAATTTCAACTTCACCATTGACAGCCACACTCTATCTCCCCCCCTCACATCCGCAACCTCGGAGTCATCTTCGACAGTCAGCTCAAATTCAACCACCACATCAATCACATCACCAGGACCGCCTTTTTCCACCTCAAAAACATTGCCCATCTCCGCCATCACTCTCCTCCTCTGCTGCTGAAACCCTGATTCATGCATTCATCACATCACGACTCGACTACTGCAATAGCATCGTCTACGGCATACCATCCAACCTCCTCAATAAACTCCAACATATCTAGAACTCTGCTGTCCGCCTCCTCACCCGCTCCCGAGACCACATCACTCCCGTCCTCCAGAACCTCCACTGGCTCCCCGTCCGTCAAAGAATCAACTTCAAAGTCCTCCTCATTACTCACAAAGCCCTCAACAATCAGGCCCCCCCTACCTCACAGACCTGCTGCACCACCACACCCCTTCCCGCTGCCTCCGCTCATCAGAAGCCAACCTCCTATCCATCCCCACCGGCATCAATCACCGGACCTGGGGGGACAGAGCCTTCTCCGTCGCTGCCCCCTCCCTCTGGAACTCACTCCCACAACCCATCAGAGACTGCACTGACCTCACCACCTTCAAACAACTCACCTCTTCAATCTGGCTTTTAATGTGTGATTGTTTTTGGATTATTTGACTTTAACTTTAACTATATATTTATTTGTTGTTCCTTTATTTTATTTTATCTTCACTATATCTGTAAAGCATCTTTGAGCACCTGTAAAAGCGCTAACAAATTAAATCTGTTGTTATGTATTATTATTACTAATTTAGCAACATGTAGTTCATTTAATTCTCCATGTCCATTGTTGCTGATGGTTGTGGTAGAGGAGCTGTAGATTTTGCACTAACATCTGTAGCATGGTCAGTAGCTCGCGCCTCGGTCCTGCCGCAGTACTGTCGTACCAATAATGACGTTCAAGAACGGCCTCTCGTGTATGATTGCTTAAATCAACCCATTCAGGACATCTCTTTCTCCACATTAAGTGTTAGACATTAGAATGGACTATTCTTGTCTGTCACACACTCTTCTTGTCTGTCACACACTCTTCTTGTCTGTCACATAAGTGGCGCAACTGATGCGGTATTGCGCATATTGGCTACCCGTTCATTTGAGGATTCATTTTAAAACTCTTTTATTTACTTTTAAAGCCCTGAATGGCCTGGCCCCGCCCTACCTCTCTGAGCTGTTACACAGCTACACGCCAACTCACACTCTCAGGTCAGCTGATCAGTTGCTCCTGAAGGTGCCAAAAACGTCTAAGCGCAGAGGGGACGTGCTTTCTCTGCTGCCGCCCCTAAACTGTGGAACTTGCTCATCAGACAGGCGCCCACACTGACTGCTTTTAAATCCCGTCTTAAAACCCACCTCTTCTCCTTGGCATTCAGAAACAAGTAGATTGTTGCTTTTATTTGCTTTCAGTGGTCTATTGTTTTTATTATATGCCTGTTATTTATTTTTTAATTATTACGTTTATTCTGGTTTGTTTTGTGTTTGTATCTTGTATTTTAAATGTATTTATATTATGTTGTGTGAGCTTATCTCTCTGTACAGCACTTTGGTCTGAAGGTTTTTAAAGTGCTATATAAATAAAGTTGGATTGGATTGGATTGGATAAGGGGAAATTATTTTGACCCGAAATTTTGACCGGAGAGATTTAGATTTGCCGGTCTTCAGCATATTTTACCGGTCATAGTCCGGTAATTACCGGCTAACGGGAACTCTGATATAAATTGAAAGTCACAAAACAGTAAGATTAAGAACAGGTTAATTAATGTGAATTTCTATCAATTAGCCCACACTGCATTATTCAATATACTATATGCATGTATACTATATGTATTTAGAAAAAAACTGATGGGTGACAGTCACAGATGGGTGTATGTTTACAAAGGCCTATTACAATATACATTTTCCATGCATGTCTCCAATTATTACTTTATTTATTTATTTCAGTTTCTTGTGTGGATGTTCCTTGCAAAATTCAGCCAAATGCAGCCAAAATGCAGCCCCCTGCTGAAGAACTAGAAGAGAAGGAGTGGACAATTCTGGACAATTACAATGACATCAGTACTGATGATGAGCTGTTTTACAGAGCAGATTATCTGCTTATCACCAGCACACCTGACTCCATCCTTGCTCCAGCCCCTGAAGAGCCCACCCTTCTACTAACTGCACTAGAGCCCACCCTTCCACTGACTGCACTAGAGCCCACCCTTCTACTAACTGCACTAGAGGCCACCCTTCTACTAATTGCACTAGAGCCCACCCTTCTACTAACTGCACTAGAGCCCACCCCTCCACTAACTGCACTAGAGGCCACCCCTCCACTGACTGCACTAGAGGCCACCCTTCTACTAACTGCACTAGAGCCCACCCTTCTACTAACTGCACTAGAGCCCACCCTTCTACTAACTGCACTAGAGCCCACCCTTCTACTAACTGCACTAGAGCCCACCCTTCCACTGACTGCACTAGAGCCCACCCTTCTACTAACTGCACTAGAGCCCACCCTTCTACTAACTGCACTAGAGCCCACCCTTCTACTAACTGCACTAGAGCCCACCCTTCTACTAACTGCACTAGAGCCCACCCTTCTACTAACTGCACTAGAGCCCAACCTTCCACTGACTGCACTAGAGCCCACCCTTCTACTAACTGCACTAGAGGCCACCCTTCTACTAACTGCACTAGAGCCCACCCCTCCACTAACTGCACTAGAGGCCACCCTTCTACTAACTGCACTAGAGCCCACCCTTCTACTAACTGCACTAGAGCCCACCCTTCTACTAACTGCACTAGAGCCCACCCTTCTACTAACTGCACTAGAGCCCACCCTTCCACTGACTGCACTAGAGCCCACCCTTCCACTGACTGCACTAGAGCCCACCCTTCTACTGACTGCCCTAGAGCCCACCCTTCTACTAACTGCACTAGAGCCCACCCTTCTACTGACTGCACTAGAGCCCACCCTTCTACTGACTGCCCTAGAGCCCACCCTTCTACTAACTGCACTAGAGCCCACCCTTCCACTGACTGCACTAGAGCCCACCCTTCTACTGACTGCACTAGAGCCCACCCTTCTACTAACTGCACTAGAGCCCACCCTTCTACTAACTGCACTAGAGCCCACCCTTCTACTGACTGCCCTAGAGCCCACCCTTCCACTGACTGCACTAGAGCCCACCCTTCCACTGACTGCACTAGAGGCCACCCCTCTACTAACTGCACTAGAGCCCACCCTTCCACTGACTGCACTAGAGGCCACCCTTCTACTAACTGCACTAGAGCCCACCCTTCTACTAACTGCACTAGAGCCCACCCTTCTACTGACTGCCCTAGAGCCCACCCTTCCACTGACTGCACTAGAGCCCACCCTTCCACTGACTGCACTAGAGCCCACCCTTCCACTGACTGCACTAGAGGCCACCCTTCTACTAACTGCACTAGAGCCCACCCTTCCACTGACTGCACTAGAGGCCACCCTTCTACTAACTGCACTAGAGCCCACCCCTCCACTGACTGCACTAGAGCCCACCCTTCTACTAACTGCACTAGAGCCCACCCTTCCACTGACTGCACTAGAGGCCACCCCTCCACTGAATTCACTAGAGCCCACCCTTCTACTAACTGCATTAGAGCCCACCCTTCTACTAACTGCACTAGAGCCCACCCTTCCACTGACTGCACTAGAGCCCACCCTTCTACTAACTGCACTAGAGCCCACCCTTCTACTAACTGCACTAGAGCCCACCCTTCTACTAACTGCACTAGAGCCCACCCTTCTACTAACTGCACTAGAGCCCACCCTTCTACTGACTGCCCTAGAGCCCACCCTTCCACTGACTGCACTAGAGCCCACCCTTCCACTGACTGCACTAGAGCCCACCCTTCCACTGACTGCACTAGAGGCCACCCCTCTACTAACTGCACTAGAGCCCACCCTTCCACTGACTGCACTAGAGGCCACCCTTCTACTGACTGCCCTAGAGCCCACCCTTCCACTGACTGCACTAGAGCCCACCCTTCCACTGACTGCACTAGAGCCCACCCTTCCACTGACTGCACTAGAGGCCAGTGTTGGGAAAGTTCACTTTCTACATGAACTAGTTCAGTTCACAGTTCACAAATTTTAAAATGAACTAGTTCAGTTCATAGTTCATAATTCAAAATGTTGAACTAAAGTTCATGGTTTCAAAAATGAACTAATTTATAGTTCATAGTTATTTTTTTAATACGTTGCTGCGAGCTATTATTTGTCTCCTGGATGTTAATGGGCCATTTCAATTTTTACAATATCCTCAGAGGGACGTACAAGTTATTGACCTCTGCTTAAAAAAACTAAAATCACAGCCCATTCATTTCATTCTGTGCAAAGAAAAAGCAACCTCTTAATCCAGATATCTCACCATGACTCGCGTATGCATGCACATGCAGGGTGTGGCGTGACCACCAAAACAGAAAGATAATTTATGGACACAAGATGTGTGGACATGTATTTAGTTTCCTATCCATGTGATGTGAACATGATTTAAGTGGGGGGGACCTAACCTCCTCTAGAGGGGTCCGGGGGGCATGCTCCCCTGGCAAGATTTGTTGCACTTTGAGAGCAACATTAGGAGATCTATGGACACATCTCTCAACACCCAAACACAACTGTAAGCAGATTTTCTTTTAATGTATGGATATTTGACAAATCACTCCCCTTTGAAACTGTATTCTTCTTTATTAATAACTGTCATATAGTATTTTATACCTGTTTACTTTATTCTCTTATTTTTCATAACTATAATGATCATATAAAGATGTGCCTTTACCTCACTGGATGTAGACAAAGCTTCTTATATTCGTTAGCATAGCTAGCTAACCAGATGCTAATGATAACAACACAGTTATTGACTGTCTGATCAGTATGACAGATGAGCAGATCGCCACTGGGCTTTCAACTAAAGACACAGACACGCAGAAACTGCGGCATGTGTATGGACTTATCGGTACTGCAATTTCTGAAGTGCTGGAGTGGCGTTCTGGTGCTCTCCGTCAGAACTGCACCCCTGTCAGTCGAGACATATACCACGTGATGACACGTTAGGCTCGTGTTGTGTTCAAGGACCCTGACCTTGGCCAGGAAAAACAGGTACTCGCTTGTTTAATTTTTTTGCGGTCTAGATTTCTTTCATTTTTTTATTTTTTGCGTGTGTTTATAAATTACCTCGAGGGCCGTACCAAATTGTCTCGCGGGCCGTATACGGCCGGAGGCCGGACTCGGAGGTTCCCCACCCCTGCCGTAGAGTCTCACTCTGAGCGAGTGCTGCTGCAGCTGCTCTCGGCTTCGTCCATACTAATTCATTCATTCATTCAATGCTCGCCGGTTCCGCGGTTCCACATTGTTTGTTGTGAGGAGTCTGATATATTTGGTATATTTATATTTTAGTGCGACAGCCAGGGGTGACAGGCGCGTACGCGTCACAGGCAGCTTGCTGTTGCCAGATTGGGTGGTTTTCCGCATTATTTTGAAGCCTGTTTACGGTGTGTTTTAACTGGGTTTTCGGCTGAAAGGCATATGAAATCTGGCACACTTTTGAACGCCGTTATAATACAGTGCTGAGAATGAACGCACTTTTGAACGCCGTTATACAGCGCTGAGAATGAACGCGTTCTCAATTACGTTCAACGAGCGGAAATACAGTACGTTCAGTTCACGTTCGCCCAAAATATGAACGCGTTCATGAACGATCGTTCATTGAACGCGTTCAGGTACATCACTGCTAGAGGCCACCCTTCTACTAACTGCACTAGAGCCCACCCTTCCACTGACTGCACTAGAGGCCACCCTTCTACTAACTGCACTAGAGCCCACCCCTCCACTGACTGCACTAGAGCCCACCCTTCTACTAACTGCACTAGATCCCACCCTTCCACTGACTGCACTAGAGGCCACCCCTCCACTGAATTCACTAGAGCCCACCCTTCTACTAACTGCACTAGAGCCCACCCTTCTACTAACTGCACTAGAGCCCACCCTTCCACTGACTGCACTAGAGCCCACCCTTCTACTAACTGCACTAGAGCCCACTCTTCCACTGACTGCACTAGAGCCTACCCTTCCACTGACTGCACTAGAGCCCACCCTTCTACTAACTGCACTAGAGCCCACTCTTCTACTGACTGCACTAGAGCCTACCCTTGCTCAAGCACCAGACCCCACCATTGCTCCAGCCCCAGAATACCTCACCCTTGCTCCACTGACTGCATCAGAGCCATTGCTGAAGCCACAGTACAACAGCCCACTCTTGCTCCTCCCCCAGAGCACACTCATAAACCACCAATAAGACAACCATGTGGCCCCAAATGCAGAAGAAAATGCTCTGAGAAATGTTCAGAGGACAGACGAAGAGAAATCTGGGGCAAGTACTGGAATATGCCATCCCCTGAGAAACGTTCCTTCATGTTTCACAGTGTATGCCAGGTACCGACCGCTAAAGTCTGTGGTGATGGTAAACCAAGTCGGGGCAGGTCTTTCATCTACAGGATGAAAGATGAAGACCAGGTCCCACAGCAGGTGTGCAAAATGTTCTTTCTTTCAACTTTAGGGTACCACCCAACCAACGACAGCCTGGTCCTTTCAGTGATGGGCAAAGACATCTCAACTCCTCTTGCTCCACCGAAAGATCAGAGAGGGAGACATGCACCAGCCAACAAGCTGGACCAGAAGCCATTGCATGAGCACATTGAGTCCTTCCACCCGACTGTCAGCCACTACCGCAGGGAGCATGCCCCATGGCGCCGCTACCTCCCCAGTGACATTAGCATGAAACTCATGTATGCTGACTACATAGAAAAGGACAACAAGTGCTCCTACGAGTCATATCGAAAGGCTGTGAAGTCTTTGAACATTAGCTTTACTAAGCTTGGAGAAGAGCAGTGTGAGAGCTGTCTGCTGCAGGAACAGCATGTGAAGGCTGACCACCAGGGGAGGCTGCAGCAAACTGCCCGCAGTGTGAGAAGTGGCAAATACATAAAGATTCCGCAACAGAGAGCAGGCTACACTACCAGTCAGATGCAGAACGGGACTGGCCTGAAGATACATCGACCAGAAGTGTAGATCTGCAGAAGGTGATCATGCTCCCACGAATGCCTGGTGTCAAGTCAGCTGTCTTCACAAGACGGATTGTGGCTTATCATGAAACCTTCGCGTCAGTTGGGAAAAAGACCAACAAAAAGAATACCATCTCTGTTGTCTGGCACGAGGGGATTGCAGGGCGGAGTGCTGCAGAAATAACATCAGCCTATGCAGCAGCATTGGAGAAGGAGCGGGACATCAAGCACATTGTCTACTGGGTAGACAATTGTAGCTCTCAAAATAAAAACTGGTGCCTTTTCTCTTCACTTGTGTCCATAGTCAACTCACAGACCATCTCAACTGAAGACATCACCCTTAAGTTTTTCCAGCCAGGGCACACATTTATGAGTGCGGACAGTTTCCATCATGGCGTGGAGCAGGAGATGAAGAGCAGACCAGGAGGAGTGGTCTATGATTTTGACGACTTCCTCTCTGTGGTGGGAAACTCTAATTCTAAGAAAGTTGAGGTGGTGGAGCTAAAAAATGAAGGCATCAGGGACTGGACGGATGGCCACTCTGCAGTCAAATCGAAGAAATTACCCAAACTGGCAGACCTTAAAGTTGTCCAGTTGCGCCGTGGATCAAGGAGTATGTTTGTGAAAATATCCCATGAGGAGGAAGACTTCACAGAACTGGATTTCCTGCAAAAGAAATTCAGCTAAAGATACCCACCACCTTGAGGCCACAAGACAAGGGCATAGAGGAGGCAAAGAAGAGGGATATCCTCAAGAAGCTTGGTCCCCTCATGCCACCCAACAGGAGGCTATTCTGGAGCTCCCTGCATGTGAGCAACACTGATGAAGAATAATGAGAGGAAGAACAAGAAGGATAACCATCACTAATATATGAATAAGATTAATTGTTACCAATAAGGCATTTGCATCACATTCGATTTAATCTAGTATCTAATTTATGGGAGAGAACTTTATGGAAAGAACATGAATTCTAATTTTGTATACCATCAGCATTTGCATTAAATACTATACATTTGACTTTCTATGCAAGTGAATTTATTTGTAGGATGTGACTTTTATACACTATTAGAACACATACACACTAGGCAAGGCAAGGCAAGGCAAGTTTATTTATAGAGCACTTTTCGACGCAGGGTAATTCAAAGTGCTTTACAAAAAAAAAAATGAAAGATATTAAGCATTAAAAAAGAAAAGCTAATAAAATAAACATTAAGGAAAAATACATGGATAAAAGTTACAGTGCAGTCTAAAATATGAATAGTTCAATTAAACATTACAAGAAAAAGTACATGGATAAAAGTTACAGTGCAGTTTAAGATATGAATAGTTCAATTAAAAGCAGCGACAAAAAGAAAAATCTTCAGCCTGGATTTAAAAGTAGTCAGAGTTGCAGCGGACCTGCAGGTTTCTGGGAGTTTGTTCCAGATATTTGGAGCATAATAACTGAACGCTGCTTACATCAACACTACATCATCAACAAGTTTTATTCCCTCTACGTTTGATCTGAAAACGTTAACTGATATTTAACCGAGGGTATTGTTACCTATTATTGCCATTGCAAAATCAGATGTAACTTGCAATTTAAGGAATAAGAAGAGGAGTGTTAGTGTTGTTTCAATTCAATACAACAATGGGTTTATACAATAGGTCATAATGATGTGAGTTGGTAATGCAACTTTGTCACCTTCAAATACATGTTAATTCCATCTCATATATATATATATATATATATATATATTGAGCCTAATTTTCACCATGATCACTAGATTTTATGTAGATGTTATCATTAGTAACATAAACTGATTTTATATTGTGATCAGCAACCAAGTGAGCGATTACATGGAAGTGAATGCCTTTTGCCTTGATATTACCCCTTGTTATTTTGCAGACAATGCAAAGGCAGAGTACATTAACTTCCGAAAAAAGGTCAAAGGTCAAGTTTGAGCTCAAGATTTTTATGTAGATATTTAACTTCATTAAAAAAACAAAGAATTGCAACATCTTCAATATTCTGCCTACAATTCATTTGGCTGGACAACAAAAACACTTTAAAGTCATTTTTCTCAGTTCTACACTCTCAGTCCGCCATCTTACCTTAAAGAACTCATTATACCCTACTGTCCTACTAGGGCATTGCGTTCCAAGAATGCAGGGTTGTTGGTTGTTCCTAGAGTCTCTAAAAGTACAATGGGAGCCAGAGCCTTTTCTTATCAAGCTCCACATTTGTGGAATCAGCTTCCAGTTTGTGTTCGGGCGGCAGACACCCTATCCGTTTTTAAGAGTGCGCTTCAGACCTTCCTTTTTGATAAAGCTTATAGTTAGGGCTGATTAGATTCAGCCCCTAGTTTTGCTGATATAGGCTTAGTTTGTCGGGGGACATCTTCCTTCTTCCTTCTCTCTGTCTATACCTGTGTACTCTCATGTTCCGATTAACCCAGCTTCCCCAAATGTCTTTCTTTTTGGTGTCTATATACGCTGGGATCCGGAGTCATGGATGATCCTGCGGTCCTGTGTCCTGGATCACGAGCCCTGGATCGCGAGTCGTGGCTGTGGTCCTGGATCATCGGTCCTGGATGGATATCCTCGTGGATTCATCTTCCTATTATACACACATGCATTTCCAAACATCTGGACTACCTATGTTGCAAATGTATTATCTTTTCAATTTACACACGGCATCTATTGCACGTCTGTCCGTCCTGGGAGAGGGATCCCTCCTCTGTTGCTCTCCCTGAGGTTTCTCCCATTTTTCCCTTTAAACTGGGTTTTCTCCGGAAGTTTTTCCTTGTACGATGTGAGGGTCTAAGGACAGAGGGTCTAAGGACAGAGGGTGTCATATTGTCATACTGATATTTTGTACAAACTGTGAAGTCCACTGAGACAAATGTAACATTTGTGATATTGGGCTATATAAATAAACATTGATTGATTGATTGATTTTGGGTGACTGACATTTATTGGATATTGTTAATAATAATTTGCGTTTTATTTTTTACCATTTCAGTGTTATATTTAATGTATGTAATGTTATGTAAATATGAATGAGATTTTTAAATGAAAACTATAGGCTCCACTTCCATGTATGATCAAAGTGACAAGGCAGTTCCTTGAGCTTGGCATTTCAAATAAATTGCAATTTATGTATAAAACACTTTTTTTAATGTTTTTATTTCGTACCATTGCAAAGACAATCTCTATTTATTCAACATAATGAATGTGAGTATGAGGTCAACGTCATGTATTTTGGTTTCTGCAAAAGTAAGTGACAGTACTTCCACCTTTTCTGTAGAATGACCCATATGCATTGTTTTTTGTTGCATAGTTGCACCATCAGCCACTAGATAGGACCCTATTGCAACATCCCATACACTGCTCCTCAGTGCCAAGTCAGTGCAAGTGCATGATACATGTCTCTAAACCAAGATGGACGACAGAAAGCCACATGGACCAAGTCACCCATCTATATCTTGCCAATCCTTTCATGGAAAGCGTCCCCTGCAGGTATAAAACATGTGGTGACATCAAGTAACTAAGGAATCATAGAATTAATAAATTAATAAAGTATTGATTTTATGTTTGCAGGAAATCATGATTAACCACCTCTCCACTACAGTGGACGTCATGCATCACTGGCTATATTTCAACTACAATTCATACTGGTACTGCTGCTGTTGTCCCCAGGGCCGTCCCTCCCTACAGGCAGATCTTGCAGACTGTGTGGGGCCTCACCTTGTGGAGGGGGCCTCATCTGAGGCGCACCTATGCACTTATGTGGCGCAATTAGGGTGGCGTGGCACGGTTGCGCCGCTGCGAGACTCCACTAGCACTCAAAGAACTGGGCGTGGGGCCTCAAACTGGCCCCTGGTTATTCTTGAAAATACTTAATCTGCAATATCTTTTTGGCCCGTAAATCAATATACTTATGTTATGTCATTTTAAGTTTGCACATCTTTATTTATAATTTTTTCAAAATGTACATCTCTTCAGTTCAAACCCTGAAAGCAGACCGTCCACCTGAGTGGACATATAAAAGTCTATTTGAAAAAAGTAGATTTAAAAAAAAAAACTAAAGTTCAAATCTTGTTTTTAATGCCCCAAGAGCAAAAATAACACTTTCATAATTCATGCATGAAAGGGTTAATGACACCATGGAAGCACTTTTGAAAGTAGAACTGTTGTTCAATCACTTAACCCTTTACTAGATGTAACAGGGCATGTTGTTCATGATAATTTACAAGAACCATGTTTTTAAACCGCCTCAATTGGCTGATCGTTATGAATCCACCATTTGTGATCATTTTACAGAAAGGGAAACGTTTATTCTCCATGAGGCCATTAACAGTGCGGACTGACAAGCTAGGATGTTTCTATTATCAGAACCAAAGAAATTACATTTAAAGTAACTGCCTGTTGTATTTCTCCGTTCATGTGAAACTGTTCATTTCTTAGCACTCAAAACAATACAACAATGTTTTAGTTATCCCAACCATTTATTTTGGACAGATTATTTCAACTGAAGTGAGGTTTCACATAAAACTTTTGAAAAACAAAAATAAGCGTAGGAACATAACAATGTAGGATAGCAGGTTTTGTTGACTTCAGATGCGTGTGTGTTTTCTTTTATATTTTTCAGATTGGAATGGCCCATCAGCTCATTCAGATTTCCCGTTCTAGAAACCCCTCCCATCCGGATTGGAAGGAAGGGAGGAAAGGAGACAGGGAAGGAGGGGTAGGTGAAGGGGCAGCTCCGAGGGTGTGGATCCATGTTTACATGGCGAAGAGGATGAGGAACGCCACCATCAGACAGAAGAGACCCATAGCCTCAGACAGGGCGAAGCCCAGGATGGCATAGGAGAAGAGCTGCTGCTTCAGGGAGGGGTTCCTGTGGACACAAAGGGGCAGTTTAATATACAGCTAATCAAACATCAATTTAAAAACAAAACATGATGGGACAGATATTTGCTAATCAGTCTCTTGTGCTTAAACAAAGCCATTTACATGCAAAGACATATTGGAGTATCCCCTTTACCTTTCCTCAATTACAGAGAATGTTAGGTATTGCATCTGTGGCAGCTCAGCAAATCAATTGTGGGTTTTTTCTTCACACATTTGTGTTTGATCGGCACGACTGCAGCTGGTACTGTACTCTTGGTCCTTTCAGGTCATATCTTTTGAATTCATGCAGCTTAATGAGACTTCTTTTTGAGGACCAAAAAGGGCCTATAAATACGAATAAGCCTGTGGATAAAGTGGCCCGATAACCACCATTTCTATATATCCATATTTATAAGAGATTGACCCAAGCCGATCCAGCCGCTGGGTATAGGATAATTGCCATGTACAATATATTCTTAATTCAACCATTAATCGCCTTTCACTAAACATTTGAATTTAATTTTGTTTCTCCCTTTGGATAAAATATTGCATGTCATCTTTCATCATTGTCAGTGTGCAAGATACATTTTCATGCAATCGATTAAATGCAGTGCAAACCGGAGCAGAAATGTACTTATCCATTTATGCTTTTTGCCTCCATGACCTCCCTCGGTCACTTGTTCTAGCTCTGGGTAGCATGTGCATTGGACCAAGGAATCAATTATGGTTCATTACCCATCATTTGTTCCAAAGACTTTGTATGATCGGTTTTCAAGGACAGTACATGAACTTGTTTCTGTCCACCACAGACTATTCTGTTATTATTGTGTTGCCATGCTGTAACACAAAAAAAGGTTGATACAAAATCTTGCGCAAACCAATAAGGTTTATTGGAAAAGTAAGTTCCAGGCCCAGTCTGATCTAACAGTGGTTCTCAACTGGTCAGGCCACGGGACCCTGCACTTCTTCCTTTGTCAATAGATCGCAACCCGAATCGCAAACCACTCAAATCTATTCAACAAAAAATTGCTGCAAAGCGTATATATATATATATATATTACAGCACACAATATGAATGAGAGTGGAGGACAGCGCTTATATCCCTCCACAGAACTAAAGAATGCTTTTAAATAAGGTTTAATGAGATGATGGAATCAAAGCTGAACTGTATAACATAAAAAGGCACTCATGCTGAAAACCGAACCCCTCAAGGGGGGTCTGGGGGGGATTCTCCCAGTGTTTCTTCACTCACATCTGCGACGCACTCGAAACGGGTCCGCGACCCACCAGTTGAGAACCACTGATCTAATACCTAAAATCCATATTTCCAAGATCAAGAAGGAACTTTTGGTCTTTGAATGTTAAATGTCGTCTTTAGTTTTTAATATTTGGACACACTTTTGACAGCCAGCATTATTGGGTGGATTAAAAAACCTAAATACAATTTCAGTGGCTGCACAGGACTACCGATGGCCAGATGTTGACTGAGACTGCCCCATCGACACATCAAGGTGCGGTGAATACAAGTATTGAAATGTTACCTTGCGTAGCCAATGATGAGGCTGCCGAACACTGTTCCGATTCCAGCTCCTGAGCCGGCCACACCCACTGTGGCGGCGCCGGCACCGATGAACTTGGCAGCGGTGTCGATGTCCCGGGAGACGGCGCTGGTCTGGAAGGAGCGGCTCAGGACGGCAGACTGACTGACGGGCAGCAGGGTCTGAGGACAGAGAGGACACACTAATGTACAGGCTGCTGAGCTGATGCAATCAATTCATTCCAATGTATCCACTGTCAGCTGTACATTACCCTGCAATATCAAAATATGATATTTGAAATAAATGATAATGGTGCCAGTATATCCACACATCTAAAAATTCCAATCAGAATAGTTTATTTATCCCTGGGTCAATAGGTTTTAGGGAGCGACCGATGTGGCTTTTTCAAGGCCGATACCGATTATTAGTCATCAAGGACACCGATATACATTTGCAGTAAAATCAGAAATCTTGGTGTCAAAATGTAGAACAACAAACTCCAACTCAACTTCTTTGAAATGCATTCAAGCATATATTATGTTTAATGAACTTTTAAACATCTTACAACTAGTTTCCTCTGTGCCCTTTTCTTTAGTGCAGCCATCTGCTATGAGTTAGAGAGAAGAAGTGGGGCTGCAGGCTGACATGCTTAACGAACAATAATACTTAATTCATTATATCAAACCAATGCCGGTCTGTCTAGCATAAAATCCCAATAAGCTGCTAGCAACTGCAACACACTAGTGCTAGCTAATGTTTGGCAAACTATTAAAAGTGAGGCTATTGAGAACCGCAGTGACGCGTCCTAAAACCCGGATGTAAACTCCTTCCGGTTCCTTCGTCAAAAACGCAATGCAATGTCTCCATACTGTAGGATCTAGGGAAATATCTGGAAATCAGGTCTGTGGTTGAGAAACATTTAAGAGACGGATCACGTTTTGTTCATCCGGATAATCTCCACATGTCTATCCTACCTTTATAATTTCGAATCATAAATCTAGTCGCAAGAAGCAAAATGCTAACGTTATGCTATAAAGGAACTACAGCTGGGTCGCTGCTTCAACGTCACGCCGACTAAGATCCATATTCAAAACTACAGAATCTAAATGGAACAAGTTGAAGTGTTTGTTGGAACACTTTAGAGGAGGCAGGGACTTGCTCTCAAGCAGAACAGAAACTAACTTAGAGGTTTACGTGTTCGGTGTAATGACGTAAAACGGCCTCCACAGCTTCTGTAGTCCTATTCAGCCACTCGGTAACAAGCATCGTTTCTCAGACACGTACACTCTTCAGAAATCACCAGCGCGGTCACTGCTGATGGTTTAATGTCGTAGAACAAACCGTGATCCGTCTCTTCAATGCGTCTCAAACGCAGACCTTATTTGGAGCTATTTTCCAAAACCCTATGGAGAAAACGCATTGCTTTTTATCGAAGGAACCGGACGTGGTAAAAATGCTAACTTACTTCCGGGTTTTAGGACGCGTCACTGCGGTTCTCTATCACAGTAGACCCAACGTTAGTCTAGCCTCACTTCTAATATGTTGCTAAACATTTGCTAGATACATGTTGGCTAGCGAATGAGCTTCACATATCAACCTGAAAAACTGTGAGGCTCCACTCGCAGCCCCTCCCCCTCTGCTGCGAGACGCTGCACGCACCCCCAACTCTGACTGACTTCCCGCGTCCCTGTGTAACTGGGAAGCTGATAGAATTGGATCAATAGATCGTGCTGTTTTTGCAGCTTCAGCATAGGGGAGAGGGATGTTTATTGAACTTCGGGTTAACACATGTATGGCTCTGCCGCTCAGCGCTGCTGCTTGCCTCAGTCTGTGTCTGCGTTCTTTCGCACCTGCCTGTCATCTGAGAAGGTCCCGCCTCTCTGGCTGGCAGCCCAGAACATCTTCCGTGTGGATTGACACTTCAGTAATAGCCTATCAGATAGCACTGTGGGCGGGACATTGCTCGTGTACAGAGAGTGGTGACTGCAGCCAGAGAAACGGCCGCATCAGTGCCAACATTTTATCAGGTTTAATTTGATAAAAAAAAAAGGCCGATACCGATAACCGGTCAAATGGAGAATATCGGCCCTGATAATCGGCCAAGCCAATAGGTTTCATGATATATGGTCCATTTAAAACTATAAATAATTGGCTGATGGTGAATTAAGTGATATTACTTAACATGTAATGCTAATTAATTGTAAGTTAATGTTAAAATGTTGATAACCTGAAACCATTAAAGGTCCCATGTCATGCTTTTCCAGTTATCACCCGTCCCCTTGTTGTTATGTAGCTTTTTCTGCATGTAAACGGTCTGCAGAGTCAAACCCTCAAAGTGCACCCTGTAGCGAGTACAACTCTAACACACCGACGACCAAATGGTCCAATCCGTGGAGCTCCTCACACTCAGCCTTATCTTTTCTCAGGCTGTGTGTGTGCTCAGGCTGAGTTCCGCGCTGTCTCACAGACCCCACGCAGCAACCAGGAAACGACCCCAGTAATCCAGCTCACACTGTCCGCTCCTCGAGCCTCAAAGGGCGGAGCAGCGAGCCCCGCAACGTCGCCCCAACACGGCACCCAGACCCCACGCAGCATTCTCATCTGTTTCTCATTACTGGTGTCATTTCCTGGTTGCTAACAAACGCCATTGTAAAACATAATCACTGATGTTCTGCTGTAACGGTGGTGGACTCATCAGAACAGAGTGGCCGAGCTGACCAATCAGAGCACATTGGGCTCACAGGGAGGGGGGGCAGGAGCTCCAACAAGCCGTGTAGGACAGAGTGAATACACAGACTATACAGAGATGCTGTGAGAAACCAATGTGAGTTTGGAACATTGAACAATATAAATCTATTCTAGTCGAACTCAACAATGGAATTATGATCAGGAGAAATGGCCATGACACGGGACCTTTTAAAACACTACATTTTTGTTCACAAGTGTTATTTAGAGATCTTTATCCAAAATCTGTAATATTCAGTCTTTTCTCAGTTATCTGATGTGGGTGAAATGACAAACTACAGGGTATAAAGTTATTTGTAAAATTATAATCTATCCAAGTGTATATTATCCGCATTACAATAAGTGGGATACAGTGCTATATTTGTTATTATTGTCCATCCCAGTACTTGGCTCAGTGTTGAGAAGACCTAGCCATTCAAAGACATCTGAGTGCAGGGGGGGGACTGACCTGCTGCTCCACTGAGGCTTCAGGTCTGTTGAAGAGGGAGACTGAAGCCGGCCGGGCGAGGATTCTGGACCCCCCACGCAGCTAGAGACAGACAAACATTTTCAATTACAAAATATTAAAACTTTACAATTTCATTTCAAACCTTTATTTAACCAGATTGGTCCCATTGAGATCATAGATCTCTTTTTCAAGGGAGACCTGCACATTGAAGTTAATAAACTAAAAGACTTGCATTCAATTATTATTTTTAGAATAGGATCATGTAAGGTATAAAATGGGCATAAACACTGCAATCCTTCTTGCATGAAGGAAAGACTTTAACATCCATAACACTGGATCCTGTCAAAAATAATGAACATCATTTAAAAAAGCAAATGTATAAAATGATACGTTTAACACGTGTTCAAGTGACTGTAACAGGTCAAAGTAAAACGGATGAACCCAGCTACAGTGATTCCATAGTGGTTCCTCAATCTGAAGAGATCTCGTTATACTGTTCTTCCATGGCATCTATCCCATAATCACTGCAGGCAATTGTGCAAAGCATTAAGCAAAACAGCTGTAGTGTTCATTTCCCATTAATAAAATGTCAGAATGAATGTCCATAATGATCACCCATAGAACTACATTAAGGTGCCCAACTGCACTGCAGTGATTTTCAGAGGGTCCTTTGACCTCCACAGCACCTCCATGACTGAGATGCCCTACATGCTGCAGGTCGACTGACAGCCACCAGCTGGGCAACTGACATACAGAGAACTGACAAAACATGGCTGTGATTCATAACTACAGTGTCCTTGAACACAACAAAGGATGCCAAAAGTTAATACAGACATGACACTGAAATGTAACATTGTGGGTTCCATGGGTAGGTTTAAATACATCCACAACATAAACTACATTACAGTTTAAAGCTTTACAACTCATTTCCCCAACACAACATGTATTGAGAACATGATTCTGGAAAGGTATAAAAGATGACTTACCACAGCTGGAGAAGTGACGAACTTGGCGCAGGCGTACATGGCTGGAAGCTGGAGAGAAAAGTAACAGTCACAAAAATTAAGCCAGTTTGAAGAATGAAACCATTCAATTAGTCATTTTAATTATATTTGTTTGAATCAAAATACAAGCATTTTCTGCTCTCCCTTCATATTAAGTGTTTTTTAGATGACAATTCCTTTCATTTGGAGTTTGACCTTTTTATTAATCACTGAATGTGTTGCTATTTTATTAATGTAGTCACTTCTAATTAATCAAGTAGTAGATACTTGTTAAAGCTGTTCAGCAATCATATATTGCACTTTCGAGATCATATAGACTGTTCACACCACCAACAGCTGCCAGACAGGTGTTACAACAATATACACATTGTAGGTGCTTAAGCAATGAGTCCCAAGGACAAATTGAATTCTTGTTCATCAGGGGACACTTCATTCTTGAAATTGTGCAGCCATGCTAAATGAACAGGGTTCAGAAGGAGGCTGCTGCTCTGTGCCATTGATGTTCTGACCTGCAGCTAAACAAAGAAGCTACCTTATGTTCACAGCTCAGGGTCAAAGGACAAACACTCATCCAAGTAGTTCTCCCATGTGAAATAAAGCAGTTCCTGGCTAAATCAGACACAATCCACAGAAGGGATATAGACTATGCCAAAGGACAAGTCAAGCAACAAGTTGATCCAGAAGAAACAGGTATGTTGCTCCTGTCCAGCTCAGACAGAGGGTTAATCCAATTGCACAGACTACTGCAAGGATCAACTCTAAATGTGCACACATGCTGCACAATGAATGGCTTTAACACTCCCACTTTCAGACGCCATTAGCTGAAACCTCGAGGAAGTTGTGAGGTAAAGTGAAAAAGGATTTGTGGAAACACTAATATATTTTACAATTGCTGCAGTGCAATAAGGCAGGTTAACTCACATTGTTATGACCCCTGCTTAGCCCTTGGTTTGGTTGTAGAGCAGTGGAAGTGGAGGAGCTAAGCTAAGTTGCTAAGCTAACCAGTTCTGCAGACTTGAAGGTCAAAAATGAGCCACATACGGTCACATTGGGCCAGGACAACCGAGGTTCAACCCCTGCTGTAATGAAACGTAACCGTGCTGTACTGCATTGGCAACGGGAGATGTGACTCCACAAGTCTCAGACAGGGATGTCCTTGTAGCAGCGGAGTGATTCGGAGCTCGGTAGGCCCAAAGTGTCAGACATTTTGCATTCAAGCCCCTGTCAACGAAGCCTGCTCGCGCTGTTCTGTGTGACCCGCGACTTGCACCAGCAGTAACGTCGCATCTGACACATGGACTGGGCAAAACCCAATTATTCTGTCTTATGGCTCCATTACATGTCACATAGGTGAATGAAGACCACACATGACTATAGCTTCAGAGCTCATTCCCACAACCAAGTCTTTGAATGGCCGACGTAGCATGCTAGCTACCAAATGTTAGCAATGACAGCTAGCTTTCCAAACAATTCCTTACTACTCGCACGGTCGATTTTTAATGCCAGAAGGAGATGCATTAACAACACAGACTACAGTTAGAACATATGAAGTGTATGAGATATGAAAGGCATATCTTACCGGTTTGTTACGGCTTTCGGAGGGTCCGGGATAATCTGCTCGAGCACACAGCGGCAGTCAATGAATGTAGGAGAGGAAAGAGTGTCACCTTGTTATTTATAAGCTCACTGTCTACGTCCTAAACGCTCATTGGTCAGAGAGAACCCTCCTTCGTTCATCATTCGCTCATCATCATGTGACAACTTTCTGTCTAGCCTATGGGGTAGAGCTTTATTGAACTACCGTGTTTTTGACTGGCAGGGAGGTTTCCTAGGGCGGGACTAAAGATCTTTCATTAATTTAATTGGACAGGATTGCCGGGAATGACGAATTTAGAAGCAACTTTTCAAAGCACATCCAGTGTCCTATGTACCTATTGGTTAGTCTATGGGAAGTCCCGCCTTAAAAAAAAGGAACTCTCTAATAATAGTTCCAACTGTCACTACCTATGACACTAGCCTCATCCCAATACCCCTCCTCGACTCCTCTTTTCCCCTCCTCCGGGGCCCTTTCTCATTTCTCGAACTCCCCTCCTCGACTCCTATCCTCGAGACTTAGTCCCGCCCACAGGAGATGCGAGCGGAGTAGCCGAGGAGTGGAGCCGAGGAGAGAGGAGGGGAAGCAGCAGGCGGTTCGAGAAATGAGAACTCCTCTCCTCTGAGCGGTCATTTTAAAGAGACGTCCATCAATGATGACAGGAGGCACAGAGACGCCCTCTGTCTGATGGACAGATGTGTTCATGACGACTTATATATTTACTTTTAATTCATTCACAGAGCGGTATAATGAGACAATAACAGGCTACAGATTCGGACACACACACACACACACACACACACACACACACACACACACACACACACACACACACACACACACACACACACACACACACACACACACACACACACACACACACACACACACACACACACACACACACACACACACACACACACACACACACACACGTATATTTGTATATACATATATACCATTTCAGAATCAAACAGAGCACTCTCTCTCATAATAACGTAGAGACTGGATATATCCCCCCTCCCTCTCCCCTCTCTGGTCGCTACAATGAGGAAAATAAATGACGGGCCAAAAGTTTTATTTACAAGTATTAAAAGTAAGCAGAGGACACCAAACCAACTGAGACATGTCTGTCCGCTGAATCTACGCACACACTGTACCACACACACCTACACCACATTATAGGTGCGTGTGTGCTCCTAAAGCATAATCAGGATACAGCCGTTTTGTATTTTATTATGTGAAGCACTAAATGGTTTTAGAAAACTATCGACTCTTTGTTTGTTATGGAAGCCTATGGAAGCCCATTTCACTGCGGTCAAGCCAGCCTCCACTTGGGAAAACACAGTCAAGCCAGCCCGCACGTGATATTGGGGTGCGCGAATATTAGAAGCATTACGGTAAAATCCCAGCTCTTACTCGGTCAATAACAAAAGCACCTATAAAAACAAACCAAACATATTAAATTAAGAAATATGTACTATATAATGTGATCAATAATTATTTAAAACAAACTACGTATAACTACCACGAGTAAATGTAAAATGTAAGGAGTTTCAAAATAAAAGTCCTTTGAAATCTCATATTGAAATCTCATATATGAGCTATCAGCCCTGTGTTTAGATAAGAATAAAACGAAATCTCTCCCTGATGCAAGACTCATCTCACTGCAGGGTGATAGAAGGACACCCCATCTACTCACCCAGAAAAAATCAGGACATTCTGATGTGGAGTTTCAAAATAAAAGACCTTTGAAATCCCATATATGAGCTATCAGCCCTGTGTTTAGATAAGAATAAAACGAAATCTCTCCCTGATGCAAGACTCATCTCACTGCAGGGTGATAGAAGGACACCCCATCTACTCACCCAGAAAAAATCAGGACATTCTGATGTGGAGTTTCAAAATAAAAGACCTTTGAAATCCCATATATGAGCTATCAGCCCCGTGTTTAGATAAGAATAAAACGAAATCTCTCCCTGATGCAAGACTCATCTCACTGCAGGGTGATAGAAGGACACCCCATCTACTCACCCAGAAAAAATCAGGACATTCTGATGTGGAGTTTCAAAATAAAAGACCTTTGAAATCCCATATATGAGCTATCAGCCCTGTGTTTAGATAAGAATAAAACGAAATCTCTCCCTGATGCAAGACTCATCTCACTGCAGGGTGATAGAAGGACAGCCCATCTACTCACCCAGAAGAAATCAGGACATTCTGATGTGGAGTTTCAAAATAAAAGACCTTTGAAATCCCATATATGAGCTATCAGCCCTGTGTTTAGATAAGAATAAAACGAAATCTCTCCCTGATCCAAGACTCATCTCACTGCAGGGTGATAGAAGGACACCCCATATACTCACCCAGAAGAAATCAGGACATTCTGATGTGGAGTTTCAAAATAAAAGACCTTTGAAATCCCATATATGAGCTATCAGCCCTGTGTTTAGATAAGAATAAAACGAAATCTCTCCCTGATGCAAGACTCATCTCACTGCAGGGTGATAGAAGGACAGCCCATCTACTCACCCAGAAGAAATCAGGACATTCTGATGTGGAGTTTCAAAATAAAAGACCTTTGAAATCCCATATATGAGCTATCAGCCCTGTGTTTAGATAAGAATAAAACGAAATCTCTCCCTGATCCAAGACTCATCTCACTGCAGGGTGATAGAAGGACACCCCATCTACTCACCCAGAAGAAATCAGGACATTCTGATGTGGATTTTCAAAATAAAAGACCTTTGAAATCCCATATATGAGCTATCAGCCCTGTGTTTAGATAAGAATAAAACGAAATCTCTCCCTGATGCAAGACTCATCTCACTGCAGGGTGATAGAAGGACAGCCCATCTACTCACCCAGAAAAAATCAGGACATTCCTCTATGTACAGAGCATAGCCCATAAAATATGTGGTCAAACAATCTAGTATTATGAATGAAGTGTGAATGAAGTGTGAATGAATTATGAGATAAAAAAGTCGAAATAATGAGATAAAAAGTCATAATAATGAGAAAAAAAGTCATAATTATGAGATAAGAAAGTCGAAATAATGAGATAGAAAGTCATAATTATGAGATAAGAAGTGCGCATGCGCTGCAGTGGCGCTGTCTTTAAAGGTCCCTCCATCACCTTGCTGCTCTCCACCATGCAAACAGCATCTAGTCATGGGCGGCGCCAGGATTTTTTTGCTGCAGTAGCTTTGCAGTTGCTATATGACAGCACGGCGTTGCTAGTTAATTTTCAAAATAAATAAACAAACAATACCAGTGGGCCAAGCACGAGCCTGTTCATATTGTAGCGTTCACCGCTATTCAAGATCACAGATCACGAGCCTTCAATGTCGAAAACGTTCTCTTTATTTTCTGGTAAACGGCCACAGCCACGCCTATACAGAACCAATCAATAGTTTTTCCTTCGCCATTCTCTGTCCTTGACTGCAGTGGCGTTTCTATATGTACAAAAGTGGTGGGGCACAAAAAACGTAGATGTCTATATATAAGCTTCTGCAGTGAGGTTCATGGCTAGTGACGCACTGGCACTGACTCTTCAGGTTTACAAATATTATATTTTGACCTAAATCAAAATATAATATTATTTTCAAAAGCTTTTTTTGTCTGATGCTTCAATTAATTTTAAACAGACAGTTCAACAGAAGGATACCCAAAACATGTAATTTTATCATTTAAATATTGAATCGTTCTCTCTTAGTAAGATCCCATTTTCAATAAAATTGCGGTCTTACCTTGACTTGAAGATTAAGTCCATTTGCCTATCCTTCTGGACAAAAATCGCTATTACTTTTTTGTAAAAGTCCTCCTTATGTTCTTGTAGTTTCAAAAGTCTATCATAAATCTAATCTAATCAATAGATTTATGATTCGAAAATTATAAAAGTAGGGTAGACATGTGGATATTATCCGGCTGAACAAAACGTTCATTTATCTAATAGGTTTGTTTCCCACAGACCTTATTTGGAGCTATTTTCTAAAATCCTATGGAGAAATCTCATTGCTTTTTTGTCGAGGGAAGCCATGCGCAGCTTACTTCCGGGTTTTAGGATGCCTCACTGCAGATCTCTCGTCTCCTCTTCACACACCACACTTTTCGCGGCACACGTACTTATAGCCAATCAGCTCTGAATGATGTGAGATGACGTATGGTGGGGATGGTAGCACTATGCCCCTATGGTCATTATTTTTTTGCCACACACATTAAATAGGAAAATATTCTGAGCATGCGCAGTGTAGTTTTTACAGTCACCATTGACTTAGACAGTAAGAGGGAGGGGCAGGATCGGGTTTTGTCCCGTATGGCTCTAAACAGCTCAATAGGCACACACTGTAGACAGGCCCGCCTTAACCTGCCATCAGGCCCTGGGGCTGATAGTTTTTGTAGGCCCCCTATTTAAACAACAAATCAAAGTCATTTATAGCTTCGGCAGGCTCTGTGATCGCACTTCTCCACTCTGCTCTACGCATGCCTGGTCCTCTCCTCCAGATGAGTGACGTATCGGGCCTCCCTCGTGTATTTGTCCGGTTGCTGTTGGCTCCCCTCCATGTAGCAACCTCCATCTCCTCCCCTCCCTCCCTCCCTCCTGTCTGTTTTTCCTCTCCCGCTAGTCCATCGCTATCAGAACCAGACGGCCTACTTGGCTCCGAGGCCCCGCGGCCGGCACCGCTACCGCTCGGCACAGAACTCATCTGTCCTTCCTCCTCATCCTGGCCTACAGGTTTAAAATAACCTGTAAGCTTCGGCATGTTTTGTAACAGCTGCTTGTCTCCAAACTCCTTTTCCCTCAACAATTTCCTTTTCGAGCGCCACTCTCAAACTTTTTCTTCTCAAACTTTTTCTCCTAAACAACCTTCATCTGTCACTCAACCACTCGCAATTTGAATAAGTCACATGTGAAACATATTCTCATTCTGATTGGCTGTTAAGTGGTGCCCACGGACTGTTACGGAGTCATCTCTGGAATCCATCGATCTGATTGATTAGCTACGGAGGGAAGATATTTTCGTTTGGATTACTGGTCTGGGGGAAGCTCACGGGTGTGTGTGTGTGCGTGCGTGCGTACGTACGTACGTACGTACGTACGTACGTACGTACGTACGTACGTGTGTTTGTGTAATTTTGCGTTTGTGTGTGTTGTGTTTGTTTCCCGGGGAAAACACTCACGAGAAACGCAAGCTGTTGTTGTGCCTGCTGTGACGTCAAGTTACTCCGTTCTCCGCTTGTAATTATGCCGAAGCTTCAAAGTTGTATTTATCATCTGAATTTGCCGAAACAATTTTAATATTCTGAAAGCCAAGACTTTGTTTATTTGAAACTAGATGAAAACAAACTGTAACGGACCCTGCCGTGTTATCTATGATTACTATACGCTTTACATTCATAATGTCAGCTGGAGGGAGGGGGGGTGAGTGGCGAGTGAGAGCTGTCATCTTCCCTTTACAAGCTTCAAAAATGTATTTATCGTGTGATTTTGGAAATAAAAGTGTCAAATTCTGAAAGCCAAGACTTTGTTTATTTAAATGTTTTTTAAAAACATCCGAAATAAAAAACTTTTTTTTTTTTTTTTTACTTTTTTTTTAAAAACTTTTTTATTGGCTCATGATAGGCCCCTGATCTCCGTAGGCCCCTGGGCTTCAGCCCAGGTCAGCCCGTGCATTAAGGCGGCCCTGACTGTAGACACTAATTAGAAGAACAGAGACTAAAACAGCAATGTACAGACGGATCAGATGATTAAACATGATCTTAAAATATATTTAATATATTTTTTAATACATTTTTTGCATTTTTTTGTAATCATTATTTTTACTTTCTGCTGACACTAGGTGGGGCTGTGCCCCACCTGCCCCTAATGACCAGTCGCCACTGATTGACTGTGATTTCAGCTGCATTCCTCTTTGGTGATCCGTTTTTCTCATTCTCATTTCTCAGTATGACTTTTCCCCACACTCGAACACAACTCCTACCGTCTCGTACTCCCTCCACACACACCGGAAAACGCACACACACACACACACCTGGAAGGGGCGGTCTCTCCCTAACTCCCACCAACAACATTGCCTAAATAACTTTACAAATCTACTAAAACTGTGCACATCTGATAACTGAAATAACTATAACTTGGACACGCTATAATATTATCCTTAATATTTACATTAAAAAAACATTCCTTTGACACTTATAACATTACTTTGCAAGGTAAGCACAACCAAAATAAGTTTGTAAAAGCAGAATTTGAACACTGTTTCTGTGCTCCTACAATATATTTTTTTACACAATAGCGATCGTTCACTGTTTCAACTGGCATGCTGTGGCATTTAACCTCATCATCATCACACACACACACACACACACACACACACACACACACACACACACACACACACACACACACACACACACACACACACACACACACACACACACACACACACACACACACACACACACACACACACACACACACACACACACACACACACACACACACACACACACACACACACACACACACAGCAGTGGTGAGGATCTCAGCCTGACACCAGAAAACATCAGCCGTTAGCTGTTAATAGTTAGCACACAGAGCTCACAGCTCCTCATATCTGTTCAGAAACTGGACAAAAGTTAAACAAGTACAAACCACAGACTGTCTATGTCATGGCGAATACAGTCGCTGGTTTATTTATGTCTGTAGGCCGTTGTTGTGAGTGTGGACGGAGTAGGCCTAGGCTATATACAACTAGCTTAGCCTGGTCGACCTGATCTTCATTCAGAAAACAAGCATTTTAAAAGTGTTTTCGCCTGCCGTCTGTCTGCAGACTTGTCAAGCATTAATTCATAGTTTTTACTAACCGGTATCAGTATATTGTTACTTCGGCATCATTTAGAAACGTGTATTACAATTTAATCACGGTAAAATATGTTCATTTTGTTGTAGTTGTAGCTCCCGAGCCAGCGCGTCTTGTTTGAAAAATGCCAGTAAACACATCTGGCAGCCGCGGTGAAACCATGGGTGAAACTCGAGCGTTTAGAGCGATGGGAGCGAACAACGACCCCTGATAGATCTCGCGAGAATGTGTATAAATATAGATACATTTTCATAACAAAACAATGGGGTTGCTAAGCCGTTGCTAGGCCAATTGTTGGAGTTGCTATAGCAACTCCAAGCTACCCCCTGGTGCCGCCCCTGCATCTAGTCCTAAATAAGGTAACTATTACAGGTGACTTTTGTAAATGTTAGATGTTACATATAGCCTATATTGCAGCTAAACTACAACAATGCAGTTCATAGCTTTGACATTACCTGTTATGAACTATAATATATATGCCTATAGTTTTGTGGTAACGTTCACGCCACTAATGACAATAGTATAGGCATACTGCTGCTGTGAGTTGCTCTAACTCTAACCCGTGAACGTTACCACAAAACCATAGGCATATATATTATAGTTCATAACAGGTAATGTCAAAGCTATGAACTGCATTGTTGTAGTTTAGCTGCAATATAGGCTATATGTAACATCTAACATTTACAAAAGTCACCTGTAATAGTTACCTTATTTAGGACTAGATGCCATTTGCATGGTGGAGAGCAGCAAGGTGATGAAGACCTTTGAAGACAGCGCCACTGCAGCGCATGCGCACAGCTTATCTCATAAGCTGACTTTTTATCTCATGATTATGACTTTTTATCTCATAATTATGACTTTTTATCTCATTATTATGATTTTTTATCTCATAATTATGACTTTTCATGGGGATTTTAAGTTGCGGAAATGGGCTTCCATAGTTTGTAGATATCTACTGAACTAAAGCAAATAAAGAGAGTAGGCCTGTTATACTGAGTGATATATATATATTTTACACACTGCTCTGCTTTCTGCACGGACCTCACAGCTGTTCTCACTGTAAACATCGCGTTGCGATGAGAGCAGTCATTGTCATTGGCTGAGATAAGTCCGTGCGTCAAGACTCTTTGGCCCATTCCCAAACCGCCCCCTACACCCTACCCCTACACCCTACCCCTACACCCTACCCCTACCCCTACCCCTACACCCTACCCCTCTGTTTGCGCGTTCACGCGGAGGGTCCGCCATATTGAGGGCTGTTCCAAAGCAATGAGTGTGGAGGGGGAGTGGGCTATCAAGCCCTCAAACAGCGAGTCTGCAGCGGTGCTGACTTGAGACCGGTCTCTACCTGACCGGAGTCACGCTGTGTGTGTCCGTCAGGAAACACGCTGTTTACAAGTAGTTCCAGCAAACATTCACTGATAAATTGCGATGTTAACAACCTCATGATAACCTCATATGTTTTTAACTTAGGATCAAACCTGTGTTTAGTCTAGAAAAAGGTAAATGTGTGCATTTTATTATAAAGTTGTGTATATTTACAGACCGTTGCAAAAACTAAGAAGCTTATAAACATCAGGTTTAAAACTAAAAGAGCTTTGAAACACAATGAAAGATGTTTGGGGTTTTATTTGAGTTATTAATTTAAACTTTTTGTCTAAGAGATGCTGATTTGAAACCGTTGTTACATACAGTTACGGCATTTCCTGTTTCTGCCGGAGAGAGGGGAGGCCGTCCCAAAGCTTGCTGCTGTGTTTACTCCCTCCATCTGACAGGAGGGAGCCTCGTTGAGCTGCGAGTGTGGCTACAGACGGAGTTCACTCCATCATGGAGGGTTAGGGTCGAGGGAGTGGTTTTGGGATTGGGCCTTAGAAACATCTCTGTTCCCGGAAATGCATCCGCGAAGGAGCCGTGGAGGACCCATCAGTGTATCCTCGGTTATAGCTCCTCCAGAAAGCCTCCTCGACGCTCGATCCTCGAAGTGCATTTAGAGAAATGAGATGTCCTTCAACATGGCGCGCTGAAATTCATTTCCGGGTCACTACCGGAGGACCGAGGAGTCGAGGAGTCGAGGAGGGGGATTTGATGAAATGAGAAAGGGCCCTGGACTTGACCCGGAAATCATTTCATTTTTCATTTCAAACCTTTATTTATACAGATAAATCCCATTGAGATCATTGATCTCTTTTTCAAGGGAGACCTGCTCAAGTAGTTCCACATGAAACATAAAAACATAAATAGAACAACAAAAGGACATCATACAGCATCATTTACATAATTATCCACATAAACAGGTACCAATAGCTTCCGATTGAGTAGCATCCAACCGAGCTTTAAAAACATTTAGTGGCACCAGATTGTTCAGTTTCCATTTAATTTGCAGACTATTCCAAGACAGAGGAGCTGCGCATCTAAAAGCTGTCCTAGCAGTGGGCACATTTAATAAAACCACAGCATTCGATCTCAGGCAGTAGCCACTTACAATTTTCCGTGAGATCAGGGAGCAGATATAAGATGGAAGTTTCCCTAACATGGCTTTGTATATAAAAATGTACCAGTGACTGAGCCTCCGTACAGTTAGTGAAAGCAAACCAGCCCTTGCATACAGGGTACAGTGATGGGTTAATGCTTTACAGTTTGTCACAAATCTCAGTGCACTGTGATACGCAGCATCTAACTTGACCAGGCAATTGGCAGGTGCATTCATATACATCAAATCACCATAGTCCAGCACAGGTCAAAAGGTCACAGAGCCTTTTCCTGGCCTCAAGCGAGAAACAGGACTTGTTCCTGAAGAAGAAACCTAGCCTAACCCTTAGCTTTTTAAGCAGGTTATTGACATGAAGTTTAAAAGTGAGACAATCATCAAGCCAGATACCAAGGTATTTGTAACAGGTAACCACTTCAAGTTTTATTCCTTGCGTAGTTACAATATCTAAAACAGGCTCTGGTGTCTTTTTAGCTTTAGAGAAGAGCATTACCTTGGTTTTCTCAACATTTAAAAGAAGCTTTAGTTCAGAGAGCTGAGTCTGAATAATGTTAAAAACAGCCTGTAATTTAACACCAGCCTCCTTAATCGAGGGACCTGCACAATACATCACGGTATCGTCCCCATAAAAATGTAAAGTAGCTTCATCCACATTATCACCTAAACTGTTGATGTAGATGGAGAATAAAAGTGGACCTAAAACAGAACCTTGGGGAACACCATTTGCAATGTTCAACCACTCAGAAGACAGCCCATCAAAATGAACACATTGGGACCTTTCAGAGAGGTAGTTCACAAACCACCCCACTGCAAGGCTGGATATGCCAATACTGAGTAGCCTCTGCGTGAAAAATGTGATGATCGACGGTGTCAAACGCTTTTGAAAGGTCAATAAATAGACCCGCACAACTCTGCTTATTATCTAAAATACTCGCCACATCATTCACCACTTTCATTGTGGCAGTGATGGTGCTGTGTTGCTTTCTGAAGCCTGACTGATGTTTAGACAGGATGTCATTTGTACATAAAAACACCTTTACTTGTTCACTCACTAAGCGTTCAAGAACCTTAGCCAGAACTGACAACTTAGAGATTGGCCTATAGTTATTTAATAAGGTGGCCTCCCCTCCTTTTAGCAAAGGCAGGACATACGCTGACTTCCACAATTTTGGAATTGTGTTTGAGCTGAGGGAGAGGTTAAAAGGAGTAGTGAGAGGTGGAGCAATAAAATCTGCAGCTATCTTTAAAAAGAAAGGTTCTACGTTGTCCGGGCCAGCCGGTTTCTTAGGATCTAACTTGGTTAAAGCTTTACGAACAACATCAACAGTAAAAGGGGTAAAACTAAAAGGGTTTTCCAACACACGTTTTTCAGAGTCACATACTGTAGTGTTCACAGAAGCAGAGTTAGTGACAGAATCAAATAGAGAACCACAGGACACAAAATGCTCATTAAAGCAATTTAGCATAGTAGCCCTGTCCGATATAGTGCCAGATGCTGTGGTAATGCACGGAGGTAGCTCATTACGGATATCACCGGTGGATAACGATTTAATGGCTTTCCAAAAATGTCCAGGATTATTCAGATTCTTTGTGGTTACTGACAGATAATACTTTGATTTAGCACTTTTGATATGTGAAGTGAAGCTATTTCTTAGCTGCCTAAAACGCAGCCATTCTACCTCTGAGCCTGATTTCCTAGCCTTTGCCCAGGCCTTGTTTCTCTCATGAAGGAGACTGGACAGATTAGCAGAAAACCAAGGATTGTCTCGTCCCTTTACTCTAAATTTACGCAGGGGTGCATGTCTATCAATGATCTCCATAAAACCAAGATAAAAATAAGACCATGCGGTTTCTACATCAGCACACAGATCGATTTTACCCCAATCAAAATCAAACAGATCATGCACAAAACCCTGCTCCACAATATATTTTATGTCTCTCTTAATGATAATGCGAGGTTTAACCTTTTGGACCTTAGTGTCCCTAATTGTGGCTACAACACAGTGATCGCTCAGATCATTTGCAAATACTCCCACAGATGAGTATTTATAGGGAACATTAGTTAAAATGAGATCAATTAGGGAGGATTTATTAGGGGACTTAATGTTATGGCGAGTAGGACTGTCAACAATCTGAGTAACATTTAAAGAGATATAAATGCTTTTAAAATCCTCTGACACTGCAGTTAACCAGTCCTAGTTAAAATCTCCAAGTAGCACTATTTCCTTGTGGTCTAGTTGTGATAAAAGATTTGCCAGTGAAGACAAGGAGTCTTTGACAGCTGAGGGGGGTCTGTAACAGCCCACGACCATGACCTGTTGACCCTTTGCCACTTCTATATTTATGGCTAAAAATTCAAATTGCTTACTGATCGATTTGGAAACTAATGTGGTTACACTGAACTTATTCTTAACATAAATGGCAACGCCACCACCTTTATTAGGCCGGTCGGTACGATACACATTATAACCATTTAAGGCAATGTCAGAGGCCAAAATAGATTTGTTTAGCCATGTTTCTGATAAAACAATGACGTCAGCGTCAGTCGAGCTCGCCCAGATACGGACAAAATCTAGTTTACCTAACAGACTGCGCACATTCAAGTGGATGAAACCCAACCCAGACCTAGCTTTAAAATCAGCAGGAGTAGCGATGTGACTACTACTACTGGGCGGACCAGGGTTAGGTTGTACATTTCCTGACAGTAATAACAACAACAACAAAAACAGGCATCTTTTCCTCTTAAACGACACACATACATTGTCATCTAATTTAGAAACACCGGAAAAGTCTGCGAGAGTGTGATTAGAGCTTAAGAAGCAGTCCTGAAGAACCATCATCGCAGGAAAACAAAAAACATATTTTGTCGAGCAGATTGTCTGTGACAAGGCAACCGGTAATTGTTTGAGCAACACATCCGAACCGTTGCAGGGGATGCCCACTGCGGGTGGCAGAAGTAGACTTCTCAGAATGACTAGAGATCTTCTCATAGTCCAAAACAGTTAACAGGCGGGGCAGAATCCCGATATGGGCCATTTTACCAGACCAGCACACAGTATCCGTGATGTTCCTGGAGCAAAATCAGCACAGCAGCAAAGGACAGGCGAAAACAGCAGCGTGGAAGCGCTCCAGTCCCTCCGTGGTATCCCCGGGGTGAAAGCAGGCCTCTGCAACAGCAGAACCAGGACAGGTGGAAAGCAGGCCCAGCGGTGGTACAATCCTCCTCCGCACAGCAGCACACGCCCGGTGGAAGCAGGCCAAGCCCGAAGCGTGGATCCACTCCGTCTCTCCGCGACGACTCCGGGGTAAAAACCTCTCCAGTACAGCCGTATTCTACAGGTGGGAGCAGGCCTCCGTACATCGCAGATCTCAGGCAGCAACAGGTGGAGCCGCTCCGTCTCTTCACGACGAGCAGGCCTCCGTAAATCGCAGATCGCATGCAGCAACAGGTGGAGCCGCTCCGTCTCTTCGCGAGGTCTCCGGAGGAAAAACACCTCAGAACAGCCGTACTCGACAGGTGGGAGTAGGCCTCCGCAGATCGCAGACAACTAAAACTACTACTTGTATAAGCAGGGATGGCTAAAAGTTTGTAAGCAGGAGAGCTAGATGCTAACAGATGCTAGATGCTAACAGATGCCAGATGCTAACAGGTAAGTGCGAGCCTGTAGAAATTGCGACTGCCTCCAATGACAGCGTAGGAAGAGAAAATCGATCAAGACACGCCATGTTGAAGGACGTCCCAATAGCTGAAATGCACACGGAGGAGTCGAGGAAGGGTGAGGGAGGAGGGGTGCGGGAGGAGTCGAAAGGGAGGATACCAAGCCCCCAGGAAGTGCGCCGGACTCAGATGAAAATATTCGTGGTGGCCAAACGGCGGTACTACACTTCCGTTTGGTTGCCATGCCCGGAATCACTTTTTCCCATTGACTTACATGGAGAAAGAGTGGTCTGTAACTCGTTGGATAATTATTTTTAAACTAAATAAACAACCCAGTATGAACACTTGTATAGCCCTTTTTAAAAACATTCGTTCCTCAAGTTGTAAAAATGTGCTTAATGTTATTCTGAGAGTTATTTCCCTCTGCATTATGAACGCGCATCTAACCCACGGGACCGCACCTGGACCGCGCCGCCCGGCACGTTCATGTTACGTGTTCAGCATGGTCCCAACCAGAGCCCTAGAGATACTAACGGCCCGTCCACACTACAGCTTCAAAAAAAGCTTGGAGCTGGGCGCGTCTGAAGCTCGACCAACAACCAATCACATGAATCTCCCGCCCCTGACACACAAGCAGCGGTTTGATTGGCTAGAGCTTGTACTGGCATATGATTTGATTGGCTGGTGCTGGCTACGTTCAACTTCTGACGCCGGAGACGCCGGTGACGGACCGCTATTCTACCCACAATTCAGTTCGGCGAAAAGCGAGGCAACGTGACGTCACCCCATTCAAAGTGAATGGGCAGACGCGTTAAACCGTAATAGCCCGTCCACACAGCGGCGTGCGTTGAAGCTTCCAACGCTTCTGCCCATTCACTTTGAATGGGGTGACGTCACTTTTAGCCGAACTGCATTTTGGAAAGCGACGTGGAGCGTTGCTGGCGTTGCTCTCTTCAAAAGTTGAGCAATGTTCAACTTTTGACGCCTCGGCAGAAGCGTCAGCCAATCGAATCATATGCCAGTACAAGCTCTAGCCAATCAAACCCCTGCTTGTGTGTCAGGGGCGGGAGATTCATGTGATTGGTTGTTGGTCGAGTGTCAGACACGCCCGCCGGCAAGCGTCAACGCACGCCGCTGTCTGGACGGGCCGTAAGAGTTACGACACTCCTATAGACCTCCGTTGTAAAAAATGGCGGCGCCTACTTCCGGGGTATGGACATCGAAATAGTTCCAAATATTGTCATTTGGGCGTTGGACCTCATTCACCTACATTACGGCGCGTCGATTAGTTCCAGAGGTAAGTTGCTGAAATATCGAACTCTTTTGAATTGTCAACTGTCTATATTGTATCAGAGGCCCTTTATGATGCTTATACTGGTCTTCATTTGTATATGCACAGCGTAATTATCTATATTTTATCTTGGTTGTTCCAACCAATTTTGCTAGCATTGCCTGCTAGTTAGGTAGCGCGACTTCGTCAGCTTTGATTTGAAGGTAAGATTTCAGTAATGAATCGCTAGCAGCTTATATATCAATGATGCTGGGTAACTAACAAGCAGGATTTAGATTGATTATGTGTTTTTATTGTTATTTTGGTTTTTATCTGCTGAACCTGACCGTGTCAGCCATCCTTACTCGGCTTTTTCTGTATGATATGACTTAACTGCTAGCACTAGTAGAAATGAGGTGGCGTTTGTGATAAATATTTCATTTAATATTTCATTGAATTTTGGGATATACTAACATTTCATTATGTGACATGTTGACTGTACTTAGTTTTTTGTTGTACTGTTCCGTGTTAACTCATCTGTACTGTACAACTAGCGCTACCTTTTAATGTTTGATGGCATGCTAGGATAGATTCCTTTGTATTGTAATATACACACTAGTTTAATGATTGTTCTTCAAATGTATTATTCAGTCTTAAAAAAATAATAGCCTACTGAATAGGCTACTCTACAGCAGTGAATGAAGGATGAGCCTAAAACATGGTCATGCATCCAAAATGTTTATTTTGAACAAAATAAACACTAATTAAAAATAATTAGCACTTTTTTTTATTCAGCCTCATATGTCAGCCATGGCTGTTGCTGCTGCTGCTGGCGGAGGCTGCTGCTGCTACTGGCGGAGGCTGCTGCTGCTGAAGGAGGGTGCTGCTGCTGGAGGAGGGTGCTGCTGCTGCTGCTGGCGGAGGCTGCTGCTGCTACTGGCGGAGGCTGCTGCTGCTGAAGGAGGGTGCTGCTGCTGGAGGGTGCTGCTGCTGAAGGAGGCTGGTGCTGGCAACGGCTGCAGGTGATGACTGCTGAAAGAAGAGGAGGCTGGAGGCTGCTGACGGTGGACCGGGAATGGAGATGCCAAGTACATCGTTGGCAACGAGTAAGGTGTTTGTTAGTGGCCTAGATGTTATGACCTTCGGTGCAGAGGTCTGTTGGGTCTTCTTTGCCTTCTTACTCTGACTCTTGCTGCCAAGATACCCTTTATGTTTATCCTTCCTCTCAGCCCTGATGCACTTTGATGCAATCCTTAACCTCAGCCTGATGTATATTGAGAGGATTTTTTTCTTCAGGTCATGGCATGAGGGAAGGTTGCTGTCCAGCAACATGGCTTCTTGTTCCAGCTGTGACACTGCATTTGAGGACTCCATGAGGGAATCGCTCGTCCTCACACGGAACAGCTGCTCCACGTTCTGAACACGGGTGAAAACCTCATCAGATGGACGGTAATCTGGCTCTAATTTGGTCTGTGTTGAAGATTTTTTAAACTTTAGATTCATCAATTTTTTTAATGCCGAATTAATCCTTTTCTAGTTTACCAGAGCCCTCTCTGCTCTCTTTCTTAGTCATCTCTCCCTTCTCAGTTGCCTCATTAGATCCTCCACATGAGCCCGGTCACAACTGGCCCTTGGCAGTCTGGTCCCTGGAGCACCTGACCCTGGCAAACTGGCCTCTTCATAGCTGACCCCTGACTGACAGGCTCCTGGCACACTGATCTCTGGTAAGGTGGCCTCTTGATTGTCGGCCCCTAACATACTGGCCCCTGGCAGTCCGCTGACATCTGTCTCACTCTGTCTGTGATGTCCCTTTCATTCCCTTGGAACTCCACCTCAATATCTCCCTGAAACAATTTCCCCACGGGGATTAATAAAGTATATCAAAATCAAAACATCTCTGTAACAATAACAAGGCAATCTTGCTGTTATATGTGTATGCTGCCTTTACATGTGCACCTATTGTCATTTAAGGGTACACTATACTCCTACAGTATAGTGACATTCATCTAAGTTCGTCTATTGGCAAATTTTAAAGTATGAAGAAATCTGTATTATCTACATGTGGTATATGAGTCTTCAGAGAATCCCTGAACCCTGGTAGCTTTGAAGCTGTATAATCTGAAGGTTGCATTAGGAGTGTAGTCTATCCTTGAATTATATAACATGGGAAACATTGTTAGCTTCATATATCATACCAATGTTTGATGTGCCATAATAGGTGTGGTCATCATTCCTGACATTAACAGCTGGAGGCATACTCCTTGACTGTTGTTGTCTGTTGACCATTGCCATCCATCTCTTCCTTCGCTCTACGTCCTTAGGGAAGCCATACATCCAGAACACCTTCTCGGATCGATTAGAGCATCCAAATGCTGCACATCCAACCATATTTTTTTGCTAAATTGGATTTTTTTTAGATCTCGTGTTATCACTTTTCTAAAAAACGTCCAATTTAGCAAAAAAACACTGTGTTTGTATAAATAGTTGTTTGTAAATATTTGTAAAATGCCCCCCCCCCCCCCACAATTGTTGTTCGCACAATTATGCTTCTGTTTTTCACTTTTTGGTGTCCATTGTTCAGCCACTGTATTGGTAAGCAACCATTTGTTTTGGCCAAAATGTGTTATTCACACTCCTGACTCCAGTTTGATGTGCTGCACTCTCCTCTGAGTGGTCCTGAGGTCAGGCAGAGGTCATGGCTTGGAAGGTTTTATATCCTGTAGTGCCTCAACAGAACCTAATATGAATTGCTTTTTTCAGTTTCTCTTTTTTTTGTATTGTCTCCTTGCTGGATCACCTCCCCCTGGCAAAGTGGCCTCGTTATTTTTATTTTTATTGTTGACAAACCTGTTTTTGTTGCTCTGTTGAACCATGGTTCAACAGGAGCTTCTGTAAATAGTTTGAATATTTATCATAGTAATCATTTTCAGTCTCCCACTCTGTCTCAATTTAATTTATCGTTTCTTTGCCCCACCATATGTTTTGTTGTCCAAGGGCACTAATTTGGTCTGTGTTGAAGATTGTTTTACACTTTAGATTAATCAAATTGTGTTTTTTGGCTGAATTAATCTTTTTCTGTTGAACCCTAACCCTCTTTGTTCTCCTTCTCATTCATTTTACTTTGTTTTGTTCTAACACACATCACTTTTTCCATACACTGTTCTTAATACTTGTGTGAGGAAGCGCACACACTCCCTCACAAACATGTTGGTCTTAACTATTTGTTTGTTAAGAAAGGGAGTACATGTTTTTTCTGAGTTGCCTTTATTTCAGTTAAAGTTATAAAAACAGTTTACATAGACAAACTAATAAAATGCATCTAAATTCGTTTGTCAGTCTGTAAAACACACAAGCACCAAGTAATCACCATTTCCTTTGTTCAGACCTGGAGGCCATCTTGTCCCAGTGCTCAAAGGGGGAGCACGCCTCCAAAGTACTCCTTATATGTGCCGTATGAGTAGGCGGAGTCTTGGACGCGATTGGTCAGGAAATGTGTGATTTTATGAGTGTCAATTAAGTTAAAAACTATCCGTTTTAAGCAGACCTTGTTGTTCTTGAAGATATCATATTTATGGCGATGCAATAATGAATTTACTTAAGCCTTTAGGGTTTTATTAAAGGTAGACAACAGTGTTTAATTTTGTATTTAAGCCTTCACTCCGCTTTTAGAACCATGACCTGATTGGCCAGGTTGGAGTGGGAAGGCGGGCCGTCTCCTATAAATGTGGTTGGGAAGAGAGGGGAAGGGCATTCGTTTTTGTTCCTTGCTGGTGAATGCAGCACCAGGCATGCAGTTTGTGTTTCTGTGGAATAATGTGGAAGGCTAAGAATAAAACGCCTGTTTATTTTTGCAAGAAAACCCTCTCTCCACGTATCGTTCTTTCACCTGCACCTCACATCGTAACAATTGGTGGCAGTGGTGGGATATTTAAACGCCTGTGAGGAGTCTTAGAGGACAGAGTGACTAAATGAGAGGTGGACGTGGAAGAGGTCGTCAGGCAAGGGCCACAGCCTTGCCAGACATGGAGGAAGAAAAAAGACGAGGGACAATGGAAGAAGAATCTCCACTTGAGGGAGCCGTGGCAGCTGAAAGTGAAGAAGATGAAGAAGAGCTGGTGGTTCGCCCCAAGTGTTTACAGCCCATACTGGGGGTGAGGAACTCGCTACAGTAAGCTTCATGGAAGAAATTAGAGAGTTTGTGCACAGGTCTAAGCAGACTGAGGCAATACTTTTTGAACAGATGAAACAATTAAGAAGTGACATGGTTTCAAAGTCAAGGCAGGACTCAGAAGTATACTATGACCCTGTTCAACAGCATCCCTATGCAATGCGTGCTGATAATCCAAGGCTACAAGCTGAAACCTCGACACACCTGCTAAAAGGTGAGCCACATGGAAAATTCAAGCCACTTCAAACTAGCAGGCCTGCCTCCTTATCCGATTGGCCTGTCCAGCCTCTGCAGAATATTGATCCACCAATCCGGACAGCAAGGCCCTATGTAAGTGAGCCAAGGATACCTGACTTCAAAGAAGGTGAAGACCCAGAAAGTTTTTTTGTTCGGTTTGAACGGATGGCCAGAACATGGGGGTGGCAGCCATTTGAATGGGCCGCCAGAGTAGTAACCTTGTTGACAGGAAGAGCTCTTGAGGCCTATGCTGGAATGGATGAGGAACAGTCAGAGTCATATGAAGCAGTTAAAGCAGCAGTGTTAATGAAGTTTAATGTGACTGAAGAGACTTACAGACAGCGGTTCCGGAGCACCATTTTGCCAGTGGGAGAGACTGTAAGAGAAACCTACAACCGTATTAAGGGGCTTTACAAAAGATGGATGAGACCGAACAGCCGTACTAAGGAGGAGATTGGAGAGACTATCGTTTTGGAGCAGTACCTCCGTGTGCTTCAACCAGACGTCCGCACCTGGGTCAAGGAGCACAATCCCCAGACTGGGGAGGAAGCGGCAGATCTGGCAGAACGGTATGCAGCGGCCCACAGGGAACCTTCAAAGAAAAGAGTGACTGTTGGGAAGCCAAGGTTTGGGGAGAGCAAACCTCACACTTGGCCAACTGTTGAGAGCGTGGACACTGGGGTTGGTAAGAAACCTGCATATCCAAACTTAAAAACGAACTTTATATGTTACTACTGTCAGCAACCTGGTCACAAGGCTTCATTAAGAAAGTCTAAGTCGGTTGAGATGTGTTCAGTACCTCGTGCAGAAAGTGTGGACCATGCTAATGTTACTGATAGTGGAATTGTTCCACATAGACATGTAGTAGATGTCACTGTAAATGGTCAAGCAGTGAAAGCCCTAGCTGACACTGGTAGTTCACAAACCTTGGTGAAGTCCAGCTTACTTAGCAATGCAATAGCTGATTTTGATGGCAGGGTAAATATCACATGTGTTCATGGTTGTAAAAAAGATTACCCAACTGCAGATGTTATCATTGAGGTTGAAGGGCAATCCTTTATGCTAACTGTTGGTGTGCTAGAGCACCTAGCTTATGACGTGATCCTTGGAGATGATTTGCCAATCTTAGACCACTTGGTACAGCAAAACTCACTAGCGTACTCCTATGTAGCTACGCGCTCTATGACTAAGGGGTTAGAACCTTTACCAGATGCAGATGATAGTTTGTGTGAAGGGGGTGAAAAGCTTAAGAAAACAAGGCGACAGCGCCGTCAAGAGAAAAACAGAAATCACGATAAGGCTAAATGCCCTGAGCCTACTCTCCCTGTAACTCCCCTCATAGAGCCTCAATGGCAAATCCCAGGGGGGCTGAAAAATCTAATTGGGGATCCCTTAATCATAAAAGACAACCTTTTGTATTTGGCAGACATAGAGAAACCTAGGCTAGTCATTCCTAAAGAGTTTCGCCAAGTCATCCTGCATGTGGGTCATACTGTGCCATGGGCTGGGCATCTGGGGCAGGCAAAAACGTATGACCGCATTGCTCAGCGTTTCTATTGGCCAGGATTATACAGAGAGGTAATTGATTACTGTAAAACGTGTCAGGTAGTGGCTCCTACCAAACTTTCAAACAGAGCCCCTCTACAACTAGTGCTGCGTACCTGGACTCACATTCAGGTTCAGGTCCGGACTCAAGTCCAGAGGTTCAGGTTCAGGTCCGGACTTATAAGTCCGGACCTGAACCCATGGCTTGTGTCAAGTTGTGTGACTAAAGTGAACTTATTGTGAGCTAATTATCAATTGAAAATTAACTCATAATCAACTCAAATTCAAACTCGTCAGGTGTATTGTGCTCCCTTCCAACTTGTGTCTACATTTATCTACAAAGTACAAATGTAAAAAAATATTTTTTGCCACTTAGTCTACAAATGACTTATGACAGCAACTACAGTGAACTACTACAAAGTGCAAACATTTATTTCATTTACCAAACTAAAGTAACCAAACAGTCCCTGAGCTGACTGAGCCTAAATCCCTAAAACGTTGCTGAAAGGTAGAGTGTAGAGTAGACCATACGCATTACACTGTTACACACCTACTATACAGTATAGGCTACACTGTAGTGACTGTACAGTCAGAGTGTACTGTACTGTCTGTACACCATGTCTTTTCTACAACTCTACATGTGTACATTATACAGTACATACTACATACATAGTGATGTACATACTGTTAGAAATTAAAATCAATGTTGATATGGCGTAATTTTGAATTAAATACACTATTTAATTTAAATCAATTTTATTCTGAAAAAACCGGAAGTTCACACTTAACTTAATACTTTTATTCTGAAAAGTCTTCACTTCCGGTTAGCATTAGCATGTGGCGAAATGCTACGTTTTCAAACCGTGAATCGAAGGTGAAATGACATGTGATGTTGTACACTGAGCACACTGGGATTAGCACTCATTTATTGCCGCTGAATAACGTTTATCAGGGAATGTTTAAATAACCACAGACACCAGAATATACGTAAGTGCTAGTTTTTTTGCGAGTCCAAGTACCGGTTCCCAACGTTCCGGTTTTAACCGGACTTGAACCGAAACTTTTTACAAGTCCAGTACCGGTTCGGCGTACCGGTACGCAGCACTATCTACAACCATTACCAATAATGAGTGTACCTTATGAAAGAATAGCCATGGATATAATTAGTCCTCTGCCAAAAAGTAGCAAGGGTCACAGGTTTGCCCTGGTTATTTGTGACTACGCCACCAGATATCCAGATGTCTATCCATTGCGTTCCATTCAGGTCAAACATATAGTGCAGTGTTTAGTAGAGCTATTCTCTAGAGTGGGCATCCCTAAAGAGATCTTAACAGATCAAGGTACCAACTTTATGTCCCATCTGATGAAGTCACTGTACTCGCAACTTGGGGTTAAAGGGATCAGAACAACTCCATACCACCCTGAAACTGATGGTCTGGTAGAACGTTTTAATGGTACACTGAAACAAATGTTGAGAAAATGTATTGATGATACTGGCAAAGATTGGGATAAATGGTTGCCATTCCTTTTGTTTGCATACAGAGAAGTGCCACAGGCTTCAACTGGTTTCTCCCCTTTTGAGTTGTTATATGGCAGACAGGTCAGAGGCCCTTTGGACGTGCTGAAGGAGAACTGGGTGGCTGGTGAGGCAGTGGCAACAACAACCAACAGCATCATCTCTTACATTCTGCAGATGAGAGACAAACTGGACAGTTACAGAGAAACGGTCAAAGAACACATGCATGAAGCTCAACATAAGCAGAAGGTGTGGTACGACAAACGTGCTCGAGAAAGAGAGCTGAAAGCTGGCCAGAAAGTCTTGATACTGCTCCCTACAGGGCCAAGTAAGTTACTAGCCAAGTGGCAAGGCCCTTATACAGTAACCCGAAAGGCAGGCCCTGTGACCTATGAAATTCTCTGTCCTGATAAAAGAAAGTGCAAACAGTTGTTGCATGTAAACCTTTTAAAAGAATATCATGACAAGAAAAACCAGAAGGCAGGTAGAGAACATGTTCTGATGATCCAAGATGTCCAGCTGGAAGAAGAGGATGCGTTGGAAACAGAGGAGGCTGACATGGTGCCGCACAGAGAGAAGTGTAAACCCCAGGCCCCTCCGGAGCATCTGAGTTTGGATCAGGGGCAGCAACTGGGTGAGCTTAAACAATCTTTCCCAGCATTGTTCTCAGAAAAACCTGGACGCACTGATGTGATAAAGCATAACATTATATTGAAGGACACTAAACCTGTTCGCCTGAGGCCTTACAGGATTCCTGAAAGAATGATGGAACCACTGAGGAAGGAGGTGGAGTTGATGTTGGACATGGGAGTCATTGAACCATCTAGAAGTGAGTGGTCAAATCCTATAGTGCTTGTTCCTAAGAAAAACACCACTGAACCTCGATTCTGCTCGGACATGAGGAAGCTGAACAGCATTTCCTGTTTTGATTCATACCCAATGCCGCGTATTGACGAGCTACTGGAGAAGTTGGGGAAAGCTAAGTACATCACAGCTTTAGACCTCTGTAAAGGTTACTGGCAGGTGCCTCTTGAGCCAGCCTGCAAAGAGTATACAGCTTTTCAGATTCCAGGAATGGGTTTGTTTCATTACACTGTACTACCCTTTGGTCTTCATGGAGCGCCTGCAACCTTTCAAAGATTAATGGACATTGTTCTTAATGATTGTACCAGGTTTGCAGCAGCCTACCTAGATGATGTGGTAATCTACAGTGAATCCTGGGCAGAACATCTGCAGCATCTTAAAGCTGTGTTGGGCAAGATACAGGGAGCCGGGCTGACCCTGAATGCCAACAAGTGTTCCTGGGCTCAAGAGGAGGTGAAATACCTTGGATACCTGGTTGGACGTGGGCAAGTACGACCACAAGTGGAGAAGGTAAAGGCCATACAGGTAATACCCAGACCCCAGACAAAGAAGCAAGTGAGGTCCTTTTTAGGCCTGGTGGGGTGGTACAGAAGGTTTATTCCCCACTTTGCTACATTAGCTGCCCCACTTACTGATCTAACAAAAAAATCTCCCACTAAAGTGGTGTGGAATGATGAGTGTGAAAATGCCTTCCAGGCATTAAAGAGGCAGATCTGTCAAGCTCCTGTGTTGCAGAGCCCGGACTTCACAAAACAATTTCTTGTACAAGTTGATGCCTCTGGTGTTGGACTAGGAGCAGTGCTAGCCCAAGGAGAGCCTGGCGAAGAGAAGCCTATACTGTTCCTGAGTAAGAAACTGTTTGACCAGGGAAAAAAAGTACTCTACGGTGGAAAGAGAGGGACTGGCTATAAAGTGGGCTATAGATTCATTGAGGTATTACCTTCTTGGAAGAGAGTTTGTGTTGCAGACAGACCACAGACCTTTGAAGTGGATGCAATCTAAGCAGCATCAGAATGCAAGGATTCTACGTTGGTGCCTAGCCCTCCAGCCATACCAGTTCACCATACAGTATTGTCCCGGTAAGAACAATCTTATCGCTGACTATCTTTCTCGTTTGCCTGACCTGTGCAAGCCAGAGGGGGAGGAGGTGTGAAATGTGAGGAAGCGCACACACTCCCTCACTAACATGTTGGTCTTAACTATTTGTTTGTTAAGAAAGGTAGTACATGTTTTTTCTGAGTTGCCTTTATTTCAGTTAAAGTTATAAAAACAGTTTACATAGACAAACTAATAAAATGCATCTAAATTCGTTTGTCAGTCTGTAAAACACACAAGCACCAAGTAATCACCATTTCCTTTGTTCAGAGCATGAGTAGGCGGAGTCTTGGACGCGATTGGTCAGGAAATGTGTGATTTTATGAGTGTCAATTAAGTTAAAAACTATCCGTTTTAAGCAGACCTTGTTGTTCTTGAAGATATCATATTTATGCGATGCAATAATGAATTTACTTAAGCCTTTAGGGTTTTATTAAAGGTAGACAACAGTGTTTAATTTTGTATTTAAGCCTTCACTCCGCTTTTAGAACCATGACCTGATTGGCCAGGTTGGAGTGGGAAGGCGGGCCGTCTCCTATAAATGTGGTTGGGAAGAGAGGGGAAGGGCATTCGTTTTTGTTCCTTGCTGGTGAATGCAGCACCAGGCATGCAGTTTGTGTTTCTGTGGAATAATGTGGAAGGCTAAGAATAAAACGCCTGTTTATTTTTGCAAGAAAACCCTCTCTCCACGTATCGTTCTTTCACCTGCACCTCACATCGTAACAACTTGTTCACACATGTGTTCGTCCCTTTTACTTTGTTCTTCCTGTTGTTCTTGTTCAAACACATATATCAATTGTTCATCCACTGTTGTGGTAAAATGATATTCATAGTCTTAACATGATCATGCTACCCATGCTAACATGAACACAAGCGTTTCCCTCCAAAAATGTAAAACGTATCTAAGTAATAGGCTACCAAGCTTTCCGTTGTCACCCTGCCTCTCCAAATGCAAAACTGTCAATAAAAAGTATGCAATAATGCAATTACAGCTGAAAAAGTACTTGGGTGTGTTTTTTTTATATATGTACCATTCAATAACGCAATCGCTACTGTCTGTCTGTCCCATAGAAGAACATGACAGCGCAGCGCAACTATACTACGGACGTGACTGCCCTGGCAGTGACAGCAACATAGCCTGCTTGTGCTACCACACTTTCCCCTCAAAATATCGTTAAATAACGAAACTTGTAAATAGTGCCAATCCATACAAAGTGTAACCACATCATGTAAATATGAAAGCAATCTTTAAAAAAATAACAGCGTTGGTTTAATCTATGACTATTCAAGGTTGCCAACTCTCACGCATATGGCGTGTGACACATGCTTTCACTCTCAATCTCACGCTCTCACGCTGCCCAAACTATTCTCACGCCAAAAACAAGAATACCGAAGACTAGAAACGGTTTTGAAAACTTTTGTCAGGTAGTGATCGTCTTCTCAATAGAACATCTTTGATAATGTCTTCTGGCCAATCAGAATCAAGATAACGGCGTGGTGTTGTTGCAGGAAGTCCCGACGGAGAATACTTTTGCTGTAGTACATCTCTATATACATCGATACAACATTACGTGTTGATAGAAATCAACACGTAATGAAATAAGACCCCACGGTTTGATGATTGTGGGCTGTCTTTCATGTTGACACACAGAACAATGGGGGCTATCAAACCTTATCCACAATAGCCGCGTTCACACTGCGGTACTTTTCCCACAAAGGTTCATGCGATTTTAGTTCATGCGAACTCTTTAGTTCGCATGAACTAAGTACAGATCGCGTTCACACCAGAAAAAGTCCCTGGGGGTGGATTAGGCAAATGAAGCCGCTGACCTCACTTCTTCTTCTTCTGCTTTGGGTTTACTGGCAGGCCGCAACCCACTTCACGGCGTATACTGCCGCCCAAAGTCACCGGCCGGAAGTCCCCGGAGTTGGGGACTGGCTTCAGTAGAAGCTGCTGGGAGTCCCAGCAGCTTCTACTGAAGCCTTCCGAGTAAATCGCCAGAACGCCGACACCTCCTCATCTCCACCGCTCCCATGTTTTATTTTGTGTTGCCATAAGTTAGTCTCTCTGCGCTGGGCTAATGCTAATGCTAATAATGCTAATGCGAGGATAATAAAATGGCGGCTTCACAAAACTTTTTAGGAGTTTTACGGGGCGTGGTTTGCAATTCGCCCAGCCAATAGGAATATAGCTCTTTTCTCAAAAAAGAGCCGCTCGAAAGTCCCTGCTTTCTAGCGGGGACTTTCGAGGGGGTAAAAAGGTTCGCATGAACTACTTTTAGTACCGGCTCTTTTTGGTGTGAACGCGATCATGAACTAAGTTCGCATGAACCTTTGTGGGAAAAGTACCGCAGTGTGAACGCGGCTAATGTAAAGTAATTAACACAGCTTCTTCCCTCTTCTCTCTGTGAGGAGCAGCAGGTTCAACTTTAAGAACAAAGTAACAAAAAACAAAAATGGCATTCATTTGTTTAAATATGTCGTGTAGTAATAGATGTATTTATTTTTCTTCTCAAGAGAGTACCAGAATGTGTATTTTGTGTTAGTATTTCAAAAAATCTCCTGGGGGAGAATCCCCCTACAGGGGTTGGGCTTTCAGCATGTCAACTCTTTCACCCGTGGGTAAATTGCAGGATTGGCTCCAGGTCGCCGTTTTTATTTACTACAAGACAAATGTGCCTTTTTATTTCATACAGTTCAATTTGGATTGAGACAGGGAAATAATCTAAACCTCACGCGTGGCGTTTCACTGTCAAGGGGAGCGTGTATGTAATTACATTGCAAATACTGACTTCACCCCACCACTGTATGGGTTAGCCCTACCATAGATTACCCAACAAAAATACTCTCTGGCAACTGCCGACCCGTATTGCGCATACGCAGATCTAAGATCCAGTAGAAATGATAAAAAAAGTAAAAGTCTGTGTCAGTAAAAGAGTGTGTTAATTAATATGTTTGGCAGTTTGGAGTAAGTCTGTAGATTTATTTGTGTGTGTGTTTCATGTATAGGCCTCTCACGATAATTAATTTTGTTGGATACATTTTCCAGGAAATTATTGCGATAAACGATAATATTGTCGGCACCGTTGTATGACCATTTTAGACCCCTGACATAATGATAATATATAATAATAATTGAAGTACATACTTTCGAACTGCTAGTCACATCCTCATGTAAATGGAAATGTATCGAGTTCATTTTTATTTATCGTACGATAAGTCAATTAATTGCTTATCGCGACAGGCACACAATAAAACAGTGGAAACAAACATCTGTTTGACTTTCATTAGTGAATGAAACGTTGTGCCCTTTATAGTCTGTGTCCAATTTTGTGTATTTGTATATATTGTATATATATATCCTATATCCTATATATATGCTAAGGTCCCGCTGCTGACACGATAGCAGTCATTTAGTGCGCATATGTGTAATTAAACCCATGATATCAAAATCTCACTCCAGCCAGGTACCCAAAGTTGGCAACCCTGACTATTTTGACCATGTTTGTGCTGTTGCCACGGAAGTGCGTTTGGAACTATCCCGGCATACACAATACGCGTCACCATCACAAAGATGTCCGTCACGTTAGCAAATTTCACCTGTTTCTTTCAGAATGAGGCCAAAAGTATAAAACGAGGTGAAAATCACTACAAGTCTGGGCATGTTGAGAGCTGTACATACACGAAAGGGGAGTTAGTCGGTTCTGTAAGAGCAGCGGGACCGGCTTTACAAGGTTTCGGTGAGTAATATGAGTGCAATGTTTAACGTTAATGTCAGCTAGCTAACAAGGTACACTAACGTGTTTTTGTTTTAGCAACTAGTTTTCTCCTTAAGAACTTCGTGGTCTCTGTGTATGCTGTGTGGATAACATTAGTGTTCACAAGAACAAGATACACTCCCGTGTTTTGTTTTAGTTGCTCTTCAGATTGAAGTGGCCAGTTTTATATTGACTATACTGTATGTGTGATCTCCTTTTACATCTCGTTGTGTCATTTGAGTTTATTTGCTGTGTGTAGATTCAAGGTGTTTGGTTATCTAGGCACAGCTGTGTGTGACTCCCTCTGGTACACTGGTATGTGTTTTCCTAATGTAGAGAGCATTGATTAATTAATAAACTACACACTGAGTCTAGATCCTGACCAAATCCTTTTTTTTTTTCATCAAATGTTTTTAAAAAATGTATTCATACACATTTAGAAAAGTACAATGTACAATCACAACCAATAGAACACAAATTACAAAAAATACAAAAAAAACAAACAATAACAACACTCAGACAAGAGGACAAAACTATGGAAAAATAAACGCTCCCACCCCCAGATCCGGACCATCCTTGTATTATTGCTCATTCAATCTATTATAGCATGCTAACAAATGGTACTTACTTTATTTTTACAGATCTACATGGGAGACGATGGCGTGATGCAGAGCGCTGTCTGTGATTGTGCACGGGGGATGTACAAAGGCAGCCACGCTGCAGCATTGGCAATATTTGCCATGTGGCAGATCAGCTCCACAGATGTTGAGTGTCAGTGGAGGAAGCCTGGCACTTCAAAAGTAGTCCAGCCGGTGTCTCAACTCTACCAACAGCGAGAGGAGACATCCAACCCACTGGCCAGAGACATCGCCACTGAGGATGTAGACTGGTTCAGGTCTGCACCGAGGGGCGCACAGTGTGGCATGGCATGGCTTTTGTCACCTGAGCCAGAGCCGCGGCCTCAACATCAGGCCATTGTTACCGTGCCGGAGCTGGTGAAGGAGCATGGGGGTCGGGGGCTTGAGGCAAATGTTGCCTCAATGCGACTGAGCAGAGACCAGCAAGCTGCCATCCAGACAGCCACCGTAGGACAGCGGACAAATCCTCAGTGGCAGTTACACAGGCGGGGCAGGTTGACAGCCAGCAATGTTGGTGCTGTGCTGCGGTCGGGACTTTCATCCACTCCATACGCGTCCCTCATGCAGAGGGTGCTTGGGGGGTACAACTTGGATGGAGTCATGGCTGTCAACTGGGGGGTTGTAAACGAGGCCGAAGGCTTTTGTGCAGGCCTATCAGGTGACAGTGTTAGAGTCTGGTCTCTTTGGGAGCATCACCCGATTGACTTGTGCAGCCATCTGCCCTGCTGGAGGTGAAGTGTCCACACAGCCAGAGTAACATGACCATCGCGGAGGCAGTCCAGTTACCATCCTTCTGTCTCCGTGAGGAGGGTGGGTCATATAGTCTCAAGGAGAATCACCCATACTGGCACCAGGTCCAAGGGCAGCTGCACATCACAGACCGGAGTCTCTGCTACTTTGTTGTGTGGACCACGAAGGAGGCGATCATCATCCCCATCCCCAAAGACCCTGCATGGCATGGAAATCTCCTCCTCCTGGAGAACTTCTACACCCAGCATATGCTCCCTGTGTTGGCCAGTAGAGAGGAGGACATTTAAATAAACATACTCTTAACACCCTCGGACTCTGTGTTGTGTTTCGTATGTGTGATGGGGTGTTATGCAGAGGGGAAGAAAACAGGACACAGCAGATTGGGATTGTGGTGGAGATGCTGAGCAGTTATTTCATTGTTGCATGTAATTATTATTATACTGCGTGCTTCTTAGTTATTCCATCTTTTGCTGTAACATGGATCTGTATGTAACTCTATATTTACTTGTTATCTACCACACTTCCTTCTACATCATACACCATCATTATACATGATGGTGTATATAGGATATATATATTATACATATCTGTAAATTGTATAATTGAATTTTTCGTATTTGGGATTGTTGGAAACGTCTTTTTGATCTCTCTGTCTATAAACACAAACTGAGTAAGATTGACAATAAAGTTGACTTTGAATTTGAAAAATATATATATTCTTTATGAAAATAGTTGACTGTTGTCAAATGAATCCAAATGAAACGTTGGACTGAACTACAACTACGCCTTTAAATCTCTACGGACTGATTTTCAGTGGGATGGCAAGTTCCTATCTTTAAACATTTATTAGTTTTTGCTCAGAACAGATTTGATTTTCTGAAGTTAATTTAACTTTGCCGACCATGTAAGGTCATTATTGACTAAAATAATGAAAAACATTTCATTTGGATAATTTACTGACAGAATAAGAAACTCAATGATGCTCTACTCACCTGTTCCTTTTTTATAAAGTGAAACAGTTGAAACGATAGATTTTAGTAAACTTAAAAACAACCTTCTCCAAAAGCTATCAAGGAATATACCGAATACTTGTTTTAGAACTTTATTACATATTTTTATATAGTTTGAATGATCCATAATTGACAGAAGCTTGTGTTTACACTGACCTGTTACCCATATGTTAATGTATTTGTAACTTCAGTAAACCACTACCTCACTAATTTCTTTCATTCATCACGGTTCAGTAAACTAAGTGATACATGAACCAGTTTGAAAACAGCTAAGCTCCCTTTCTCTTTTGTCCATACACTTGGCCCTTTCTCTTTTCCATGTGGAAAATGGCAGCTGCATATTCTGCTTTTCTCATCTGGCTCCCTGTCTGCTCGTCTACTATGAGAAAATTATATAATTAATTACTAATAATCATTTAAACCTGTTATTACCAATATTTCACAAATTCTTCATGTAAACTTAAGAGCACAGCTGTATGTTGAGTATGTCAACTTTGCTTGGTTCATCTTGCTGGGGGGCAGCTACATGGATGTCGGTGCAGTCCACAATCATTGTGCAGTTGAAGGCAGAATGCATGAAGGCAGAATGAATTTATTATTGACTCAGAATGAAGCACAACTTCATGTCATACAATACATTGACTTTATTTGCAATTGTGTAAAAAAATATGAGCATTGATTAGCAAGCAGGACCTGCAGGAACAGAGAACGGTGATGGATGGAGCTGGGAAGAGAGAAGAATAACAACCCCCAGGAAAGAGGGGCTAAAGAACTGTTTTGTGTTCTTGATAGCTATGGACTGACTCAGCATGTGACGGAGCCCACGCACAATAAGGGGCACACTCTGGACTTAATTATCTCAAAGGGTCTGAATATCTCTAAGGTTGTGGTGACTGATGTTGCACTCTCTGATCATTCCTGTGTTTTCTTTGAGAGCTCTATTTCTGTTCACAAAAATGTTCAAAAAGAGATAACCACAAAGCAATATTTAACTGAAAATACTAGGGAAATGTTTACTCAGAATTTTTCTTCCACACTTGCCCCTGCTAACATCTCAGTAAATGAGCTAGTAGATCATTTTTATTCAAAAATTAAAAATGTTATAGATGCCATTGCTCCAACTAAGGTAAAGGAAGTGTCTGGCAAGAAAATATCTCCATGGAGAAAGGCCATGACCGTGAAAACAGAAAAAAGAGAATGTCGAAAAGCTGAACGCAGGTGGCGAAAAACAAATCTCCTGGTTCACTTTGAAATCTATAAAGAGAGACTTGGCCTTTATAATTTCCATCCATCCATCTTCTCCCGCTTATCCATGGTCGGGTCGCGGGGGTAGCAGTTCCAGCAGAGAGCCCCAAACGTTCTTTTCCCTGGCGACATCAACCAGCTCTGACTGGGGGATCCCAAGGCGCTCCCAGGCCAGCGAAGAGATATAATCCCTCCACCTGGTCCTAGGTCTACCCCTTGGTCTCTTCCCAGCTGGACGTGCCTGGAACACCTCCCTAGGGAGGCGTCCAGGTGGCATCCTAACTAGGTGCCCGAACCACCTCAACTGGCTCCTTTCGACGCGAAGGAGGAGCGGCTCAACTCCGAGTCCCTCCCTGATGACCGAACTTCTCACCTTATCCCTAAGGGAGACACCAGCCACCCTGCGGAGAAAACCCATCTCGGCCGCTTGTATCCGCGATCTCGTTCTTTCGGTCATGACCCATCCTTCATGACCATAGATGAGGGTAGGAACGAAAATGGCCCGGTAGACAGAGAGCTTTGCCTTCTGGCTCAGCTCCCTTTTCGTCACAACGGTGCGGTAACGCGACTGCAATACCGCTCCCGCTGCTCCGATTCTCCGGCCCATCTCACGCTCCATTGTTCCCTCACTCGAGAACAAGACCCCGAGATACTTGAACTCCTTCACTTGGGGTAAGGACTCATTCCCTACTTGGAGTGGACAGTCCATCGGTTTCCTGCTGAGAACCATGGCCTCAGATTTGGAGGTGCTGATCCTCATCCCAGCCGCTTCACACTCGGTTGCGAACCGATCCAGTGAGTGCTGAAGGTCGCAGACCGATGAAGCCATTAGAACCACATCATCTGCAAAAAGCAGTGGTGCAATCCTTAGTCCACCGAACTGCAGACCCCCTCCCCCACGACTACGCCTCGAAATCCGATCCATGTATATTACAAACAGGATTGGTGACAAAGCGCAGCCCTGGCGGAGGCCAACCCTCACCGGAAATGGGTCCGACTTACTGCCGAGGACCCGGACACAGCTCTCGCTTTGGGAGTACAGAGATTGGATGGCCCTGAGTAGAGACCCCCTCACCCCATACTCCCGCAGCACCTCCCACAGTAACTCCCTGGGAACTCGGTCATACGCCTTCTCCAAGTCTACAAAACACATGTAGACCGGATAAGCGTACTCCCAGGCCCCCTCCAGGATCCTTGCGAGAGTAAAAAGCTGATCCGTCGTTCCACGTCCAGGGCGGAATCCGCATTGTTCCTCCTCAATCTGAGGTTCGACAATCGGCCTGACCCTCCTTTCGAGTATCTTAGAGTAAACTTTCCCGGGGAGGCTGAGTAGTGTGATGCCTCTGTAATTGGCACTAGTGTTAATTTCGTCAGCTATTTTTTAATTTAGTTTTAGTCTTAGTCCTGTGTTAAATTTTCTTTTTAATTTTAGTCATATTTAGTCACCTTCATCCTGTTTTTATTTAGTCAAGTTTTAGTCGACTAAATGTCTGAGCATTTTAGTCTTATTTTAGTCGACTAAAACAGTAAAAATGTTAGTCAAGATTTAGTCGACTAAAAGTCTGAGCATTTTAGTCTTATTTTAGTCAAAGAAAACTAATTATTTTAGTCTACTTTTTGTCAATGAAAACTGTTGAGTCTTTTTTAGTCATCAGATTATATAGAACATTTCAGTCAAACTAGTCTAGCCAAAACCAATAATTTGTCATTTTAGTATATATAAATAAATAAGATTATATCTTGTCCTTATTTGATGAAAAACACAGGTTGAATGATTAAGAAAGCAGCTTTGCAGAGAGTATCTGGTCAGGTTTGTGGTGTTTTGGCCACATTGCTTCCCTTCTGATAAAACAATGCATTCGCTTTTTTTCTCCGCCTCATTGTAGCGAAAATGGCCCCAAATATCACATCGTTTCTTTATCCCAAGCAGTGGTGGCTTTAGACTTTTTCGTTGTCAGTTATTTTGACAGACAGGATCGTAACATTTCCGTCATAATGCATTATTATCCGTCGAGTGCACAATTTATCACTCACTCGCGCTGACGGGGGGGTATTCGGTTAACGTGAGTGCGACCACTGCTCCCAAGCCCTGTTGTTGCCATTTTATTTTCTGTTAAATAAGGTTAGTTAGACCATGAGTTAGACCCGAGTCTTTCACGTTAACAATGTGGCGCTGCCCGGTGTAACTCAAATCTACCGCCGCGCGCAGCACAGACACACACAGCTGCTGCCCTGCCAGTGCCGCAGCACCGGAAATGGAACTGCTGGGAGAAAAACTAACTATCAGAGAAGTAACGTTATCTTTGATAATATTTCGTCTCCTCATTTTTCGTCAACGAAAGTAAAGAGAGATTTTGGCATAGTTTTTATTTAGTAAACTACATTTTCGTCTCGTCACTTTTCGTCAACGATATTGCATGATGATTTCGTTACAGTTATTGTTTACTGCCGTCGGTGCCGTCTCGTTTTCGTCATGCAAAAAAAGGTCGTTGACGAACATATTTCGTCATAGTTTTAGTCAACGAAATTAACACTAATTGGCACACACCCTCTGATCCCCCTTTTTAAAAAGGGGAACCACCACCCCGGTCTGCCACTCCTTCGGTACTGTTTCCGACTTCCACGCAACGTTGATGAGACGTGTCAACCATGACAGTCCCTCAACACCCAGAGCCTTCAGCATTTCCGGGCGGATCTCATCCACCCCCGGGCTTTGCCACTGTGGAGTTGTTTGACGACCTCAGTGACCTCCCCCCGGGAGATTGGTGTTGATCCCCCGTCATACTCCAGCTCTGCCTCTAACATAGAGGGCGGAGTTGTCGGGTTCAGGAGTTCCTCAAAGTGTTCCTTCCAACGCCCCAACTCTCCATCAGTTGAGGTCAACAACGTCCCATCCTTACTGTACACAGCTTGGATGGTTCCCTGCTTCCCCCTCCCGAGGTGTCGGACAGTTTTCCAGAACAACTTTGGTGCCGCCCGAAAGTCCTTCTCCATGTCTTCTCCGAACTTCTCCCACACCCGCTGCTTTGCCTCGGCCACGGTACTCCAGCTCTGCCTCTAACATAGAGGGCGGAGTTGTCGGGTTCAGGAGTTCCTCAAAGTGTTCCTTCCAATGCCCTAACACTCCATCAGTTGAGGTCAACAACGTCCCATCCTTACTGTACACAGCTTGGATGGTTCCCTCCTTCTTCAGTCGGACGGCTTCCCTGACCACCGGTGTCCACCAGGAGGTTCGAGGGTTACCGCTCCTTGAGGCACCTAGGACCTTGAGACCACAGCTCCCCGCCGCGGCTTCGGCAATAGAGGCTTTGAACACCGACCACTCTGGTTCAATGTCCCCAACCTCCACAGGAATGCCCGAAAAGCTCCGCCGGAGGTGTGAGTTGAAGGCCTCCTGAACTTGGGCCTCCTCCAGACGTTCCCAGTTCACCCGAACTACACATTTGGGCTTACCAGGTCTATCCAGAGGCTTCCCCCGCCACTCGACCCAACTCACCACCAGATGGTGATCAGTTGACAACTCCGCCCCTCTCTTTACCCGAGTGTCCAAAACATACGGCCTCAGGTCCGATGATACGATAACGAAATCGATCATGGACCTTCTGCCTAGGGTGCTCTGGTACCACGTACACTTATGAGCATCCTTATGTTCGAACATGGTGTTTGTTATGGCCAATCCGTGACTAGCACAGAAGTCCAGTAACAAACCACCACTCCGGTTCAGATCAGGGGGGCCGTTCCTCCCAATCACGCCCCTCCAAGTGTCTCCATCATTGCCCACATGTGCGTTGAAGTCTCCCAGCAAGACTAAGGAGTCCCCTTCAGGAGCCCCATACAGGACTCTTTCCAGGGTCTCCAAGAAGGCCGAATACTCTGAGCTGCTGTTGTGTGCATAAGCACACACAACAGTCAGAGTTTTCCCCCCCATAACCCGCAGGCGTAGGGAGGCGACCCTCTCGTCCACTGGGATAAACTCCAACAACGAAGCACCTAACAGGGGACTTGTGAGTATCCCCACACCCGCCCGGCGCCTCACACCTTGAGCAACTCCGGAGAAGAATAGAGTCCAACCCCTATCCAGAAGTAAGGTTCCAGAGCCGACACTGTGCGTAGAGGTGAGCCCAACCAGATCCAACTGGTAACGCTCCACCTCGCGCACAAGCTCCGGCTCCTTCCCCCCCAGAGAGGTGACGTTCCACGTCCCCAAAGCCAGCTTCTGTCGCCCGGGTCTGGTCCGTCGAGACCCTCCGCTTTCACTGCCACCCTTCTGGCAGCGCACCCGACCCCATCGCTGTTTCCCGTAGGTGGTGGGCCCGCGGGACGGAGAAGCGGAGGTGTTGCCCACGTTGCCTTTTCGGGCTGGGCCCGTCCGTGCTCCGTGGCAAGCCCGGCCACCAGACGCTCGCCGAACGAGTCCTCCTTCTGGGCCTGGCTCCAGAAAGGGACCCCGGGCTTCCTCCGGGCTGGGTATCCTCACTTCTTGTTCCTTTATAATTTGGAATTGAAAAACGCACGACAGTCTTTCTTCTCTGACATCATTACCAAAAACAAAAACAACGCACGTGCCTTGTTTGCTACCGTCGACAGACTAACTAACCCCTCAGTGTCAGAAGCCTCTGAATTTCTATCCACCAGGGCGTGCAATTATTTTGCCTCCTTTTTCACTGACAAAATTCAGAAAATTAGACAAGCAGTCAGTGCCTCTGCATCAGGAACAGCAAATGTGTTGTCTCTGTGTCCACTTAACATCAATTCAAACACCATGACACAATTCCATCAGATTAATGATAAAAAACCTAGAGGACATTATACAACTTCTGAAATCCTCCTCCTGCTGCCTTGATTTCAATCAGGAGAGATGTGATGTATGAAATACATGTTTATTACCGGGACACATGGTATAAGAAAATGATGATTGACAGATTACAACAATGAATTAACTGATGTTTGGAGATTAGGCCCCGGTTTGTAGGATGATCATTCGGGAGGGGAAAACCGCTCCGATGAACCCCCCCGGGGTCTAGACACCGGTGGTGGTGATAAGTGGTTCGGTCTGGTGCGAAGGAAGAAGGATTAGCTTGGCCCTGAATTAGGAGACAGGAGGCGAAGGGGTGGAGGAGGGTTGTGCGTTGACACCTGAAATGACAACTGACAGAGAGGGAAGAGCAGATTTAAAGGGTTAGCAGGTGCGATGATTGGCTAGCTGGGGTGTAACGCCCCTGATTACTTAATGGAAGAGGAGATTGAAGTGACGTGTAACACCAGGGGGTATTGGTCTTCCTCATTGAACTAGCGCTAAGCTTCATTTCAATCAGGAGAGACGTGATGTATGAAATACATGTTCATTACCGGGACACATGGTATAAGAAAATGATGATTGACAGATTACAACAATGAATTAACTGATGTTTGGAGATTAGGCCCCGGTTTGTAGGATGATCATTCGGGAGGGGAAAACCGCTCCGATGAACCCCCAAAGAGAGAGAAGTAAGAAGTACTGAGATGTGAAGCATTTCTTACCTTACTGGCTGATTGAGGAGATCTGTGGATGAAATGAGATAGCACGGGGACATGATGAGAATGTCGGAATCACTGCAGGGTTAATGTGAACGCCAACCATGGTTAGCGCCTGCATAGCGGATTTAGACAAACGCTGACCCACTGGCCGCAACCTGCACCCGCAGGGTTAAACATGACGCTGACCCACTGGCCGCAACCTGCACCCGCAGGGTTAAACATGACGCTGACCCACTGGCCGCAACCTGCACCCGCAGGGTTAAACATGACGCTGACCCATTGGCCGCAACCTGCACCCGCAGGGTTAAACATGACGCTGACCCACTGGCCGCAACCTGCACCCGCAGGGTTAAACATGACGCTGACCCACTGGCCGCAACCTGCACCCGCAGGGTTAAACATGACGCTGACCCATTGGCCGCAACCTGCACCCGCAGGGTTAAACATGACGCTGACCCATTGGCCGCAACCTGCACCCGCAGGGTTAAACATGACGCTGACCCATTGGCCGCAACCTGCACCCGCAGGGTTAAACATGACGCTGACCCATTGGCCGCAACCTGCACCCGCAGGGTTAAACATGACGCTGACCCACTGGCCGCAACCTGCACCCGCAGGGTTAAACATGACGCTGACCCACTGGCCGCAACCTGCACCCGCAGGGTTAACCCTCTGGAGTCTAAGGGCTTTCTCGAATTTTTGATGTTTTCTTCTCACATGGCACCCCATGTGTTAAATATCAAAATGTTCAGGACAATCTCTGGTATTGCTATATATGCAAATTACTCACCTTAGAGCACTGTTTGATGAGATAAGTAGCTCAAAAGCTTAAAATGTTACATCCTATTTTCGGAAAATCTTCAAAACTCTTGTGAAAACACAAATGTACTCATGTGATCGAAATGTTTTGGTGTCGAATTTTGAGTAAAACAAGTGTTTATCACTCTACTTTCACCACAGCAGGGACTGAGATACATTAGGACTGAATAATGACTTCATATTACATACCAAGGTTCATGTGATGTGTAAAAATTAGGGCCGGGACTTTAACGCGTTAATTAAGATTAATTAATTACACAAAAATTAACGCGTTAAAAAAATTAACGCATTTTAATCGCACTTATTTTTGCACAGCGGAACGTTTCTCACTGGATGAGTTTCAGGCGTACCGATTATACTGGAGCACCAACTAAGGTTCATGACTTCAGCATGGGACTTCAAACAACAACAGACCACGGTGAACAATAGTCAAACATGAACGAACAAGCTGATGAGACCGCTTTGGTCGGCCCCGTGGATGGGAAATGTTGTTTTAAAAAACGGACGGATGGAAGCGTCGACAAGAGCACGGTTGTGTGCAAATTATGCAAAAAAGAATGCTAGCGTGGACGTTAGCCCGACTCCGAGTGCAAGGAACCACACCCTGACCCAACCCACACTCAACCAGATGACTGGTTTCAGGGCCAGGATAAGTAAGTCCACGTCTGAGAAAATAACCAACTCCCTGGCTCACTGCATTGCACTGAGGCTCAAGCAGGGCTCGACATTAAGGACTGCCCGATGGCCCGGGGCCATCTAGTATTTAGCTCGGGCAATGAAGCCTCATCTGCTGGTTGCCCGATCGGGCAACCTATTATGCCAGTATCATGCAGCTCGCGGATCAGTAATGATGAGTGACCCGACAGTAAAACTAAACATATCTATAACTAGTTTAGGTAGTTTGAGAGGTAATTAAAATAGCTACGTGTGATATTCTAACCTGAAGTGTGTGTTTTGTTCCACTCACCGCTGCATGTGGTTATGCAGAGCTGCGTGTCGAGTCTCGACTCGTCAGCAGCAGCTGATCTCTCTCTCCCGTCAGATTAGACTTCACTCGCGTTTATGTCCATATCGATCAGATCCAGCTAGTTCTAGCTAATGATAGGACTACCTGCTTATTAAAAGACAACTACACAATAAGTGTCGCTATGCAACTGGATGAGGCCACAAAGTATAGCGCAGCATTATGTTTACATGCCCACCGGAACCCCGAGGCATTACCAACAGATCAACGCACAATCAACCCATCCAGGACATCTCTTTCTCCACATTACGTGTTAGACATTAGAGTTGACTATTCTTGTCTGTCACATACTCTTCTTGTCTGTCACATAAGTGGCGCAACTGAAGCGGTATTGCTCTAAAGGGAAATTATTTTGATCGAAGATATTTAGATTTGCCGGCTAACGGGAACTCTGACGTGTGCTTCGCGGATGCGCTCGGCTCCTCTCGGCTCCTCTCGACTGCTGCTCGGGTCTGCTCGGTCAGCTTCCGGATGAGGAGGCATTCGTTCGACCAATTTACAGTAGTTAACATTATAAACATTTTTAACAGGGGCCATAATAGTGTAAATAATGTTTGTTTTGGCAGTTATAACTGAATGTAATGTTTTCTACTTTTTTCCATCTGGGAAGGCATTTGCCTTCATCAGATGGAAAGTGTTTTGACCAACAACTTAAGTATTTCTTAAAGCTATGCAGGGCATGCAAGCGAGCAAACACAAACAAGAACAAACAAACAAGTGAAATGAAGAATACAATTGAAATTGTACAATATAATATTGTGGTGGTTCATCTTATAATTCAGTCTAGAGAATGCACCAGACAGCATCTAAGACCTGCAAAAATTAAAAAATGTCTAGGGGGACGGAGGCCCCCCAAACCCTTCGTGCCATTTCGTCCGCGTGCATTTTTCAGGGCAATCTCTATTGGGCTCAGGGCCATCTGTAAATTAGCTTAGATGGCCCTGTGCTTAAAAATGCGATTTTTAAAAATGCGATTAAAAATGCGATTAATTTCGATTAATTAATTACAAAGCCTCTAATTAATTAGATTAATTTTTTTAATCGAGTCCCGGCTCTAGTAAAAATACAAATTGAGCATTCAACCTTTTTTTTTCAACCAACAATTTATTATAAATATATTTTTTTCAACCAACTATTTATATAAATATAAGAAACTGGAAAATCTAACTATTTACAATATTGAACATCAGAACTTTCAACCAACTATTCATTATAAATGTCAAGACAGTGTCAAGGTCTGTCTTCCAAGACAGTGGGTCTGGCTGCTGTGTAGGTGGGGGTGATGGTGCATGGGCTGCTGTGTAGGTGGGGTGTACAAGTGCTATACGAGACCTCCACGAGACCTCCTTGCTGGCTGGGTTGAAGGTGATGGCTGTGGTGGAGCCTTTATGCTGAGGTGTATCTTGACCTGGTGGCAGCCGCAGATGGAGGTGGAGGCAGCTGTAGTGATGCTGGTCTGCTGGTCCTTGGTGGTGATGGCTCTGGTGAAGGCCACAGTAGATCTTGACCTGGGGGGGCCGGCACAGATGGATGTTCTGGCTGCTGGATAAACGCCGCCTGTGGGCCACTAGGCCCAGACAGCTGTGAAACATCTCTGTAAAACAAATAAAAATGTAGGACAATAATTACAACTAATTTCATTGAAATAAAGTTCAAGTAAAATGTTGCTCAAGCACAAATAACAATGCACACATAAAAATAATGGGAGGTTGCAGAAGGAGTCTCTCTCGATCTCACACACGCACATGCACACGCACACGCACACGCACACGCACACGCACACGCACACACACACACACACACACACACACACACACACACACACACACACACACACACACACACACACACACACACACACACACACACACACACACACTTCCAGTTACTTTACTTCAATATAAAATCACAGACACACATATACATAGGCTACATCTGATTACAAAGTCTCATCTGTACAGGACGGTAAAATAATAACAGGCACACATAAATAAATCTATGACAAAGTCTCATCTGTACAGAACAGTATGATAAAATAATCGATGGCAAAAACATGTCACTGTAAATGTCTCCGTTGTGGGACGAATAAATTATTAATTTAATCATCTACATGTGAAGGAAAGTTCTGATCAGCAATGTGAATGGAAGAAATAGAAGACTGGAGTCCACTTTACATCAAACATCGGAGTTTATTGACAGTCTACGGCCGGAGCATTGGCAAGATTTCCACACGACTTCCTCAAGTAAATCCCAAGCCAACACTGCCCATTTCAGAGCAGAACAGTGCAATTCTACACAGAGAATATAGGAGTGGCCTATATTCGCGCTCTTTCCATCCTAATCGATATTAACACATGTTTAGAGACAAAGAAAGTCTCTTAAAGTCATCTGCGCGCATGGTCCACACTCCCCCACAGGAAGGCAGGACCTTTGACCTGTGCCCTGCTCTAAGTTGCAGGCAGGACACATAGGAAAACACTAAAATTCTCCCCTGCACAGATGTCATTAAAATATTCTCTAACACTACACATGTAATCTCACGTTTACACACCAAAATAACGTTAACACAGAGTAAACGTTTGCTAATGGAGTCTATTTTGTCCCAAGAAAAAGTTCATGACTATCGATAACAAATATATATCAATAAACCTTTTTCGCGGTATTCCTCACACATTGCCAGTACACTATTACTGTAATATTTACACTTACCCATGTCCAAATGGATCCTTGTTGTTGTATTTGTGTTCTTCTTCTTCAGAAGAGTCGAAGACTTCAGGTTCTGAACATCTGAGGCTCTATCTTCACTGCTGCTAGCGAAAAAAATCTCTAGTGAAGTCGGCAACTTTGTTTAGCCATTTTCTCTGTCTCTCTCTCTCTCCACACAGACGTAAACTGATGGGAGACACGTGGTTTATGTTTTTTTTACTTGGTGGGTAGGTCCTTAGTGATTTCTCGATGTCCATTGGTCATTTCAGACCATGATGGCTGCCGGCTGAGATTTCCTTGACGGACACACGAATCCACCAATCCCACACAGTGTAAAGTCAAGCTGCTTTGAGCGGCCATATTGGCTGCTGTGCCCTGGTTACAGTCTCACAGGAGATACCGCTGGAAAGCTACCCTTCCAGCGATTCCGCTGAATCATGTTTCTACTCCTTATAATCGAAAATATATGATTAATTACGTAAAATGATGCGCACCTGGACGCGCTGGCGCGTCCACCGACTCCAGAGGGTTAAACATGACGCTGACCCACTGGCCGTAACCTGCACGCGCAGGGTTTAACATAATGCAGACCCACTGGCCGCAACCTGCGCAGCAGGGTTAAACACAATGCGGACCCGAAGGTCACAACGATATGAAGTGTTTAAACATGAACACAGTGACACGTAAATGTGCTGACTTGCTAAAACCACCACCAGTTATATGTATAAATACCGTTTAGTGTTTGAGGGACCTTTGGATGGCAAGCACTGCACTGATGTCCAGGCGGATGTAGGATGTGAAGGCAGAGGAGCACCACCGTCCGAGTTGTTGCAGGGATGAGGATGAGACTCCTTGATTAGCAGCAGATGTAGCTGCGCCTATCCTGAACGAATGCCCCGAGAATAATTGGGGTGATAATCCGGATTTAGAGAGAACTTGCTTTAAGTAGTAGTTGAACCGGTGTTTAGTTAAGGGAATATTCCCTGGAAGAAGAAATAGTGGTGAGAGAGGATTTGTGGAAGATCTAAGATGCAGGAATTTGATCATGGATTTATAGGGGCAGAACGGGGAATCGTTGCGAGCAGCGTTAACGGAGCAAGCGCCTCCGCATTTGGAGTGCTTAAGTTTTAAACTGAAATGGCTAGCGTGGAAAGATAAGTCGGCAAAGCAGACGTCTTGATCGGGATCAAATGTTAGGGAAACTGTGGCGAATTCTCCTGGTCTGAGAAAAGCATAGAATGCTAACAGGAATAATGCATCGAGTAGTGCGTCGACGTAGGGACAAAATACTCCTTCTCTGAGTTTGGAGAGCATGAGACGCAGGGTGGAGAGTGTAATGGGTCGCCTATGGTCTGCAACGGGGGGAAACGTTTTTAGAAGACCTTTCAAAGTGAGTTTGACTGATTGGTTAGAAAACAGGCTGGGAAAGCTGGGATCGTAACAACGAACATTAAACTGGACTCCAGCTAGGAGGCCTCGGATGTATTGGGGTTTGAGGTGGCGATCAGTGGCGCAGTAGCACATGAAGGCGCACACGGTGGATATGAGGACGGGTATAAGTGAGATGCCTACAGAAAAACAAAAGAAAGCGAAAGTTCTCCATGCGGAGTCGTATATTTTAAGGGTGGAAACGGCTAAGCCCTTCTTCATAAAGAACCTGGTGGACTCTAGGTGCCTGGCTAATGGGCTCTCATTTAAGAGAGGGAGAGAAGATGCAGGGTAGGGATCCCGACGGGCTGCGAGCTGGCTTCTGGGCAGAGATTCCGGAAGGTCTGGAAATGAAAGCGAGAGAGGGAGTCAGCCGCTGTGTTGAGGTGGCCGGGGACATGACGGGCTGAGATGAGGAAGTTATGGGTAATGGAGGACCACGTGATGCTTCTCATGAACGGCATAATGTCGTTGCACGGGGAGCGAGCTTTATTAATTATCCCAACTACTGCTTGGTTGTCGCAGAGGATAGGTCTGACCTAGCTGGCTCTACCCATCCTAACCCCACACGTAACAGGCAACGGCAATAGGGTAGATCTCGTGCAGGGCGGAGGATGAGGCATGATTGGGGAATGTGGGAGGCCATGGGCCCGCAAACCACTCTCCCTGAAATAAACCCCCAAAACCCACGGATGGGGCGGCGTCCGTGAAGAACCTCATTGAGTCGGAGGAATACACTATGTCATCATAGAAGAAGGTGATGCCGTTCCAGTGATCGAGCAGGAGGGACCAGAATCGTAGGTCTGAGCGGCAGCCTTCGTCTAGCACGACGCGGTCGTGGAGGTTTTTAACGCCCGACGCTGTGTCTAGGAGGCGAGAGATGAATGAGCGCCCCTGGGGGATGACGCGCATGGCAAAGTTAAGGTGCCCGAGGAGAGAGAGCAGCTGTTGTTTGGTTATGATTTGTTGCTCGCAATATGACTTGGTAATGTCACGTATGCGCTGCAGTTTGTCGCTGGGGAGAGACGCTTTCATCTCTGAGGAATCGAGTGTAATGCCTAGAAACTCCAAGCGTGTGTCGGGTCCTAGGGTTTTCTCTGCGGATAGGGGAACGCCTAGCTCCTGAAAGCAGAGTTTAAGTTTTGCCAGGGAGGCGCCTGAGTTGTCCCGAGAAAATCGTCCAGCAAGTGAAGAACGGAGGGAATTCTGACAATGTTCAGCAGGATCCAGCAGAGGGCTTCGGAAAGAGAATTAAAATGCAGGGGCTACTTCTGCATCCGAAAGTCAGGCGGACGGCGAAGTAGAATTTGGATTCCCACCTGATGCCGAACATGTTCCACTGGGACGGATGGATGGGGATGATTTTGAACGCATCAGTAATGTCTGCTTTGGAGAGCCAGGCTCCTTGCCCTGCGAGCTTGATTAGTTTGATTGCGTTGTCGACCGAGGCATAGTGAAGGGAAAATGGCTCTGAAGGGATGAGGCTGTTAATGCTGCAGAACGGGCCGGCGCGGGGTGCGGACAGATCGAAAATCAGCCTTTTCTTCTCGGAGTATTTACGTGTGGCTACTCCGATTGGACTTGTCCGGAACACTGAGAACGGGGATGAGTGAAAAGGACCTATTAAGTATCCTTTGTTACATTCTTTCTCAATGAGCTGGGAGACTATGATGTTTTTTTTGCAACAAAGGTTACAGAGGGAGGAGAGAGGACCCCGACCCTAAAGCCTTGGGAGAGCCCTGACAGGAGATACACGAACACTGAGTCTGGGTGGGTAGAGAGCGCAGCGGCTAGGTATGAGATGTTAATGGGAGCGGACCAGGGTGGGAATTGCCCTTTGGCCGTGATGCCCTGTGAAAAAAAATGCAATTCACAGCCAAAGTGGCCTTTGTGCCCCTGTCAAAAATTCCAGTGTAAATAATGCCAGTGAAGTTAGACTAGTGCGCGCAGTAGTATAGTCCCGTGCCTGTGGATCAGAGCGATTGCTCTGCTGTGATTGTTCCGTCAGACATGCCGTGTAAACAACGCTGTGTAAGTGCCGTGTAAGTCCCGCTGTTATTGTTCCGTCAGACATGCCTGTCGGTGCCCGACAGCCTCCTCCTCAGCCGCGGGAGCAAGAGAAGCACAGGTAAGCAAGCGGACCAAGCTGTTTTGATATGATGTGGTAGTATTTGAAAGGACTTAACATTTACGTGTTTATAGAAAGTAACCTACTATTGATAGGTAATTACCATTGTATTAGCCTATTTAAAGTCGACTCGTTAGTACATTTTGTCATGAAAACTAGCGATAGCTAGCTAGCTAGTTTGGATAGCGCTAACGTCTTCCCTTCAAGGGGTCTACATCTAGTGTTGCTTCTACAAGCTAGCAGATAGCTGTCACCTTTGAATCTAGTATTGTTCTTGCTAAGCGGTTTTGATATAATACATGACTGACTTATGTGGTTTATGGCTGAACTTAACGTATATGTTTAAGAAACACTATTGCTATTCATTCAGCCATTTGTAAAACGACTGGCGTTGACGTTAGTGCTACACTTTTCCGTCATGTTGATTGACTAGCGATAGCTGGTGAGCTATCATCACTAGTTAGGAGGATACGTCTCTCTTTGAAGGAATTGTAGGGGTTACTTTTGGAATCCTTCTCATATGATCTGTGAGATGATGCATAATGTTTCAGTTTATCCTATAGTTAAGTTGTGGGTTTTTGCTGGCATCATGTGGGTGATTCAAACTCTGAAATAGCAGCTTGATTCACACTTGATCAAATGTAAAACAGCGCTGATGTAATCCAAGTATTTAGAATACCGTAATTAGATGGAGTAATGTAACGGAATATGTTACAAATGACATTTTAGAGCATGTATTCTGTATTCTGTAACTGAATACATTTTAAAAGTACAACCAGTAAAACCAGGGTAATTTAACCAAACGGCCTTTGTGCCCTGTCATGTGGCCTTTGTGCCCTTGAAAAAAATGTGAACGGGAAGGCCAAATGGCCTTGCCCCTAAAATGACAAAATTCCAAGCCTGGAGTGGACGGGTGAAGTTTTAGAAGGTTTTTCCACCACGTGGAAATTCAATTTCAAAACAAGTTGCCGCTCCTACAGTTTTCTAGTATGTAGATGATTTCACATGACCTATGCAAAATATCACACTCAATACATGTGTGTCTCTGGGGGGTGCATTGTGCTTTTGATGTATATAAATAATATGCCATGACCAAATACTATTACGTACAGTGGAAATCAGGTTGCCAGAGCAGGTCAGTCCAGTGTGCATGTTCCTCAGGGTCTCAGCAGTTACAGGTGAGGTAAAGAAAATAAAAGAGAAAAAGGTCAGTAACAACACTTTAAAGTAACAAGACTTTGAATAATTATCTCTTTTAATAATTTTCTCTCAGTAATCACTCAACTACTGTCTTTCCAACAAACAGATTGACTCACCCTCACTATCATCACAATGAAACACGTCCAGAAGAATGTCATGCAAAGCTGCCTGCCTTCCTTCCTTCGACTCTCCCTGAACGGCCTGATCTTTTAATGTTCAATGTTAACCATTTGTGCAGATAGCATTAAGTAGAAAAGATCGCCGATGCTAATGTTCCGTTAGCCTACCTCCCGCCCCCTTAGCACCTGGTGGAGGGGGCGATAGGCTACTCTTCAAATGTTTCACAAAATACTTACCATCATGACTACTCTTACTGTTTAACATGTTGGTTTACTTCATGTTAAGGCTAATACAAATGACAAGGCTAAGTAATGTAATGTAATGCTAACTAACGTGCTCGCTACTAGCTAGGTAGCTAACTTGACTATGTTCCATGCAAAACATGTATATTACCTGATATGTTTGGTCCAACGACTCCTGGTCCTTTCATCAGACGGGAAGCGATAGAACGAGCAAGTGGTATGATCACTTTTCTGATTCCAACCTGGTACAAAGCACACAGGCATCTTGTAAAAGTGAATATATTGGAACAATCTCTTATATTTATTGGAGGGAATAAATCAGTTATGAGGTCTTCTTCTTCTTCTTCTTCTTCTTCTTCTTCTTCTTCTTCTTCTTCTTCTTCTTCTTCTTCTTCTTCTTCTTTGCTTTAATTGCGAGTCGCAACCAGTCTTGGAGCATTATGTCATCATTATGACCTCACTTACGCGACTCAGAATGGGATTTGGCATTTGTCGTCTTTCTAGTTGCGTATTTTTCATAGTCTTATATTTCAACAGTTTTACGACAAACTGTGACTTTTTTTACATGGAAATGATTGTTAAAGATTGAAAAACATCATATGTGTCATTCGTGGCACAATTCAAACGGGATCAAAAGATAACCTTTCTCTCTCCATTGACTTCAATGTATATTTTTCCGCTTCTGGGGTCCCATGGACCGGAAGTAGATGGCCGTGACTTCGCCTCTCTATTGGGCCAGAGTGTCGTAACTCTTATCTCTCTAGGGCTCTGGTCCCGACCAATCAGAGCACACTGTGCTCACAGGGAGGGTGGGGGCTGGAGCTACAACGAGCCGTTCAGTGAATACACGTAGTTTACAGAGATGCTGTATGAGAAACCAATGTGAGTTGCGTTTATCTTTATCCATGGATGCACAATAAGAACGGACCCATATCGTCTTACTGCCATCCTACGGAGCTGTAATAGTGGATATATTGCACATGTTTGCTGTAATTCATTATTATACTACATGGGCTGTATGATTAAATATTGTACCGTAAATGTTGTATTAACTAAAGTTATTATTACCGACGTTAGATTAACGTCCCTGTAGCTTCTTATTGCACTAAGAAGCTTATTGCACTATATATATACAGTGCAATAATTCTTTCATGCTAAATGAAGCTCTGTTGCTTGGATATCACTAGATCCTGTTACAGTGTAATATAAGTACATAACGATTGATGTGTACATTAGCATAATGACGAGCTAGCCGCTAGCTGCTAACTGCCGCCTAGTTAATATCAAATCCATCATAATAACAAATCATTACCATGCTGTCATGAACGGGCGGTGCTGTTACGTGTACGCAAATTGACGTGCTTGATGTGAACGAGCATTTTGGTTAAAGTTGCGCATGCTCTTTGAGCGCACATACGGGTACTTCTCAGGCATGCCGGATAATCTGTGACGTTTCGCTCTCTCAAAAGTTGGGCCATTTTATCATCATGCGCCAATGAGCAACTCTCATAGGAATGAATGAGGCCCCGCCTCCCACGCTGTATCCGGGGTTGCGTTCCAATAGTCCATTTAGTTTAGGAACCTTCCTAACTGTGGTATCTTACCTTGTGTTATTATTACATGTTATTGCATTTGTCCAGCAGGGGGCAAACTCACTCTTGGTATTAAAAGAGCCTGTTGTATACGTTCCCACCATAGACTGTATATATAAATGGACGTAGGGTCCGTGACGTCACCCATAGGATTCTGCAGAGTTGCCGAGAAGCCCTTAGTAGGCGGAGTCGGCCACTAACGGCTCGACAGCGACGTCAGAGTCTAACTCCCGCCTTCTCCCGCCTGCTCCAAATAAGGGCAAAGAGGCGGTGCTGAGGCGGAGCCGAGGTGGGACAGGGCGGGACCTGCTGCCACCGAGCGTGACGATCCAGACCTAGCTCAGGCTAAGAAGCTAAGCTAACATGCTCTATTCAGTATTAAGCTAACAACCTATGCTAACAACCCAGCTTGCGGTCACTGCTCCTCGTTCCCGGCATATTCTGAAGGTAAGATACCCTGTAACTTTACAAAACTTGTCCTTTTGATTTAAAGGTTCTTGAACCTACACTATACAATTGTTTTTTAAGTGCTTCACCGTTTTTCTAATATAAATGTCATTTGTAACTAAACTTTGTAAACTAGCAGAGATATGGCCAGTGTTGCGTGAATTAAATGTGATTAATGAAATATGACTGTAGAAAAAGAAAGGTGCTTTTATATTGATTAAAACATTTTTATTTATTTCAGAATTAAGAAAAAAGAAGATCCACGCCAAACTGCACAACCTGTAAGTTGATGGTCCTGGCTTACTTTACAGGACTTCAGATGGTTGACATTACACACAAACATACTATACATATACATGTATGCACAATTGTAGATAAACAGCACACAGTATATAAATATATATATATATATATAAACTGTGTGCTGTTAATCTGTTTTTTGAGGTTTTGCTCTCTTGTTACTTTTAACCATACAGGTGTGATTTCATAGTTATTTTGTATGTTATTGTCAAAGGAACAAAATGAGCAACACTTTATTTGATATTCCTCATGATCTGAAGCATTTGTTACTCTCATTTATTTTCCTCCCATAGTGACTGTATGGATAATTGGGAGCTATGTCCGGCGTGGAGCCCAGAGAGCTACAGAGACCATCAGCAGCAACCTTGGCCTCGACCTGAGGGTGTGCTGGTTCGGTTGGGGTGAACTGCGCTGGAGAGGTGTCCTCCCTTTCTTTTCCTACTCCCGGCGAGGAAGAGCAGTCCCGGATGTCCTCCTCATCCACTGTGGCGGCAATGACTTGGGGGATGTGCCCAGTGTTCAGTTGCTGAACCAGATGAAGGAGGACCTGGACCAGCTTCACCATCGGCACCCTGGCTTGAAGATCATGCTCTCCCAGAGGCGCCGGTGGAGGGCTGGTGCAAATCCTGTCAAATTGACAAGGCCCGGAAGTTTGTTAACAGTGTTATGGCTACTTTTGTTCATAGCCTAAATGGTGCCATTGTTGACCACTCCAACATTAGACATGACAGTCCTGGGCTGTTTTTGCGAGATGGAGTTCATTTCACCCCTAGGGGAAATGATATTTTTTTTAAGTCACCAGCCAATTGCCTGAAAGACCACCCCCAAAGACTGTGAACTGCTAAAATGTCAGTATCACTGTCTTTGGATTTGGCCTTTAGAGTATGTATTCTAAGGCCCTTGCTAAGCCCAGACTGTCATGGCTAATGTTGAGTTAGATATTACATCTGTAGCCATAACACTGTTAACATGGCTGCTCTTCCTCTTCCCCACATCCCACCCCCCCCTCTTACCCCCATTGGACTCTGCAGCTCTCCAGGCCCATGCTGGGCATGGCTGTCTGTCAAACCTTTTATTTTGTATTTGTTATGATGATTTTTGTTATTTGATTTGTTAAAATAATTATGTATTTATGTAAATATTGAAAATAAATTACATTCATATTTTCACTTCTTTTGTCTACTGCTTACTGAAAATGTTAGCTATCACATCCAAATGGGACTATCAAATGAAAGGATAAGCTTACCATACAATACAGAAAACATTACAAATTAAGGCTCAACTCTTTTCCCAAGCCGGAGCAGTCTGAAAAGAGTCCCAAGTTTAAAAACACAAATCTTGACAATGAATACTACGCTGTCATTTATCATGACAATGCAAACAACAGGAAGGTCTCCCCTAGTCCCATGTATTTTGGCATCAAAGTCATAAGCATACCATAGGCTGTAATTATGAAGTGAAATACCCACAATCCCTACAGGGTCGTAACGTCACAGAAGATAATACCTTTTAGAGAGTTTTGTTCAGTATGCAGATAAATATTTGTTTTACAATAGAAACATTTTTCTCCATAAATGTTCCCACATGTTGTGAGCATCAACTTTAAATCTTTTGTCAACAAATAAAAAACATCTTAATTTCCTTTAGGACAACATTTTGTTTATAACACCACTACATTAACAATAAGCATAGGCAAATGATAACTGTCAACATTTAAGATTGTGCTTTTACTCTTTATTTAATCAGATCTATTTACATTGAAAATGTGATAAAGCCACATTGAAAGTTACATCTTGCATTTTATGAAAAGTAAAGGTTTCGAATCATTTTATGACTTAAGTACACGAGAAAATAAATTAAAGATGTGCAACACCTGTATCAGTAATTACAATGATATAACTTATGTACAGGGTTGGGAGGGCTACTTGCCAAAAACACAACCAGTAACTTCATGTGAGTATCAAGATATAAAAGTAATGTAACGTGATGACTTTATTTTTCTTTTGGATTACTTCAATATCAAATGCAATGCAAATAAACACAGGAGAGAAGAAATATGAATATGATTTTTTTACTTAAAATGTATAATATAATACCATAAAGCAGATTCAGGCAGTAGGTGTAGAGATTCACAATTAAAGTATTATCCTCCAGAACAGTACGGCTTCAGAGAAGAGATACCATTTGATCATTTTACAACAACCACTATCTGCTCTTTTTAGGTTTTGAATAAGATTGTAATCCTGAGTTTCCCTATTATTAAAAAAAGTAAAACTAATCCGATTACATCTCTTCCTATGTAACTAAGGATTACACTTCCCTTTTTCTCTATACGATCTTGATTCGTGTTAGATGTAATCCATTACTATCTAAGCCAATACAAGTCATAACTTTTGGAAAATTGTCTCAAGTTATAAATTATGCCTTCAATCTCTTTCACGTGGAGAAGACATCCCATTGGCCGAGGCGTTGCAACTTCCCTCAAGTGTCCTACATGAAAGAAAGATCACATGTTAGAAATGTGTGCACAAACTATTCAGTATGACTTAGTTTAAAGCCCAAGTGTAAGAGTGAACAGAGGCGGAGTCTGCCTGTTTTCCAATTTGTTTTGTTTGTTGGCTGCTGCTACCCAAACCAACACCCTCCTCACAAGCATTGACTGTTGGAATGTCATTATGCTCCACATGTGGAACAACAAAGGCTTCTTCAGGTGTGCCTTGTATCATAATGATATTGCTCTGATCAGCAGCAAGACTGTTTTCACCACTACCATGGTCTCCATCGGCAACCTCCTCCTCATTGCTGTTAACAGGCCAACACGGAGTGTCACTTACCTCGTCATTGCTACTCACCCTGCTTTTCCTTCCAGGCTGTTGTTCTTTGCCATTGGTGAAATAGAAAATGGTGGGCACTGCAGTGTTTTTCTCCTTCCCTAATAAAAATAATAAACAAAAACATATAAAATAACTTTTTGAGGTCTGTAGATATTCAACTTTCTTTTGAATAATGTTGTTTTAAATGTAAGAGTGCATTATAAAAGACAATAGAGGGCCAACATGTTAACTATGCAGTTAATCTATTCAACAATTACGTGTTTCCAAGATTCAGATTCAAAGGATTGATGTCATAGCACATAGGCTACAGTGTGGGAATGGCAATGAAAATCATCTGTCCCGAGCTCCTCCAACAATGCAACAGTTATATAAGACATAAAACAATAAAAGAAATTCTAAATTAAATTAAGAATAATAAATTAGTGCAGGCAGAAATCTATATACACGTAAATATAATAAGACATATGCAAGAACAGAATGTAGAGATAAATATTGTATAGTAAAATTAACTTAAATCATTTTTTTTTTACAGTGATAGCTGTTAAGATAAATAAGTTATAAGATGACAACAGATGAATGAATGTTGCTATTAAAATAATGTAAAAAAAGGTAATATAATTCATCTGTTTTTAACATAGAGTATGTGGGGGAAATGGCAATTCTCTATCTATGATAAAGAGTCTTTGCATAAATTGAAGAGAAATGTGATGGTTTGCAAACAAATCGATTTCTATGTTTCTTTACTTAACTGGCAAAATCTTAATTTGGCCTTTAATCAAAAGAACATTACTTATCACTGATGTGCAAGCTGTGCCATAACAATTATTTAGCATTGTATAATGTATAACATGTATTTAATTAGTAACAACAATTTACACTCACAAATGGAACCAAGTTATTTTGTTTTTAAAAAAGGATCTGTACCCATGAGTCCGTGCTGAAGGGATGACTCTCAAAGTGTGCACTGCACAGGCGAGAAGAAACGTTGGGGGTCCATGTATTCCTCCGGATGTTCAGCACCCACTGGTCCAGCCTGTCTGGATCACCTAAAGGAAACCTTTATTCAAAAATACATGAAAACCGACCCAACGACAACAGGAGGGTTAATGCCATATTCACTTAATAACGCATGAACAACTTTTACAAATATTTCTATATAGTCTGTGTTGGTAAATGTAATCTAGGTTGCACATTTCCTGCTGAAATACATGCATGGGCCTACCAAGTTACTGCGTGGCACTTTGGTTTTGATAAAACAGTGTAGTTCCACTATATAAACGTTACATTCATAATCAAACGAGATAATATGCAAGATAAATAGCTATTTGTTGTTATTCTTAATGCTTGTCATTCACACGTTAATAAAATAAAATAAGTACCGATACATAGCAGAACAATTGTGGCGATGTTCAGCTTAATAAGACTTGTTCAACATCATTTCTTTAGCTAATACTATAGCAGGCTGCAGGCGAACCAAGTCCGCGTTTCGCTGCATTCCTTGATCTCCAGTTATAACGCTGGGCTCCGCCGCTGGCCGAAGCTAACGGAGCCGCAAAGGGCTAGCTACGGCTCCGGTTAGCTTCGGTTATCCCACCACTGGGATAATTGGGTCCCCTTTTAACATTTGCTCCCGTTTAGCATTATGGGCGTCATAGCCATAGACTATAAAAGTCTTACCCAAGGCTGAATCATAAACTAAACTGTATATATATATATACACACGTATAAAGGGTTACATCCTTAGCTGGCTAATAAGCTACATAACAAGCTAAGCTAACAAGCACACAAACACCTGCTAACGGGGTTAACATGTATAATATTATCATTTTACTCACCGAAAAAAGCTGAGAGTAGACTTCTTGGAAGTTCTGTTAGTACATTCAAGCGCACAGCACGACATCTTAATTGTCTGGTATATCACCCACGAACACGGCTAAAGCTAAAGGGTCAAGTACAGTACTATGACTAACTAACGTTGTAGCCTCTATGGTTGTAGCCTAGCAGAGTGGACAAGTTGCTGTTAGCTGACAGTGAGGCATGTACGTGTCCATCAACGTGACCACGCCCTAATTAATGCAAAAACTTTAAGACCTAATATAAATAAAAGGGTCGCGTTAGAAAACAATTCACTCACAGATCCATAATCATGAAGGTGGAATCTAACTGTATCGATAATAAAATGTATGGAGCCAGGGAGAAAAACATGTTTTTTCCGCTGTAAAGTTGGGCATTTTAACACGGGGGTCTATGGAAATTGCTCCTTTCTGCAGCCATCGCCTATCGGCCAATATATGAACTGCAGTGTGTGGCACTTCCGTATTGGCTTCCCGGCTCTTCCCCAGAGTTTGCCGCTTGGTTCCCACGAGGAAGTCCCGGAAGCATGTTACCAAAGTAAACCAGTTAAATCTACTCTTACGTTGTGATCACAAGATACAACATATTATTGGCGACGAGGATCAAGAAGAGGATTAAGACAAGGATCAATGGATCAAAGGATCATTTGAGACACTTTGGAATTTTAAATTATCCAAAAATGAAGTTTGAGCGTCCGAATTAGGCGGATATAACGTTTCATAGAATTGTCTAAAGGTTACATTTATTTATTCAGGATCCACAGTCACATCTCCCTTAGAATTTTTGATTGCATTGATAGCTCTTTCTGATTGTCACTGTTTAATTCTCCAGGCCAGAAGGCTACCTGGTTTTTCTCCCTGATCATACAAATTATGTTTAAGCTTCAACAAGCTATTCGCAGCCCTCTCAGCAGATATTTGATTGTATTCAGCCTTAAAAAGTAATAGTTCCTGATGTGGGTTTTCTGAGCTATCCATAAACTTCTCTTTCTCTAGCACTTTAATTTTATAATCCAGCTTTTCCAGTTTTTGACGGATGCGTTTTAATTTAGGAGTCGTAAAACTTATAATCTGTCCTCTCAAGAAGGCCTTAAAAGCTTCCCATTTGATACAAGTCGAGGTCTGACTTGTGTTCATTTAAAAAAACACATCTATTTGTTTCCCAATAAAGTCTATAAAAGCCGGGTCCTGTAGCCAGTTTATATGAAAACGCCATCTCGGAGGGCTATTAACCAGTTTAGAATCTTTATATGTAAAAGATATCGGCAAAACTCCCAGAACCACACGGGGGGACCTAGTCAATGACCTGCAGAGAGCTGGGACCAAAGTAACAAAGGCTACCATCAGTAACACACTACGCCGCCAGGGACTCAAATCCTGCAGTGCCAGACGTGTCCCCCTGCTTAAGCCAGTACATGTCCAGGCCCGTCTGAAGTTTCCTAGAGAGCATTTAGATGATCCACAAGAGGATTGGGAGAATGTCATATGGTCAGATGAAACCAAAATAGAACTTTTTGGTAAAAACTCAACTAGACGTGTTTGGAGGAGAAAGAATGCTGAGTTGCATCCAGAGTTGAAAGTCCGTGTTGCCCAGCGACAGCCCCAAAACATCACTGCTCTAGAGGAGATCTGCATGGAGGAATGGGCCAAAATACCAGCAACAGTGTGTGAAAACCTTGTGACTTACAGAAAACGTTTGACCTCTGTCATTGCCAACAAAGGGTATATAACAAAGTATTGAGATGAACTTTTGTTATTGACTAAATACTTATTTTCCACTATAATTTGCAAATAAATTCTTTAAAAATCAGACAATGTGATTTTCTGGATTTTATTTTCTCATTATGTCTCTCAAAGTTGAAGTGTACCTAGGATGAAAATTACAGGCCTCTCTCATATTTTTAAGTGGGAGAACTTGCACAATTGGTGGCTGACTAAATACTTTGTTGCCCCACTGTATATATGTTTTCGTATTATGTGGAAATGCATTACGAGGATTGCTTTTTTAAATGTTGTTGTACCTGGTGCGATGACAATAAAGGAATTCTATTCTATTCTATTCTATTTATTAAACACGTAAACGGAGGAGCGTTTGAGAGGCCGTTTTGCTTTTTACCTTACTAAATGGTCTAATGGTCATTGGAGCGAGGGGCAGGGCGAAACTCTCGGAAGTAATTTCAAAATAAAAGCACTCGCAAACTCCATCATTCAGACTGCAAAGCGGACAAAGTAAGCTAAATGTGTTTTTAAAAATGTAATAGCTGGCTGTAATAAAAATAACTGGGAGCAAGGACAAATCTGGAGTTCTGTCGTACAGACCTGAAGTCGCGGGTTTGATTAATAAGGACACATTTGGCGATGTCAATTTAGTTGATGTGAGTGGATTTATTATTGTTGGAGTTTTTTCTAGAATGTACCAGAGCTATTTAATAGAAGAGTTACGACACCGGAAGTCCAAAAACGGTTATCGTCACGTGGTTCATGTAGACGAGGGATCGTTCCCCGGAAGTTCATGGCGGGCAATGTGAATGCATTGATAACAGGAGATAGAACTACGATTTTTGGTAATTATTAGTGAATAAAGGTTTTGATTTGCAATATTTATACAACAAATCGATATGTGTATGTATTTACATCAATATGTTTTCAAAAATAAAATCGAATTTGCTAATATTAAGTGATAATATTAGGATTAGTGTGAACAACTAGTTTACATGTTACTAACAGTGCCTTGGTTAAAGAGCCTGTTGCTGTTTATTTATAGCTTTGAATTCTTTCAAACCAATATTATCTTCTTAAACTTGTATGGTAGTCAGGAGCATCACTTTCTAATGTTTATTGATACATTTAGAGGGAGGGGATCTAAAGTAATGCTTTAAAATTCAGATTGCATTCATTTCTACCATTTTCTTAAATTCATGGTAGTTTCAGTAATCCAATGGTAATTGAGGACACAAGTTATCTAAATGACTAATGTCATCTTTATGGCTTTCAGAAAGGACAGGAGACCGACAGGATATGATGATGATGATGATGATGATGATGATGATGATGATGATGATGATGATGTTAAATGTGTTGCTTTAGGAACATCCATTGCAAATACATGGAATTCAATAAACATAGAAGAGCATATCATGCAGTTTGTCGGTGCCTTTTCCTCCGTGTTGTCCTGGTTTGCTGTGCTGCCTCCTAGTCGCCACCATGGTTTGCTGTGCTGCCTGGGGATGCTCAAATCGCTCAGAGAAAGGAGTACGAATGTACGGCTTCCCCACTGACACAGAGCGGAGGAAAAAATGGCTGGCTCAAGTCAGCAGGAGCAATTTCACGACCAACAGCAACAAAATATGTGATTTATATACAAACACTGCATTTGCACTTTTTCACAAAACGAAAACCACACCATTGGGAGAGCTTAATGTTTTGTTTAATACAAAAAAACAGGGAAAGGCTTGAAAAACACTGAGAGTTGAGACTCAGGGTGCAGGGTGAGGGTCTCAGTGCAGGTATTCAGGCTCCATTGAATCCCCCTCTGGTTCTTGTGCTGAAAGAGGGAGCAACAGACAGGAGAAAGGGTTATACACACCTATATAGCACACCTATTGCCTTGGGGAGATAAGGTGTTTACTTATATAAAACAGTAGTATTAAACCTTGTGTTTTCACTCTCACTTAAGTGCCTCTCCCTTTGCCATCAATCCAGAATCAGCTGGGCTGCAACATTATACAGACAGGTAATAATCAACAGAATCACAAGGACACAATATGGCTCTGCTAAAAACACTCACTCTTACACGCACCAAAGTTATATTTATCTAATATTTAACTCCCTCCACCCCCGCATACAATCCCGTTTAGAAGCCCCTCTTCTCTAATTCAACATGTTGGACGAAATGACATTAAGAGAACGGAATTTACAATTAAAAGGCTGTTCAACGTGTGTTGCTAACTTGCTTCGGTATGCTAGCTTAATCTGTTATCTGTAAACGTTCCCTAAATCTACTAATTTAGGGATAATCCACTGACATCCTTTAATACACATGTTCATTTGAATCAGATGTACTGATAATATCCGCAATATACATCTTTAAACTTCTTCTTACCTTTAAAAGTCCGTCACGAACGGTGTATTATGCTGCAACTCCACAGCTCTGCCAGCCTTGGCGCTAACTTCCGGGGAACGATTGAGAGGCTCCACGATCCGCCATTGCTGTAAAAAAGTGGTCCATTGGAGTGAACGGAGATGTCGTAACTCTTCTATTAAATGGCTCTGGAATGTACTATTAGTTTATATCCAGTAGATGGCGGTAATGGAACCTTTGGGTCCCTTGTAAAAATAACAACGACAAATAAGAGAATGTGGCGCTAATGCATTTCGGATGCTTTTTGCCGGGAAATTCTTTATGCTGCGTTCACACCGGACGCAATGCGAATATTCGCTTCGCTCTAATCGCTCGAGTTTCATCGCGGCTGCCAGTTTCACCGCGGCTGCCAGTTGTGTTTACTCGCATCATTCAAACAAGACGCGCTGGCTCGGGGGCTACAACTACACAAAATGAACATATTTTACCGGGATTTAATTGCAATACACGTTTCAAAATGATGCCGAAGTAACAACATACTGATACCGGTTAGTAAAAACCATGAATTAATGCTTGACAAGTCTGCAGACAGACGGCAGGCGGAAAGCTTTTAAAATGCTTGTTTTCTGAATGGAGATTGGGTCGACCAGGCTAAGCTAACGTTGTATATGCTCATTCAACACTCATAACAACGGCCTACAGACATAAATAAACCAGCGACTGTATTCGCCATGACACAGACAGTCTGTGGTTTGTACTTGTTTAACTTTTGTCTAGTTTCTGAACAGATATGAGGAGCTGTGAGCTCTGAGTGCTAACTGCTAACAGCTAATGGCTGATGTTTTCTGGTTGAACGTCAGTGACGGCAGGCTGAGATCCTCACCGCTGATTGGCTTCCGCGAGAACGCGTCACGTGAATTTGACGATTCGCGCCGCGTCCACCGCTTCATGCTCGCCGTCGGAGCAAATTTGCGTCTGTCCACGTCTCTGCATTGACTTTACATGTAATCGCGCCGCCCCCAAACATCGCATCATGTATGGTGTGACTTTGAACGCAGCATTAGTTGTGCATTTCTTTGAAAGACTGCTGTCGACAGTATGGCAACACTGGAGCCGTACTTCCCGTAATAGAAGACATGTCTAAGAAAGCCTTGAATTTGTCAGAAAAAGGAATTGGCCGAGGTTGTTCCACAAGAAGCGTGAGACGATTATGCTCGAGCCTCAAACTGTCGAGATGTCGGGGACAAGTATCCGACAGTAATTGAATGATGCAAGTTAGAGAAGCAATACAAGAGGTACAATTAGATGTCTGGTCGGGCAAATTGTGGAGACATGGATGCTACGTGTAATCTCTTGATACATTTGTTTTATAGACTGGACCAACGTACAGCCGCAAAATGATGAAGGGATACCTGGCCGCTCAGGGGATTGACGCAGCAGAAACCCGAGTCGAAAAGGTACGGAAGAGCATCACTCATGAAGAACGGCGCAAGGTTTGTCTAACATGTTTTGTTCAAGGGTAGAAAACCTATTGAAATAATATTCTTGGTGTCAAATTACTAATACCACAACGTAAAAAAACAAAAACTGCACAAATTGGTATTGAGTACAGTTGTGCTCTTTTTAAATAGGCTTCAAACTGTTAGGGTTAGTTTAATCTACAGAAATACATCATATTATATAAGATCATCATATGTTTGTAATTTTGTTAAATGAGAACCAAGGATAAAAAAGTCACTGGACATAAGTAACTAAAGCTGTCAGATTAAAGCAGTGCAAATAAAAAGCACAAGTAAAGTATAAGTATTATAAAATGGCAATACTAATATAAAGCAAGTACCTTCAATTAATACTTTAGCACGGTACTTTAATAAATGTAGACTTCTAATTTACATTCCAACATTGTTTTTGTTAATGTTTCCCAACACGTAGCTTAATCAAATCTCATACAGAAAGCCTGACTAGTTGAAGATCAAGCAAATATCTAAACATGTAAGATGAACTGAACTTTCTTGCTTTGTTTTTCACATTGCAGGGTGCCTGTAATTTGAATCATGTCCCCTATTATGCAAAGTATGGGTCACAAGATTCATCTTGATCAAAATGAGAAGCTTGTGATGTTTGCAGTGGCGTTTCTATATGTACAAAAGTGGTGGGGCACACAAAACTTGTCTATATATAAGCTTCTGCAGTGAGGTTCATGGCTGCTGAGGCACTGGCACTGACTCTTCAGGTTTACAAATATTATATTTTGACCTAAATCAAAATATAATATTATTTTCAAAAGCTTTTTTTGTCTGATGCTTCAATTAATTTTAAACAGACAGTTCAACAAAAGGATACCCAAAACAAGTAATTGTATCATTTAAATATTGAATTGTTCTCTCTTAGTAAGATCCCATTTTCAATAAAATTGCAGTCTTACCTTGACATGAATATGAAGTCCATTTGCCTATCCTTCTGGACAAAAATCTCTATTACTTTTTTGTAAAAGTCCTCCTTATCTTCTTGTAGTTTCAAAAGTCTATCATAAATCTAATCTAATCAATAGATTTATGATTCGAAAATTATAAAAGTAGGGTAGACATGTGGATATTATCCGGCTGAACAAAACGTGCATTTATCTAACCGGTTTGTTTCCCACAGATCTTATTTTGAGCTATTTTCTAAAATCCTATGGAGAAATCTCATTGCTTTTTTGTCGAGGGAAGCCATGCGCAGCTTACTTCCGGGTTTTAGGACGCCTCACTGCAGGGCTGAAGTCGAATAGTCCATTTAGCTTAGGAACCTTCCTAAAGGAGTGAAATGACCCGGAAGTCCCTCAGTGGCAGCCATGATAAGTGCCGTTCGAATTCTCTAGAATGATGAGAATGATAGGAAAGGAGGTTTCAAACTTCCTTTATAACCTCCTTTAGCTTAGGAACCACTGGACCTCCCTAACCGACAGGAGAAGCGAAAATGCTGCCCCACAATGCCTTGCAGCCGCAGCATTTGCCGTCACTCAACAGTCGGCCGTTCACGGAAACAACCGATTATGACGGAGAAATGATATCATGAAAGTTACGGTGCTTATTAAGCATTTTAAAACATAGGTGGTAAGTTGCCAAAGTGCTTTGTTTTGAACGTTCATCAGTATTATAATCAAAAAGAGAAATATGAACGTTAGTTTTTACTGAAATGATCAAATAAAGTCAACATTTCAGTCTTTACTGAGCTGTGTGGGGTTTGTTCAACTTTTAAAAGATGTTTGAATGGTGATATACACAGTGATAGATGTTAAGGACTAACGTTTATAATAAATACATCTGTATTGATTTTAAGATCTTTAGTTCATACAATCATACGTATTGGGATCATTTGTATTAATGTGGACCGGAGGGAGAGGGTGACGAGCATAAGTTTCACTTTCCTTTTTTATTTCAATTCCAACTTTGGTCATGAAGAATATGTTTCTCTGTTGTCCACGTTCATAAAGCAAAGCAGCAGCATCAGAGCACGGTGCAGAGTCTCTAGATGAGTTCACAGTAGTCCCTCGTTCTTATTAAACATCCATGTTGTAGTCCGCTGTATAGAAAACTGTGGTTTCCATAGTTTCCCCACAGCAGCAGACACACACAATGACGTCCGCTGGCGCATCATAAACACGTCGGATAGTGAAAGTGCATTCGGATTCTCTAAAGTACCGCAGTCTCTTCTCCTAAGTCCTTTTTAATTCTCCTATCCACTATCCCTTAACCCCGTGACGTTTCACTCAGAGGTCAAGGAATAGGAGATAGGGTTAGAATTTAGGAGCTGATCTTTGGACTATTCGACTGCAGCCCAGCTCTCTCGTCTCCTCTTCACACACCACACTTTTCGCGGCACACGTACTTACAGCCAATCAGCTCTGAATTATGTGAGATGATGTATGGTGGGGATGGTAGCACTATGCCCCTATGGTCATTATTTTTTGGCCACACACATTAAATAGGACAATACTCTGAGCATGCGCAGTGTAGTTTTTACAGTCACCATTGACTTAAACGGGAGAGGGAGGGGCAGGATCGGGTTTTGTCCCACATGGCTCTAAACAGCTCAATAGGCACACTGTAGACACTAATTAGAAGAACACAGACTAAAACAGCAATGTACAGACGAATCAGATGATTAAACATGATATTAAAATATATTTTATATATTTTTTTATTTATTTTTTGCATTTTTTTGTAATCATTATTTGTAATACTTTCTGCTGACACTAGGTGGGGCTGTGCCCCACCTGCCCCTAATGACCAGTCGCCACTGGATGTTTGGAGCCACACACGTCTTAGCTGTGGATGGATATAGCAGGACAATTGTTGCACATAGCACAATGCCTGTGAAAAACAACATCATCATCTACGAAGAGGTGTACAGGTATTATATACATCTTGTATATATTTATGTTTTAATTGAACGTTTTCTTGCTAAAATCTGCTGGGTATTTTGGATCTCTAAGGCAAGGCAAGGCAAGTTTATTTATAAAGCACCTTTCAACACAAGGCAATTCAAAGTGCTTTACAAAAAACGAAAGACATTACGAAAATGGCATTTCAAATCACTCATTAAAGTAATGTTTCTTTTTTTGAATACATTTATAATGTTTTCAAAACAAGTAACTACTGTCTGCTTAATGTATTCTCAGACATGCTGTAATCACTGAAGGGATGTGGGATCAAGTACGCGTGGATCACGGCAAAGAGTTTTATTTGTCATTATATATGCAAGAGAAGCTCGCCCAGTACAGACAGAACCAAGAAAGGCAGCCATACCGGCAAACAAAATCCACACATGTAAGTTGAGTGCTGCCATCCAATGAAATACTACACTTTTTTAGTCTCAAGTTTGTCCCAAAATCTGTCATAGTCAGATAAAGGCATCATTCTAGCTAAAAAGTTGACTTGTTAGAATGTTCATCTTAATAATTGTGAATAATCCTGCTAGACATATTGTTCAATTGAGCAACTTTTTAAGGTCTTCTTTAATTGTTGTATAGATTTGTTTGTACTTCTTTGACACTATTGAATCTCAAAGCAAACAAAGTAGCAAACTACTAAAAATAACAACATGACTTAAAGTAATATTGAACACATTTGACAGTTGTGTGTGGTTAACTGTTCCTTTGTGTGTTTTCAGTTACTCCAAGATGAGCCAAAGGACTAGCCTAAGATACACAAACTATACGGGGGAATGCTTTACAGAACTGATGAATTTACGTGGAGGTGAACCAGAGGCACAATTATCCCGTTAAACAAGGCCTTGTCCAGATGGAGAATGAGAACCTTTTGGATATGGATGACCCCCTGGTGAAATACTGTGTCTCAAATCTAACATGCCACATAAGCCAAATATGGACGGATTTGTAAAAGCATGGAATGCTCATAACATTCCAGGTAAAGAATATCACCTAGAAAGCACAATGCAAGTACTTAAATGATTGTTGTGCCTCCTGCAATAATATTCTTCTCACACTTTAAAGTGAGTATACAACTGGGGATAACTGTCAGTGTGGAAACATTTTCTGATGTGACAATGATGACAACTAAGCACAGAACATGCATAATTGTCATTTAAAAATTACCATGGCCATGACATGGGACCTTTAACTAAACTAAAATATACACTTACATATGAAGTATTAGCAGTATATCTCCTCAAACAGACAGACATCTCTGTTTTTATAAATGTTCAAACAATAATCAATTGAATTTGTTTTTCAATGACATTTCTAAAACTGTGTAAAATACAATAATTACTTCTAATATTAATAATCATGTCGCATTTGCAATATCAATTCAAACAATCTTGATTAAATATTAGATAAGGCTCTCAAGCATCAGTTCATTTCAGGGATGGCTTTATTGTTTTTATCAAATTATCTCTACATTTCATGTGCCATTAATGGCCATCTGTTCATGGTGAAAACCTCATTCATGTTTGAGGAAGATGTTGTATTTCTAAAAAATGTGTTTCCGTTTTCAACGGTTTTATTTGTAACTGTTAAAGGTCCCATGTCATGGCCATTTCTACTCATCATAATTCCATTGTTGAGGTCTACTAGTAGAATAGATTTACATTGCTCAATGTTCCAAACTCACATTGGTTTCTCACACAGCATCTCTGTGTATAGTATGGTATTCACTCTGTCCTAAACGGCTTGTTGGAGCTCCTGCCCACCCCCTCCCTGTGAGCCCAGTGTGCTCCGATTGGTCAGCTCTGCCACTCTGTTCTGATTAGTCAACCACCAGAGAGGCTCCGCCCATGTCTAACACAGTGCATTTTTCGGCTCTGAGCGGAACATCAGTTTTACAATGGCGTCGCTACAGCCGTATATGTTTGAACCGGAGTCCGATCCTGAAAGTGAGACAGACCAACGTGATAGACCTGATCCACCGTCCCAAACTACACTAGAGCAGACAGTTTCACAGTGGAAAGTTTTTATTTAGTATCGCTCTTACATTTCAGATGTTAGAACTGCATCATTTATCTACATCACAGTAACAAGTTTGTCCGCTAACTAACCGAACTGTACCTACAACTGTTGTTATTTAGGTGCACTTGAGGAAACTGCGCCATGATGCTGACCGAAGTGGAAAACATCTGTTGCAAAGAAATTAGAAAGGTGGCCTAGCTGACAGTTACAACATTATGTAGCCAGCTAGCTGAAAACACCAACAGTAGCACACAACATTATATGCCAAGATATACACCATACATATTTGTCAAGTCAATAGACTAAATATTGTATTGACATAATATGTTTATTTTGTAAACCTTGCCATAGTTGGTTTAATTGCGAAACGTGTTATGTTACAAATATCTTACCTTCCTATAGGTTGTAACACACATGAACCAAGTCCCAGCACCTATTATGTGCATGGTACAGCACCCAGGACTAGAGCCAAACTGTCTCAACCCATACACCCTGCAGAACCTCCATAACATTACAGATTCGATTATGGACCTTTGAGATTTATATATACACAGTCTATGCCTTTGAGGCGTAGAACGGAAGAAGAGTAAGTTATTCTTACCTGTAATAAACTACTACTGTGTTTGATGAAAAATCAAATCATGGTTTGCTATATATGAATGATATGTTATAGGAGTATTACGTGCTCTGTGTTTGTTTGTTTGTTTGTTTGTAGCCTTTATTTAACCAGGTGAAGCCCCTTGAGATCAAAAGATCTCTTTTTCAAGGGTGACCTGCATTTTCTCTGTCTCTGCTGTGCAGGTACACCTGGTCCGCCCCTGGCTCCGCCTTCCCCAGGTGTCCTGATGACATTCAGCTGGGGATGACTTAAAGAGAAAAAGCCTGAGGAGAAGAGGCTCTCTTTTCCCGTCCTGAAACCAAGGGAATATGACCGTGGATTTATATATATGTTGCTGTATTTTTTCGTGTGAACTCTGGAGGATATTAGTATTTGTTTTTTGCAGCTTTGTTTCCTTCCCAGTAGGCTGTGTTTGGACCTTTGGGTAGAGGAGGGAAGTCTGGGTCCTACGGCTCATGGTGTGGCTGGCCCAGGCCCCCTTCTTCCTTTTTGTTTGTTTTACGATCCTCCACACTTGGTTCCTTTCTGCCGGTAGGCATGCATGTGAGTTACGGCTGTGCTGAAAATAAATGCCCGTCGATAACTACATTCTGTGTTTGGCGTGGTTGTTTTTATGTTGCGGGTCTTCCCACGAGCCACTACCGCTTGGTAGAGGGACGTGACGTAACATATGGGGGCTTGTCCAAAGGCTGTCTCGGGCTGGTGACGGTGTTCTTTCTAGAACGGCCCTTGACAGCATATATATTTTGCTTTGTGCGTGCAGTGTAGGGTGGCTAGAGTGATAGCCTAGCTGGTTTCAGTTTTGTTTGCTTTTTTTTTTTCTTTGGAGTGAGTTTAGGTTGGATTTTTGCGCTATGGAGTTTGAGCTAGAGGGGTTTGCTAGTGGTCCGACTCGGGAGAAGTCGGACGCCTGTAGTAAAGCCCAGCTGGAGCTAATTGTAGGCAGAAGTGACGTTGCAATTAGCAAACAGCACAAGAAGCAGGTCATCAAGGAACCGCTGTTGGCGGCACTTATAGAGAAGGAAGTGTTACCGGAGGAAACGGGCGCTACCGATTTATCTAAAGACGAGGAAACCGAGGTAGCTCCGACAATGAGCGAGCTTCAGCTGGAGCTACGTAAATTAATGATTAGAGAGAAGGAGATTGATAACAAGCTAGGAGAGAAGGAGATCGACTGCAATCTCGAAACTAGAGGAGTCGAATCGAATGCTTCGTTTGAAGGAGCTGGAGTTATCGGCAGTGTCGCACCAAACTCAGCAGTTGGGATCCGCACATCCTCATGAGTTTGATGTGGGTAAATACACCCGATTCATTCCAGTGTTCAATGAGAGGGACGTGGATCATTTTTTAATTCTTTTCGAACGGGTTGCAACAACCTTGAAGTGGCCTAGGGATGTGTGGACTGTGATGCTGCAGTGCGTTCTAACGGGGAAGGCTCAGTAGGTATACGCTGCATTGTCTGACGAGGTCAGCCGGGGTTATGGGCAGGTGAAAGCAGCAGTTCTGCGCGCCTATGAGCTCGTGCCAGAGGCGTATCGTCAGAGGTTTCGCAGTTTCAGAAAAAGGGAATCTCAGGCTTATGTGGAGTTCGCTAGTGAGAAAGAGGGACTATTTGATCGGTGGTGCTCGTCGACAGGGGTAAGATCTCTAGAGGACATGAGAACATTAATGCTCATGGAGGACTTTAAAAACGGTTTGCCTGACAGAGTAGCCACATACCTAAATGAGCAAAAACCTGTGAAACTGTCTGATGCTGCGGGGCTGACGAATATGTCCTCACTCACAAGTCTGTCTTCGGTGGGAGGGATAGCGCGCAGGCCCGGTTTTGTGACGGCAGTAACGTGCAGTTACAGGGCAGCATGTCAAGAGCTGTGGAGGAAAATGCGAGGGAGGTGAGTTGGGGACCCAGAGATAGCCCAGTGTGTTATTTCTGTAAGAAAAGAGGTCATATTGTGGCGAATTATTATGCGTGAGATGAGAAGAAGCCTGTAAAGACGGTCGCCTTTGTCAATACTCCTCAACCGGGTCCTCCTAAATCAGAACTCGAAGTGTTTGCTCCGTTTCTTATGCAGGGAGTGGTGTCTTCACTTGGGAAGAACAACGGGCTTCCGGTTACCATTTTGAGGGATACAGCAGCATCACAATCTTTTATCGTGAGTGGTGTGTTGCCCCTTTCGGAGGAGTCTGCTGTTAATTCCGGTGTTCTTGTGAGGGGGTTTGGGATGCAATATGTAGGTTCACCCTTGCATTATATTCACCTGGAATCAGATCTAGTTACAGGGCCGGTGATTGTCGGCGTTCGGTCATGTTTTCCTATCGAGGGAGTAGATCGGATATTGGGGAATGATTTAGCCGGTGGCAGAGTGCTCGTTAAACCGGGGGTGACTGTGGTTCCTGTGGGGGAATGTTCACATGGGCACGGGAAGGGGGGTGCTGAGGGCTGTTTAGAGTCGGTGAGGTCCTGATAATTTATTCCGGGAAATGACTCTGACCTACTAATTGACCTGACCGAAGTTATTGAGTCTATGTACGTTTACTGCTTGGCTCAGATCCACCAACGTCAGCAAGATCTCACCTCTATTAACTCCCCGAAGAACCAGGTTCAATTAACTGCTGTTTCAATTCAGACAACTCTCTTAAATCTGTTTAAGCGATCCCGAAGGATTTTGATATCAGTAAATGAGGTGTGACCCTACCTAAGTGTGAGTGTGGCAGGGTGCAGTCTTACCTTTGAAGCAGGAGAGGAGAGCGCTGATGTCTTTTCAATTGTCCCAATCCAAAAGGTGGGATCAGTTTATTTGAAGAAAAATAGGTCCAAACTAATACAGGGTTTTTACCTTCTCTCTTTAACACATAATAATCATACTAAACAAAATGATGCTGTGATCATGGTCAAATATGAAACTGTAATTCACAGTCTTACATTTATTACCAAAATTGTAATTTCAACTGCCCAATTCAGTTGTGATTTCTAAATCTCCCGATAGAATTTAGAGGCATTTCCTCATAAATGACCGGTGATAATAAAAGCACAATCAAACTTTCATTTTCACCCAATCAATTTTATACCTTTTTTCCGACACAGACGGCGGGAATAACATTCAAAAACCCATTCCTATCCGCATGAATTCGGAGGAAGATCCTCACAGGTGGCGGGTACTAATATTCACAAACACATCTCCCATCAAATCATTCCACTCAGCAAACACATCTCCCATCAAATCATTCCACTCAGCATTCAACCAAGAAATTTGAGAGATATTTACCAAGTCTGAGAGAACCTTACCGAGAGCTATTAACCCAGCTCTGAGGGCCAGAGCCTACCGGAAGAGAGAGTATACCAGGGGAACCCCCCTCTCTCTCTCGCTCCCTCCAAAAATCCAGTCTCTTTATGCTCAACGGGATAGAAACCCCAAAAACCTCCTCCATACCCAACCAATGAAACAAACTGGGCATGGCCACTGATGTACAGGACTGGACATATTCTATTGGCTATGGCATAAGACACACCTTCCCATGTTTGTGTAAAAAAAAAAAAAGGACATGACCAGACTATGGCTATGACATAACCACCTTTTTGAGGCCTCAATGTATTTCTCTTTAAGTCCGGAGCCCCCCCTCCCTGTGTACTGCTGTGAGAGGAGAGGGAAGAAACTGCCTACTCTCTTATCAGTGACACCCATAAATCATTATAGGTCTTACACTCAACTTAACAAACCACTTGGTTTTGTTTATACTGTAAAAAACCTAAAATATGAAACATTTTCATTGTGGGTTATACAAGAATATAATTGATTTAGGGCTGTCAAGTTAACGCGTTAATAACGCGTTAATAAGTTTCAGAGAACATCGAGTTTAAAATACATTCTACAAGCTGATGCTGACAGCCCCGCTCCTGCCGCCCGCTTGTGGCAGACCCGGCAGACCACACTTCCACGCTCACCGGCAGGCACCAACTGGCCATCGGGAGGACCGGGAGGGTGTGTGTATGTGTGGCACGAGCGAGCGAGGCATACCTTACGTCAGGGGTGTCAAACTCAAGGCCCGGGGGCCAAATCCGGCCCGCGACTTCATTTTATGTGGCCCCGCAAGAGCTTGCAAAGAATATAATACGTTTATTATACGGTTACATGCCACTTTACAGAAGCAGGTTGCCCATAAACTACATGTCCCACAATGCATCTCGTTTTGTGACATGCACACTGAAGAGACTTCTGCTTTCAGACGTAGTTAATGACTAAGTTATTATCCTATCCGATACTAATCCAATTCAGAGGCAATAATGTAATATAACACATTATTTTATATATATATTATATATTTATATAGTTACAACCGGCCATTTGAGTGCAACCTTTATGCAAATGTGGCCCGCGATGAAATTGAGTTTAACACCCCTGCCTTACGTGTATTGCTGTTGTTAGCATCTCAATCAATCAATCAATCAATCAATCAATCAATCAATCAATCAATCAATCAATCAATCAATGTTTATTTATATAGCCCAATATCACAAATGTTACATTTGTCTCAGTGGTCTTCACAGTGTGTACAGAATATCAGTATGACAATACGACACCCTCTGTCCTTAGACCCTCACATCGTACAAGGAAAAACTTCTGGAGCAAACCCACAGTTTAAAGGGAACATGGGAGAAACCTCAGGGAGAGCAACAGACGAGGGATCCCTCTCCCAGGACGGACAGATGTGCAATAGATGCCGTGTGTAAATTGAAAAGATAATACATTTGCAGCATCTGGTGCTAGCTAGCTGCGCTAACGGATATAAGGAGCTGTTTCAATGAAAACAGAGGAGCGACATTTGGCCGAGCACTTGACTTTATGGAGGAAGCCAGACAGTGGGACATTGTACGAAAAGTCAGCACACTCAGCACGGATAGTGCGCGCGACATGATTGCAGCGTCCAGGCAGCTCCCGTTCGAGCATATGCCTTGAGCTGCACATAGCTCCAACGATCCATCACAGTGTCTCCACACACACACACACACACACACACACACACACACACACACACACACACACACACACACACACACACACACACACACACACACACACACACACACACACACACACACACACACACACACACACACACACACACACACACACACACACACACACACACACACACACACTGTATTGTATTTTATTGTATGAGAGAGGTTCCAGGTTGAATTGAGGCGAATATTTGTAATGTTCAGAGGTTGTTGTGTTTAATATTCATGAGAATATTTGTCATTGTTCAAATGATAATAAACACACATATAAAGCATATTTGTCCACTCATATTGTAAGGGAAACTTCTGTAGCAATGGAGAGTCAGGACTCAGAGAGACACGGGACGCGCAGGAGTTCTGATGTCATACACTGGCAGTTTATTACAAGCATCGGCCGGAGAATTCATTTCACAAATCACAGCAGCAGAAAGTTCTGACTGCATGGGTGGGTTGCCATGTCAATTCTGAATCCCTTCTCCCTTGGCAGACCTTTTGATTAGCTTCAGAGAGCTAATCAGCATATTGGGGGAGGCGTAAACATCTGTGGAGCTAGAGGAGATTATCCCCCAACTAGAAATACTCAATCACTTGTCAGTGGTGTTTAGAAGCCAGCGTTCCCACAGCGATAAACCATTTTGTGACCGAGAGTTGAACTGATAATGGCAGCAAAAGCTGACACTTCCCATTCCTTAAGACAGATAACAGACTTCGGCTTGGTCGTAAAACGTCAACAGGCCGAAAGGTCAAATATCTTAGTAAAGCTAAAATGATTCCCTCACACATATGTTGATAAGAGTATTAAAAACTTGAAAAATATCCCTCTAAGGTACATTTAGAACAGATACAAAATGTGCGATTAATTTGTGATTAATCGCGATTAACTATGGACAATCATGCGATTAATCGCGATTTAAATATTTTAATCGACTGACAGCCCTAAATTGATTATATTTGATTATAACTAACTTTCGTTTTAAGTATTCAACATACTATGAAGATCTCAACAGGGCGCTGCAGCGCCCCCTAGCGGCAGGTAGGGGGTGCGGAGCTCCCCTGTCTGAATTATTATTTGACGGTTATTGCTGCTCCCGCTGTGCATAATCTGTGTAATACGTTTTTTTGTTTGTCATGTAACATATTAACGTTTTGACCTTCTGTTTAGGATGTAAAGGTATCTATTTAATATTTTATTTAAAGATAGAAATTTATAATATGTTATAAATGTCTATTTTGTTATATAATACAACATATAACATTTGACATTAATAACATATTAACGTTTTGCCATGTAAAAATGAAATGTTGGGACATTTATAAAAAGGTATTCCTTTACATAAAAGTGCTTTCCAGAGGTGTAAGAAGTGATAACGATATTGTACTTGAGTAAAGGTACAAGTACCAGAGTGTAGAAATACTCAAGTATAAGTACTAAAGTATTAGCATCAGAATAGTACCTGAATAACTATAGGCTCTTTTTTTGCTTTCATTTCAGACCTCGTGTTTTAGAGTGCTCTGGAGGCACACAGAACAATATGGAGTACCCGCAGTTGAAGGTATCTGATAAGACCTATCTCTCAATACTATGATCAACATCAAATTACATTGGATGTGTTTGCTCCTATCAATGCCTTACCTACACATAGATAGAGGGTGTCGTTTTTTCTCATACTGATATTCTGAACAATCTGTGCTGTTGTATTTGCTGTAAAGTGTCTCTACTGTAGGCTATTTTTATTATATGTACAGCACTTTGGCTCGACCAACGATCGTTTATAAATGTGCTATATAAATAAAACTTGATTTGATTTGATTACTCATCATCATCATCATCATCATCATCATCATCATCATCATCATCATCATCATCATCATCATCTAACTATACCACTTAATAACAGACTTATTGTCCAGATAAAAGACGAGGCATTACAAAAAATAACATGCAAGCAAGAAGTACATTTAAAGAGAATATAAACATTTTAGCATAACTATACCAATGTTTTAGGATTTTGAGGGTTGGATTTTTATTTTTCAGACTTTTTAAGCCTGCCAGTATAATGTGTATTCTTTCTACTCTAGTTCTAAGTAAGGTCAGTACATTTTAAACCTCATGGTCCTCTGTAGTTCTTCAGATCATGGCACAACTCTTACTGGTATTCTGAGCTGACACAGTATTATGTGTGAGGATTTGAATGAATAGTTGTCTGTTTCCTCGTAGGGTTGGCTACCCGGTGAGTTCAGATACCACGTGTGCCAGTATGAAGAGGTGGTTTCACTGGAGGACTACACTGGGTTTGAGGCCACTTTGAGGCTGGATGTCCACACTGTGGAACAGGTCAAGCAGTGGGTACACAAGCTGAAGGGGTCATCAGGGGTGGCATGGAGGGTGGATGTTACCCGACCCAGGTGCTTTTCAAAGTAAGTGTTGTCTTGTTGATATTTCTTGAAGTTACCCTTTTAATGATCCTTTTTACTTTGGCCTGCACTATAATAAATCTGCTTTATTTTGTTCAGGCAAGTTATAAGTGTCAGCGTAGGGTGAACCCGAGAGCAGCCAAAAGCAGCAAGAACACCTGCTGTCAAGCAAAGATGCACACGACACTCAAGAGTACTCGTGGGGAAAGGAAGTGAGTTTACTGATCCACATACTTATTATTTCACGTTTAGCTTTTTTTACATAATATTGATATATATATTGATTTATGTTATAGGACCGAAGACCCACACATGCCTGACCTACCATTTAAGGTTATTCTAATAAACAGGCACAACCACGATCTTTTTGTTGCGGACGCCATCCGCCACGGAGATGTTGGGGAAAAGGCAAACAGCATACTCACAGGGCTCTTTGAAATTGGCCACACTCCAACATCTGCACTGCGGTCCTGAAACACGACCTCCAAATGGAGTACGGGCAGCGATATGTGTACGTGTCGGCCAACAGGGAGATTTGCCCCGACCTGCCTTATGTACAGAGGTGGGTATCACATCTGGAAACATGTTCAAGATACCCACTACCCACTATATAAATAACGATGCAATAAAAACTATGATGTATTCAGTGAATACAAATACGCTTTTCTACTGCATGTAAGTGACACCCATACCAACTAATTAATGTTCTGCCCAGACTGTTCCACAAGGCGTGTAGGGAGGAGTATGGCACGCAAACAGGTCCCACCGTGTTGGCAGCGCTCAAGCTTCAAGTGGAGATTTACAACAATAAGTGTAATGACACCTGTGCGCTCTCTTCCCAGGGAGCTCCTCTGGTTGTGTGTTCTCCACTGATGAAGGAAGTGCACCAACAGTGGGGGGGGGCTGTGCTTCATAGATTCCTCAGGGAATATGGGCAGGGAGAACTGCAGGTATTCCTCCTCCTGACCCACAGCTGTGCAGGTGGCCTCCCTCTGGGCATTCTCCTCGGCCAGTCTGAGGATGAGCAGACTATTGCTCGAGGGCTGGAACAGCTAACACAAGTGGTTGGAGAGAAGGGCTTTGCTGGCAGGGGACACGAAGGGCCACAACTGGTCATCACAGATGACTGTAGGGCAGAGAGGGGAGCTCTGGGAAAAGCATGTCCTAAGGCCACACTTCTCCTGGGCTCCTTCCACCTGCTACAAGCAGTTTGGAGGTGGCTGTGGAGCAAGGAGAGCGGAGTCACTCACGGAGACAGATATGTCACTTGTGTAACAAATACATGTATCCTTGTTTGACTTGTGATTTTGCAGATTGAGGTCAAGAAGTTTGTGGTGAAGGGATCTACACAGACGTATGATGTAGACATGGACTTGGAGCTGTGTTCTTGCCCTGCAGGACAAACAGGAGCGCCTTGTAAACACCAGGCAGCAGTGATGAAACATTACAGCTTAATTACGCAAACCATAATAACAGGAGTTTGGAGCAATACACCCACGACTATAATGTAACGCCCATTTGTATCAGAAATACACTTTTCTAAAGAGAATTGCAGTCGTTTGTGTAGTAAAATTGCTGTACCTCTGGAACGGCTATTGAAGCTGGAGTGGAACACTTGTCCGACCCAGGGTTTCCGCAGTCTGGTGTGGTCACAGACACGCAGGTGGGTCTCCTGCAGAAAAGCAATGTCCGTCGTCATATCCTTAAGATGTGAGAATACTCTGGCTCTTTTAGTCCTCTGACGTTCCAGCTTGTAAATCTGATTGGTCCTTGCGTAGCTCTCTGTCTCATATCAGCCATAGAGCATGAGCCACAATATCAGCCTTTGGAATAATATGATGAAATTATGAATTAGCCAGTAGGCTACAACACAGAGCAAGGTAACAACTTCAAATGTGTTATAAAGATGGGCACCAAAGAAAAAAGTTCCTCCCGTATTGAGAAGAAAGAGAAAGAAAAAAACACACACAAAAAACACGACCCAACGAGATCAGATGTCTGAATCTCTAACAAATCCCTACAACCTTGTCCTAAACTCATCCTGTAACATAGATGAGCACACAGGAAATGTTCTGCACACCTCCGGTTAACTACGGTGTAGTTGGCTTCCCTTCAAAATGTATAATTATCACATACACAACCCCATCTGATTTGCAGTCATTCCCCAGTCCACACCCCCATAAACGAGACAGCAGTGACCTCTATTGGCCTAGCAGGGAGCTGCAAGCAATGTCTAATTTAACGTTCATGTCCGTGTAGCTTCAGCTCGGTTATAGAAATAAAAATAACTTAAGTGAAAAACAAGATTCAGAGGGGGTATGTGGACAGAGTCCTGATCATTCACTTACTGCTATGAACCTGATAGAAACGCTCTGCCTCTTCCGCGGAGTCAAAAATGCGAGTCTGTCCGTTAATAGTAACACGCAGGCGGGCTGGGTAGAGTAAGCCAAAGCGTATTCCCTCCTTGTAGAGCTGCGACTTCTTGGCGAGTGTGGCGCTGAAATCTTCAAAGATCCTGATGGGATGACCTTGGAACGAGACATCCCGGGATTTCCTAGCCCACAGCAGCACACGTTCCTTCTGGGCATATTTATGGAAGTGGACAATGAGGGGCCGGGAACCTTGCGGCGGTTTCGGAGCCAGACTGCGATGTGCACGGTCTAGCTCCAAGGTATCCAGCTGAGGGTCTCCGACCATCTTCTTGAACAGTGTAGTCATGAAGAGACGAGCATCATCCCCCTCCATTCCTTCTGGAATGCCAATCACACGGAGATTCTGTCGTTTGGAACGTGAAACCAGGTCTTCCACCGCCAGCTGCAATCTGTCATTCACCTGATTAGTGGTCTCCAACTTGGATTTCAATACGGCCACCTCTCGCTCCAGAGTAGTGATTCCATCTGAATGAGCGCTGAGAGCCGTTTCCATTCCGGTGATGGTGGCAGTATGTGTAGCCACGGTGTCGGTGATCTTTTGAAGAGAGGCTTGGATTGGGGCCAGGCGGTGTTCATGGAAGCGGTAAGTTCACCTGTTACGTCTTTACGCAGTTTCTCAAGCTCTCCGACTAGCATATCGAGTGTTAGCGGCTGCACGCTAGCTTCCGAAGCACTGGTAGCCATCTTGTTAGCCTCTTTATCTTGCGAGCTGAAGAGTTTAGTTTGTTGCTGACTTTTGCCACGACTGCCTTGAGTTTTACTCATTTCAACAACGAAAAAGTTACTGAGGCACTACTAATGACTAATCAAGTAAGAAAAGTAACAGACGTCTGGTTGTATGTGTAAAAGCGAAAAAGGATTAGGGAGCAAACGCCAATGCGACCGATCACTCCAACGCCATAACCGGAAACCCTACTTGAAGTGTTTTAGGCCGTTGTCATGGGTTAGCAGCTGCTGCCACCGTATGTTTCAGCCCATCTTAGGTGCATGCCACACCTACCGTTTTTTACAAGAGTTATTAAAATATTTGACAATAACCCTGTGACCTCTGACCCCATGCACCCTTTACTGTAGTCTAATGTTTTCTCACTACTTACAGCAACTTACTCTGTCAGTGCACTAGCTCTAACTTCCTCGAGATGAAAACGTCAGCTAAATGCTAGAAATGTAAATAATTCAGTGTCATTTACTGCCACGCTGAACACAGGAGGCAAGCTGTCCGCTGATTTATGTTGCCCATGCCGTCAGCTGATTGGCTGAGCTAAGGCGAAAGCCCTGCTCATAAATATTCATTATGTGCAGTAAAATAATTATAGATTCCTCTATAGAGAGACTCTGAGAGAGAGACAGACAGAGCTCTTTATGTACACTCCACAGCAGCAGAGAGCGCCAGAACACAAGACGTAAAAAGTTTGCATTAGTTTCAATCATGAATGCTTATACTTAAAGACATAGTTTTAGGATGTTTCGGATTTGATTTAGATTTCAGTATAGTTGTTGTTCTCCCTTTCTTGACTTGGAAAACGTAATCCAAATTCAATTTAAGTCTTAGAATGTCCTCCCAACTCCCTGCGGAAAAAATTCCTGTAAGGGAATACATGTACCTTTTTATGTATCCTGATTATGTAAACTGGATGTAATCCCAAGCCTGTTCCATTGAAAGCACCAAAGTAACCAAACGGGGGGTTACATATTGTATACCCTAGTTATATCTAGTTATTGTCACAATCGAGCTGAGGACCAAAGTGCAGAACACGGGAAACCAGGGATAGTCGGTAATCAGCTTTATTGATGGCAATAGGCTGGTAGGAGACAAAACGGCAGATAGTAGGCAAAGGGCTGGTCGGGGACAGGCGAGGGTTCCAGGAGAAAGCAGGACGGGAGTCGCAGGTACAGCACGGGTCAGGGAGCAGGCGAGGCAGGCTGGTCAGGGACAGGCAGGGTCGAAACCGGGAGAGCAATCTGAAGGGTAATGCGGGAAAGACTGGCATGCTGCAAAGTACGATCTGGCACTGAGGTGAAAGTGAAGTGGGCCTAAATACTAATGGAGCTGATGGGTGCAACAGAGTGAGAGAGAGACAGGGTGTGACTACCAGGTGACTAAGGAATGTTAATGCAGAAAATAGGTGAGTGAGAAAGCAAACTGTGACAGAACCCCCCCCTTAATGGACGGCTCCTGACGTCTAAGAACATTTCTAGGAGAAAAAGAGAAAAAAAAAAGAAAAACTATATATATATATATATATATCTAAGAAGAATAGACAAAAACCTTACAGACAAAGGGTGGAAGGTGGAGGTATGGGGAAAGGCTAATACTCATCTGAGAATGCTCTCTCGGTTTCTCCCTCCTGGAAATCCTCGTCCTCCTCGACTGATGACGCTTCCCCCTCCCCCTCGACGAAGCCTCTGGTCTGTAGCGGACGAATGCCTGGTTGAGCGTGGGTCCTAGAAGGCTGCTCCGGGTAACGCAGGTGGAAGTCTCGGATGAGTTGAGGGTTGAGGATATGGCGAGCAGGAATCCACTGCCTTTCCTCGGGACCATAGCCCTCCCAGTCCACCAAATATTGAACCCCTCTTCCTCTGCGACGGGAACGGAGTAGACGACGAAGGGTGTAGGTAGGGCCCCCATCGATCATCCTAGGGGGTGGTGGTGGAGGGGCGGCGGGAATCATAGGACTCTCCCGGACCGGTTTAATCCTGGAAACGTGGAAGGTGGGATGGATCTTCATGTTCCGGGGCAAACTCAGTCGAACTGCTGCGGGGTTAATGACCTTGACAATCTCGAAGGGTCCAATAAACCTGGGTGCTAACTTTTTAGACTCCACCCGAAGGGGAATGTTCTGAGTGGAAAGCCACACACTCTGGCCTACCTGGTACACAGGTGCCTTGGTGCGTCGGCGGTTCGCTGATGTGGCGTACCGGTTAGCAGACTGAAGCAGAGTTGTTCGAGCCTGCCTCCAAGTCCTCCGACAACGTCTGATGAAAGCCTGGACAGACGGGCAGGTAACCTCCTTCTCCAATGCAGAGAACAATGGGGGTTGAAAACCGTATGCACACTGAAAAGGGGAAAGACCAGTAGCGGAACTGATGAGGGTGTTGTGGGCATACTCCACCCACAGGAGTTGTTTTGACCAGGTTGTGGGATGATCGGAAGCCATGCAGCGGAGAGTGGTCTCCATCTCCTGATTCTTCTGTTCGGTCTGGCCATTGGCCTGTGGGTGGAACCCGGAGGTGAGACTGACCGTCGCCCCGATCAGTTCACAAAACTCCCTCCAAAACACAGAGGTGAACTGGGGCCCCCGGTCAGAAACCACATCAGTCGCCAGTCCGTGAATGCGAAAAACGTGGATAAGAATCAGTTCTGCCGTCTCCTTAGCTGACGGGATCTTAGGCAGGGGTACGAAATGAGCCATCTTACTAAACCGATCTACCACCGTCAAGATGGCAGTATGTCCGTGGGACGGTGGTAGACCAGTCACAAAGTCCAATGAAATATGTGACCAAGGGCGACGTGGAACCGGTAATGGATGAAGGAGTCCCGCTGGCGCTTGATGAGATGGTTTGTGCCGATTGCACACAGGACAGGCGTTCACAAACTCCCGAGTGTCAGCCTCCAGCGTGGCCCACCAGAACCGTTCTAGAACCCTCCCCTTGGTACGTTGAATTCCAGGGTGGCAGGAAAGTCTGGATCTGTGAGCCCACTGAAGCACCTCAGCCCTCAAAACCTGAGGCACAAACAAACGGTTGAGAGGACAAGAACTCGGACCGGGTTGGTCCACCAAAGCGGTCTTAACCCTCTCCTCAATCTCCCAAGTGAGGACGCCGATCACCCGAGGAGCAGGGAGAATAGTGTCCGGAATACCCCAGTTGTCTCCCCCCCTCTCGAACTGCCGGGACAAAGCGTCGGCCTTAACGTTGCGGGAGCCCGGGCGGTAGGAGAGGAAAAAATTAAACCGGGTAAAAAATAACGACCACCTGGCTTGTCGGGGATTCAGTCTTTGGGCCGACCTGATGTATTCCAGGTTCTTATGGTCGGTCCAAACCTGAAATGGTTGTTCTGTCCCCTCAAGCCAGTGTCGCCACTCCTCCAACGCCAACTTGACTGCTAGAAGCTCCCGATTCCCCACGTCATAGTTCCTCTCCGCCGGACTCAATCTCCTCGAAAAGAAAGCACAGGGATGGAGCCTCTGGTTCTCCCCAGAACGTTGCGACAGGATGGCCCCCACCCCAACGTCAGAAGCATCCACCTCCACCACCAACTGACCAGCAGGATCTGGTACCTGCAGGATAGGAGCCGATGTAAACCGGCCCTTGAGGTCCTGAAAAGCCTCCTCGGCTGCAGGGGACCATCGGAACGTCACCTTGGACGAGGTCAGGGCGGTGAGCGGGGCGGCCACGGTGCTGTAGCCACGGATGAACCGTCTGTAAAAGTTGGCGAATCCCAGGAAACGCTGCAGCTCCTTCCGGGAATCAGGGACCCGCCACGAAGTAACCGCAGAAACCTTACAAGGATCCATCTCCACACTTCCTTGACCCACGATGTAGCCGAGAAAGGCGACCGAGGAAGTGTGAAACTCGCACTTCTCCGTCTTGACGAACAGCGAGTTCTCCAGAAGTCTCTGGAGGACCGTCTGGACATGATGGACGTGTTCCTTGAGGTTCCTTGAAAAGATCAAAATGTCATCCAGATAAACAAAAACATAACGATCCAACATGTCCCGGAGTACGTCGTTCACCAATGCTTGGAAAACTGCAGGGGCATTGGTAAGTCCAAATGGCATCACCAGGTACTCGTAATGTCCTGAAGAGGTGTTGAAGGCGGTCTTCCATTCGTCCCCCTCACGGATTCGTACCAGGTGATACGCGTTTCGTAGATCCAGCTTAGTGAAGATTGTAGCCCCCTGTAGTAACTCGAATGCTGACGAGATGAGTGGCAAGGGATAACGATTCTTCACCGTGACGTCGTTCAGGCCCTGATAGTCAATGCAGGGTCTCAGGGTCTTGTCCTTCTTCGCCACAAAAAAAAAACCTGCTCCTGCGGGTGATGTGGAAGGACGAATAATTCCTGCAGCCAGAGAGTCATTGATGTAAGTCTCCATGGACTTCCTCTCTGGTGCCGAAAGCGAGTACAACCGGGCCTTGGGTGGAACTGCTCCTGGATGTAGCTCAATGGCGCAGTCATAGGGCCGATGAGGTGGGAGAGATGTCGCCTTAGCCTTGCTAAAAACCTCCTTAAAGTCCAAATATTCTGCCGGAACCCCAGTAACATCCGGAACCAGGTTCATATCCACAGATAGTTGAGGTGCGGAAGCCTGCTTGAGGCAAACCTGATGACAGGAGGAACTCCAACCTAAGATAGACCCAGTTGCCCAGTCAATGTTTGGGTTGTGGCGGCGGAGCCACGGATAGCCCAAAATCAGAGGGATTTGGGGGGACCGTAGCACATGAAACTGGATTGTCTCATGGTGGTTCCCCGACATGAGCATATGTACCGGCGTCGTCTGGTGTGTCACTGTTCCCAGTAGGTGACCATCCAAAGCATTAGCCGGTACCGGCTGGAGCAACCGAACCTGTTGGATGCCCAGCTGTAGTGCGAGCTCCTCGTCAATGATGCTGACATCTGATCCGGAGTCGATAAAAACAGCCAGAGCCTGAGATTTGCCTGTCAGGAGGAGTCGAGCATGGCACAAGGGTCTTAGATTGGGGATCAGCTCAGAGGTTTGGCCCACCAGTATACTCCCCATTACTGATGAGCTCTGCCTTTTACCGGACAACGGGAACCCATATGTCCAGCCTGACCACAGTAAAGGCAAAGATTACCTCTTCGACGTAACTCCCTCTCCTCAGAGGTAAGACTGGTACGACCCACTTGCATGGGCTCGGCCTCCCCGTACCGTGAGTCAGAGTAGGAATGGGAATTCTCCGCCGAAACCGGAAGTCGAAATCTCCCAGAAACCGGAAGTTGTTGTCGCGAGCAGCGGCCCGCCGCTCGCGTCTGTTGCTCTCCTCTCCGGGTCTGGATTCGTCTGTCAATCCGAGAGGTGAGCTCAATCAACCCATCCAAGGAAGCAGGGAGATCATAGGAAACCAGCTCATCTCTCATATAATCCGCTAATCCTCTCAGAAATGCGTCACACTGCGCCGGCTCGTTCCAGCTGCTGCGGCGGCTGCTGGTGCGGAAGTCAAGAGCGTAATCCACCACCGTGCCGGAACCCTGTCTCAAACTCAGCAGACCCCCGGCAGCGTCGGGACCCAGACGAACGGAACCGAACACCTTCCACATCTCCGCGGAAAATGCAGCAAAAGAGGCGCAGGCTGACGTCTGCTGCTCCCACTCTGCAGTTCCCCATAACCGGGCTCTTCCCGTCAGATGATTAACGGTGAAAGCTACACGAGCCGCCTCGGAGGCGAAGGTGTGGGGCTGCAGTGAAAACAATATGGAACAGTTTGTGAGAAAAGGACTGCATCCCTCCGGCTCACCAGCGTAGCGTTCCGGCGTTCCCACACGAGGCTCCGGAGCGTATCCCGTCGGGCCCGGGGCTGGAGCGGGCATCGGAGCTGCGGGCGGAGGGGCGGTAGCAACCATGGTAGCAGCTAGCTGTTGTACCGTGGCGCCCATCTGTTGCATCTGGGAGGTAAGGTAATCCAGCATTTGTCCCTGGATTGAGGTTGTCTGGTGGGTCTCGGTAGCTAAGGTAGCTATCGTGACCGCCTGTCTTTGGATGGCATCCTCAACCCTTTCAAAGCGGTCTCTAGGAGACCCGGTGTTTGCTTGGTCCATTTCTGGCCAGATCGTTCTGTCACAATCGAGCTGAGGACCAAAGTGCAGAACACGGGAAACCAGGGATAGTCGGTAATCAGCTTTATTGATGGCAATAGGCTGGTAGGAGACAAAACGGCAGATAGTAGGCAAAGGGCTGGTCGGGGACAGGCGAGGGTTCCAGGAGAAAGCAGGACGGGAGTCGCAGGTACAGCACGGGTCAGGGAGCAGGCGAGGCAGGCTGGTCAGGGACAGGCAGGGTCGAAACCGGGAGAGCAATCTGAAGGGTAATGCGGGAAAGACTGGCATGCTGCAAAGTACGATCTGGCACTGAGGTGAAAGTGAAGTGGGCCTAAATACTAATGGAGCTGATGGGTGTAACAGAGTGAGAGAGAGACAGGGTGTGACTACCAGGTGACTAAGGAAAGTTAATGCAGAAAATAGGTGAGTGAGAAAGCAAACTGTGACAGTTATATATCATAGTTATCAGAGTTGGGTGCAACGCGTTACTGTAATAATATTACTTTTGTCGGTAACGGAGTAGTGTAACGCATTACTTTTATAATTCAGTAATCACACTACAGTTACTAACATTGCCCCGACACGCGTTACTTCGTTACTTTTATAAAATCAGTCATAATCACACTGACAGACAAGAGGGGTTTCCGCCGCAGGTTTATATGTAGGCTACGTAATCTGCGCGATTTGCACGTCCACATCTCCACGTGCAGTGCTGCATAAACATGGCTGAGTCAGCGATAACTTTCGAGGGGTGGAGGTAAGGTATTTTTTCTGTTGTGGCCGATACATGATAAACCCACAATTAGTATTGTAGCGTCTCGCTGCGGGAAACACACTTTGTCAGCGCTGTCATCTGCCGGTGCGTTAAGACCATCTCAGTCTTTTGAGTTGACTCGTGGCAGTTAGGGTATAAGGGACACACCAGGGGACTTTACTTGATACCGTCGGTTACTTACAAAAAAACACCTAAATATAGCCTACTTGTTGTTATTGTGCTTCTGTTTTTCAATGTCTGTAAACTACCTCAACGGGGCTGCTCGTTCTCTTTTCTTGATCGCCCTCTCATGGGTGAACAGTTCAATGTCCCGCTTCATTGTAGGAATTCTGCCATGTCTCTACCACTTTAGTTTGACCATCATGGTTATGGAATAGGCCTACTTAATAAATAAGTAATTAGATACCTTACCGTTACTGCGCTCATAAAGAATGATAAGAATAAGAATAATGCGTCTTGAACTGGTTTAATGAATTAGTGTCTTTACGTTTCACAGACTGTTAGCCTGTTGTGGTAGGCTGGTAGCCTATTTTATTGTTTTGTTATTGACCTTTGAACATTATTGGATGTGCAGAGATCATTGATGCACAATCTGCTGGAAAGAAAGTGTAATCCATGATGCCGCTCTGCTGTTTCCTTCAAAGTGTCCTCCAGCTGTCCAGCAGAGGTCCTCCTAAGACTCCTCCACAGACAGGACACCAACGCACTACGCAGACAAATATTCTGGATCGACCTTGAGCATGCTATACATAATAATACATAATAAATAAATACATAATAAAGGTGTGTGTGTGTGTGTGTGTATAAGATAAACACATTTAGAGGAACTATAAGGCCACTTAAGTTAAGCACAACTTTGTTTATTAATTACTTTAATATATCTAGTTTTTTAAATGAATGGTTCTGCAACATATTAAGTTCGTTTTTTGTCATACAAATATAGTAATACAAAAATAGCGCAAATGTAGACTCAACTAAAAGAGGTTTGTGTCGGCCTTACTACATGTATCTCTAGTTATGAAGTCACCAAATATGAACTTGATGTTTACAGACAGGCATGATCATGCAAGAAAGCAAATAGTTCACCGTCCCTGTGTCCATCTTTGTAATACAGTATATGCACTCAAACACACATGAATCATAAGCTGAAATGGAATAGAAACAATAATACCCCAAACGTTAAGTACATACTCTATTGTAATTATTAAAGTTAGTCATTTCAATACAAAATGTGATTTTTATATACCAAAGACTGATTTCTTATAAGACATGTGCTCTGCTAATTGTGTTTGTTTTAATTGCTTCAGGGACAAAGACATTTTTTATTAACCTGTTAAGCCCCAAGGTCCCCCTTGGCGGGTACTTTTTTTTGTTTTTCACGACACTAATATTTAAGAACCTAATGTGTTATACCAGATTAACGGGAATAATCTCAGCTAACTGACGATACAAACCATTTTTACCAAAACAAAACACAAGTCTCATAAGAAGCATCTAAATGACCCCTGAGCGAAAAATGCTAACGCAGCTGAATCGGTTAATTCATAGGTTGATAATGTTTCGGGTAATACTTTTCTTTATTTATAATCCATAATTCCATTTTGAGGTAAAAATCGGAGAGTAAAAGTTAGCTGCTAATGGTAGCCATTTATAGAGTTATCGCAGCTTCCGGTTTTGGCTATGCGTCACACACACATTACCAAATAAGGAGTATGTGGGAGTTCCCCATGATGACCCCAGAAGTGGTTTTTTTGTGCTAAATCTTTCTAAAAAGGTCACATTTCACTTGTTTTGCATCAATCTTGATACAGGGTATTTATTATATGTTGTAATTTGGATTCCTAAAGCTTTTAGTCTACCATCCCATCATTCAAGGGTGCTTTTCAATATAAGTAATTTTTTTTTTGGACAGACACAATAATAATTAGTTTTTACTGTGTTCAATCTGAATTTACTTTAAAATAAAAACATCTATATTGATTCTGACACTTCTACATCCAACTCACAGGTGTAACCTTGCTTTGAGAAAAAAGATTATTAATTTAACCTTTTTAGAAGGGAAGATGTGGTCATTTGTTCTGGGAATGTCATTTTCGAGCCTGAGACCTGAAAAACAGGCTCGGGCTTAACAGGTTAAAATAGTTTTTTCACTAGATCACTATATTTAAAGCGAGATACAAATATAATATATGATATAATGTATAGTGGTTTGGTAGGCTTTATGCAAATAATGTTTTATTACATTTTCTTTTTTATTCTGTGCAGTTATTTAAATTGAAATACAATGGCTAGAGGAAATGTAATTTAGTTTGTAAACTATGTTCACTGTCATGTCATCACTAGCAATACTTGTTTTTGTCCTATTGTCTTCACAAAACAATAAACCCTAACCCTGTTTCTTCAAAAATCCGTTAACAAAATATATAAAACTGTAAATATCAGACAGAATTTTGTTGTTTTATAATTTCAGCTTTTATTAGTCATAACATTGGATTCTTAAGTTAAGAAATTTGAGTCATCATACAACCAGATATGCTGGAAAACAAATCAGTAGATCAGTCACACAAAAAACATCCGTGACATATACCAAGACTGTTTGCACTATGCCCAAAAACACTTGCAAATCATTTTTTGGCACAGAAACTATTTATAAAATGTATTTCAAAACGAATATCTTCAGGTGCTTATGTCTCACATTTGAGGCAGTCAAACACGGACTTGGAAGACTGGGAATTTAAGTGCACTAAGTTTTTATATCACAATAACATTTCTGGTTTTATTTGACACCATTGGGATCCTAGCTATGAGTGTTAAAGATACAATGAAATTGAACATGGTCTGAGCGGTGATCTGAGAGCTGGTGTTGCTGAGAGATTACGGACCAGAGAACATTGGACTGTATAAGCTAGGAATGTTGTTTTTTCCCTTTTTTGAAACACTCTCACATAACCTTGGTTAAATAACGTCATGTCTCAACTTGAGATGAGTTTGAAATACTTCCCATGATGAATCTGTGTTAACTTGTCGACCAACCAACACGTCTTCTCAGTCTGTTTCTCTCTCAGCACATCCTGTATACAATCCCTTCTTTCTGCGCTGTAAAGACTGTGCAACTTTTGCAGTTTTTTCCCTCTCTGCATCGAACCTTCAGTTCAATCCCAAAGACTTTCCCTTTACACTCAACATGTGGAAGACCTTTTGTGCTGTTAAATCTGTATTATACTCAGCAAGAGGAAGCTAAAGTTAGCTGGGCTCAATACGTACCCCTAGCAAAGCATGTACGTAGCCTACTAACGTGAGCATTGATTCTCTCTTGATATTAGCCTTTTTTTATTAACTAAGTGTTGTGTTTGTCTCACAAGATTTGTTGATGGCAAATGACCAGATTTTAAAACGTAATGCAGTATAGTCTGGGACCTCAATCCAGACACAGAGCACAGAGTAATATACGAAGTAACAGAGTAAAAAATAAATGTCCATACGCAGTAACATATGGAGTAACGTAAAGATGAATGTATGGTTTCATTTATGGATGAACTCAAGTGGTAACGGACAGAGTCACTTTTGGAGTAATGTCATAGTTATGTAGACAAAAAGATACACAAGGAGTTACATACGGAGTAACATACGGAGTAACATACGGAGTAACACGTGAGATGTGCACGGAGTTATGCACAGAGTAAGGAGAGAATAAATGGAGTAACGCAGAGAGTAACCTTCATAGTAACCGTGACGACCCCTCCTTACAACTAGGGGTTTGGTTCTGGCTCTATGCTTCATGTTGCAGGTTTGAGTGCTCTTGTTAAAAAAGTATTGTTTCATACCCCTCGTCTCGACTCCCAGGTTTTTGTTGCAGCCCAAGAGCCGGGTTGTAACAGTAACCAACAGAGGAAGCCAGGGCTGGACTGGCCATCTGGCAAACCGGGCACTTTCCCGGTGGCCCGACGTGCCTTTTGGGCCAACACAACTTAATATTATTTACATTTTTGTTCTGACGGCCCGTTCAGGTACATGTATGTCGGTAGTTTTGTTTGCACTGATACTACACATTTTGCTCTGGTCAGGAGCCCCTACTGTGTTTTTGTTTGATGGTTGTGGGCCGGTTTGATGGTTGTGGGCCGGTTTGATGGTTGTGGGCCGGTCTGGGCCAAAATGCCAGGACTGTGTTTCTGTCCCAGTCCTGGAGGAAGCTCCAGAGTAACCTATGGGTAACCTAGAGAGTAACCAGAATGGAAGAATAGAATACACGTCGTTATTGTCATTGTATATAAAATACAATGAAATTACGAATGCCCGTACCAGCGGTGCTTAAAATACACACACAATACAAACACACGTACACAACTATTTGCAAACAATGAACAACAAAGTAACCTATGGAGTAACCTATGGAGTAACCTACAGAGTAACCTACGGAGTAACCAACATAGTTTCATATGGAAGGATCCACGGAGTGACGCATGAAGTAATGTAGGGATTAAAGAAACGGCTAACGATCGAGATTATTTTTATTTTTACTGTGACTTTGCCCATTCCCCTACGCACTAGCGTCTCTCTCCCACGCACACAATTAAAGCTCTGCCATACTTATCTACAATAATCAAATATTAAGAGAAAGCATTACGTATGTAAACATTTTTATGCAGACTAATAGGAAAAATCTGTGCACGGTATTTGCCTCTTTGCAGCGGGCCGTGGCTCTGACCTGCAGAGAGGGTCAGCGGCAGCAGACCCAGCTTGTTTACATGTGTGTGTCGGTCCACTGCTGTTTTTAAGGCATACAGATATTGCAATAATCATATGCCGGTACCGACATCTTACATACATTAATGTAGGGGGATAAATCAAACTTCAATGTTTGTCAGCGTGCAAGAAAGCTTTTTCTCTGCCATGGAGACATATCTAGGCCACACACACAAAGAAACACACACACACACTGAGAGAGACTGCCATCTTCATTAGTGCTGAGTGCCAATGTGGCCTCTGGATTTATTGGCGGGCAGGGGGAAGCAGACATGTACACGCACGCACGCACGCACGCACACACACACACCCACACCCACACACACACACACACACACACACACACACACACACACACACACACACACACACACACACACACACACACACACACACACACACACACACACACACACACACACACACACACACACACACACACACACACACACACACACATACACACACACACACACACACACACACACACACACACACACACACACACACACACACCATTCTGGTCAGGTCTGAGCTCGTTGGGGGTAGATAGCTGCACCCACACTGCATTAATAATGTTTTTTACAGCACTGATAGCATGCTTTGTGTGTGTGTGTGTGTGTGTGTGTGTGTGTTTGTGTGTGTGTGTTTGACAGGGATCTATATCAATGCTACTCCTGTTTATGGTGACGTGGTTCTGAACGTATCCCAGCATGCAATAGGTAAGCAGCAGGTTCAATTCTGGACAGGTTGTCAGTATATCTCATGCACTTTTATAAAGTGCATGTTTTCAGTATTTAGAACACGCAATAATGACTAGAAGGTTTTTTAACGAATGCCCAGCTGTAAAATGTCCGTCCTGAACAATTACTATCAACAGCACCTACCTCTACATATTGTTAAATGTGTGATACAACATAGTTCAGCTGAACATGCCTGAAACTGCTTTTCCTTCCAATACGTCCTTGAAACTGCAAAACATCAACCACTCGCCTGGTGTTAATCTGCCACAGACTGTTATTTCTCAGTGCATGAAATAATTGATAGTATGGTAGAACATTTGTATTATTAACTTTTTTGGAGTCTTAAATGTTCTATAGTGTTTTCATCATTGAAGGTAGAGTGGTCTTTAGTATTTTGTATCATTGAAAATAAAAATTATTCAAATATAATATAAAACACGTTTTTTTCTCCTATTTATCCCTGTAATTGCATTGCGTTTTTAATACTGTATTTATATTACATAGCATTAGTATACCTTCTTGTCCCTGCCTTTCATTGACTACCAAATGTATCATTATTAAAGAATCTTAATCGTATTGTTTGCTGTAAACATGTGATTTTAAAGAGCCACTGCCACACACAACTTACTACGGCCCAATTATGTGCATACTGTTGAGGTGGATAGTGACCTGCGTACAGCTCGCTCTAAAGACCACAGAGCCACTTGAGTCTACGCAACAAAAGCATGTTGGTAAAGCTTAGTGGAAGGTTACGATTTGGTTGAATATTAATACAGAAAAAAGGTCATACATTGTGCTAACGTTACTGTCATACATTGTGCTAACGTTACTGTAACATCAGAGTATCCCAATCCTACAGAAACAGTTTGGGGAAATAAGATTTGTATAATTCTTGCAGCGAGTTAGATACGAAGCATTTTTTAAACTGAAGTGTGAAAATACCATGTTGTGATTTTGTGTTGGAGCATTTCATGACTGATTCTCTTTGTTGCCGTGAGGTTGCCAGACAACCAGCAGGGCCCTCCAGTAAAACACACCCTTCTGTCCCGCACATCGCTCCCAGGAAACCTCATTGGTGCTTTTACACTGATTTTTTAAACTTGTCCTTAAATTGTCTTCTCCCATTTCACAAGGCAGCCAACACAATGTATGACTTACTTACATCTTCTCACGTATGCCTTTAAGTTGTAACCCGTAACAAGTTAAGAAACTATGTGCAATTTGCATTGCATTAGAGTGAATTGTATTTTTATTGCAGACTTATACATGTTTATTCTAATTCCTATATCAACTATATTATGAATGGACTAGAAGTGAATTGAGCTGTGTGTGTGTGTGTGTGTGTGTGTGTGTGTGTGTGCGTGTGTGTGTGTGTGTGTGTGTGTGTGTGTGTGTGTGTGTGTGTGTGTGTGTGTGTGTGTGTGTGTGAGAGGGTCAGTGGGATGTGTTCTATTAAAGTCTCTGTTGTGTGGCAGTCTGACTCGGAGACACAGAACATCACTGCCCTTTATACTGTGCTAATAAGACACACCCCACCAGTCTAATCATCGGGCCAGAGACCAGAGTCCGGATATCAATCCAATAAATGGGATTAGTTCATTTATAGCTGTGAATGAGAAATGACCATGTAATCACTTTCTGATCTAGTCAGAAGAAGCTTTGAAGAGAGGTGCAGAGTTGAAGTGTCTTTGTTGGCGGACCCAGAAGTTAGCATTGCAAGAGCTCCCTCAACAAAGCGTGTGCTCAACTAAAGCAATGGGATTTCCCAGTGGATTGAGTCATATTGCAGGAGATACGATCAGTGGCCGACACACAGCAGGATGATCTCCACATGTTAACAACACTTCTATAATAGTTCAATAGAAAATGCAATTGCCAGAAGTCAAAAGCTAACGTTAGGCTATGAATAAACCCATCACAGCTACTTGGCTGCACATCACCACCGCTAATCTAAAGGCGGCTAATATTTGGCGTGATGACCTTTATAGTCTCATTTAGTCCCTTCTAAGGTCACATAGGAGCTTCTGACGTTCACCAGTGGGGTATTTACTGACGTATCTTATGTTGTAGAATTATATTTCTCATTCCTGCACCTTTCTATTGAATCAATCTGTGTCCACAACACACATCCATGACTGTCTGAGAGGATTCAACCATCCAACTGCTCTTACCACCACACAGGAAAGGGTTGCTGTTCTGATAGGGCGACACTTCACGATACATCTGGGGTCGAAACACAGGAGTGATTCTCACGGAGTAAGCTTTTGTTCGTAGAAAAGAGAGACACTGTGCATCTAGTAAAACCGAGCCAACTTTGATACTGGTAATAATGTTCAACTTTCCTGCTATCATCGAAGCCACACTTTAATTGATATCGTGGAGGAATATAAAACAGGTCGTGTTCTTTATTTAACAAGATGTTCTCAAACTGGTATCTCAAAATTAACTCTTGGCAAGTTTGCATCCGAAGTTCAACAGAGGTCACCGTAGGTGCACTCCAGAATACAATGATTATGTTCAAGTGCATCTACACCTCCTCAAAGCTTGCACCCCTTTTCCACGAAACGAGTCCCAGCTCCTTCATCGTTGTAGTTTGGATCACAAGTTGAACCAACTGCTTTTCCACCAATCAGATCCCGAGAGGATCCACGTCATGACATCACTGTTTACAAAGCTGCAATGCCAGCGTGAATATCCCTTAGAAAAATGACCCCGGTGGGTAACATTGGAGCTGTGCTTATGTATTAACTATTCTATTTGTTGGGGTGTCGTGTCGTGTGAATTCTCCGTCCGAAGCTCCAAATAAACCGTCTGTTTGCCACCAAAGCTCCAGCTCTCCTCGTGTCTCTCTTTGAGTCCTGACTCCAGTTGCTTCAGAAGTTTCCCCCACACTATTAACTCCAAGGCTGTCAATGGTAATGCATTCATCTGGAACCCTTAAAACATAACAAAAAAAAGTTGTATTAATTGCATTACCAAGTTTAAACTAAATGTCCTCGTATAACTCCATGAGAATGTTTACCATGAATTGCATGGCAGTGAAAAGGCAAAGAAAGAGAACCAGCCGGGACAGGCTTCATGTTTTCACTGACTAGAGATCAGTAAGAACCATCACTACCTGGAAGTAACGGCACCTGATCCATGACTAATGTTCTGCACTCGTTCTTTCGGTGGTTTAACACCTGGACGGGCACTTTGCTGACCCGTACCCGTCTCCTGAAGAGTGGTCAGCGTCACCACCGGAGGAACAGAGAGTGTATCAGTATCATAGCTGCAGAGATAAGGCCAATCTTTAAAGCCAATAATTAAGAAATCATGTTATAATAAAGTCAAAAGAACCTCTGATTTCTCTATCCAGTTTGCATTTGTTTATAACAGCAGCACACCAACATTTCTTTCATCTTTCCCCCAAAAATACAAGTACATTCTAGTATTATAAACTTGTGATTAATCATGACAAATCGCAGATTAATATTGTGAATAAAAGAATATGTATTTGTGTTATTTGATTGACAGCAGTAATTGACACACAGTAAAGCAAAGGAACAGACATAATGAATTATCCACCTTTAATGCTTCGATGAGTAGGTACTTGTTGTTACCACGGTGATGCTATTGGTGTTAGTTCAAAGTATAACCAATGATATTGTGTCACTGTGCAATCTACTGCTTCTGCATTCATCTGTTGGCATCTTACAATTTATTTATTTTCATCTGATTTCATTCTGATTGTGTATATATCATATCCCATGTACATGTATATATACTTCTTGCACTATTTTTGAATAGGTTTTTATTGTTTATGGCTTCATGTTGCATTATTGGAGGAGCTCAGGACATAAGATTTGAATTGCCATTTCTACTCTGTAGCTTATGTGCATCTGACATTAACACCTTTTTAAATCTTGAATCTCTGCAACAACATTTCTCAGTGAACGCCGTCCCACATTGTTAGTGCCACATTTGAAGCCTTTTTCAGGGCCGAAAGCCGGCGCTACTGCCGTGGAAACGCAGACAACTGAATTGCATCAGGCTCTGAACCGGCCCTGTAACTGCGTCAGCGGCTGGAGGCAAAGAAGCACATCGAGTCGTAGAGAAAACAAAACAGGGAGCGTCAGACTACTCACTTAACAAGTAGTTAAAGCTCCATGTAAGCAACATCAGATACATTTTGGAAGGTTTTTCCCAATGAGCGATCCCTGTTGATGAATAGAGGAAATAAAACCTGTTTCAATGTTCCTATGGAGACCGCTTTTTAAGACAGAATACAAATTGTAAACAGCTCCGTGAAGGAAGATGACAGCAGCTGATCTGAACAGTTCACATCTGAGAGAAAGAAGGAGTGAGGTCTTTCATACCTACCCACAATGTCAGGGTCTGTGTCTGTTTGTGTCTGTGTGTGTGTGTACATGCAAGTGTGTGTTCACGTGGTGCCCATTACACTGCCTCTGTGTGTGTGTGGTGGCTGTGAGGAGGTTTAACAAGCAATCTCTTTACTGCTTTGTGTGGTGCACACCTTCTTTTACTACCCTACCACAGTGAAGACGGAGCAGACACACACACACACACACACACACACACACACACACACACACACACACACACACACACACACACACACACACACAGTTCCAATAAGCTCCACATGAATGGGCCGGGTGGTTTGGTATTGAGTTCTCTCCGGCTCAGTTTATGGGGAAGCTGCAGTGAGGGAGGGGGGCAGAGGGCAGAGGTGCATACATTAGTTTAATTGTAGTTGAGGCCTGAGACCCCTGGCACACACAGCATTCATGTAAAGTGCAGAGGTTCTAATCCACCTATTCTTATATCAGGAACATTGCAGGGAATTCCTATTAACAGGTCAGCGGTACGAGAGATGATCAATATTCATGTTTAAAAACAGAGGGTGTGGAAGCTGAAGGCAAACCCGATTTGATTACATGACATTTTATTAAGTTGACGCTTTTATGCAACTTACAATAATTGCATTCAACCATGAAGCAAACCTAAAGCAAGAAATCTGCAAGAAAATTAGCCTTAAATGCTAATCAAGGGATATCTAAAGAAGTGAGATTTGTTTTGGCCAAGGTGTAGTCAAAACAGTTTTCAGTTTGCGAAAGAAGATTATAGACTTTCTGTTTTTGCCTGGTTTTGTAGACTGTTTGTCGTACGAGTACAAGGCTATTGACCTCATGTGTGAGCCTGCTGTTGTTGGTGCAGGTGAACAGCCAATGGGGGAACTCTATGGTCTCGTATCTCAATGGTTCTGTAAGAAATGAGCACAGATGATATAATACTGTATTTCAAGAGATTGGGATGAATAGCCCAAAAATAATTTCGATTTAAATACTGAAAAAACTGAAACGTTGACTTATTGACTAATTAAGTGTATCATGTCAACAAATGTCACATAACTGTATTAGGTTAATTGAAAGAAATAATATCAAGTTTAAATAACACATACTTAATATTATTCCCTTCAATTAACCTTATAAAATGTTGTGACATTAGTTACAAAACTTAAATTAAATTAAATGTTTCAGTTTTTTCAGTGTAGTATATCGTTGATGGACAAACAGAATCAGGTTTGTTGAAATAGATATGAAGAGTGGGGTGTCAATAAAGCCCCGGTGCTTGGTACTGGCTGTACCAACGAGTGTTGGTGTTCTTTTTATATTATTGCTCACTGTTCTGGATCGCAGGATCCAAATATCCCCTTTGTTTTGGTTGGTGGCGCCCTGTAAAAACTGTTGCTTTAGTAAAAAAAAAAAAAATGTGTCAACAGTTTCCGAGTAATTTTAAGAGTTTAGTCAACTTTTGCATTTTTTGAGTTGGTGAAACGTACTTTTTTAGTTTTCCTCTACTCAAGAACGTGTTACTTTGCTAACACTTAAAACAAATGTGTCAACAGTTTCCAAGCAATTTTAGGAGTTGGGTAAACTCACTAATGTGATTTTTTCTGCATGTGAAATGATGAGTTCAGCCTACAATTAAAAGCCCAGATATTAAGTGTAACCAATGCAAATAACAATCTGCTAAGAACTACATAAGACAAGAATAAATAAAGTAAATTATAAAACACAATTGAGTTGCCGGAACCTATAAACCACAAACTCTTCCTGATTTCAATCCAACCCTTTAAATATTTGATAGCATTGAAACATTGCAGATTAAACAGATTTAAAAAAGGGAACCTTATGGACACATGTTAATACATTATATTAAAACGTGATTATTTCAAAACAGTTGTCATAAAACAGTAACAAGTTTGTTTAAAAGCACAACTCATTAACATACATGGACACATGCAGGGCCGTATCCAGGATTTCCTAAATACCGAGGTCCGAGGAACATGCTAGGGGGGTTCGGGGGATACCCCCCAAGATTTGGGGGATTTTCATGATCTAGTTAGGTGCTTTTTAAGTCCTGTGGGGGGGTCACACATTGGATAATATATTAATTTCAAACCATGTCAGCGGGCTGCAGCATCCATTATTTTTGAAAGTGTAATGCATAAGAATCAGTTGATTGAATTACTGTTCAAATTAGTTAATGTAATAATTGTTTGGTTATTTTATGCATAGCCTAATGTTACATTTATGTGCTTAAGAATGCCTTCAAGACAGAGAGAGGAGACTGAAGCACAGAGAGAGATATCTGAAGGAGGCAACAAAAAGGATTGCAACTTTGCAGAGCTGGATAAAAGGTGCCAGCAGGGCAGCTGCAGGTGAAGCACTGTGATTATGTCAAGCCACTACATAAGTTGGAGTACACTAATAACTCATTAAAACACATATTTAAATCAGTGATAAATGCAAAGCCTCTATTTGTGCTGAGTGAAGTTAATATTTCTCTGCTGGGGGCTAACCCGAAGCCTCCAGTTCAGAGCGCATTGGAGAGCTTGGTGAACTAGTGAAATACTACCACTAGCTGTAGTGTAATATGGATAAGATGGCCAGATAACTGGTTCACAAAGGCTTTATAACAGGTTGTAAATATTCTATACAAATAGGCAACATATTTATTTTCACATGAATGACTATATAACCTTCTCCAATCTAAAATGTAACTGACAGCACTAGTATTCAGTTGTCTTTGTATGTTTTTATAGCAGTAAAGAATTAAGTGTATATGTTACTTAATTCTGATACTAATAATTCTGTTTAAGAATACGAATATATGTAAAATGTTTATTTTGGAGACAGCTCCATCTTTGAACTCCTTTATAGTGTGAAAAGGAGATCACAACAGTAATAATGCTTTCATTATTTGAACACTTGGCAACAATGCCTTATAAAGAGCTCTAAAACATTCTCTTAATTGTATTTGATAGATGGTGAGCCTGAGACAAAACACAATGATGCCAGAGCAGTTCAGACTCAAAGAATGAAGAAAGGATAGAGACAGAATCTGAAAATAAGGAGAAAGAGACAGGAACTGAGAAAGAAGAGACGGGAACTGAGAATGAAGAGACGGGAACTGAGAATGAAGAGACGGGAACTGAGAATGAAGAGACGGGAACTGAGAATGAAGAGACGGGAATTGAGAATGAAGAGACGGGAATTGAGAATGACGAGATGGAAGGGGAGGATATGGAGATTGAGAGGGAAGAGATGGAGAATGAGGCAGTACCATCAGAGTCCACAAGAGTGAAAGCTCCTTCAGAATTTGTTTTTTGCTACAGCTACCAAACCCCACCAATCCAGCCCATGTTCAGAAGAACAATATCAAGTACAATGAGGCCTTCGTCACATTTTTAAACTCAATCGGACCCTGTCGTCCTCTGGTCCAGTTCCCAACAAATCAAGATGGGCGGTCTTTTCAGGGCCACTGGTATGATGAAAACCCCTGGCTGGAGTATTCTCCACAAAATGATGCTATGTACTGCTTCAGCTGTCGCATTGTAATGAATGACGATACAAGAGTAGGTCTACATGGAAGTCTGGAGTTAGCTGGAGGCAGGTGGAGGCAGGCAAAAGTAAGAATGAAGGAGCACTGCTGCAGTGAATCGCACATGATTGGCATGATAAATATAAGATAAAGCCATTGGACATGGCTTTTGCCGTAGCAGATTTGCGGATGCAAGCAGCAAAAGAAAGGGAGAGGCAGAAAAACAGAGATCATCTTCCAGTTAATAAAGATCACATTATATCTTGCAAGACAAGGCTTGGTAGAGATGAAAGGGAGGGGTGCCTTTTTCCAGTTTAGAGCAATAGCCCCTCCAAATGTCTGTGCACGTCCCTGGATGTTGGCTTATCTGGCGCCCGCAGCTCACAGCCAAAATGCGAGTGAGCGAGGGAGGGTGCACCGGTACCGGTGTTCCGGATTAACTTGTTTCCCGATCAACTTGTTTCCCAATCAACTCGTTTCCGTGGGGTGCGTGGCTTTCGACTGAAATAGACATTTCGATAGCTTTCTTCTGTCGTTTACATACATCTTTTGGTATATTTGGCTTCTTAGGAACACATTGATGCACATCCAGTACCAGTGTGTGAGGTTGTGATTACGATGGCGATATCCGGACGCGAACAGCGTGGACTACAACAAGACAAAAGAGTTGCTCGAATAAATCATTTAAACCAGCTATTGTGTCCAGACTTATTACGGAATATGGTTGTTAATGTCCAAGTCCATCTGTGTATACCTTCAGACAGCCTCCAAGTGAAGCACACAGTGTTTACTCACAGTTTGAAAGCAGCGTGGCGAAGTCTTCATCTGTGTTAAACTGTGATCCTCCCAGGTTAAATTGTGTTACGATTTCTGTGGCTATCTACCAGCGATCATGTTTAATATGAAAGACTACCCACACATGTATCCCTTATAAAAACGGTATTGTGCAGCACTCATCCAGATAAGATGTGACTGTTACCTCGTTTTGCAAAGATAGCAGCAGAAATGTCATTGGGGATATTTAGACTTTAAAATGCTGCTTGGTCGTGAATGTTGGTGTCGGCAAACAATATTACGAATCCTCTATTCAAACAAAATATTCAATGTGCATCGACATGAAAAAAAAGTTCCTGCTGGACTCAAACCCGAGTCCCAACAGTAAAAATCAACCATGCCCTGCGCGTTATGAGTGCGCCACGAATCATCACGTCCTAACAGCTCATTTTGTTAGATCAAGATTGTCAACAACTTCTAGAAAAATGCAACCCAACATCATATTGATAATAATATATGATAAAAATGTAAGACTGACAGCAATAATAGTTTGTAAAGGATTTATTGACGTGAATGTTTTGAACAGTGAATACAGAAATCGTAACAGTTTAATCAAGGCGGGTCACATTTTAACCTGGGCGGGTCCCAGTTCCCTGGGAAGATCGGTTTAACACAAATGAAGACTTCTCCATTCAACACGTCCTAACAGATCACCAGAGAACAATAAATCAAGTCGCTGTGTTGATGCCTGGTACATCACATTACATTACATTGCATTTAGCTGACGCTTTTATCCAAAGCGATTTACAATAAGTATTCACTGTTCAAAACATTCACATCAATAAATCCTTTACTAACTATTATTGTTGTCAGTCTTACATTTGTATCATATATTATTATCAATATGGTGTCGGGTTGCATTTTTCTTGAAGTTGTTGACAATGTTAATGGAACAAAATAAACTGTGTTGCGAAATATGCGGAAAAAATAAATATTGGGCTGTCTTATTTATTCTCTCTCACACACAACCTGCCACTAACGTTAAACCCCTGTACTATTCAATTAAACACATTCAATGTTTATTTATTGTAAAGGAAATGTGGCTATTTTAATCACACTCTCTCTCACACACACACACACACACACACACACACACACACACACACACACACACACACACACACACACACACACACACACCCACGCACACACACACACACACCATACACACACACACACACACACACACACACACACACACACACACACACACACACACACACACACACACACACACACACACACACACACACACACACACACTTCTCCGCCTCATTCTGTTTTCATTTACTCGTTCGTTATCTGACCAGCTTCAGTCTTGTAGGCTTCTCACCTCGTTTCTTGTAGCCCTCGAAAGGGTTTTGGAGGTCGATGCCTCGGTGAACGTGAGTTGTTTGGCTTTCTTGTCCGCAGCAGCAGAAAGCATTTTTGAATCTTTGAATGAATCAAAGTGGGTCGTCACCGTCGATGTTCTCTTATGCTCCAACACACAGTTGCACGGGGTGCAGAATAGTTCCCCCCCACTTCCGTGCAAGACATCGGGGTACTGCTTTGCCCGGTCTTTAGCAGAAATGTTCGTCGGTAAATGAGATGGATTAGATCATCACTTCATGTCAAGAAGAGTTAACTTTTTTCTTTCTCAACTTTGTGAGGAAAAATGCGGGGATTATGCGGCCTTTTCATAAATATGCGGCCTTTTAAAAATCTGCGCCATTTTGCTGATTATGCGGTAAATTCTGAGATCGCAGAATCGCGTTTTTCTGAAGGGTCTAAATAATGTGGAGGGAGAGTCATCTCCAGTCAGACACCCCCTAAACGCACCAGGAGCGTCTGCGCCGCGTTACGTTTCGTCTGCGCCGCGTTACGTTTCGTCTGCGCCGCGTTACGTTTCGTCTGCGCCGCGTTACGTTTCGTCTGCGCCGCGTTACGTTTCGTCTGCGCCACGTTACGTTTCGGCTGCGCCGCGTTACGTTTCATCTGCGCCGCGTTATGTTGCGGCTGCGCCACGCTGCGACCTCCTCCTGAGACCTAACCCACCAGGCGCGTTTCAAAACGTTGCGGAAGCGGAGCGTCGTGTGCAGCCTCGCAGTTCTTCTTCTTCTCTTTAATGGCGAATCGCTTACACTTGGAGCATATATCGCCACCTACTGTTGAGTTATTAAATGTTCATATTAAATCCTTGTCCTCAAACCAGTGCTTTTGAGGAATTTGAAGATCAGCTTGTTTGCTTCATTTCTTGATTTACTTTCATATATTGACTTGAAATCCATGTCCTTGACGTTGAGTTGTTCCAGTGCAGTTTTCAGATTGAGTCTTTGCCTTGTATATTCCGGGCAGCTAACAAATACATGATTGTCTCTGGTTGTTGGCAACCATCACAATTGCCATTTGGATGTTTTCCAATCAGATGCAGTGATGAGTTTAATCCAGAGTGTCCCAATTTTATCCTGCTGTTAATGCTCTGTTCTCTTCTACTACTCCCCCAAGTCCTTCCTGTTCCTACTTCCCTTTGTATCTGGTATAAATGTCTTCCTTTGATGTTAGCCTCGCAGTTGTTGTTGATTTTGGAATATTTCCTGGACATTTGTACTTCTACAAGTAAGTAGGCTACGTAGTTAAATGGTTTATGTTTGTGTCTGTTTAAATCGGGTGTATTGTTGTTATTTCCTATTTTGTTGTGTTGTAGACTACAGAGACAGTTAATAATAATTGTAATATTCCAGTTATAAACGACATGAATCAAAGATGTGGTTCTGTATTTTAGTGGTAAAAAAATATGCATTCATCATCATAATTATTGTATATATATATATAATGTACTGTGCCTGTAAACCGGAGGAGAACGCTGGCATGTATTCTCCTACTTGAAAGACGGTGGGGGGGGGGAGGAGAAGGAGCCGGTTTTGGGGGCACCCCCTCAACCAGCAAAGCAGGTGATTTTCATCACTTCCTGCCTGCGCCGCGCTGCGCCGCGTCAAAAATAGGATTCATCCTATATTTTAGAAATTCCTTGCGGCGAGGAGCTTCTGGGACAACCTGATCTCACCAGAATGTGTGACTCCACCACGACTCCTTAACACCACAATGCGTGGTGGAGTCACGAACTTTGTTACATTTACGTGTCGGCACCACGCAAACAACCCCAATGTAAAGTGAATGAGGCTCCTTTGTCGTGGTGCACACACGCATTTCTACAACGTCCCGCAGTGAGCTTTTATTCTATACAACGTTTTTTAAATCTAATTTATAGCTTGTAGTAACTCACGGGAGGCTTCTTTTATTTTATTTGTATTCATAATTATTTTTATTTTTCGTCAGAATGTAAAAATTACATTAGTTACGAATTTGTGTTCTCAAAAAACACTGCATTGTGTGTAATGCAACTGTGATTTTTATTAAATTAGTTAGTTTTTAAGGAAGGCCAGAGCTTCAGCTGTGTCAAATAGATTGTTCCCTTTAGTTAACGTTATGTAAAAGATAATGATCATGTCCCCTGTATTGTATTACGAGCGTCCATTCCCATTGGATAACGGAGAATTTTACACCCGGAAGTAAGTAGCCTATTCTCCTTACTGTCGATTGATATCTGCACTACTCATCGACTAAAAAACAACAAATATTTTTTCGGAGCTTTTGGACGGCAGAAGACACTACACTACCCAGAATCCTCAGCTGTCGTTTGGGACTACACCATGTGCTTAGCTTGACAAACCCCGTGATCATCATCGTGCCGACACGTAAATGTAACAAAGTGCATGACTCCACCACGCATTGTGGTGTTAAGGAGTCGTGGTGGAGTCACGCATTCTGGTGAGATCAGGTTGGCTTCTGGGACACGGCGCAGCGCGGCGCGTCTGGTGGAATAACACCCATTGACTAGAGTGGCCGCGATCTTTGCGAACACCGCGGCGCGGCCGTAACGCAGCGCAGACGCTCCTGGTGCGTTTAGGGAGTGTTTAGATAGTTAACTTTAGTCTAAGTTCAAACGGTTTGGTCACAATTTATGTAAACACATATTTCCAAGTCACTCCTTTATAATTATTGGGATGAACAGGTTTGAAATCATTCCAATGGACAATAACCAAAAATATCCTTTTAAAACTGGAGAGATAAAAAAAATTCATAAATAAATAAATGTTAAGGTAAAATAAGATATGAATGAACAACACAAATAAAATAAGTTACATTAATTTGTTATTGGCTATGGTAGGTTATTGGTTATGTTCACATACTTATTTGATTACATCCACTTGTCTAAGATGACAACTGAGACTTTCGACCCAAAACCAGCTGTTGACTTGTGGATGCAAGCAGCTAATCGCAGACTCAACCAGAGAGAAATAAGTAGGCCTACATCATCAGCTACCATGTCTGACAGAGAGGAAGACAGAGAGGAGAACAGTCAGGAGAACAGTGAGGAAGACAGTGAGGAGAACAGTCAGGAGAACAGTGAGGAGAACAGTCAGGAGAACAGTGAGGAGAACAGTGAGGAAGACAGAGAGGAAGACAGTGAGGAGAACAGTCAGGAGGGTAGTGATGACAGCTTGTAGGATTACTGGTCGTGCTAATGTTGTCTTGTGTTCACCTCTGCATGTGTGTTCAGTGTTCACCTCTGTGTGTGTGTGTCCTGTGTTCACCTCTGTGTGTGTGTTCAGTGTTCACCTCTGTGTGTGTTCAGTGTTCACCTCTGTGTGTGTGTTCTGTGTTCACCTCTGTGTGTGTGTTCAGTGTTCACCTCTGTGTGTGTGTTCTGTGTTCACCTCTGTGTGTGTGTTCTGTGTTCACCTCTGCATGTGTGTGTTCTGTGTTCACCTCTGCATGTGTGTGTTCTGTGTTCACCTCTGCATGTGTGTGTTCTGTGTTCACCTCTGTGTGTGTGTTCTGTGTTCACCTCTGCGTGTGTGTGTTCTGTGTTCACCTCTGTGTGTGTGTCCTGTGTTCACCTCTGTGTGTGTGTTCTGTGTTCACCTCTGCATGTGTGTTCAGTGTTCACCTCTGTGTGTGTGTTCTGTGTTCACCTCTGCATGTGTGTTCAGTGTTCACCTCTGTGTGTGTGTGTCCTGTGTTCACCTCTGTGTGTGTGTTCTGTGTTCACCTCTGTGTGTGTGTTCAGTGTTCACCTCTGTGTGTGTGTTCTGTGTTCACCTCTGTATGTGTGTGTCCTGTGTTCACCTCTGTGTGTGTGTGTTCAGTGTTCACCTCTGTGTGTGTGGTCTGTATTCACCTCTGTGTGTGTCCTGTGTTCACCTCTGTGTGTGTGTGTCCTGTGTTCACCGCTGTATGTGTGTGTCCTGTGTTCACCTCTGTGTGTGTGTCCTGTGTTCACCTCTGTGTGTGTGTGTCCTGTGTTCACCGCTGTATGTGTGTGTCCTGTGTTCACCTCTGTGTGTGTGTCCTGTGTTCACCTCTGTATGTGTGTGTCCTGTGTTCACCTCTGTGTGTGTGTCCTGTGTTCACCTCTGTGTGTTCTGTGTTCACCTCTGTATGTGTGTGTCCTGTGTTCACCTCTGTGTGTTCTGTGTTCACCTCTGTGTGTTCAGTGCCGTGTGGCAAATCAAGACCCCCTCAAAAGTTACGGTTTATTTCATGTTAAGGCTGAGCACCAGCAACATCTCCAGGTGCTCCTTTGAGAACCGGGGCAAACAGTGATGTGCACCGCTGGGTATAAATGGCTTTTTCTTGGGCGATTTTTCCAATCCGACTTCATATTGACAATGTTTAACAACAGAGGGTGCTACATAACACACTTTCAGGAAAAGTCACGGACTGGGAGACTTTAATATTTTATTGAAAAAAAGTGAGAGTACCAAATGCGTCACTTCCGGGCAAAAAGTACGGCTTTTGGGGGAAAACAACGCTGTCATTTGAACGGCGGTCAATACAAATTCTGAAGTTTTTGCCAATCCGATCAGAAATGTAAGAAAACCGTGGATTTTTGGATCTTCAAAGAGCAATGGCCAGACAGGCAAACAATTACATTAAGCCATTAGAAATCGAGGATCGGGCTCGATATATGGTTACATATAGCAGTAGGCTATCGATTTTCAGATGAGAGTAACATCTACGTCACTTTACGGCCCCGCCCACTTTTGGGGGAAACAACGCTGTCATTTGAATGGCGATCAAGCCTGAAGCCACAGAGCTCTTCTGTTACTGTCCTTTCTTCTTAGAGGAAGTACAGAAACACGTAACTCTGGATTTGTTTTCCTATTTGAGGTGCAATAAACGACACAGCAGCTTTTTGGCATGATAAAACTATTATATTCCGCTTCGCTCATGAGAGTAACAGCTGGAGAAATTACAGCCTCGCCTACTGATTTTAATTTAACCATATATCGAGACCGATTGTCCATTTCAAATGATTTAATGTAATTGTTTGCCTGACCAAATCGGCTCTTTGAATATCCAAAAATCCACGGTTTTCAAACATTTCTGATCGGATTGGCAAAAACTTCAGAATTTGTATTGACCACCATTCAAATTACAGCGTTGTTTTCCCCAAAAAGTGGGCGGGGCCGTAATTTTTGCTCGGAAGTGACTTAGGTGTTACATATATAGGTTATATATTATTATAATATATATATAAATATATATATATATCAGGGTTTCCGTTAGCCGGTAATTACCGGTTTTTAGCTGGTAACATTTATTAAAAACCGGTAAATTCAAAACCTGCCGGTCAAAATGTCTGGTAATAGTTAGGGAGGCTCCGATCGATCGGCCACCGGTCATTATCGGCCGATATTCACTCTTAATAGTTTTATCGGTGCTCTCTATAAAGGCCGATCAGGAGAGCTGGATCTGATCGATATGGACATAAACGCGAGTGAAGTTTAACCGGACGAGAGAGAGAGATCAGATCAGCTGCTGAGTCTGACCGAGACACGCTGCTCTGCATAATCACCTGAAGCCCCGCCCTCTGTTTAGCGAGCTGCAGGAGCTGCATGAGAAACTGACGTGCTGTCAGGAGAGAGAGTGTAATGTAAACTTCTGAATAATGTACGTTATCTACTACAATTAGTTTGTTTGAATGTAATAATTATGTTGTTTGTTGTTTGTGGAATCATTTATTGAAAAATGAATCTGAATTTTTCGATCTGTTACGATTATAAACTGAAGCAATATAAAAATGAGCCCCGTGAACTGAGTTTTAAACTGAAGCATATCTGCTCATAGTCCGGTAATTACCTGCTAACGGAAACTCTGCTACACAACTCTTATTATTATTATTGAAATATGACCAGTGGTGTAGTGGGGATTTTTTTACTGGGGGGACGCTATTTTAAATTAGGTCATCCCAAACAATGCCAAACAAGTGCCCACGCGAGCAGTGCACTCACAAAACGGGCAGACAGGTCCACAGAAACTACCGGTATGCTTAGTGTCACTACCCGATCCGTCCCCCTGCCCGATCGGTACTGCGCATGTGCGAGATGGTCCGCCATATTGGAGAACTCCGGACGGCAACCCAAGATGGACACTTGACACAGTGGCTTCTAGCAAAGCTCAAAAAGGAAACTCGAGAGAGATGAGTTATTGTTATTACAACGTGACCTCACTATTATTTAACAACTCTTTTTATGGGGTTCTTTTATTTGGGGTTAAGTACATTGTCAGAATAAGTGAGAAATGGATTTAACTTCTGTTAGACAGCTATCATACTGAATACATATTTACTGTGAATGTATGTATGGCATATGGCTGTCTAACAGAAGTTAAATCTATTTCTCACTTATTCTGACAATGTACTTAACCCCAAATAAAAGAACCCCATAAAAAGAGTTGTTAGATAATAGTGAAGTCACGTTGTAATAACAATAACTCATCTCTCTCGGTTTTTCTTTTTGAGTTTTGCTAAAAGCCACTGTGTCAAGTGTCCATCTTGGGTTGCCGTCCGGACTTCCGGACCATCTCGCACATGCGCAGTACCGATCGGGCAGGGGGACGGATCGGGTAGTGACACTTAGTCCTACTTTACTTACTGTACTGCAAAAAGCAGACGGCGCTGTGCTCAACACACACACACAGACTCAAAACCATGGACACACTGGCACATACGTTACATAAACAATGTATAGGCCCAAATTGCATAAACTACAGTATTGCAACTAAGCAGACAGCGCTGCTTTTCTCTCTCTCTATCTCCACTTTCAAAATCTATTTAAAACTCATAACAAACAAACAAAATTCCCAAAGTTGTCCTGAAATGAACTTATTAAATAAACAAAACGAAAAATATATATAGCCTACTAATGCAAACATTGAATCTGGACTGGAAATTATTCTGATTAGGCCTAGCCTACATTGCAAATAAGCAGACAGCGCTGCTTTTTTCACACACACACACACACACACACACACACACACACACACACACACACACACACACACACACACACACACACACACACACACACACACACACACACACACACACACACACACACACACACACACACACACACACACACACACACACACACACACACACACCTTGCATTTTGAAGACTGATACATCAGATATGGATGAACAAACTTTGCAGCCCAGTTTCCCAGCTTTGCAGTCTATCCACGGGTATGTCTCTTGTTTCCTCCGCCACATCTCCTCCGTCCATACCTCTGGGAAAGGTGAGCTTGAGCTAGCCAGGGGAACGTTGCTAGCGCAGCTAACGTGCACGTTAGCTAGCATTATCCACGTCTTTAGGCGGCTCTTCTGATGATGTAGTACTAGTAGCAGCTTCACTTGTAGCTTCGGTGCTGCTAGACTCTTTTTTCTTGTGAATTATATTCTTTTTAGAAAAGAAGTCAAGTAAAAAATGTTTGCCTGCCATTATAGAGCTTTTTCGTTAGCGTTCTTGAGGGAAAGAGCTGCCGCAAAATCGGCGGGCGGTAAGCTGGCCGTGGGTGTGTCACTGACACACCCCCAGCTCGCCGCGGGGTCACGAGCGTGATGACTAATCATAATTCTTTAAGGAAATCGTTTTTATTTTTTATTATAATTACTGTGAAATGTATTATGTTTTTGTCATTATTACAACAAATACACACTTGCAACTGATAAGACTGGCAATGATTTTATATTTATTAGACTATTACAAAAAAGATCATGCTCCAAATAAGTGGGGGTACGGCGTACCCCCGCGTCCAACGCCCACTACACCACTGAATATGACCGGTAAGTTTCAAATTAGTCCGGTAAAATAAATTCTGCCCGGACATTTGACCGGCGAGGAAAAGTCCTAGCGGAAACCCTGATATATATATGTATATAAATAAATATATATATAATATATATACCTATTATTATATAGGTTAGGTTATAGGTATAAATGGCCATTTTTTCAATCTGACTTCATATTGACAATTTTTAACAACAGAGGGTGCTACATAACATACTTTCAGGAAAAGTCACGGACTGGGAGACTTTAATATTTTATTGAAAAAAAGTTACATACAATCAAAAAACAGCTGCGGGTAAATTGACCCGTTGGCGGTTCTGTTAAATAACTAGTGACATTTGAATAAATATTGCAAAAAAGGGCTCCAAAAAAGGCATATATATATCCTGGCCGGCTTAGCCAGTGTGTATTTTTTCAAGCACCACAAGATTAATAGTTTATCAATTCTGGGCCATTGATTGTGACATTTCTCCAAACACTTACGGTAAAAAGGCCAGTTTTGAAGCCTTAAAATGGTGCAGGAAAAGGACTTTACAGTTAAGAGAAGAGAAAAAAGGAAAGAAAATTGTTTTAATGGGTGATGTAACATTAATGACAGACATATGATGAGGTCCTTGGCACTCAGACTCTAGAGGGGTCATGTTGTGATCATGGGTTATCACCCTTACAGCATCAGGACAATATCATATGGAGTCAGACTCTGGAAGTGTGCTGGAGGCGTTGACTGGGACTGATGGAAGGATGAGGCTGATAAGACGGAAGAATCTGTGAGGAACGATATTAGGTTAATCTTAATATTATTTCTTGCAACTAACCTAATACAGTTATGTGGCATTTGTTGACATAATGCATTTAATTAGAGTCAACATTTCAGTTTTTCAGTGCACAATACGGTGGAGGTGAAAACAGTGTATTGTTATTTACAAACTTAAAAATAGTATACATACTGTATTGTATTCTGGATTATTTGTATACACACGTTGTTCTATCATTCTAATGACTGACATCTATCTCCTTGACTGCTATATCCTTAGTGGCCTCTAGGGACAGGCAAGTGCGTTCCTAGTAAAACATCTGTGTTAGGCTTCCGTTCTGCCATTTTATTTGAGAGCCGCATGGGGAACAGGGGCTGAAGTCGAATAGTCCATTTAGCTTAGGAACCTTCCTAACGGAGTGAAATGTCCCGGAAGTCCCTCAGCGGCAGCCATGATAAGTGCCGTTCCAATTCTCTAGAATGATGAGAATGATAGGAAAGGAGGTTTCAAACTTCCTTTATAACCTCCTTTAGCTTAGGAACCACTGGACCTCCCTATCCGAAAGGAGAGGAGAAAATGCTGCCCCACAATGCCTTGCGGCCGTGCCATTTAAGGCGAGGGAATATTCGGTCGTTCACGGAAACAACCGATCATGGCAGACAAACGAAGATCATGTAAGTTACCGCTGCTCTCTTAAGCTTTTACATTCTTAAGCCATAACTTGGCAACATGCTTATATGAAATGACTGTTGTGAAATTATCCAGGTAAAGTTAACATCGTACTAAAACCTTTATGCTCAGTTTGCATTAGGCTATTTAATTCTTCGTTTCCTGCGTTGTACCATGCAAGCCTAATATGATGTATTTATTTCAGTCACAGATGCTGAAACCCTTGCCTTAATTAGTGCAAGGGTTAAGCTGGAGCACATGTTCATAAACCATAAAACAACACAATAACAGCGTTTATTAATGATGCGCTTATAGTAGTCCGTTTTCGGAAAGTTATAGTTCAGCAGACGCACACAATGACGTCCGCTGGCGCATCATAAACAGGTCAGATAGTGAAAGTGCATTCGGATTCTCTAAAGTACCGCAGTTTCTTCTCCTAAGTCCTTTTGAATTCTCCTATCCACTATCCCTTAACCCCGTGACGTTTCACTCAGAGGTCGAGGAATAGGAGATAGGGTTAGAATTTAGGAGCTGATTTTTGGAATATCGGAACGCAACCAGGTCCCTGACTCTATCTGTCCATCCGGTTATTTTCACCCTTGAGAAGGCATCATCTGTGAGTACATTTGTTTAGGGAAACATTTTGTATAATGTGCTACTTATATGTTTGCATCTCATGTAACATTGATCTAAATGCAGCATATGTAGTTAAGCCATGTATGTAATTGCTGCATGAGTAGTAATTGTCCCTTATTGGATGTTGGAGTGCATTTTGTTTATTTTTGGGGAAAAGTACATTATATTTTGTTGTTGTTAGATATTTATACATGTCTTTTTTGTGTCATTTCAGTTCCACACCGCTCCTATTAAAATACCACACGTCAGCTCCTGTCTGTCATTTTTGGGCGAGTGTTTCGCTCGCTGCGTAGCCGTGCAGCTACACGCGTGGTGAGGCAGAAGACACGTCATGCTGTGTCTGTTCTTCAAGTCCTTTCATTTAAGGGTTAGAAGAGAACTGGATACAGCGTTGAGGCAGGGTCTCGCTCATTCCTTTGAAAGTTGCTCAGTGGTGCATAAAGACAAAATGGCCTGACGCTCAGGAACAAATATACCCAGATATTCCAGCTCTCTTTCGCATCTTTTTGGCCCAAAAAGCATGTGCACTTGCGTTTATCAAATCAAATCAAGTTTTATTTATATAGCACATTTATAAACGATTTTTGGTCCAGCCAAAGTGCTGTACATATAACAAAAATAGCCTACAGTAGAGATACTTTACAGCAAATACAACAGCACAGATTGTTCAGAATATCAGTATGAGAAAAACGACACCCTCTATCCGTACGGAGCGTCCACACTACAGCTTCAAACAAATCTTGGAGCTGGGCGTTTCTGAAGCTTGGGGATTTTATTCGAGCAACGCGACCAACAACCAATCACATGAATCTCCCGCCCCCGACATACAAAGCAAAACCCCCGGGGATTTTATGCGAGCAATATATAAATATATATAAACTCCACAAACAGGCGAAAACCTACCAGTTTCCCCCACTGTCTCTGCCACCTCCCTCCATGCCTGGTTCCTCCGGTTTGTATCCCGGTAGGTGAAGAGGGTCTGGTCATACAAAACCGGGTGATTTGCTACGGCGATAGTTAGTTTCTCCTCCGACTTTTTTTGAAATATAGAAATGAACGGCGGGATATCTCTCCCAGCTTAGACGCGGTTTGATTGGCTAGGGCTTGAGCTGTCAGATTTTCAGAAACGGGATTTGATTGGCTGGCGCTGGCTACTCCACTTCTGCGCCGGAGACGGACCGCTATGCTACCCACAATTCAGTTAGGCGAAAAGCGAGGCAACGTGACGTCACCCCATTCAAAGTGAATGGGCAGACGCGTTGGAAACCGTTTTTGAAGCTGTCGAAGCTGTAGTGTGGACGGGCCGTTAGACCCTCACATCGTACAAGGAAAAACTTCCAGAGAAAACCCCCAGTTTAAGGGGAAAAAATGGGAGAAACCTCAGGGAGAGCAACAGAGGAGGGATCCCTCTCCCAGGACGGACAGACGTGCAATAGAACCCCCTTAAACCCCGCATCCCAACAGCTACGTCACATGCTGTCTTAGCTCATTCAAATGCTGTGGTGTAAAGTACATTTACTCAAATAGGCTATACTGTACTTAAGTAACATTTTGAGGGACTTATACTTTACTTGAGTATTTCAATTTGTACTACTTTGTACTTCTACCCCACTATAATCCAGAGGTCAATAGTGTACTTTTGCTCCACTACATGTATTTAATCCCTTTAGTTACTTTGCAGATGTGGATGAATGATGTGAAATATAATCAACTCTTAAATCAGACTTTAGTTTCACCTGGAGTAAATTCACAAGCTACCCTGCAGTATCAACCCAGTCTCACGGCATTTAATCTATTGAATCGTGTTCACCAACACGATTTCCCCCTTTTTTTCGTGTCACACAGAACGATTTTAAAAGCAATGTATTTCTATTGGTAGTATGTTTCGTGCCTGCAGCACGTCTTTTTGTCCGGTCGGGTCTTGGAAGACCGGAAGCTGTGGGGTTCATAAAAACATGTTCTTATTCAATATCAAGCCACGATTATTGTTTTTATTTTAAATCGTATAATGTCAGACTTTTTTTTCCGTCCGCGAGGAACAGAAATGGGGCTCAGAGCCTCAGAACACTGAAATCTGTATTTTTTTGTCATCTTTTTTTCCTTCTAATTTGTTATTATTTGGTGCAGGCACGAAACATACTACCAATAGAAATACATCGCTTTTAAAATCATTGTTTGTCAGAATACTGAAATCTGTATTTTTTTTTTATCTGCTTTTCCTTCTAATTTGTTATTATTTACATTGCTTTTAAAATCGTTCTGTGGGACACAAAGAAAATGGCGAAATCGTGTTGCTGAACACGAATCAATAGATTACATTTGTGACTATAACACGAAATGCCCTGAGACTGGGTTGAAGAATCAAATCAATAGATGGAATGAAACAATTTGATTACATTTGCCAATGAATTGGAAAATCTAAGAGGAATAACTGCCTGAAATAACTTCTGGTATAAATATGAACTTCAGATGGACATGACATGTAAAGCAGTCTGGACCTACACATAAGGGTACTTTGTTGCTCCAATGAATGACTCATGGCTTTTCTGCAACCTTCTGGTAGACAACAATCAGCATTTTTGTTTGTGACCGATATGGATCAGTAACCTGTAGCTTGGTTGACCCCCCTCTTTCACTGCTTACATTATGGTTTCATCCAACAGACTCATTAAACTGAACTGGAAAATAATTTGCTCACCTTTTAAAACTAATTGCAGAACCACCTCTGAACAAGGGTAAATGTTACATGGCTGATTGTTTGTACAAGTCATTTAAGAGATCTGCCCTACTGTGCTTGGTCTGTGTCCACAGGAACCTGTGATGTATTTCATTTTTTATGTAACTTGAAATAACATGAATTGTTGCTTCAATATTTAACACCACGTTTTGCTAATGTGTTAAATGTCTTGTTGAAAATGTTAAACATTTTGCAAATATGCTGACCAGTACTTTCCTGGATGTTTGCTTGGCAACTGCACAAGATATTGCCCCGAACTTTGGACAAAGCTATGCTGGTTTTCATTTATTTGGGCCCTGTTTATTCCTAATGTAAGTCCATGGGAGAAAGTATCGTATCCCAATGGTGTCAGGTCACTGACCCGGAAGTTGTAGTACCACCATTGGCCACTATGGGGGGGCTTGGCCCGGACACTTATGGATACTTTGGTTACGTGGGGATTGCCCACAGTATTGAGTATGTAAGTCGCTTTGGATAAAAGTGTCTAGTGTACAAGTGTAATGTCATGTAAAGTTGTATTCACCAAGGTGCAGTTGAAACTTGAGTTTTCATTCTGCGATGAAGTTAGGGTTAAGCACAACAGGAAGTTCTACAATGTAAATTATAAAAGTAGGGTAGACATGTGGATATTATCCGGCTCAACAAAACGTGCATTTATCTAACAGCTACGTTTCCCACAGATCTTATTTCAAGCTATTTTCTAAAATCCTATGGAGAAATCTCATTGCTTTTTTGTGGAGGGAAGCCATGCGCAGCTTACTTCCTGGTTTTAGGACGCCTCACTGCAGCTCTCTCGTCTCCTCTTCACACACCACACTTTTCGCGGCACACGTACTTACAGCCAATCAGCTCTGAATGATGTGAGATGACGTATGGTGGGGATGGCAGCTCTATGCCCCTATGGTCATTATTTTTTTGCCACACACATTAAATAGAAAAATATTCTGAGTATGCACAGTGTAGTTTTTACAGTCACCGTTCACTTAGACAGAGAGAGGGAGGGGCAGGATCGGGTTTTGTCCCACATGGCTCTAAACAGCTCAATAGGCACACTGTAGACACTAATTAGAAGAACACAGACTAAAACAGCAATGTACAGACGAATCAGATGATTAAACATGATCTTAAAATATATTTTATATATTTTTTTATTTACTTTTGCATTTTTTTGTAATCATTATTTTAATACTTTCTGCTGACACTAGGTGGGGCTGTGCACCTGCCCCTAATGACCAGTCGCCATGAATGTATAATGTCACAACATTTCACATAACAGTATTAGGTAAGTTGAAAGCAATAATATTAAGTTGAACCTAATATTTTTGATTTAAGCGTAATATTAAACGTTCAACTAACCTAATACAGTTTTGTGAAATCTGTTGACAATACATTTAATTTGTCAACGTTTTCAGTGCAATGTCTGGTCAGCTGTGGAGACAGACAGAAACACAGGCAGCTGCTCCCAGAGGACCACCAGACAGTAAATGAAGTGACATGAAAGCCCTTTATTCACTCTCTACATCCCACCTGAGCCCGTTCAGACAGGCCAGGGTGTCGGCCCCTCTACTTATGGCCTTACGTGATTATACCACATTATTATCCTCGCTGTACCCTCTGTGTGTCCCGCCGTGCTAATCTCCGCTCAGACGCACTCACCTGTAATTAACCCTTATGTTTATTGCCCTACATCATTACACACAGCCTGCAGAGCTGCTTCCTGCACACGTAGGGCTGACGTGGTGGAGATACCTGCCCAGGTGAAGTCAGAGGTTTACAGCGAACTTGATGTCCTGGAATCATCAGGAAGCATAGGTTTGTAATGGCATTTAATCTCTATCACACTTAGGGACTGATTGACACGTTGTCTGAAATGTATTCAAAAGAGAACAACAACGACTGATTAAATCTGTACTTCATGCTAGGAAATTGATTACCTCACAAATGCTAATTTACAGCTTTGTTTTGATTCTGTAAACCTCATATTGATTACTCAATGAAACTGATGCGCTGTAAAAACCCTCACAATGAACACAGTTTTATTATTCATACTATATAACGTTAAGGCTTATCATGCAGTTTTTGTGGGCTGAGTTCTTAGAACTATAAAATAATGTGTAGGCCAGATATATCCAACCCACTGCTGTTGGGGACAACGGTAAAGCATTTGACTTGTTAGAAGATTGTTTTGTTGCTTTATTTGGTTTGGACTCCATTTGAACTTTTCAAAATGTCAGGGTAGACCGCAGAGGAACATGTGTGTTACATATGCAGGCACTTAGCAATTTGTTTTAATGCATTATTATTACGGTGGGTAATCACATTACCCATAAATAATTATTTAGTGAATTCAAAATCTTATTTTACCATAATATAATTAAATGTTGACCTAATTAAAAGTTCAGCGGCCCAGATATGAATTCATATTCATATTTGTATTTGTATTTTCTTTCATGTTTATTTATTTATTTGCAGACCATGTACATTATAACGGATGTCCAATATTGCCATTTCCCTTGTTGTTCATTGTAGCTTTTCACCTCCTTTTATCTTAGTTATAGTGGATTTTGTATCGTTGCTATGACCTGTTTGACCATTTTGATAGACCCAAATGGTCTTTTCCTAATCGTACAGTTCTTCACACAGCCGCAGATCAGATTCAGGGCGTCAGTTCTGCTTGGAAGAATAAAAGAAATGTTACAGTCACAGCAGCATCGTGCACACAGGCTGTGTTTTTATAGGAATCCACCCAAGCCAACCGACTGATTGACTTTTCTGTCCAAAACCTTTTACAGCCTGCAGCATTAACAAGAGGGGGGGGGGGGGGGGGGGGCTGGCTGCTCTAGTGTGTGAAGGCTGTTGGAACCAATACCACGGCATGGCATGAACAAGCATGGAGGACTAGGCATTCTCACACACACACACACACACACACACACACACACACACACACACACACACACACACACACACACACACACACACACACACACACACACACACACACACACACACACACACACACACACACACACACACACACACACACACGAGGTTGACATGGCAGATTCAATAGCAAGTGACATTTAGAGGTTTGTTTCGTATGTATAGCCATATATTTTAACTTATTATGTATAGGCTTAACGCCAATTGCCAGATGTTTTCAATTGTTTTGTGTCCAGTTCAGGGACGATATACTATAAACATAATACATAAGTAAATACTGTTGGAAATATATCACGTGTGTTTTGTAGTTCGTGGTGTAGTTGTTACTTTACTCACAGCTCGGGGGCAGAACAAACAATGGGAAAGACAGCTGCAAATAACAAAGTCTACACAAGTACAAGAATAAAACAAAGTACTCGAGGGCCAGGCTAAACCAGAGTATGGGAAATACAGACTTTGGTCACAACAATTTGAAGATGGCAGGCTAGGACTTAAATGCTGGAAGGCTTTAAGGCACAATGCACATAGACAACCAGGTAGCAAGCTGGATATGTATCAGGTGAGAGGAGCGGGTGGAGTCAACCTACTGAGGGCGGGCAGATGGAGTGTCGGAATGACAGCAGACACAAGAAAACAGAAGTAGAATAATAATAGTATAAACAGGTGAACTCAACACGTTGCTACCTTTAAGCTAAGACCAAAGAAAGACTGCAAGCCTCCTTCAGTTTTCATATGAATCATTTCCAACGCTTGTCTCTGAGAGCCACCCAAAGTAAACACAAACGGAACCACCGCATGGCTTCCTGCATTGAGATCTACATCTGAGGCTACTGCCACGTCTTTGTGATGTCAGGTTTAAGTCCGATGGCTTTGCAATAAAGGTGAGGTCGTATAAAAGAAGAAGTGACTTCATATTTCTCCTTCTCTACAGCTAGACACCCTTTGATGGCCGTTTCTATTTGTTATGTGATTTTAGTTATAATTCCCGCTTGGTGCTGGGACACACCAATTCATTGTATGTTGGTTTTTATTGCAATCTTCTGATCATCAAGAAACACAACAATCAATCAAGGGTCTTTACTTAAGGGTCCTTTCAACAAAACTGTTCTGCCACTTGTATTTTCTATTTTGTGTGCATACGTTTGTCCCAACATCTTTGCTCTGTGGCTAACACAGCACCATACAAATAAAAGTACTACATGTTTTTTTAAACTAAGTAACATACCACTATACTGCTTTCGAAAAGGAGCCATGGGTAATTTTAAAAGGTTAATCGAGCAGTCAGTAAAGATTTGGTACTGCAAGCACACGTTGCTAGCTAGCCAGCCAGCTAGCCAGCCAGCTAACAGTGGCGATCATCACTGGCAATGTTGTTAGCCTAGCCTAGCTTAACATAGACAGGAAAGATGACTGTCCAAAGTTCAAAAATATCCCAATTATAATAATAATAATCTTAATGTATTTTGTAAGCGCTTTTACAGGTGCTCACAGTCACTTAACAGAGATAGTTAAAATAAATAATGATATCTCAATAACTCAACTCATTATACATTGCTTTTTGTTTGTTTAATGTATACATCAACAGAATTGTAACAATGTCAATTTGTGGATTTAGAGAGAGGTGCATCCTGACTGTGTTGTCAGGTTTACTCCTTCACAGCTGTGCAGAGACTTTAACCAAAACCTGTGGATAAACTGTGGTCCGTCAGGAAAGAGTTACTACACATCTGGACGCTCAAAAAGAAAGCGGATAAGTGTATCATAGGCTACAGTTACACATTTCAACAGGATTGTGAATGCTACTTAAAACATTGCAGTTGTACAAATAAATAAAAGCAGTAGTCATTAGTGTTACAGCGGCAGACACACAATCAAAACAACTCCAACAGCATTATATGTACATTAAGGCTTCACATGGTGCAATTGCACGTTTACAGACATTGACTTCAAGATGTCTTTCTTCTTCATTTTCTCTGCTCCACGGCCACATTGTGCGCAGACATGCACACTTACAGTGGCTAGGCATTTTTTGTGTTTGCCCTTCAAGAAAAACATCACTGGTTAGGTATGATTAAAGGACCTCAGAAAACAACAATGCCTTTTGTCGAAAGGAAACATCTGAACATGTTTGGTTTACATTAAAGTGCAAAAATGCTCTAACAGACGATATCCTCAAGAGCTGACCACCAGATGCTAGTATGGCAATGGAATCAAAGGCATGGGGCCAGAAGACAGTTTTCCTTTAAGGCAATACAACTGCATTTGCAAACATTTGACAGATCATAGCTACTGTAATTTCTCGCTTATATATACTCCCTTTTTTTCAATAACAAACGGCATGCATGAACTGAGAACGATCACATTTACTGGAGCAAAGCTAGCTTCTACACTTGATAGTCTCCAAGTGGTGAGAACATATATATAAAAAGGTGAGAATAAATAATTTTTCAAAGTATGTGTTTTAAAGTCAGTTTTGGTGAAATGTACAGTTTATAAAAAGCTGAATGTATTCCTAAACTCTAAACGTTTTTTAAAAATGAAGAAAAACTGATGATTTTGATCTCCGCAGCAGGTGTAGCCTACTGTCATTTAAGACCAGTTAGAAGTTTGCTGAAAGCTGAGCAGTTAGACAACTAGAGGTCAGCAACAACATTTTGAGTGTTACTCTTTAAATATTGAAGTGTGCAAAGCTTTTATATGCTGCAACGGATAGGAAAGAGGCTGCGCCATGTTGCAAACATGCAACTTAAAAATATTAGGTACGAAAACATTGCTCTTGCAGCATAATGGCTGTATTTTTTAAGAATGCAAGCAACAAGTTTGAGTTGCTAAAATTTGCACCAGTGGCGGTGCTAGGGGGTGGCTACTTGGGCTCAAGCCCCGGATGTTTTCTGAAAAGCCCCGGATGTTTCACTTAAAAAAATAAAAACAGCCTGCGTACTGCGTAGCCTGCCCTGAAGAAGAAGTGATCCTTCCTAGTGCCTGACGAGTTTTAAGCTAATAGCCTATACAGTTATGGATATTAGAAAGTTATTGTCATCGAAGCAGGCGCCACAAGCTGCAGCAGTATCAGCAGCAGCTGACAACAATGTCATCACCAGCAGTGAAGAAATGGATGATGTTTCAGGTTTGTTAATCTAATGGTGAAATCTGCACTCTGGCTGACTGAGTAAGAAGTGAAAAAGAGTGATGTAACGTTAATGTTATAGCTAGTAAACATGGAGTAACCACACTAAGTATACCCTTATGTTAGTATGTATACAGAACATGACTAAAAATGATCCTAAGATGTAACGTTAACCCTTCATACCTCAGTCTACTTTTAAGACACTAAAATAACATATTCCAATTTGTATTTTGTTTTCGCGTGTGGAATTATACCGGCTCTCGTTTCAGTACACATAACAACAGAACTGACAGGCAACCCTCTGAATCAGACTCCGATTGGCTGTGACTGCATCCACTCAGAGTGTCCGATTCAGAAACGTGACTCTTACACTCTTTACGTCACAAACAAAGATGGTGGATGAGAATAGATCTATAAAACGATAAGCGATGCACCAGAATCAAGGTGAGACTATCCGCATCCTTTAAAACCCTACGAACATTCGTTTCACCTTAATAAGTAAACGACTATTTGAGTGAGTTATGGCATTAGTTTGCTTCTTTAAAGGGTGTTAATAAGTGTTCTCCAGTGCCTTTTGTCCGCTTTAAGGTGTTATTAAGGTAGGGTTAATGTTGCTCTCAAAGTGCACAAGATTGATGCTTTCAACTTCAATATTTAAAAACAAATCTTCCCGGGGGAGCATGCCCCCGGACCCTCCGAGAGGAGGCGACGACCCCCTTAAAGGATGTTCGGTCCACCCCCCACTTATAAAAATAGCACTGTACTTCTGCACCCCTCCCCCCCAACCCAACAACTCCTGGGCTAAGCCCCGGGTCTCCTACAATCCTAAATCCGCCACTGATTTGCACAGATGGTAGATTGGTTTTCTGATGCGAATAAACAAGGACTATAGGCCTACCCGCAGTCTGAAGGTAAAAGCTGCCTTTGTGCTGAAAATGATCATGAATTATAATCATAATAAAAATATGGCTCCATGCTCATGTAAATGGCCTTGATTGAGATAACACCTATGAATAGTGTTGCAGTGTTGACGTATTTTGTAAGCCGAACACGGAAGTTAGCATCACAAGGGCTCCATTGACAAAGAGCAATGGAATTTTTCCATTGGATTGAAGATCTTTGTCAGACATACATTTATGATACTGACACGTTTTGTTCAGCAGGACAATCTCCACATATTAACATTACTTTTATTATTTTGGAAGCGTAAATGTAAATCTAAAAAGCTAACATTAGGCTATAAACAAACGACACAATTGTTTTGACATCATCACCACTAAGCTAAGGGTGGCTAATGCTCGACGTGACCATGTTTAGTAGTGTCATTTAGAGTAGAAGACAAGTGAGGAAGTGTCTATACACATATAGGCTCTGGACATTCACCAGTGGGGTGTTAAAAAACTAGTTAAGAAAACTGCACCGGAAATGGTAAAATGCTAACCCATTACCGGGTGTTGGGACTCATTCCTGCAGCACTCTATGTGGAAACAGTTTCCTGTCATCCAATAAACAAATTGCTGCGATTATCTGTGTCATGTGACTGGCATAGATAAGACCTAGGAATAGTGGTTTTCCTCTTCTTAGTTAATGAAACTCTAAAATGTCCTACCATAGTGAGCTCAACAGTGCACGTGACATTAATTGAAGACACAGTGATGCTGCTACTTCCTTATCCGACAGCAGTTTGACCGCCTAGGATGGTGAGGTAGTTTCTGTCCTCTTTTACACCACCTCTTCTCTCCGCTCCAGACCTGCTGGCTGGACCTTGGGACTCCGGGGCCGGTTCAGTCCGAGTGCCTCGCCCCTGGCCTTCAGCAGGTGTTCTGGTCCCCAGTGCATGCACAGCAGGCAGGGGCAGGAGACAGGGTGGTGCACAATGCTGCTGGAGGGGTAGAGGGCTGTTTGTGTTGGAGGCAGCCCCCCCGCTCTGTGGTGGTACTGGGAGAGGCGGAGTGCGTCCAGGGTCCTCATGGGCACATTGTAGCGACTGTGGGCCGAGGGTGAGGAGAGAGCCAGGGGGTAGTGGCTGTGGAGGGGGAGGTGTGGGAGGTGTGGGAGGTGGTGTGGGATGAAGGGGTACGGCAGGCCGGAGGAGGCGCGGCCCATCAGGAGCGCCCCCAGGGGGTCCACAAGAGGGTGGGGCCACGGCAGGGAGTGTCTCTGCCTTTTGTCCTTCATCCGCCTGTTCTGGAACCACACCTTGAGAGAGGAAAGGAAAGAAGGAAGGAGGGCAAGGAAGGTGAGAAGATTTGGACAAGAGCAGAAAAAAGAAGGTCATGATAAGTTGAGAGAAGACGATTTGTTCAAAGAAGTACATTTTTTTTTGGGGGAAATTAACTGTACAATTAAAATGGAAAGCAACGGTTATTTGACCAAAAAGCTTCAAACGACCAATGTTGATATGCAATCTCAGAAGCATGCTAACATCTGCTTATTAGTAGACATAACGTACAGCTGAGGCCGATGGGAATGTCATTATTTTGCAGGTATTTTGTCTTATCATTTAGATTTGACTAAAGACTAAGGCAATACACTTGCCTTGACTGAATTCAAAGACATATACACAGAAAAGACAGCAATACAATACAAGGACAATGTTCAAACATATCATTGACATGATCACATGTTATGCACATGGTCTGAGCTACTCTATAAGATATATATACTTTAATTATTATTATTTAATAGTATTTTTCCCCTGATCTAATATTCTCTATATTACTCTCACTTACAAAGACACGTTGGGATGGTTTAGTTCCAGGACTGACCTTATCGTAACCCATCATCTGTTATCTATCTATATTTGGGATATATGTTTGTGGCAAATACATTTCTGTCAAATGGCTGTTGAGATGTAGCACTGAAAACAAACATGGAAAGTCATCAGAATACATTGTGTTTGAACCATTGATTTAATAAAATGTAACTGCACATGTACAGATGATAATGTAAATGTATATTTTAAATTGCAATGCTGTCCATCCCCTTGCTTCATTTCATTTCTCTACTTAACTAGATATCTCCCTTTTCCTTTAAGCTTTAAAGCTGGGAGTCTTCTGTGTGTCCGTCTGTCCTCAAATCTTTTACCAGCTCGTAGAAGCTCCTCAGAAGGCTGAGCTTCTAAAGCGTCAGGTGGCAGCGTTTACGAGGCCTCGCCTCACATTCCTGCTCTTTCATAAAAGACCCTCCAGTAGTTGGCAGAAAGGTGGCTTTACTGCGTAGTAAAGCTGCTGCACTGGGCCAAATGTTACACTGCTAAACCTGTCAGTACTCAATCCAGCACGCTGACTAAGATGAAAAGTAGATAGATTCATGGGAACTGTCCCAGGGGGTTTGTCGTTTCTTTTTGAAGCTGTCACAGATTTTGGCTTCCTGTTTCTTGCCAGAACAAATGAGGTAAGAATTGAAAATCAGAGATGGATTTTTCTGAAAGCTCAATGTCAGTGTTGTCAATACGGAACTGGAAATGATCTTAGCTAAAGACTAGGGGAAACATTTAGCATGACTCCATCCAACATCCGTTCAAAACCACTGTGCAGCCCCTTTGAAGCTAACTGATTAGCATGTTGTACCCTGTACTGAAACAGCAATGCTAAAATGATGATTTGTGTTAGGGGGACAAACTTAACGGCCCATGAAACCACAAACTGCTGTTTTCTCGTTGTATACAGATTTGGCAAACCATATACGACATGTAAGGAATAATTTCACACTTTGAAAAATATGCTAATTCAATGCTTAGCGCAATGAGTGGAAACAGCTGTCTGGAAAACCCCAAATCAAACTCCCTGTCTCTCTGTGTGTGGCTCCTATACAGTCAGCTTAGGGTTGTAGTTCATTTTAGTTTAGTGACTAACCCTAACCCTAGTCAAGAGTGTCCTATCATGCATTTGGCCTCGGGCAAAAAGTAGTTGCTGGGCCCCTATTGACCACCCAGTCTCTCTAATACGCAAGAGTATTACATGAAGCCTGTGTTCTGTAGTGGAAGCTATCAGACGACTGGTCGGATGAAAGCACCTTCATGTTGCTGCATCATAAGTACCCGTCTGAAGTGGGTGCTTGTTACTGATTTATTCACTCCACTGCATGGAGATATTATTATATTAACTTCATTTATTTGACACATGTTACATGCATAACCCATTTATTATATATGATATAGTAATAGTACACAAAGTATCCAAACGTTGGTTTACATTGAAGAATTACCACATAAAAAATGTTGTAGTGATAAAAACACATATTATAATATTTTATAATCATAAATCACTTATAAAACAGTCATTCAGCACAATGATTAACTTTTCTTACTTTTCAAGTAAGTATTTAGCACAATGTAAAAATACAAACACCTTGTGCATTCAATCTTTTTTTTAAAGTAAATACAATTTTGAAGATGGAAATGAATTTCCTTATTAATTATGTATTGATCAATTATATTATATATACACATTTTCATATATTTTTGTTTGTATAATCATTTTCATTATTTGTATTTACTGTATTCACTGTAACTTCATTGAAGATGTATTTTGTTTTTAAGTATTTTTGTAGCATTTGTGTGTGTCTTTTAATGAGGAAGATTATTAAAGCCACTGTTAAATGTACCCGCTGTGGGACTCATAAAGGAATTCTGATTCGGTTTCTGCTTCAGCTCCCCCCCCCACAAACTGTTGGCCATGTTAACACACACATACTGACGCACACTCTCTCTCACACACACCTTGATGGTGGTCTCCGGCAGGTTCAGGGCGGTGGCCAGCTCGCAGCGGCGGGGTCTGGAGACGTAGCTCTCGGTGTTGTACTCCTGCTCCAGCCGGGACAGCTGCTCGCGCGTGAACGCGGTCCGGTGCCGCCGGCTTGGGTCCAGCAGCGCGCTGCGCGGGCACGGCTCCGTGTGCGCCTCTGCGCCGGGACAGTGCACAGCGGCCACCGGCGTCTGTCTGTCCTCCGACACTACGGCAGGCATAGAGGATAATAAATGAATCAATGTGGGCCAGTCTCACATCTGACCCCACATGTCCTGAACACTGAACATGGATTGTAAATGGGAGGGTCCACAATGTAATAAGGTTAGACTGAAGAGGTCCTCTGTGCGCCAACAACATAGTTGCGATTATTTTCTGTTGTCCATCATGATTCATGATATCGCAGGCATTGGTCGTTTTTCAATCAAAGTTCTTGAAGAATATATGAAATGATCATGGTGTGATTTCTTAAGAGGATCTGTAGCAAACAAATACGTTTTCTTACATGTGTGGAACACTGTTTGCAGGCTGGGAGATCTCTGCGGCTCCACAATACTTGAATTGTATTTTCACATTTAGCTTTTAATAATTTCGTTACTCCTGCAATTTGAATATTGTACTCGTCCAAATTGCGAGTTTGAAACAATTTTGACTAATTTCGCAACCAAGTCTCTCTTGTCTTGTCTTTGTTGCAAAAACAGCTGCTGTGGCAGAAAGAAATTAGACCTGACCTGGCAATAAAGTAGGTATAACTGCACCATATCGTGTCATATCCGGTGTTTTATATATATTGTGGTTTCACCTGTACACAAACTACAGTAGCACACGTGAGATACAAATCAGTCAAAACATGAATCAAGCAGAATGCAGGGTGGAATTTAATGAAGTACTCGAGTATACTCCACCAAACTATGGGACCAACTTTTATCGGCTTTAGTTACTGTCCAGACTCAGATTATTAGCTACATCATACATCAACTAACACACATGAACACATAATAAGATATCCCCAGCATAATTACAATGAGCTCCACCTTTGATAGAGACATGTGCCATTTCCCTTATTGATCCCTTTTACATTTGGTCCTGTATATTGAAGTACTTCTCCCACCTCTGAGTAAACGCCTTACATTGATCATTGTAACTTGATTCTGAACTGATGGCATTTGATGCTTCAGTGTCACATTGTCAGAGACTCAGCTGTAAACTTGGTTACATTCAATATATTCCATGCTGCTTAATACATTTGGGTTTGGTGCACTACTTTTTACACAGGCCTCCTTTCAAATACCAAATCACTGTAAACATCTTTAAAACTATTTGTATTTTAAAACAAGAACACCGTAAAATATGGGTCGATGTTGTACTTCTTTAGTATTTTACACATTTCTGTTAGACCCCAAACAACACAGAAGTCATTTAGACATAACTGTCTAATTACATTTGAGCTTGTTGTATTTGTAATCTCTTCACTTTTAAAGTGTGTTGATTGTTGTTGCACTTTGAACTGCCCCGTGTAGACATGTCCTACATTTTAAACGTGCCTTGCCAATGACAACACACTCGATTAATCACATGGACAGTTGTGTTTTGGACATTTTAATGAGGTTACTTTTCTATTTTGAAATAAGAAATACAGTTATCTCAGTTATTCCACTTTGGAAGCACTTGACAGTGATGAACAAGCATGTTTGACATAGGCCTACTTACGCATCTGTGGTGTTAGAATGAAATGATAATAAATCCTCCTGCGTGTCTCCGCTGAAGATGCTGTCTGCAGTCTGACAAACTTCTCTCCCTGACTCTCGCACTTCACGCAGACAGTCAGGGTGAAGATGAGGTGTGTTTGACCCGACTCCCCCTCCTCCTCACCACTGTCTGAGTCCCCGGGGCGGCTCTGCTCCCCTCTGCCCTATCACAGGCGCTCCAGACGGGCCGCCGTGTGCGCGTCGGGCCGGCGCGGCGCCGCGGCCCGCGGAGGTGTAGAGGTGTTTAAGGACGGAGCCTTTGGTCTCCGTCTCGGCCTTTGTACTTTTGTTATGGAGAATTAAGGACGCGCAGGCAGAGACAGGGAGCAGACTCACATTGTTCTCCGCCGTTTGATGTCGGCGGGTTTGGAAGTAAATCATTACAGGCCTAATGGCTCCAAATTGGCCCATGGATCACGACGGAGGAATTATTAAAGTCTTACATACTGTACATTAATACTTGCTGCTGTCAGGCTCCTCCAACAATGCAACATCAATATAATAAATGAACACAACACAATAAAAATGGTGCAAAAAGAAACCGAATAGAAAAAAAATAGTGCAATCTTTTTTAAATCGGTATTTGTATAAATTATGACCTTTTTCAAAGCGGTGGTATTCTGACCGTGCTTATATATTATTTCTTTCTCGATTAAATGAGGTAGATTAATTTTTAAAATCATCTACTGTATATGTACAGTAACACTAAGCCATAACAAAGTAGGCTTACTGTATGTATTTAAAGAAATGTGTCTACGTTATAATCTAAATATTTAATTTGCAAATAAAACTTTCTTAACGGTATTGGATTGCGTAATTCGCTTCGCATTAACACGTCAGCTAAATGAAATGTAATGCAATGTATTTTAATGATATGAGGAAATGTCCTTTGTTTTAAGCAGGCGTTTAAATAACAAGCAGTTATGACAATAAGACTTGAAGGCAGATCATGTGAGTTTGTAATAATAAGTAGAGCAGTATCAGTCTCTAAACCATCCTTTACACAGCCTCTCTCCGCGCTGCAGAGCTGACCCTTGAACCTGTGTTTTGGAGTTTATTGTGGCTATAATTTGCGTTGATTGTTAATCCAGCGGCCAGATGATGATAAAGAGGACAGGCGGAGGACGGAGACACTCAGACGCCAGGTAGGGTGGAGTCCCTCCAGCAGGAAATGTATCGTTATTAAAGCACTCAGGTAGATCATAGTCACTTCAAAGACAGACAGACAGATAGAGATAGATAGATAGATAGATAGATAGATAGATAGATAGATAGATAGATAGATAGATAGATAGATAGATAGATAGATATACTTGGGAAATTAGTTTTGTCATTTTGGATAACATTGTGCAAGAATTACAACATTTCTTAAAAAATAGAATAAACTTCAAATAAAATAAAACAAATATATGCATGGTCAAAGTAGAAAATACATAGAAGAGTGTATAAGAATACACATTATAAAATATACAGAATAAATTAGAACACTCAGCTATTAAAGGGATATAAACATATAAACATATTGCACTATGTTCATTAAAGCATTGTGCAGCTTTGAAAGTTGAATTTAAAGTGAAATATATCCTGTGAGGTAGTGAAAGCAGAGCAGAGCTATATGCCATACATTTTTGCACACACTCACAGTAAATATGTATTCAGTATGATAGCTGTCTAACAGAAGTTAAATTCATTTCTCACTTATTCTGACAATGTACTTAACCCCAAATAAAAGAACCCAATGAAAAGAGTTGTTAAATAATAGTGAAGTTACGTTGTAATAACAATAACTCATCTCTCTCGTTTTATTTTTGAGCTTTGCTAAAAGCCACTGTGTCAAGTGTCCTACTTGGGTTGCCGTCCGGAGTTCTCCAATATGGCGGACCATCTCGCACATGCGCAGTACAGATCGGGCAGGGGGACGGATCGGGTAGTGACAGCCGCAAACACCTTCACGGCGTATACTGCCACCCGAAGTCCCCGGCCGGAATTCGGACTAAATCGCCAGAACGCCGACACCTCATCACTCCACCGCTCTCATGTTTTATTTTGTGTTGCCAAAAGTCTCTCTCCGTTGGTGCGCTGGGATAATGCTAATAATGCTAATGCCAGCTAATCAGTGGCGGCTGGTGGAAAATATTTTTGGTGGGGCTGTTGATATAGTGAGATTTTTTGGGAGAAATGACCCCTTAAAGGGAAATGGAAACACTTTTTAAACTGCTTTCCATGCGACAATATTACCATTAGGAAATGTATTTATCTAGTCTATTTCCAATGTAAACGATCGAGATACGCGAATTTACTTTTTGAAATACGTGCCTAATGACCATGGGCGCTTCCATTGCTCCGGGACTTTTCCAGTGACGTCACTGATTGGGTACGGCTTCCTGGGCCAAAGCTCAATAACAAACAACATGGCGTGCAATGCACCAGTAGTTTACATTACAAGAAAACGGTCGTCGTCAGGAGTTTATTGTATTGCCCCAGGCTGCACAAATGGATTTTATACAAAGAAGGAAGAAGTACATTTCCATAGGCTGCCACTAAAGGATGAGAAGCTGCTCAAAGTCCAGTCTGGATGCCTGGTTCAATACAAAACATTGGATTTGAAGCCAGGATCTGTTCCCACAATATTCGATTTCTCAACGTATGCAGTCGGGAACACCGACCGTCCCAGCACGTCGGCCGCGCAAGACAATGACAGTGTCAACAAACGTGAAGTTCGAGCCACCAAACGAGTTGCTTCAGCTGCCGAGAGAGAGGTACATATTGCAGCACTACCAGATTACTAGCTCACACATGTATTTACTGACACAGTGTGACCTTATTAATTAACGCAATCGCGTCCAAACTAAATGATAGCTATTATTATGACGCACAATAGAGAATTGGGGGTGTTCTATAGCTCAACTAATTAAACTGGCATACACACGCTCATCTGTCGAAAACAGCCCTAAAAAGGCTAGTATTGCTATTGATGGATGGTATTGCAGGACCCAGAGCGCACGGAGCACAGAGCGGACAGCAGATAACGGAATTGCAGTTGTATTGCTTATAGATTATCAGAACATTTCAAAGGGGACACAGCCCCATTGGATATGAACCTATGGATTAACTACATCATCGTTTTTATCGTTGTAATGCCATTGAAGACCAGTTTAGACCAGACAATGAGGAAGGTAAGCCGTTAGCCTGGCGTATGTTAGTACCTAGCGCCACTTGTTTTGATGTACGTTTTTGTGGATAACCTCGCGAGTTTGTATCTTTCAGTGTTGAGGTGGGCACCGTTAGATTCTGTGTCTCCTTGCGATCATAAACGATGTGTTGGATGTGCGGCTAGGATAAGTAATAAGGGAGCTAGGAGTGATTTTCGGTGCAGTAATAGGTTAGCATTTTCGCTCGGGGCTAATTCAGAGGCTCACTGTTAGCATTGTGTTTTTTCATTTTTTATTCCGGATCGTATGCCACTCTATTCGACCGAATCGGTTCATAAACATAGGCCATGGGATTCCTGGTAACTGTAGATGCTTCCACATCAATGTCATCTCCCGACGAATAGTCAAATTCATCGTTCAAAACGTCGATCTCATTGCAAAATTCCTCCATCGCTGCCATATCTGCTACGTTGTGTTGACTTCAGGTGGAGCGAAAACACAGCCAGTGACGTCACCATTTGGGACTCCCCTAATGGCGGCGGCCTGGTCCCGGAATTCCCCACCCGGCCGGCGGATAATTCATTTTCTTTTGGCGAGTAATATCATATACAATAAATATTACGATCAATATCCATTGTAAAATGAATAAACTACCGGAATATTATAACTGTAATTGGTGTTTCCTTTCCCCTTTAAATTAGGACTTCTGGTGATGTAATGGCGCGTTTCCAGTGCAGCGCGGAGCTCGCTTTAATGCTGCGTTCAGACCGGACGCGATGCGAATATTCGCTTCGCTCTAAACGCTCCGATCGCATTGCTCTAGTCGCTCCAGTTTCACTGCGGCTGCCAGCTGTGTTCACATTCTAAAACCTTTTAGAATGCTTGTTTTCCGAATGGAGATTGGGTCGACCAGGCTAAGCTAACGTTGTATATGCTCACTCCACACTCATAACAACGGCCTACAGACATAAATAAACCAGCGACTGTATTCGCCATGACACAGACAGTGCCGAGCCGTGCGGGGCCCGTTTTTGGTTGCGTTTCCACTAGGCCTAGTACAACCTGATCCACCAGAATGCGTGACTCCACCACGACTCCTTAACACCACAATGCGTGGTGGAGTCACGAACTTTGTTACATTTGCGTGTCGGCACCACGCAAACAACCCCAATGTAAAGTGAATGAGGCTCCTTTGTCGTGGTGCACACACGCATTTCTACAACGGCCCGCAGTGAGCTTTTATTCTATACAACATTTTTAAAATCTACTATAAGCTTGTAGTAACTCACGGGAGGCTTCTTTTATTTTATTTGTATTCATAATTATTTTTATTTTTCGTCAGAATGTAAAAATTACATTAGTTACGAATTTGTGTTCTCAAAAAACAGTGCATTGTGTGTAATGCAACTGTTAATTTTATGAAATTAGTTAGTTTGTAAGGAAGGCCAGAGCTTCAGCTGTGTCCAATAGATTGTTCCCTTCAGTTAACGTTATTTAAAAGATAATGATCATGTCCTCTGTATTGTATTACGAGCGTCCATTCCCATTGGATAACGGAGAATTTTACACCCGGAAGTAAGTAGCCTATTCTCCTTACTGTCGATTGATTTTACAGTGATATCTGCACTACTCATCGACTAAAAAACACCAAATTGTCCTTGTTAATTACACAACATTGATTGGTTTGAATTGTGTACAATGCTTTTGTATTTTCCCCCTTCGATTCGGAGAAACAAATGTTTTTTCGGAGTTTTAGGATGGCCGAAGACACTACACTACCCAGAATCCTCAGCTATCGTTTTGGACTACACCATGTGCTTAGCTTGACAAACCCCATGATCAGTCCTCAACCTCTGTGATTGGATGTGAGACGTTTACACAGAGCGTCCAAAAGGACTTTGAAATGGAATGAAACCCATCGAAGGCACACTATTCAAAACAGGAATCGAACGTGTCCTACCCCCTCCCCCCCTTAGGTCACAGGCTCCTCCAACAGTGCTACGCAATAAAACAGATACACAGAAAAAATAGTGAAATAGTGCAATAAGAGTCTACAAGTGATTGGAATATGATATATTAGATACATAATTTCTAAGTAGCAGCCAGATGAATGTTATTTCTAAATTCAGGTGTTTAATCAGCTACAAGTTCCTGGGAGTGCACTTGAACCACAAACTGGACTGGACAGACAACATCGATGCTCTATTCAGGAAGGGACAGAGCAAGCTGTTCTTCCTGAGGAGGCTCAGGTCCTTCAACGTGTGCACGACGCTGCTGCAGATGTTCTACCAGTCTGTGGTGGCCAGCGTGCTCTTCTTTGCCGTGGTGTGCTGGGGTGGAAACACAAACACTAGGGACACTGGCAGGCTGAACAAGCTGGTGAGGAAGGCTAGCTCTGTAGTTGGAGTACAACTGGACAATCTGGAGGAGGTGGCAGAGGGGAGGACGAGGAGGAAGCTCGACAGCATCCTAGAGAACCCCTCCCACCCACTCCACGCAGAGCTAGTGAAGATGAAGAGCACGTTCAGCCACAGACTCATCCCTCCACCACAACGCACCAAGCGCCTCGGACAGTCCTTTGTGCCTGTAGCCATCAGGCTGCACAACAAGGGGTTAATGATGAAAAAGAAATCAAATTAAATCACTGGTCATAAATATACACTGTTTTCACAACCCATGTTAACTTGTCACTTTAACTTATTATGCACTTTATAACTTAGATGATGACGAAATATGTATATATGCTGACAGTTATTTTACTCTTATTTTTATTTATCTCCTATTTTTATAGTCTTTTATTATTATTATCATTATTTCCTTGATTTTATGTTATTTATTTTAGATTTTATTGATCTGTGTGAATCTTTGCTGTACTGTTTTTTTTTTTTTTTTTTTCACGCTTACCCTGTTGCTGCTTTTGTACAACTGAATTTCCCCTCGGGGATTAATAAAGGTTCATCTTATCTTATCTTATCTTAATAGTCTTCTGGCCTGTGGGATGAAGCTGTCTCTGTGTCTGGTGGTTTTAGTCCGGATGCTGCGGTACCGCCTGCCAGACTGCAGCAGACAGAACCGTTTGTGGCTGGGGTGATGGTGGTCTTTTATAATCCTGAGGGCTTTCTTTAAGGTTAACCTGGTATTTTTACTCCACTACATTTATTTTAGTTACTTTACAGATTTGGATTAATGATGTGAAATATAAACAACCCTTAAATCAGACTTTAGTTACACCTGAATGAAATTCAGTGAAGGTGATTGTCAAGTGCCAACAATCAGGCGAGATATTTGATAGTTGGTGCTTGAGAAGACTAAATATTTATCTGCAGATCCGTTTAAAGCATATTCATTACTCGTTATTCTCTAATAGTTCATTAAAGACTGTATATAATTGCTATTTTGCACATCCCTTTCAAGATTTCAAGATTTTCTAAGGTTTATTGACATATCATATACACAACAGTGTAGTTATGCAATGAATGACAAACTTAGGTCACAGGTTCATCAACAGTGCATTACAAGACATCTATCAATGTGTGTATACTTCCACCATTACACTGTCGTATTCTGCACATTTCTTTAAATAAAGCCTTATTAGTTAGCACATCCTCCTATCAGGCACTAAACTGTTTTACTCTAGATATCATTTGAGTATCTTCTTGATATTTTCTATTCTATATTTATATAATTGACCTTCTAAATTCCCACTATTTTGTATGTACTCTTAATATTTGAATGTTTTCATAAAATATAACACATTCAAAAGTGCGTTACAAAAATGAAAGACATTAAGAAAAAGGCATTTTAAACAGTCATTACAAAGCAACACAATCTTCCTGCATTGCAATTACTCTAAACGTGTAATAACGTGCTTTAACCAGTAGGTGGTTTGGGTTAAAAGCATAGGTTAAAAGGCTGTCAAGTTTACAGTGTTAACAAAATAAAATATACTGCTGTTTCCGGTTTAGTTTACGACGAATATTATTTTGTTATTGTTTTGATATTTGTAACACAAAAGCGATGGAAAAAACCCATAGCAACCAAAAAAAGATGGTCTTAACATGACCCAGTCGTCTAGTAGTTAATAAAAAACAATAATATCAAAACAAAATATTACTACTAACTTTATTGTGAAATTAAAACAGAACGGTAAAAGAATAGTTTCCGGTCTATTCCGATGCCCGATCTCTGTAGATAAATAAAGAACTAAGACAGATGTGTAATATTTAATGCAGCCAAACCATTTATTACAATGCATTCATGTGATGACTATCAAAGAGTAAAGCAAGCACTGCTGAATAAAGTATGATTTTCTCTTTTACGAAACGTTTTTTTCATATGGAATGCAGTTGGAGGTCAACCAATCAAAGAGCTTGAGGGCTGATCACGGGGTTCATGGTGTAGTCCCAAACGATAGCTGAGGATTCTGGGTAGTGTAGTGTCTTCTGCCGTCCAAAAACTCCGAAAAAATATTTGTTTCTCCGAATCGAAGGGGGAAAATACAAAAGCATTGCACACAATTCAAACCAATCAATGTTGTGTAATTAACAAGGACAATTTGGTGTTTTTTAGTCGATGAGTAGTGCAGATATCACTGTAAAATCAATCGACAGTAAGGAGAATAGGCTACTTACTTCCGGGTGTAAAATTCTCCGTTATCCAATGGGAATGGACGCTCGTAATACAAGACATGATCATTATCTTTTAAATAACGTTAACTGAAGGGAACAATCTATTTGACACAGCTGAAGCTCTGGCCTTCCTTAAAAACAAACTAATTTAATAAAATTAACAGTTGCATTACACACAATGCACTGTTTTTTGAGAACACAAATTCGTAACTAATGTAATTTTTACATTCTGACGAAAAATAAAAATAATTATGAATACAAATAAAATAAAAGAAGCCTCCCGTGAGTTACTACACGCTATAAAGTAGATTTAAAAACGTTGTATAGAATAAAAGCTCACTGCGGGACGTTGTAGAAATGCGTGTGTGCACCACGACAAAGGAGCCTCATTCACTTTACATTGGGGTTGTTTGCGTGGTGCCGACACGCAAATGTAACAAAGTTCGTGACTCCACCACGCATTGTGGTGTTAAGGAGTCGTGGTGGAGTCACGCATTCTGGTGAGATCAGGTTGGCCTAGTACCGGCTAGCGGGTCCTAATTCACAGTTTTTCTGGCCCTATAAAATCGTGGTTCTAGGGCCAGGAACAACCAGGCTGAGTCGGGCTGAGTATGCTAAACTATAGAGAGAATCGCTGGCAAGGGGGCTACAACTACAACAAGATGAACATATTTTACCGTGATTTAATTGTAATACACGTTTCAAAATGATGCCGAAGTAACTACATACTGATACCGGTTAGTAAAAACCATGAATTAATGCTTTGACAAGTCTGCAGACAGACGGCAGGCGAAAAACCCTTTTAAAATGCGTGTTTTCTAAATAGAGCTTGGCTAAGCTAACGTTATATATGCTCCGACCGTACACACTCACAACAACGGCCTACAGACATAAATAAACCAGCGACTGTATTCTCCATGACACAGACAGTCTGTGGTTTGTACTTGTTTCACTTTTGTCTAGTTTCTGAACAGATCGTATCTGTCCCCGGCTGTTTGAAGAGCAAGCATGGGAAACAAAAGACAGCATTTACCTGTTTGCATCCAGCTAGCCATGCCTTTCTGGTGTACCAGCTACGTGAGAAGCCTCGTTGATACGTTTTGTCTTTTTCACGAGCTTGCTGCGATATATACAAATCGGGTTGGTCTGGTCCAAGGTCTTTAAGCAACAGTTTATCTCCCAAACTTCTCCTTTCGAAAGGATTGGAGATTAGCTCTGGAACGGAATTGGGCGGGGACCGAGGTCCGGTGACTCCACCTGCACACGAAGCCATTCTCATCACCTTGGTCACTCACGAGTCTAAAAAACAACTCACGTCAACGTGAGCGCCCTCGTGACCAAAATATTTGATGGCGCTGATTGGCTGAAATTATGTTTCGGCGGCACAGTTTACTATTGAGACTTTTGCAACGTGCTGGTCAACACACTCTCACTCCCTAAGCGTCCAATAGCGACGTTTGGTCAGTGTCCGTGGCGTCCAATTGTGACGCTCCTAGGCTCCTTCAGCGTCATAAAGGGACGCAAATAGCTTTCAACTGATTGCAATGTATTCCCATCTGCGGCGGGATTTGACGCTCATGGAAGCACGGCATTCGTTTATGTCGGCTGCCCTTAAAGGTAATGTGAGCGTCCATTCCCAGGAGTAAAGGATGGCAGAAGACACTACACTACCCAGAATCCCCAGCTATCGTTTGGACTACACCATGTGCTCTTGACAAACCCCGTGATAGTCCTCAAGCTCTGTGATTGGAGAGTGTGCTCCGAGGGTTAAGCCGATTCTCGAACAGCACTTGAAATGGGATGGAACCACGGCAGACTGTCCAAAACTGGATTTGAACGGGTCCACCGCGTCCCCCCTCCCCCACCCCGTCCCCAGAACTACACATGCTGGCTATTCTGTTTCGCAACATGTTCTCTATGGCACGTCTCTACTGGGAGTTGTAGTTTTAAAAGACGTTTTCGTATTTCCCATAATAAGAAGTTGCCAGTATTAAACTGTGTACATCCCTGGAGGTTTAGGGGACAGGAAACACTCACATTTAAAACATATAATTAATAAATGGGTGAAAATTGCTTGTGCCCATAATGGGCAGTATTAATATATACCCACATGCCAGCTAAGGTCAGAAGAGCTTTATTTAACAGCTGGTCTTATGTGTGTGACCCCTGTGATAACATTACATTACATTAATTGATAAGCCTGAAACATGCACTTGTCAAGGTTCAGAGGCACATTTTGCAAATATGGCAGTAGCCATCGATCAGCTTAAGATAAGATATACTTTATTGATCCCAAGTTGGAACATTTGCGTTACATCAGCATGTGTAACAGTTAAATATGCAGTGGTGTTTATTTGAAAATCATTTAGTATAATCACACAAATTCTGTGTTTTATATTCAACAATTCTGTGTTCTTTATTTATTGATTGTTCAATACCTGACAAGGCCGGAGATGAAATATCTGCATACATCTTATAAGAGCATAATACATTATGTATAATATCAGTTAAAGTAAGTGCTTCAACATAGTTAACATTGCTGGAGGTATGCACAAATATTGATAGATGTCTTGTAATGCACTATTGAGGAACCTGCAACCCAAGTTTTTCATTCAGTGCAGAACTACACCACAGTTGTGTAGGCCTATGATATGTCAATAAACCAGCCTGTCCTCCTACAAAAAACGACCATATAGGTCGATTGTTCAGCAGCTAAATACGACCCAGAGACACGTTTTAAAGTGTAGCGCCTCTAGTGGTCGTGTAAAAAACAACATGCTCCTGTCGATTGCAAACGCTCCGGAGGGTTGTTTATTCACAAATAACCCTCTCTGGAAAATCCTAAATTGTGGAATAGTTTGGCCATTAAAATGCTTTTTATTAGATTTCTAGCGAGAAGTGTATATTGTACTTTTATAATCCACGTCCAGTGGATGTGTAGGATCTACAGTTTGATAGATATACGAAGATGATTTGAGGTCTCGCCAGGAGAACGTGTACTGTATATGGGGCAACTTCCATGTAAAGTTAGCGTGGGTGAAAACAGTATTTCCGGTCTCGAAGTTTTCATAATAAAACCGGAAGTATTCCCCACACTGTCAAATGATTACGCAGTGATATCTCCATTAATCATCCACTAAAAAACATCAGTTTATCCTTGTTAATTACACAATATTGATTGGTTTAAATTGTGTACAATGCTTTTGTGTTCTTAACCTTCGATTCGGAGAAACAAATTGTTTTTTCGGAGTGTAGACACTACAGAGTTTCCGAAGACACTACACTACCCAGAATCCCCAGCTATCGTTTGGGACTACAGCATCCGCCTTGCTTTACAAACCCCGTGATTAGCCCTCAAGCTCTGTGATTGGATATTGGAGTGGCAGTGCGACAAGGTTACGCTGTCAAACAGCTCTTTGAAATGGAATGGAACCACGCCAGACTATCCAAAACTGGACTTGGACGGGTCCAGCCCGGCCCTCCCACCCAGAATTACACTTGCTGGCTATTGTGTGTTTCGCAACATGTTCTATGGCACGTCTCTACTGGGAAATGTAGTTTTAAAAGACGTTTTCGTATTTCCCACAATTAGAAGTTGCCAGTATTAAACTGTATACATCCCTGGAGGTTTAGGGTACACGAAACACATTGGTGTTATCAAATTTAAAACATATAATTAATACATGGGTGAAAATTGCTTGTGTCCATAATGGGCAGCATTAATACCACATGACAGCTGGTCTGTGACCCCTCCTGTTGTTAATTGATAAGCCTGAAACATGCACTTGTCAAGGTTCAGATGCACATTTAGCAAATATGGCCGTAGCCATCGATCATCTTAAGATAAGATACTTTATTGATCCCAAGTTGGGAAATGTTTTTGTTATAGCAGCATGTACTACTTTGTTCTACTCCACTACCATTCAGAGGTTAACCTGGTATTTTTACTCTACTACATTTATTTTTGTTACTTTGCAGATTCTGAATAATGATGTGAAATATAAACAACCCTTAAATCAGACTGTAGTTACACCTGAGTAAAATTCAGCCTTATCAGTTTGTCTGTTTTGCACATCCATCTGTTAATATCTTTGGACGTCCTGCACTAAACTGTTTTATTGTAGAGATCACTACAGTATCTTCTAGATATTTTCCATTCTATATTTCTATCATTGACCCCTATTTTGTATGTAGGCTACTCTTAATATTTAAATGTTTTCATCAATAACTAAATAAATATAACTTATTCAACAACTACATTCAATAACGTGCTTTAACCACTAGGAGGTGCGGTTTAGACCAGTGGTCTAGTTAATAAAACATAATAATATCGTACATAATATGACTATTCACTTTATTGTGAGTTTAAAACAGAATGGTAAAGGAAAATACAGTTTCAGTCTCTCGATGTGAAGCTTATGCATTGTACCATGAACCTGTATAGACCTGTAACAGTCAACTGCATGAGGAGTTGGAAAGGTAGTTCAGAAAATCAATAATATCTTTAAAAACTACAAAAAAGTCCCTTTCGATCAGCTGTGCACCGTTATGGTGTAAATACAGACTATCTACTAATTGGATCAAATATAAAAGTCAGCCGAATTAGTGTTGATACTGCAAGGAGACGTATTGTGTGAAAAGAAATGGAAGATGTTGTTTAATTGTTGATACATTTATGGTCCACGTCACGTATTCAGTTTTGGCGGCATCTCTTCCAGTTTGTCAAAAGGTCTTCTGATCAGGGCTCTATAAATACATATCTAGGGCAGATATGTAATATTTAATGCAGCCGAACCGTGTATTACAATGCCCTTATGTGATGACTTTCAAAGAGAAAAGCAAGAACACTCGGAATAAAGTATTATTTTTTTTTTTTTTTAATGTTTTCCGATTTCATATCACATAAACACCATATCCCGACGTGCATTGCGGCGTGATTTTAGCCTATCAAAACCTCTGAAAAAATAAATGTGTCTCTCAGAATGGAAAGAGAAAAACCTATGGGAAAAACACAAAAGCATTGTACACAATTTAAACCAATTAATGTCGTATAATTAACTAGGATAAACTGATGTTTTTTAGTGGATGAGTACTGCAGATATCACTGTTAAATCATTTGATCATTGGTTTTATTATGAAAACGGCGAGACCGGAAATACTGTTTTCAACCCGTAACTTTACATGGAAGCTTGCCGCATATACACGTTGTCCTGACGAAACCTCAAATCATCTTCGTAATATCTATCAAACTATAGATCCTACATATCGACTGGACGTGGATTCTAAAAGTACAATATATACTTCTCGCTAGAAATCTAATCATAAAGCGTTTTAATGGCCAAACTATCCTACAATTTAGGATTTTACAGAGAGGGTTATTTGTGAATAAACAACCCTCTGTAACGTTTGCATTCAACGGGAGCACTCGAGGCCGACAATTTTAAAACGTAATTATAGGTCGTATTAAGCGCTTGAACAAACGACATATTTGGTCGTAATAAGGGCTTAAACAATCGACCCATTTGGTCGTATGAGTTGGAGGACTTGTTGCAATAAACCTTAGAAAATCTTGAAATCTTGAACGGGATGTGCAAAATAGTCATTACATACAGTCTTTAATTAACAATTAGTAGAGAATAACGAGTAATGAATATACTTTATAGGGATCGTATTAATATCTAATAATAAAAATATTGAAATTCAATAACATGCTTTAACCACCAGGTGTCCCTTTATATCAGCTGTGCACCTTTATGGTGTAAATACAGCCTACCAATTGGATCAAATATAAAAGTGAGCCGAATTAGTGTTGATACTGCAAGGAGACGTATTGTGTGAAAAGAAATGTAAGATGTTGTTTAATGGCTGATATATTTATGATCCACGTCACGTTTTCAGTTCCTCATGTTTGTCTTCTCATCAGGGCTATAAATACAGAACTACGGCAGATATGTAATATGTAATGCAGCCGAACCGTGTATTACAATGCCGTTATGTGATGACTTTCAAAGAGAAAAGCAAGCACACTCGGAATAAAGTATTTATTATTATTTTTTAAAAATGTTTTCGGTCTGTTTCCGGTATTTGTTAATGACGATGTGCTGTGAGATGTGAGACTGGAATTGCACAGAGGGAAAATAACGTAGGCTATCTTTAGATGCGGATTTTGTTAAACTAATATGTTTAGGCTGTGGACCAACACTATACATTGACGGGGAAGGGGGTAGCAATAAAGATAACACCATTAAACAGTTACACAACATAACAGAAATAATATCGATAGCAGCGTCCCTAGCAACCACCTTGGTAACAATGAAAACGACGCGATTTCCTGAAGTAATCTTCGTAATAACTAGCAAACTAAAGATCATGTACATCCACTGCACACATAATCTGAAATAACAACTCATATTTTTCGCATAAAATGACATCAAAACGCATGTTAATGGCCAAACTAACTTTAAAATAGGCATTTTCTACCGAGAATAAAACGAATTTCAGCCATGTTTTCTTTTTCTGCAGGGAGAAATTTAAAGATCATGTGACATAGACGGATAGCTGGGGATTCTGGGTAGTGTAGTGTCTTCTGCCATCCTTTACACAGAAAAAATATTTGTTTCTCCGAATCGAAGGGGAAAAATACAAAAGCATTGCACACAATTTAAACCAATCAATGTTGTGTAATTAACAAGGATAATCTGGTGTTTTTTAGTCGAAGAGTAGTGCAGATATCACTGTAAAATCAATCGACAGTAAGGGGAATACTTACTTCCGGGTGTACAATTCTCCGTTATACAATGGGAATGGACGCTCACATTGCCTTTAAGGGCAGCCGGCATAAACGAATGCCGTGCTTCCATGAGCGTCAAATCCCGACGCAGATGGGAATACATTGCAATCAGTTGAAAGCTATTTGCGTCCCTTTATGACGCTGAAGGAGCCTAGGAGCGTCACAATTGGACGCCACGGACACTGACCAAACATCGCTATTGGACGCTTAGGGAGTGAGAGTGTGTTGGATCGCCAGTCATGCCACAGCAGGGTTTCCGCTAGGATTTTTTCTCGCCGGTCAAATGTCCGGGCAGAATTTATTTTACCGGACAAATTTGAAACTTACCGGTCATATTTCAATAATAATAATAAGAGTTGTGTAGCAGAGTTTCCGTTAGCAGGTAATTACCGGACTACGAGCAGATATGCTTCAGTTTAAAACTCAGTTCACGGGGCTCATTTTTATATTGCTTCAGTTTATAATCGTAACAGATCGAAAAATTCAGATTCATTTTTCAATAAATTATTCCACAAACAACAAACAACATAATTATTACATTCAAATAAACTACTTGTAGTAGATAAAGTACATTATTCAAAAGTTTACATTACATTTGAATAATAACACGGGACGGGAGAAACGGATCCTCTCTTTTCCCCTCTCTCTCTCTCTCTCTCCTGACAGCCCGTCAGTTTCTCAAGCAGCTCCTGCAGCTCGCTAAACAGAGGGCGGGGCTTCAGGTGATTATACAGAGCTGCGTGTCTCGGTCAGACTCAGCAGCTGATCTGATCTCTCTCGCGTCCGGTTATACTTCACTCGCGTTTATGTCCATATCGATCAGATCCAGCTCTCCTGATCGGCCTTTATAGAGAGCACCGATCAAACTATTAAGAGTGAATATCGGCCGATAATGACCGGCGGCCGATCGATCGGAGCCTCCCTAATTATTACCAGACATTTTGACCGGCAGGTTTTGAATTTACCGGTTTTTAATAAATGTTACCAGCTAAAAACCGGTAATTACCGGCTAACGGAAACCCTGTGCTACAGATGTGGAAAGTCCCCTGGTCATGCAAATGCACAGTGCCCAGCCAGAAAGGTGACATGCATGTGGAAAGAGAGGTCATTACAGTAAAGTATGTAAATCTACCAAAGCAGTACATGCTGTAGAAACAGAAAGTTGCTATGATGATGATGACACTCCCTTGTTCCTAGGCTCAGTAGATGCAGGTTTAGACCCATGGTATGCTGATTTGACTATAAGGGACCATAAGGTCAGGTTTAAGATAGACACAGGAGCTGATGTCTCAGTTATTCCAGCCCAGACCTACTATGCCATTGCTGAGAGCAACACACAGTTAGCTAAGCCTGACAGACCACTATTTGGCCCAGGTCGCATGCTTCTATCTGTTTTAGGCAGATACAGAGAGTCACTATGCAAAGGAGAGCAGGTGATACAGGAGGATGTTTACGTTGTCAATGACTTAAGCGTAGCCTTGTTAAGCAGACCAGCAAGTGTAAAGCTTAAACTAGTCTACAGAGCAGACAGCATAGAGAAGTCAGAGATGGAAGAGTCCTACCCAAAGTTGTGTCAGGGTTTAGGTATGATGCAGCAGCCATACACTATTAAACTCAGGCCAGACGCTATTCCCTATTCCCTGGCCACACCTAGACGGGTCCCCATCCCTCTACTCCACAAAGTGAAAGAGGAGCTAAAAAAAATGGAGGACATTGGGGTCATCTCCAGAGTTGAAGAGCCGACCGACTGGTGTTCAGGCATGGTTCCGGTGCCTACAAAGACTGGCTCAGTGCGCATCTGCGTCGACCTCACCCGCCTCAACGAAGCAGTTCGCAGAGAGAAATACATAATGCCTTCAGTTGAGCAGACAATTGGATCTCTGGCAGGAGCCCAGATCTTCAGCAAGTTAGATGCCAACAGAGGATTTTGGCAGGTTCCATTGTCCCCCGAGTCGGTACTGTACACAACGTTCATAACTCCCTTTGGGCGCTTTTACTTTAACAGACTGCCCTTCGGCATAGCGTCAGCCCCAGAACATTTTCAGCGGCGCATGTCAATGATTATCGACGGGCTGCAGGGGGTTGTATGTCACATGGATGATGTCCTCATCTGGGGGAGAGATCAACAGCAGCACGACATCAGACTACACACTGTCCTCAACAAGCTCCAAGACGCCGGGGTCACACTAAACATGGAGAAGTGTGAGCTAAGCAAACGTGAAGTCAAGTTCCTAGGTCATATTCTGTCAGCTGACGGCGTGCAGCCAGACCCAGACAAGGTAAAGGCTGTCATGTCCATGAGAGAGCCGTCCAACACAGGAGAGGTTCGCAGTTTCCTGGGAATGTTAAACCAGCTGGGAAAATACATTCCAGGTCTAGCCGAAAAGGACAAGCCGCTGAGAGACCTTCTCTCAAAGAAGTATCAGTGGGTCTGGGGCTGTGCACAACAGAAAGCGTTTGACCAGCTGAAAAATGATCTCACATCACCTCCAGTGCTGACACTTTACGACCCCAACAAAGAGCTGAAACTGTCTGCGGATGCCTCTTCCTACGGACTGGGTGCGGTCCTCCTACAGAAGGAGGGAGAGCAGTGGAAACCAGTCGCGTACGCATCGCGCTCTATGACAGAGACAGAACAGAGGTACGCCCAGGTGGAGAAGGAGGCGCTAGGATTGACATGGGGGTGCGAGCGTTTTAGAGACTTCCTAATTGGGAAACATTTTGCCATGGAAACTGACCACAAGCCACTTGTCAGCCTGCTAGGTCACCAGGCACTAACTGAGCTTCCTCCCAGGATCCAGCGGTTTCGACTCAGACTCATGAGGTACAGTTACACAATCTCACACACACCTGGCAAAGCCCTGTTTACAGCCGACACTCTCTCACGCTCACCTGTCAGTCAAAACTCAAGTTCAAAACTGACAGACAACGACTTAATGGAAGACACAAACATCTATGTGGATGAAATCATCAATAGCATGCCCGCCAGCTCAACATACATGGCACAACTGAGAGAGCGACTGCAGGAAGACAGTGTTTGCTCGGAGGTCATGTCACACTGTCAGAGAGGATGGCCTGACCGCAGCCAGCTCACAGGTCCAGTTAAAGCTTACTGGCCTGATAGAGCTGTACTTACTGTACATAATGGACTCCTGCTCATGGGCTCCAGACTAGTCATTCCCACAGCGATGCGCAACACTGTCCTCGATGCACTACACGAGGGACATCAGGGGATGACCAGGTGCAGAGAGCGGGCCAGAGAGACGGTATGGTGGCCTGGCTTGAGCGGCCAACTAAACGAGCTGGTGAGAAATTGCAAAACATGCATCAAAGAGCGTGGCAATCCTGTGGAGCCATTAATGTCCAGTGAGCTCCCAGAGAGACCATGGCAAAAAGTAGGTTCTGATTTATTCACACTCAACCAGGATAACTACCTACTAGTAGTGGACTACTACTCTAGGTATGTAGAGATTGCCAAACTAACTCCCACACGATCTCAGGATGTTATTGTGCATCTCAAATCAATATTCTCTAGACATGGGGTCCCAGAGAATTTTTTAGTGACAATGGCCCCCAGTACTCCAGTCAACAGTTCAAGGACTTTGCAGTAGCCTACGGGTTCAAACATGTCACTAGTAGCCCTAGGTTCGCTCAGAGTAACGGGGAGGCGGAACGTCACGTTCAGACTGTGAAACAGCTGCTAAAGAAAGCTAAGGATCCGTATCTGGCTCTGTTGGCCTATAGAGCTACACCACTTGCTAATGGCTACAGTCCTGCCCAGCTCCTCATGGGCAGGAGACTGCGCACTCCAGTGCCCCAGCATCCCTCTCTACTCACCCCAGAGCTTCCAGACAGCACTGTTGTGGCAGCTAAAGAAAGAGAGAGGAGGGTGAAGGACACTGCAAATTTCAACAAAATTCACCGTGTGAGAGATCTAAGTCAGTTCACACCAGGTCAGCCAGTGTGGATTACAGATACAAAGTCTCAAGGCACAGTGGTTTCGTTGCACTCAGCTCCACGTTCCTACATAGTGGACGGGCCTTCAGGCACCATCAGGCGGAACAGACACCATCTTGTCCCTTTTCCAAAGACTGTACCACACACACCTCACACTCCAACACCCAGCACACCACCCCAACCAGGTGAGCCTACACTGGGTTCTCCAGAACGCCCTGAGTCACCAACACAGACTCCCAAGGGACACACACCTGTCTGTACACACACACACGGCCCTACCACTAGGTATGGCAGAGTGGTGGTAAAACCTCACAGACTGGACTTGTGAACTGGAGGGGGAGACAAATGAATGTGAAAAAAAAAAGACGATGTGAAAAGGGAAGAATGTTGAATAATTTTGTGTTTAGATCACTTATGCTCACAAAGATATTGCCTGACTCAGTGGTTGTTTTTTGTTATTTTTCAGGAGAAGCCGTAAGAGTGCAATGTTCTATTTTTGAGTAAATAGCTATGTGATTGTGCAGAAAGAAGTGTGATGACATGTTCTGAGGTTCTTGCAGAGTTTGATTTTGCATGTTCTGAGTCATAGTATATAGATGTGACAGTCTGTTCTGTTTTCTTAAGAAAGGGAGATGTGGTGTTAGCTGTTATGCTTGTATTGTGATAGAGCTAACAGGATGTATGAGACCGGATGTGGACACGACGGGGCATGCTTCTACGAAATGACATGGAAAGTACAAGCCTGAATAAAGTAACCACCATGCTCTAAAACCGTCTGTATTACTTTACGCTTACCACGACAGTGCCCTCATTGGTCATGTGCGCGTTCGTGTGTATTGGAGGAGGGGCTCTGTGAGAAAGTCTGAAGGAAGAGGCATATTTTTTCCGGTTGTGTATTTTCAAATTCTAGCGCACTCGAGCTGGTTTCTCCATTCTTACCTACCCTACCTTTAACTCTTTTTAGGGTGCAGCTATATGTTTTATTTATTTCAAAGTGGGCCCATTTTAATAATATTTTTTATTATTTATAATATATTTTTTTTCCTTCAAATGTGCAGAGGACTCCCCAAGTGCTGTGTTTAATTTATTTTAAAGTAGGCCTGTGTATTATTTTTAATTCTCCTTATAAGAGTTCTTTGTTTCTTATTAGAGGTTAAAGGTCACATGTCATGGCCATTTCCACTGATCATAATTCCATTGTTGAGGTCTACCAGAATAGATTTATACTGTGCAATTTTCCAAACTCACATTGGTTTCGCATACAGCATCTCTGTAAAGTATGTGTATTCACTCTCTGTCCTTAACGGCTCGTTGCAGCTCTTGCCCCCCCCTCCCTGTGAGCCCAGTGTGCTCCGATTGGTCGGGACCAGTCGGGACGTTGTGAATCGCGCTAAGCTCCGTGGAGGTGTGATTTCCTTGTTTAGCGATAAACAGCGAAACACAGCCAAACTCACCCTGAGCACACACAAAGTCTCAGCCGAAGTAAAAACAATAAGTGTGGCTTGATATTGAGTAAGACAAAGGTTGATAAACGCTGTGAGAATGCGTCTGCAGAGAGAATTTCGCCGCGATCCCAACTGTCTGTTATCATCCTGCAGCCAGGGAGGAGAGATCAGCAGAGCTGCATGCACTGAGTGTGTGAGGAAGTCCGTGGATTGGTCAATTTGGACCAATCAGCGGGGGCTTAACGTAACGGCTCCGCGGACGTAACGTAAGGCGGTGATTCTCACGAACTTGCTGTAACATGAGCCAAAACAGTTCGATGCAGATTTTGAAAATTATTTTTCTCATTAGTATCAACCAGCGCCATATAGATAGAAGAGTTACGACAACGGAAGTCCAAAAACGGTTATCGTCACGTGGTTCATGTAGACGAGGATCGTTCCCCGGAAGTTCATGGCGGGCAATGTGAATGCATTGATAACAGGAGATAGAACTACGATGTTTGGCAATTATTAGTGAATAAAGGTTTTGATTTGCAATATTTATACAACAAATCGATATGTGTATGTATTTACATCAATATGTTTTAAAAAATAAAATCGAATTTGCTAATATTAAGTGATAATATTAGGATTAGTGTGAACAACTAGTTTACATTTTACTAACAGTGCCTTGGTTAAAGAGCCTGTTGCTGTTTATTTATAGCTTTGAATTCTTTCAAACCAATATTATCTTCTTAAACTTGTATGGTAGTCAGGAGCATCACTTTCTAATGTTTATTGATACATTTAGAGGGAGGGGATCTAAAGTAATGCTTTAAAATTCAGATTGGATTCATTTCTACCATTTTCTTAAATTCATGGTAGTTTCAGTAATCCAATGGTAATTGAGGACACAAGCTATCTAAATGACTAATGTCATCTTTATGGCTTTCAGAAAGGACAGGAGACCGACAGGTGACTATCAAAGGACTAGCAGCAGCAGCAGCAGCAGCAGCAGCAGCAGCAGCAGCAGCAGCAGCAGCAGGACTAGCAGGACTAGCAGCATATGATGATGATGATGATGTTAAATGTGTTGTTTTAGGAACATCCATTGCAAATACATGGAATTCAATAAACATTGAATAGCATATCATGCAGTTTGTCGGTGCCTTTTCCTCCATGTTGTCCTGGTTTGCTGTGCTGCCTCCTAGTCGCCACCATGGTTTGCTGTGCTGCCTGGGGATGCTCAAACCGCTCAGAGAAAGGAGTACGAATGTACGGCTTCCCCACTGACACAGAGCGGAGGAAAAAATGGCTGGCTCAAGTCAGCAGGAGCAATTTCACGACCAACAGCAACAAAATATGTGATGTAATTATATACAAACACTGCATTTGCACTTTTTCACAAAACGAAAACCACACCATTGGGAAAGCTTAATGTTTTGTTTAATACAAAAAAACAGGGAAAGGCTTAAAAAACACAGAGTTGAGACTCAGGGTGCAGGGTGAGGGTCTCAGTGCAGGTATTCAGGCTCCATTGAATCCCCCTCTGGTTCTTGTGCTGAAAGAGGGAGTAACAGACAGGTGAAAGGGTTATACACACACAGCACACCTATTGGATGGGAAATGCCTTGGGGAGATAAGGTGTTTACTTATATAAAACAGTAGTATTAAACTTACCTTGTGTTTCCACTCTCACTTAAGTCCCTCTCCCTTTGCCATCAATCCAAAATCAGCTGAGCTGCAACATTATACAGACAGGTAATAATCAACAGAATCACAAGGACACAATATGGCTCTGCTAAAAACACTCACTCTTACACGCACCAAAGTTATATTTATCTAATATTTAACTCCCTCCACCCCCGCATACAATCCCGTTTAGAAGCCCCTCTTCTCTAATTCAACATGTTGGACGAAATGACATTAAGAGAACGGAATTTACAATTAAAAGGCTGTTCAACGTGTGTTGCTAACTTGCTTCGGTATCCTAGCTTGATCTGTTATCTGTAAACGTTCCCTAAATCTACTAATTTAGGGATAATCCACTGACATCCTTTAATACACATGTTCATTTGAATCAGATGTACTGATAATATCCGCAATATAAATCTTTAAACTTCTTCTTACCTTTAAAAGTCCGTCACGAACGGTCTATTATGCTGCAACTCCACAGCTCTGCCAGCCTTGGCGCTAACTTCCGGGGAACGATTGAGAGGCTCCACGATCCGCCATTGCTGTAAAAAAGTGGTCCATTGGAGTGAACGGAGATGTCGTAACTCTTCTATTAAATGGCTCTGGTATCAACCAGGTTCTAAATGAACTAGTCGTAGTAAAAGAAAAGTTCTGTATATGTTTTAAAACACATTTTTAGAGAGTTTTAACGATTCATTGACCAAATAAATTCATTACCGTAACACATTTTCAATTGATGATAACTAAATATTTGAGTAAATGTTTGGCATTTTATTTTTTAACGTATGCTGCTGTCAATAGTCACAAGTAGTTACATAGTGTACTAATTCAGGTAAATATATAATAATATAATAATTTTAGTTATTAACTTCATTACCGTAACACAATTTTATGTTCCACACATTGACTTTTACTGTGGTGTAAATTCTACAATTGATTGAAAAAAGACAATTTTAAAATATGAACAGACATACCAAGCATTTCCTGTACAAAATGAAAATTTGAAGGTTTTCCATATTCCTATCAAAATATTAACTTATTAAGGAAGTGTTATGGTAATGAAAAGAGCATGTCGGTAATGAAAAGCTTTTGTTATGGTAATGACCTTACATGGAGAAGAGATATACTATTGCTTTATAAATACTATTGCTTTACGTATATATATGCACACACACACAATTTTGAATGGCACCGTTACTTTTATATACTGTCTCTTTACACACACAATAGACAATAGTAACGTAACGTTTGTTACATGATACATAATGTACCTGTATAAAATCACCGCTGCCGGCAGGGACACCGCTCCTTGGAAAATGCGGCGGTGTTTTTCCACTCTAAACTTTTCCAGGGCTCTGTAGAAGTCAAACTGTTCAATGGGTGGTCCTTCAATGCAGATTCTCATCAGGACGTCGAGATTTTCTGCTTTTATTCTTGCCCTGCCCTTGGTCTTTATGCGATTTTGAATGCTGAATCCACGTCCGCACGGCACTGTGCTCATTGGAATGACCGAGATTGCAGCCAGGAGCTTTGTGGTTTCAGGTAGGAAGCCAGCATGTTGTGTAGCCATGATCTTCACCAACTCCTGGAAGGAATTTTTGCTGTAGTTTGCATGGACCAGCTCCTTAAAAGGTGACCACTCTGCGCTGCAGGTGTCCGTGTCAACGATAGGTTCCCGTCCCGCTGGGCACAAGTGATCCAGGATGGTCTGCAGCTCATCGCGTCCAAATCGCGCACATTCACGTGTTGTTCCGTGGGTCAAATATGCAAAAAGCGGAAAAGAGGCCAATGTCGGGGAAACGATCTTCAATATTCTGGATGAGGGTGTCGAGGAAGCGCTGCCTTACACCATCCACGGCTTGCCGCATCGCCCTGGTGGCCTTTATCTTTTCTCCCTTAAAATACATCTCGCCGTTTTTCTCCGCAATGTTGGCCAGGAATTCTTGGAATTTTGGGCCGCCTTCATCTCCAATCTGCATGGCTCACAGCGCATTGATCGTTGAGGTTACAGCAGGCTGAACGTCATCAGTGTCCAGGATGACATGCATTTCTTTAAGCCGTGCTTGCCGAGAGCTGCTGTTGGAGAAGTATCCATAGATGCTGCCCACCGTCCTCTGGTAGCGCTGGAGGGATGGTATCGCCACAGCAGCCTGCTGGGCACACAAGTTTAGCTTATGTGCAGCGCAGTGTGTGCCACCGATGGCTGGGTTTTCCCTTTTTAAAACGCGCCACGAACCCATTTTCTCTTCCAGTCATAACCGCTGCCCCATCTGTACGGACGCCAGTTACGTCGTTCAGGTCGATGTTGTAATTTTGCAAATGCTCCTTAATAGTTTGCGTTATGGTAGCAGTGTTGCATGCAGTAATCTTTGTGTTGCACAAGTAGTGGGTTTCTAAGTCACCGTCATTTATTAGGTTAACATATGTGCAAAGAAGCTTTTCCACCGAAATGTCCGTGGACTCGTCAGTCAGGAGCCCCTTGAATGTTGAGTTATTTAACTTTGCAATTAAATCCTCCTTCAGCACATTACGGCACACTGCATGTCCTGCACTATGTCGTTGTGAGGGCGTTCTCTGAAACGCGCAGTTCTGCCAAGGTTTCACATCCCTGCAGAATGCACAGTTCATTCAAGCTTTTGTTTTTGTGTGTCAGCAACAGTTCTTCTGCCAGGTAATACACGTTCCTCTTGGCCGCAATTACCGCCTTTGATCTGGCACAGACCATTCGATTAACGGCAACTTGAACGTTGTTTCTTCGTAAATGCTGTGCATCTAGCACTGCTTTGTGATCCACCCCCTTTATGTGCATCTCTATAGTCTTCACCCTGAAGTTGGACGTCTCCGCGGTGAACACGTTGTGCTTTTTTTCCCTTACACATAGTGTGCAATACATTTTATGACTTTGTTTGTTATAGCACAACCACGGGAACTTCATTTTCCAGGTTCCGACAAACTTATTTTTGTTGTGGCTGAACGGTTTCTCTTCGTGGCTTACGGGTGTAGAAGTGACATTGTCAGATGGCGTAGGCTCTGGATGGGGTGGGAGGCTAGATGACGACAACTCCGGCCCCGGGGCACCTGCACGGGCGGGGGATACTGGCGGAGAATAGGATGGCGGCAACTCAGGCTTGGGCTGAGAGCCAACGGCAAGGCTCGCTGGCAGTACACTTTTTTCCGTCACAGGACCCGGCTTTGCTGGCGGTGAAAAAAATCCCACCAGCCTCCTTTGCCCCTCCAACAGAGGGATGGCATTTTCCTTTTTGTCATTTAAACCAGGGGTTCCCAAAGTGTGGGAAGGTGAGCCTCCATCTCAGAGAACATAATCACAGCCGCGTCCCCCCTCCCAATTATTATTGCTATTATTATTATTATTATTATTGTTGTTGTTGCTATAATGCAGGGGTATTCAATTGCATTTCAAAGAGAAAATGTAAGGTGAGAAAATGTCATAAAATGCTCTGTTTTCGCTACCTTCCTATTTTTTGATTGGCTGAGCGTCACCTCCTTAAGACATTAAACAATAGCTTTTTTAAACCTCTTTATCTTTATGTTTTAAACATGTTGAGGTTAAGGATGGCAGCTTCCTCATACGTTGCACTCGGAGAGAAGTAGTTGAGACGGAGATGTCTTTAGCAGCAGGGAGGACTAACGTTTCACCAATGTTGTGAGGTTTACCTGCCTTAGCTATCCGTAACACTACTCAGTATGATGCTTCTGTTGCCTTTGTATTCAGAGTGCTAAATGTGTCAATGACATTTTTCTGTGACTGCAATTCCTTGAGCTTCCGGTCAAAAAACTCCTTGGCTTGGTCACCAAACATGGGTGTTTCGTCTCAATATGATGCCGGAGTTTACATGGTCTCATACCATCATTAGCTAGCACCTCGTTACAGATAACACACTGTGGCAGTGGAGTGTCATCAGGACCGGTCCATGAAAATCCTAGCTTCAAATAGTCACTGTCATACTTCCTCCGTTTTCTGACAGACGCTGTCTCCTCTCTCACTTTAGGTAACTTCACTAAAAATCTATCCATATTTTGCTGCTCGCATAAAGTTAGCTGAAGTTAACTAGCTAGATTTCACTGTTTCTCTTTATTTTTTTCTGGCGGCTGCGCCTCCCTTGAAGCTCTCTGGTGCCCCCCAGGGGAGGCGCGCCTCACACTTTGGGAACCCCTGATTTAAACGATAAAAATTGTCGATCTTCTCTCGGATAAATCTTTTTTTTTTGGGCCGCCTCGGCTCGAGTTGAGGGCGTTCCGAGCTGAAAAAGGGCATGCAATGGCGGCAAGACGGCCCCCTGGCGGAAAGACGGCCCCCTGGCGGAAACACTGGCTCAGTCTCTCTCTCTCTGTCTCTCTCTTTCTCAGGCTCTCTCTTTCTCTGTCTCTCCCTCTTTCTCACTCACTCTCTCTCTCACACACAATGTGAAGATGTCCTGTTCTAACCTCTCTCTTTCCTTCCTTCTGTACTCTTCCAGCAGCTCTGGGTTGCTGTACACTTTCTCTCTGTGCTTCACCACCCTCACCTTGGAAGCTGCCCTTTTCCTTTCCACCCAAGAGGGATTCAGTAGGGGTGTAACGGTACACGTACCGAAATTATTCGGTACGGGCCCTTCGGTTCGGTACACGTGTGTACCGAAGTGTACCGAACGAATATAACGTTAAACGTAAAAAATTGAGAACGTGAACAACTTCTTGGAAGTAATCTCAGGTGCTGCGTCGCAGCATTCAGAGTAATTTGCTCCCATTGTGTTCAACGCGTCATAGAGCGAGAAAGTCATTTCATTGGACGAGCTGGTCAGAGGGATGCGTTCAAATGTAGTCAGTAATTTGAGGAACTGTCGAAATGGCGAACGCAGATAAAGTTGAGCTGAAAATCCTCCAGCATCATTGAAGTCTCCGGTTTGGGAACATTTTGGTTTCGCAGTTACGTACAAGGATGACGGACAAAGACAGGTGGACCGAACCAACGCTGTTTGTCGGCATTGTTCAACTAAAATTGGTTACGCGGCAATACATCAAACTTGCACACTCATTTGAAAAGGCATCACCCGAACGTGAATATCACCGGTACCAAAATACTGAAGTGCAAACCCAACTCCCGCTAGCATGTAAGCCTCCACCACTCGCAAAAACTTCAGACCGAGCCAAAGCTATTACAAATGGCAAATATCCTTATGTTGCCATGTTAGCAAAGCGCTACCTGGCTGTATCTGCTGCCTCTGTCCCTAGCGAGAGGGTGTGTTCTCCACAGCAGGAGACATTGTTAGTGCCAGCAGATCTGCCCTTTCGGCAAGCAATGTGGACAAGTTCATCTTTCTTTAAAAAAACATGAAATGACAAGCAAGTCCTAATGTCAAACTGGCTGCTTAGGTACTAGTACAGTACAGTACAAATACAGATTATTTCAGTTCATCGAAAAGCTGCACCTTAATGTTTATTTTATTATATTTTATATTTATTTGAGTGAATATTCATAGTTTAATAATAATTAAAAACCCAAAACTAATATTTTATGTTTTGTGAGTACTAGTACAGTAAAGTTCAAATACAGATTATTTCAGTTCATCGAAATGCTGCACCTTAATGTTTATTTTATTTTGTATTTATTGGAGTGAATACATTATTCACAGTTTAATAATAATTAAAAAAAAATATGTTATGTTTTGTGATAATTTTTCTGCTGTACCGAAAACATACCGAACCGAACCGTGACCTAAAAACCGAGGTACGTACCGAACCGAAATGTTTGTGAACCGTTACACCCCTAGGATTCAGTATTCATTAAATAAATTAGATTCAAATAATATATATAAATGATTTCTTTATAGTTAAAGCTCATCATACATAGCTGCACACATTTCTTTCATTACCGCAACAATTTTGTTCATTACCGTAACAGCCTCCTATATGATATGGTAATGAATGCAGAGCATTATGGTAATGAATGACCATAACACTAGCTAGCATAATAGTTAGCATAACCATGATGCTACAAAAGAAATATTTGCACTATCATTCTGGCTCTATAAAAGCTACTTTTCTATTGATTTTGGAATCAATAACTTTAAAAAAAAAACATTATATAATACCCCATTACGGTAATGACAGTTAGTAGTGTACACTGGGGTGTCAGCAGTGGGGTGGGGTGGTGTCAGCAGTGGTCTACTTTTTTGTAGTGGGTATACTCTAATAATTGTATTCATCCATCCTAGAGCGACGCATCGCGGAGCGACACCTGTCTCGAAGCAACACCTCATGAACACCATCACACTCACTAATGCATAACTAGTCTTGAGACTGGTTATGTGTTATCAACATGTCAATGTATTATAAGCATTTGTATGTGACTTTTAACTGCCAGTGACATTAACAATAAAAAAATAAAAGAATGAACAATGATGGAAAAAGCCCACTTATCTTCTAGGGTTGAACAATTAATCGACATTTTTATCAATATCTCAATATGGCCTACTGCAATTTTCAAGTAATATACAATAAATATGGTCATGCTACAGACGTCCTGGCCCACACATCATATCCTACACTTAAAAAAACATCTGTGTTTCGCATAGATCTGCACAAATATCACACAATAATCATTTTAAACCTATTTTTCAATGCATTAGTTTATTCAAACTTGTTCAGCCCCATTATCTTCCATAGATCATTGTCAAACTATGTACTGTATCAGCTTAAATGAACAAGCAAACATCCTTGAAGTGCTACAAGACAAATTAGCTTCAAACAAGAAACAAATTAACAAATAAGCTTCACCTCAATAAATGAGGGTTGAAAAAGCACTCAACATGTCATACTGGGTTCACTGTGTTAGACCACTCGCCCTGCAGATGTAGCCTCGTCAATGAGAACAGACAACTTGCTTGAAGATGTCACAATACTGTGAACAATTTTTTTCTGCATCTCTTTTGCTATGTGTTTTACAATTTGTGTGAAACTGTACCTTGCGTGCAGACTAGTGCCCATTTTGGCACAATTTTTTTCCTGAAGCTCAATGAGACTATCATGGTCAGTAAAAGGTCGGTTCCTCTTCGCAAGATATATGCTGTTCTGAATACAGAATCTGTCTCTGCAAACACAGTCTCTGACACAGCTCTCACCAAATGTCCAACTAAATCCTGTCCACCCTTCTCCGTGAGCTCCTGGGCTATTATGTGTGCTCTGGAGTCTGGACGTCTCATGTCGTCTAATCTATTTACCTAACGTCCTGTCCCTCCACTCTAACCAAGGATGCCTGTTCTTAAATTCCATAGCCTGACTTTCAGTCCACAAGGCTGGCCAGGAGCTCTCATCTGTGTCCGAAACAAGGAGATAATATAAACATTGTGTTCTGTTTATGACTACACACACACACACACACACACACACACACACGCACGCACACACACACACACACACCACGCACGCACACACACACACACACACACACACACACACACACACACACACACACACACACACACACACACACACACACACACACACACACACACACACACACACACACACACAAACACACACACACACACACACACACACACACACACACACACACACACACAGTATCTCCCTCCCTTTCTCTTCCATTGATCCACCACACTAACGTTGATCAAGTTAGCTAGCAAGTTAGCAAGTTAGCTACAGTTACGATAATGATATCACCTTTAGGACAGCCACCTGACATGGCTCTTCTTCTATAGTGGTAATAGGGGAAAACATTGAAATATTGTCGTCTGTTTTCGTTTCATGTTTGCTTCCTGTTTAGCGCTCCGCGAACTTGAATGGTGGACGGATCAAATTCTGATAACGTTAGAGAAACTTGGGGTTTGTCAGAGCCGTGTGTTGCTGTTGCTTAGCAACAGGCCACAGGCCACATGCGACGGAAGCTCCAGACGTCCAAAAGTATTAACGAAGAGGCGAAAGCGTGAAAGCGCAGTCACAAAATGAAGTTGTTACGTATCATCGCTCATTTTTAAGAGGGTATACGGAAATCACTGGCATTTTCTAGTGGGTATATGGCGTATACCTGCGTATCACGTAGACTACACCACTGGGTGTCAGTAAATGGAATCTTTAACATATCTATAGCTTGACCTTGAAAGGACATCTTACCTTGTAGCCATCTTGCATCTTCTCTTCCATGCAATGCATCATGGGTAAAAAATAAATAATTTAAACAAACAGGAATTGTAATGGTGCAAAATAGGCAGTGCATCGGTAATGAACTTCACATGCTCCGGACACACATATTAATCCAAAAATATTTTAATTCATAAATCTTAGACCCAAAATAATTATATTACCAGTAAGAATGTACCATTTCAACAATTTTTTGTATTTATGTATGTATTACATTGTGCAGATTTATTGTGATATTTTGGGGTTAAATGTAAAAAAATAAACTCCGGACGCATTACGGTAATTCATTTCTACATGGAAAAATGGTGAAAAAAATATGAATTACTACCTCAACTACAAAAATAGCAATAGTACCACATACAATACACAATGCAGTTTGATATAGAATTGATTATTTTGATTATTTTTGTAATTTTGTCTGTCAATTTCTCACAGACATGACCAAAGGTGGTTTCGTGAGACATCATGATGTACCCGGAAGAATCAAATGGACAGTGACGTATCTCCAACGAGGCGTTTTGGGAAGGTATTTTCTGTGTTAGAGCTTTACTCCCTACATGGTGTACTTTGAGGGTTTTGACTCTGCACACCGTTTACATGCATAAAAACCTTCATAACACACAAGGGGACGGGTAATAACCGGAAAAGCATGACATGTCACCTTTAACAGTTTTATATCATGTAATAAATAGCATAATAAATGCAAAAAAACTGTAGTTTTTGTCTGATATAACAATAAAAAACTATGAAATATGTTTTGCGGCTCCAGACAAAAAAATGTTTTGGAAAAAGGAGCAAAATGGCTCTTTTGGTCAAAAAGGTTGTAGACCCCTGACCTAGCTAAAAGTAATGCAGTCAATCACAGCAATCTCAGCATCAGGTAGAGCAGGGGTGGGGAACCTTTTTCCTCTCAAGGGCCATTTCAATGTTTTCAACATCCTCCGAGGGCCGTACAAATGATTGACCTCTGCTTAAAAAAACTAAAATCACAGCCCACTCATTTCACTTTTCTTTCATGCTGTGCAAAGAAAAAGCAACCTCTTAATCCAGATATCTTACCATGACTCCCGCATGCACGTGCACGGTTGTGGCATGACCACCAAAACAGAAAGATATTGGACACAAGATTTGTGCAAATGTATTTAGTTTCCTATGTGGACATGATTTAAGTGATTTAAGTGGGGGGGACCTAACCTCCTCTAGGGGGGTCCGGGGAGGATGCTCCGGGAAGAGTTTGATCGCCACTGGGCTTTCAACTAAAGACACAGCCACGCAGAAACTGCGGCATGTGTACAGCTCCTTATGGGTACTGCAATTTTTGGCCGGAGCAACGTTCTGGTGCTCTCCGTCAGAACTGCACCCCTGTCAGACAAGACATATACCACGTGATGACACATTAGGCTCGTGTTGTGTTCAAGGACCCTGACCTTGGCCAGGAAAAACAGTCACTCGCTTGTTTAATTTTTTTGCGGTCTAGATTTCTTTAATTTTTTTCTTTTTTGTGTGTTTATAAATTACCTCGAGGGCCGTACCAAATGGTTTTGCGGGCCGTATACGGCCCGGGGGCCGGAGGTTCCCCACCCCTGAGGTAGAGAAACACACGAAGAGCTGGATTTACCTGAAGTTCGGAGAACATTGCGGGCCATCTCTCCATGAAGTCGTGGACTGCAGGGCAATGCTGGACAACTTCTAGTCTTCGGTAGGAGAAAGACCTCTCCATTTTTTCACCAATGATCTTGTCATTGTTTTTCTTCTTTATTTCGTTCAGTAAGTCCATTCTCTCCCTCTCTAAAGTGTCACCTGTCTCCCCAAGTGACAGTGGTGGCAGGTAGTTCACTTCAGCTTTCTTAGGCCTTTTGATGCCTTTGGGGCCCCTTTTATTTGACGCCTGACTTTTACGCGAGTTCACCTCCAACTCTGGGCAGGCAAATTTACGGCATCTTAATTTTGCCCGGTAATTGCCCATTTTATATCTGATCCTCTGCTGCCAACCATACATGCCATTAAAAGACCTTGGCTCTTTGAGGCATGGGTACTTTTCTAACAAGGCTTCTAGCACAGCTAAAACTTGTACACCGGTTGGGTATGCTGTATAGCGAAATATTTCCTCAGCTAATTTCTCAAGTACGCTACTACTCAGTCTTGGATTGCTCAATAGGGTGCCATCCTTTTGGTAAGCCTGGTTGCCTGCCTCCAGCGAAACGTCTACATCATAAGAAAAAGTAGGTACTTGAAATAGCTGGCCACAGTTCGGACCGGTAAGATGTTCCAGAGGAAGAGAGCAGGATGGTCCAGAGGTCCTGATGAGTGGCGAGAGGAGTTGTCAGAAGATTGTTCTGCTATTGAGGAGTCAATATCCAATACTTCCACGGGACTGAGATTAAGGACAATTGGTTCAGTTTGAAAAACCTTTAGTGTTCCCTTGTCTTCTACATCTTCAATGCAGCTCAAAGTGCAAAACTGGCCATCACAATCCATGTCTTGATACATCACAGTAAACTCTCCTGGAATATGAAATGCCTCTTGAAGTTCACAAATAAGTTCCTCAAGTGTTCTTGGGATTCCCGAGGGCAGAACCAGTTTGCGAATATCATTATGTTAAAAAAAGATACGGAGCTTTGCAGGTGTTGTATCCATTTCGACAGAAGAAGCTGCATCAGAAACATAGAAATAAAGAATGAATCAACTTGAAATCAATCCCACTGATAAAGGATGGCAACAACTTGTACTCACATTTCACAGCTAATAGGAGAGGCAAATGTAGTGCTTCAAAGTAGTCAGTCGTCTTCCTGCTAGAGTGTATGCAGCCAAAGGGCAAACATCAGCCATCTCTTTTTGCTCAAGGAATTGCACATTGCTGGTGTTCTCTAACTCGTAGCTCCTAAGGTGCTCATTGTACCATGTGTTTTGTAGTCTGACAACAAAGGCCAGTTTGTCACGAATCAACATCATCGGTAACACCTCGGCAAAGTCAGGCAATCCTGCGGTCGAACCATACCACACCATCATCCCAATAGCATATTGGTGCCTAACAAGCACACATTACTTGCAACATGTACTGTTGTGACAGTTGGATATCTACACTTCACCACGTCTTTTATGTCATCCTTAAGCACATCTAAAGAGACCTCTGTTGTTTTTGTGACTGACAGTGATGGTCTGACTGCATTTGAATCATGGAGATGGTGTGCAATCATGAGCTGGTGCTTATTTGCAAGGGACAGCAAGATATTCCTAAAACAGCCCGTTTGTCTGACAATTCTCTTAAAGAAGCTGTGTTTAGCCTCAAATCTCATTGTCCACAGGGCAACCACGGGGCCAACTTCCCGAATGAGCTGAGGATAGTGCTCAAGGAAGTGGTGCTCAGGACGGAGCTTTTGTTGGGGAAACGCTTCAAGGAATCTCCATCGGTGCTCAGGGATCAAACTGTCAAGATAACAAATGCTTTCCTCTGTATGGACTAGGGACATCACAAGGTCCACTATGTCTTTCAAGATCATCAGCATCCGCCACACTGGCTCATGTTCCGGTACCTTGAAACCTATTATCAGAGGAAGCAAACGCAGCAAACTCCAGTTTTCATGGGCATTGCCTCCCACTGATCTTCGTTTGGCAAAGTTACCAGGGACAAGATGAGGGCGATTTGTTTTATCGCTCCACTTAAATGGGAACTGTCGAATGGAGTCATTGAGTTCCATGAGAGAAAAATATTTCTTCTTGATCAAGATTTCAAATGACAATACCAACTCCACTGGAACAATGCCCTCAAGAAGATCATGTAAAACATCTGGAGGGTAACCAGATGTTACATGGAAATGGTCAAGTGTTTCAGATAGTGCACACTTTGTTTTCACACCATTGCAATGAGTGTGATTCAGACTAGACAAAGCTGTATGAACATGCAGCTCATGTTGCTCTTGAGTTCTTTGTTGGAAAAAGCCAGATCTTACTTCTTTAGACTGAAAGTCGGACCGCTCCTCGAGACAAAACCGACATACATGAGAAGACATAAAGCTTTCGACAAATCCTGCTACAGAATGGGCACCCAAATGATCTGCCACCACACTCACCACAGTCCCTCTGATGACTTTTCCCAAAGCCGTAACAAAAAGACCATCTTTCTCCAAGCTTTTCAGATCGGTTAAAAGTGGCTCTAAAACTCTCTGGAATCCAAACTGCTTAGTGTCCTGTGCCTTACACAGAATAGCTAAATAAATAGAGTCCAATGTTGATCGTGACTGTGCTGGAATGTCTCCCAGCACCCAATACACGGCCGTGACTTTGTGCTTTTTTCGGGAAGTCCCAAGAGGATTACATACCTCAAAGTCATCAATGTACAGAATGATACTAATTCTGTCCTCCTATGCAGAGAAAAAAAATCATTTTTCTGATAGTGAGATCCATCATGAAATGACAGATATTGTGAAGTACTTTCAGAGTTTCTTATACCTAGTGCCTTTTCTTGGATATTCTTATTGTTTAATAACTGCAACAAGGACTGCAATATAGGTACATAATGGAATGTTTTACCCTCTCTCTTATCCAGTATGTACTCTTTTGGTTCAACAACGGAAAAATGTTTCTTCATAAATTCTCTTCTCTTGTACGAAGTAGTAAAAGGTCCATCTGTTCCCAAAACTGAATTTATAGGGTGTGACTCACAGAGATTTTTCACCAAATCTGAGATTACAGCTTCATCCAAATCACAGTTATGGCTTTTTAAAGTGGACTCAATCACATCTCTTAAAACTGGACCAGATGCAGAGCAGGATATGAACTGTAGCTCATCTACAATTGTGTCAATACACTTGTTTGGAACATTGAAAGTGCTCTCTAGTTTTAGTAAGAGGTGGCCAGACTTCTCCTTTATAACCTGAGATAAATCCTCTGCTTCCTCAACAAAATGCTCAGGGCCATCATCCTCATCCTCCGTAAACAGAGACTCATCCTGAGCAACAGTGGGATCAGGGTATATTTTCAATACCTCAGTTTGAAAGTGTTCAGGGCCATGTTGAGAATGTTTCCTGTGTCTATAAGTAACAAAGGTTGAATATATGTTTGTACTGAAGCTGCAATCTTTGAATACACACGCAACTACTTCAAACCTCCTCAAATGCCTACCAAGATGTTCAAGATATATCCTCCCTGAATGAAAACTAGAATTGCATAGTAGACAATTAAATGAAAGACCTAGTGTTACTGACTCTGTGTGCTGTCGGGACAAATGGGCACGAAGGGCATTACATGTTTTAAACGAACAAGGGCAATCTGTATAAAGACAAGGGACTGAGTTGCAGCGTCCACCATTTACATGTTTTAGCCTGTAGTGCTTTAACAATCCTGTCCTTTTGTTAGATTCAAAGCTACATGTTTTGCACACCCATCTAGTGGAATCTGAAAAAAACACAAATGAATTCAATCTTGCTTAAATATGAACACAACAATATACATTCAGAGCCATTTTTATCATGTAAAATGTTATTTAAAAAATAATTCTATCACATGTATACATACAACTTGTCACTGCATTCAAGGCTAATCAATACGCAAAGTAAAAATAACGTAATAATACTTTTATCCAAAATACAACCGTTCAATACAATGACAGACCTGCCTCCACACGGGAACGTTTGCGTTTATGCACAGTACGCGTTTTCAAAAAAGTCTTCTGTTCACACGCATTCGTTTCATTTAAAGGCCCTGACACACCAAGCAGTCACCAGAGGACTCGCCGACGCCGGCTGTTGCGTCGCGGTGTTCTCCTGCGTCTTGGCCATGTGTCGCACGGGAACACACCGCAAAGACTTCAGTGCGTGAGTGGCAATAACTCTCCTTACCAGCAGGCGGCGGTAGTGTATATTCGTCATTCAAAAGAGGCAACAACCGGAAGACAGAGAAGAAGAACAGACCGTGATATAAACAAACAACAAATAGCGTGTGCGTTCCATTTTCACTCTCGTCCATCGAAAACATGTTTCGTGCGGCACTGGAGCTAGATTTGGGTTCTGCCCGCTCTGTATTAATGTCATGTTGACAGGTTATCATCATGTAGGCGTTGATAAAAGCTCATTCTAATGTTGTGTTGTGTGTGTATGAAGGTGCCAAATAAAGTTTTGCTATTTGTGTTTATTCTTTTAATCACAAAGCGATAAGAAACAATAACAATGTGCCTACATAAATGTCAGTTGCAGCCCTAGCATTAGTATTGGTTATAGTAACAGCTACAACATTAAAATACTTCTAGGCAGATTGAGGAGGATAATGGGAGAATGAACAGAGAAACATCCATCCAATAATAACTTTATTTGTATCGCACCTTTCATACAGGGGATTGCAGTTCAAAGTGCTTTACATCAGTAAGAAATAAGATATAAATCAGTGTAAAACAAGCAGCAAGAGCAAAGCATAAAGTGGGATCAAATAATGCAGATATATTATATATATATATACAGTTGCAAGAAAAAGTATGTGAACCCTTTGGAATGACCTGGATTTCTGCATAAGTTGGTCATAAAATGTGTTCTAATCTTCACCTAAATCACAACAACAGACAAACACAGTCTGCTTAAACTAATACCACACAAACAATTATATGTTTTCATGTTTTTATTGAACACACCATGTAAACATTCACAGTGCAGGGTGGAAAGTATGTGAGCCCCTAGGCTAAAGACTTCTTCAAGAGCTAATTGGAGTCAGGAGTCAGCCAACCTGGAGTCCAATCAATGAGACGAGATTGGAGGTGTTGGTTAAAGCTGCCCTGCCCTATAAAAATACACACCAGTTTTGAATTTGCTATTCTTAAGAAGCATTGCCAGATGTGAACCATGCCTCGCACAGAAGAGCTCTCAGAAGACCGACCATTAAGAATGTTGACTTGCATAAAGCTGGAAAGGGTTCAAAGTATCTCTAAAGCCTTGATGTTCCTCAGTCCACGGGAAGATACATTGTCTATAAATGGAGAAAGTTCAGCACTGTTGCTACTCTCCCTAGGAGTGGCCGTCCTGTAAAGATGACTGCAAGAGCACAGCGCAGAATGCTCAATGAGGTGAAGAAGAATCCTAGAGTGTCAGCTAGAGACTTAAAGAAATCTCTGGCACATGCTAACATCTCTGTTGACGAATCTACGATACGTAAAACACTGAACAAGAATGGAGTTCATGGGAGGACACCACGGAGGAAGCCACTGCTGTCCAGAAAAAACATTGCTGCACGTTTGAAGTTTGCAAAGAGCACCTGGATGTTCCACAGCACTACTGGCAACATATTCTGTGGACAGATGAAACCAAAGCTGAGTTGTTTGGGAGGAAAACACAACGCTATGTGTGGAGGATCCAAAGGGTTCACATACTTTCTCTTGCAACTGTATATATATATTAATCCCAACAGGCCACCTTGTTTATAGTTTGATTCAGTTTTAGTAGAATATAAAATACATGAATGATGAAATGAGCACAAAGTGCAGACATACTATAATTATATTGAGGTACTTGAGACTAATCCTGCAACTGTATAGTTCTGCTCCACAACAGTTCGAGAATGAAGAAACCATCACGTATGAAAGGCTACATGTGAATAGAGGGGCAGAAAAACGGCTTGCACATTTACATTTCAATCTTGAACAATGAACAGCGGTAGACAGTATCTCATTTAGTATCATCATCCTGCGCTTCGCCGGAGGCCTTCGAGTGCTGAGTGTGCTTGGCCTCTCTCCGAGCGGTGCCGGTGTGGTGCAGATGGTGGATTCTGCCAGGCAGGGCTCAGCATCAAAGTGGAAGGACTCCTCGGTGGTGCTGGTCGAGGTTTCACTGCTGGTGCCACCGGGGGTGATTCTGCAGCCACCGGACGTACAAACACTACAAAATATAAGACTTGATCATGTATTATAGGTTAAGATACAAGCGTTATTGATCCCATGGTGAATTTCATAAGCTACCCAGCAGTATATCATGTAATTTCAATTAGCTCCTCCTTTACCAGCTGCAACATTAAGGTGATGAGCACATCAATAATTATAATACAATAATATATATATTGTTCTGTTATTGTTATATTTAACACTGTAACCACCAAATGAATGAAAATAATGTTTTTGTAAATGAAAGAAGCAAGAAACACTTATTTGTACTCAACAAATAAAATAGTTACCGTGACGGTGAGGTTCGAAGTACTCTCCTTCCTTCTTGTGTAGGGCTCTAAAAACGGCAGCCTGGTTATGATCCACTGCTGTCTGCCCGTCCTTGGTGCTCCACAACTACCCGAAGGGGCAAGTCTCCTGTACCGGGTGTACTGGGTTCGCAGAGAATCCCACTTCTTCCTCAGCTCTTTCTCTGAAGCACACAAATAAACGATGTAAGCATTGTGGCTAGTTAGCATGTCCAATTCATATCTATAGGCTATGCAGTGCCAAACTGCACAGCTAGCAACGGCTAGCAACAAGATAACAACAAAACACAAGGTTGAAATAACAAATTACATTTCACGTTAACGTCAAAATGGTTATACAGGAATGAAAAGTCAATAAATAAACATGTTGTTAAAACTTTTTTTTCCCCCTCCGTGCCCCCCCCCCCCCGCGTCGCCCGCTGCCACCACCCGCCCAAGTATATTTCAGATCTGTGGGAAACACTGACATGTTTATATAATTGATATTATATATTTTCCTTTTTTATTTCCATATCATAAACACATAGCTCCAACGATCGATCACACACACACACACACACACACACACACACACACACACACACACACACACACACACACACACACACACACACACACACACACACACACACACACACACACACACACACACACACACACACACACACACACACACACACACACACACACACACACACACACACACACACACACACACACACACACACACACAGTATTATTGTATGAGAGAGGTTCCAGGTTGTTGTGTTTAATATTCATGAGTATATTTGTCATTGTTCAAATGATAATAAACATTAGCATAAAGCATATTTGTCCACTCATATGTTGATAAGAGTATTAAAAACTTGAAAAATATCCCTCTAAGGTACATTTAGAACAGATAAAAAATGTGCGATTAATTTGCGATTAATCGCGATTAACTACGGACAATCATGCGATTAATCGCGATTAAATATTTTAATCGACTGACAGCCCTACTTTAAATACTTCAGCAAGGAACAGATTCACTACCATTAGTGATCCTGACCTAGATGAGCATGTCAGGAGACTCCACAACCAGTTCCTAGATCAGGTTCAGAAGTAAGCATACTAGTTTATATTCCCTTTTTGAGTTTTTTTATATATAACATTTGATAGAAAATGTTCTGTGTCTAGGGAGGTGTTCCAGGCACGTCCAGCTGGGAAGAGACCAAGGGGTAGACCTAGGACCAGCTGGAGGGATTATATCTCTTCTCTGGCCTGGGAGCGCCTTGGGATCCCCCAGTCAGAGCTGGTTGATGTCGCCAGGGAAAAGAAAGTGTGGGGCTCTCTGCTGGAACTGATACCCCCGCGACCCGACCACGGATAAGCGGGAGAAGATGGATGGATGTATGGATGGATGTTCTGTGTCTTTTAAATTAACCACTTTCAGATGATGAGGGCATACCTGCACGCAGAAGGGATTGTGGTACAAAGAAGAAGAGTTAGAGAGACTCTAAAGCAAATGGATCCAGCTGCAGCAGCACAGAGATGGGGCCAGACTGTGGCGAGGAGAACCTGCTTTGTGCCCTTTCCTAACAGCTTGTGGCACAGAGACGGCCATATGCGTCTCATTCGGTAATCAGCTCTTGAATTTGAAAGAAAGCAATTATAGTAGTAATTATAATCTTCTAATCCAGCCTAGTTTTGTTTATTATTTTCCTCTTTCACTATATAATCTCAATCATTTTCTTATCAACAACATTTATTGAAGTATTGGATATATTGAACAAATGTTATAAAGATAACCTTTAAGGTATTTAATGTAATGCATTAATTCCTTGTTCTATTCATTCGATTATCTGCACAGGTGGGGGCTTGTGACACATGCCGGAATTGATGGGAACTCCAGACTCGTAACTTGTATCAACTGCGGCACTGACAACACAGCTTTGACAGTGCTAACCCATTTAGTTTGAGCTACCTGTCGGTATGGGTTACCATCCAGAGTCAGGTCTGACCACGGCGGGGAGAACACTCTCCTTGCCCTCTTGATGAACCTTCTGCAGGGAAACGGAGAAGTGAGGCACACTACAGGCCAATCTGTACACAACCAACGTATTGAGCGTCTTTGGAGAGATGTTTTCCAGCAGGTTGTGCACCATGTTTACACGCTTTTTTATTCCTTTGAAGATGAACAAATATTGAACCCCGAAGATGACATTCAGAAAATGGCACTACAAATCGTTTTTAAACCAGAAATCCAAAAAAGACTAGATGTATTCAGACATGCCTGGAACAACCATAGACTAAGAACTGCTAACAACCGTACACCAACACATATTTGGATGGAGGGCATGCTAGCCAACAGGGAGCAGCATTCAACAGCTATAGACAATGTCTTTGGAAATGATCCCTACAGCCAAGCAAATATTAAAAATGGCTTGGCAGGACATGGCATACGGCTCGATCCGTTGCAAGCAAACACTGATGATCTTGAACGAGCAGTGATAGTGCCACAACCACACATGATCTTGAGCTCTGAACAACAGCAAGATCTCCAAAATGCAATGACTGGAACAACTGACTTAAAGGACAGGTATCTGCTTTGTGTTAGACAGATTCAAAGCATGTTCTAATTGAAAGAACATAATGTGACTGCAAAAAACTATTAAGTGTGAGGGGATATTATTCACTATTACTGTAAATGATAGGCTACAATATATAACTCCAAGAATAAGCGCACGTTTCAAAGAACCGACCTGTGTCTGTCATGACGAGAGCGACAATGACCATCCACACTCCTCCTTTCTTCCCTGCTTCCATCTCCCTCCCCTCCTCTTCTGTTTCCAATACCGTTCTCCCCGACTACACTGGGTAACGCCACTGAAAATACACACTGGAAAAATGACTTTTTGGTTCAGTAAATAACACTTTGATTATTACATGTTACTTGTTAAGACGCTTTTCTCCAAAGCGACTTCCATACTCAGTACCGTGGGCAATCCCCCCAGGAGCACTTTGGGGTGAAGTGTCTCAGGGACACAAGGACATGCTGACTGCAGTGGGGTTTGAACCTGAGCTCCCATCCACTGTGCCACAGGGACACAACAAAATGCTGACTGCAGTGGGACTCGAACTTTCTACCTTCTGATTTGAAGAGCGCATTAACCCACTGCGCCACACGGCTCCCATATTATGTGTTTAAATTCTAGAAGAAATTACTAATAATATTCTTTTACTCAACATCTCTCCTTTTATGTAATGCGTTACTTAAATTTGCAAGTAATTTGTTATCTTCATTTTGTTAAGTACATTTAAATCATAGCACCAAGTAAATGTAAAATCAGATGTATTATTCAGGTGGACTTACGGCATATGTCAACATACATATCATGTTTGAAGTACTTAACAAATCAAAGGAATGGAACACAATGCTGAGCTTCCGCACCAGGCTAACACAAGGTCCCTCTTAACACAGGGCCACGTTAGAGTTACTGCTCACAGGACAACACATTGTTTGGCACTTAACGCCCATAAAACTGCAACTTGTAGAATGACTTAAGTTTATGAACAAATAAAACAACAAATAAATGATGATATATTATTATACATTTAGCTACCAGCCAGGAGTTACATGTATCCCTATCTTTACCAGCGGCAGCATAAGGGACATGTTGCACAATGTTACATCCAATGTACTTTTATTAAAGTAACGTTCTTTTTAAACTTTGTATGACGGGCTTTGCAATAATATATGGTATTAACATCAGAGCATTTATAAGTAGGGAGTCAAACATGAACCGTAGAGAACAAAGCAACAATTGAGGTATCATTAGTGCACTTCCTGACAATGTTGGTGACAAAGTTCAAACACAGTTTCCATATTTATGGCAATAATGTCAAATTTCACCCAGTGCAGTAATACTTTCTCCCTCACCTTATCGTCATACTCGGCACACCCTCCCAATCCTCCTCCTCGTCTATTTGTCTAGACCTTTAGAAAGCCCCACGAGTCTTTAATGACTGCTTCAGTATGTTGTGAAGCTCGTGTTCCTCTGTGATGCCTCGTGGTAGGAACAACGTCAGCACAGGTTGAGGCGTATGGCAGACGACGCACGCCGGCCCCCCGTGTATTCAAGTCAATGGAGGGCTTGTGTGGAAAGCCAAGCGTTGGAACTTCATCTGCCCCGGTGACGGAAATCAGCAGGTCCTCAGAGGTCAGTTCAGTCAGTTTGTCTGCCAATGACAAAAGTGTATATTGGAATAATAGTTATTTTCATTTTTAAAGTCAAATGTGGAACGTAATAATATCACTAAAGTAATTTAGCATCAAACGTGAATCAATAATGTAGTTTACATTTATTTGGCTTTATGGTATATTGACATCAACATGTGTATTTGCATTAGCTACATTGATATTAAATTAAATCGATTTTCTTTTTGTAAAGCATCCATTGATAACAGTATTTACTGAGTTATAGTCATGTCATATGAGGTGCTTTTACATTTTCCTAAAGGTATAAAATTTACCTTCGATGAGGTTTAGGACCAACTCCCAGCTGTATATCGTGTGCTCCTCTTGTTCCCGGTGATGTGTTCCTCTTGGACTGTATTCATATTTGAATATGGCCTTAAAGGAGGATTTTGTCAGCGGGGTCCTCATGTTGGTGAAGCAGGGAAGGAAGGCCATCCAGTTGTTCCTGACCAGGTCCCACAGGTTCCCAAAAGCATTCATGCCCTCCGTGAATTGGTTCACCATCTGGGCCGTTCTATAAGCCAACAAAGATCAAACACATATCCTGAAGAAAGACTGATGTGTTTTTTTGGAAAAGACTAAAAAGCAGTGATAATAGAAAGAGCATACATAATTTGCAACATTTTAACCTACGTTAAGTAAAACACAAAATATTCAGTGTTCAAAATGTTAAATATTAGTAGCATACAGTAAGTTATGACTTTTATATTAACATTGTTTTATAATGTCTATGACTTCATATGTTTTTGTTTATACGTGTTTTTGTTTACCTGAGAAATATGTAGTGCTTAACTACAGAGGCATAGATCTTCGGAATGTCTCCGATAGTGGCACTGAAGATGCCAGGGACGCCACACTCAGAGGTCCAGTCCCCCAAGTCTTGCTGGAGGGCAGACAGGTCCTCTGCGGACTTGCACTGTAGGATCTTAGAGATAAAATAATGTAGCCGGATTGATAAATTACAATGGTTTAGTAGAAATGCTTTTTATGCTTTTACAAACTTTCACTGACCAAGAAGGAATGTATTTTTTCTATCAAATCCTAACAAATATTAATTAATATAAAAATAATCAGGCACCCTTTTTGCTCTGCTTTGAACATCCGGATCAGGCAGCACACTGCAGTCAAATTGCTCCAGTTGAGGCTCCTGGCCGCACATCAGCTGGTACAGGCTGGGATCCAGGGCTTTGATACACGACCTCCGTGTGCCACTGACCACGCAATTAGGCGGCCTGCTTGGAAATACTTGTGGCCATCTAATGCTGCTTGGTCATAGGTAAGGAAGACCTGACCAGCCTTTCCCTCGAATATTCCCATGGATGTTTGTACTTCTATCATCAAGAGTCTACAATAAATCAATTGAGAAAAAGATACAGTACTATAACTTTGCAGTCAACCTGAAAACGAGGGCACATTATGATTAAGAATCACACACTAAATGAGGTTATTCAAACCTGAAAACTCTCTCTGTGGTTCACCCATGTCATCTCCACCTTCTCCTACAAATTCTATGTAGGGGGAATTGTTCCAGCAGAATGTAACCCTTGAGATGGCTTTTATTGCACTCTCACGAAGTGTCTTCCTCCTGATGCAGATATTACTGACTAGGCCATCAGAAACGAATTCCTTTCTGAAGTCACTTAAAAGGACGGCCAGATCCACTTCTTCCTAAATCATTTAAAATGTATAAAGTCCATTATACATGATTGGTGATTGGTGAAGAGGGGTTGTCTGTCTTGGGTACTGGTGCTTTCGGAAATGTAGCGAAATTATTGCATTTAGTATGTGTCATTATCAGTTCCTGGAAACAAACGTTGTCCTATTTTTTAATAATGACAAATAGAACTTACCACGGGAAAGACATCACTTTCCAAAGCCCCAAAAGCCTCGTCCTCGCCCTCTTTCTCCTCATCAGAATCATCAATTAAAAAGTCATTGAATGAATTCCTAGAAAAAAACCTGGAAGGGGAGGGACTTCGCCACTCTATTGCACATGTACAGTACCAAATGTAGTGCGAACTTAGACTTAACTGTTAACAGCATTATATCAGGCGGGAGGCGAGAGCTTCGAAATCATTCATTCTACAGGAGTAACGTAAATTGGCGGTAGCGAAGCTAACAGCTGCTAACGTTAACGGTCTCATTATTTCAAACGGTGCCTGCAGACTAGAGTTGACTATGGATTACAAAAACATTTATTGAAGGCCGCTGCGGCCCTTCCGTAACGTAACCCCCAGTCGAATGATAGGAAATAGGAGCGGTTTTCCCCCTGAGTCAGTGTGAATGAAGCCTAACAATTAACACGGGAGCGGCTGCTAAAATAGCAAATAAATACATCTTTCGTTGTCAGAATAACGTTAATCTGATTGACTACGGCTAACGTTACCACTACAATAACGTCACAAATACTCTACTTGCTAACGTTATCGTTTTTAGTTGTTTAGTTATACAAATTAAAACAAGAAGACAAATATGAATATTCAGAATTATTCACTTGGTGTCTACTTACCTAACGTTACCCTCCTGCGGAGACATGTTGCCGTGTTCGATCCATGGATGTATAACTCTTGCATCAATCTGTAACGGTCACGGTCACGCTTTTCCTGGAGAATATTTTCAAAAAGCCGAGGGTCACGAGGCTGCATTAAACCAATGAGAAGGCGCGGCCGATGACGAATCGAAACCTAAGATCGATGCGGACCAAACAGACTCAATGCAAATATATACTCTTGAGGGAGTCCATCATCCCAGAATAAACACTACACAAGTCAACACCAACACCACACAAAAAAACAACACCAAAGAGAGGTTCTGGTGCACTCTGAGAAGTGTACTTTATGTCCATTGTACTCCAAAGTGTACACATTTCTTCTCTGGTAATCAGTACTCTGGGATTTTAACACTTTGGTATTTGCTTTGTAGATCTGTGGACGAAACGCTCTGGGGGGCCAAATGTCTTCTATGCCCTATACCAGGAGTGCCCAAACTTTTTTGAACCATGAGCTACTTCTAAAGTTGCCGGTCTGCCGAGATCTACCAGTCCAAATAGAGGGGGGGGGAGTGAATTGTCAACGGGGAGACGGTGGACCTCTGTCGGTGCAACTTCAATGATGCCATTTAAAAACATAAAAAATTAAGGGCGGTGACGGCCGTCAGCGAATCGAGCCGGCCCTTGACGACCGGCTGTTCTGTGATTCTCCAGATTCTACAGATGGCCAGTCCGCGGAGGGTGGAAAATACATACCGGAAGTAAACAAAGACGTGCAACGGGAAGGTGTTTATACGGGAAACAAAATTTAAAATATTAAATAAAACAATCTCATCTCTTAAAATTCACAATTTATTATGAATTAAACATTCACAAACTTATAATTATGTATTCACTATTGCTGGGGGGAAACGATTATTTTGAAAACGATTAATCGGGCGATTATTTGATCGATTAGTCGACTAATCTAACGATTATTTTTCTGTTGTTCAATTCATAAAAAACGTAATGTAAAACTTTTTATTTTCACGATACTGTGTCTCAGGGGATCTTAATATTTAAGAACCTATTAATGTGTTATACCAGATTAACGGAAATAATCTCAGCTAACTGACGATACAAACCATGTTTACCAAAACAAAACACAAGTCTCATAAGAAGCATCTAAATGACCCCTGAGCGAAAAATGCTAACGGACATTGGCACAGAACTCAAGATAAAAGTACCCTTATTACTTATCGTAGCTGCACATACAAGATATCCGATTAAAGCTGAGACTCCACAGATTATGTAGATATATAGTATCATCACTGAGTGATCCGGACTCGCGACAGGGGAAGCAAATACAGTCATCACAACACGTACCTTTACAGAGCTTCTAGGGAGATCGTCTCACCACCGTAGCTGTCAATCTGATCAAAAGACGTGTTCAATGGCATTAAAATGAGAAAGAACGCGGCTGAATCGGTTAATCCATAGGTTTTTAACGTCTATGTATAAAAAAATGATTGAATTTATAATCCATAATTCCATTTTAATGTAAAAATCGGAGAGCAAATGCTAGCTGCTAATGGTAGCCACCACAGCTAGAACTGCTTGTTGCTGTGGGTGACCCACGTGTGTGTAGCGACGCGTCGACGCGGAAATATGTCGTCGACGATATTTTGAAGTCGACGTTGTCGACGCGTTGCTACAGCACTAGTATTCACATGTTTAACTCTGTTACATATGCACGCAACGAACAGAAGAGCGTAGGGCAGAATTAGGAGGGAATTCCGTCTCGTAGCGTTTGTGCACTGTTTTGAAATGCCGCTCTAAATTACCCTTCTTCGATAAAGCCACGCTCGCATTGCATATGAGACAGATGGACTTTGAATTGGGATAAACAAAAAAATAATCATCCTCCCACTCGGAGTGAAAATTATATATTTTGAGCTTTTTTGCTTCTGCCATAATTGCGGTTTTGTATGTGTGTGCGGACTGTCACTCCTGTTGACACGGACAACGTCAGCTAACTAGTGCCACTGCCCACCAGCCACGCCCCGACACATGGGGTCACGCCGGCTAATCACAAAGCTTTGATGCGTTCAAGTGCATAATTCTGGCACAGGAAGATTATGTTACAGGACATTAACGATAAAACAGAATATTGTTGTTGTATCTCGCGATTGACTGGGAATCTCCCCGCGATCGACTGGTTGGGTACCTCTGCCCTATACGATCATTTCCTGATAACTATGACGCAATAGCCCCGCCTCTCCCCACCTCTCCTGCTCAGAGATCAGCTGCTGGGCCAACCTGATCTCACCAGAATGCGTGACTCCACCACGACTTCTTAACACCACAATGCGTGGTGGAGTCACGAACTTTGTTACATTTACGTGTCGGCACCACGCAAACAACCCCAATGTAAAGTGAATGAGGCTCCTTTGTCGTGGTGCACACACGCATTTCTACAACGTCCCGCAGTGAGCTTTTATTCTATACAACGTTTTTTAAATCTACTTTATAGCGTGTAGTAACTCACGGGAGGCTTCTTTTATTTTATTTGTATTCATAATTATTTTAATTTTTCGTCAGAATGTAAAAATTACATTAGTTACGAATTTGTGTTCTTAAAAAACAGTGCATTGTGTGTAATGCAACTGTTAATTGTATTAAATTAGTTTGTTTTTAAGGAAGGCCAGAGCTTCAGCTGTGTCAAATAGATTGTTCCCTTTAGTTAACGTTATTTAAAAGATAATGATCATGTCTTGTATTACGAGCGTCCATTCCCATTGGATAACGGAGAATTTTACACCCGGAAGTAAGTAGACTATTCTCCTTACTGTCGATTGATTTTATAGTGATATCTGCACTACTCATCGACTAAAAAACACCAAATTGTCCTTGTTAATTACACAACATTGATTGGTTTGAATTGTGTACAATGCTTTTGTATTTTCCCCCTTCGATTCGGAGAAACAAATATTTTTTCGGAGTTTTTGGACGGTAGAAGACACTACACTACCCAGAATCCTCAGCTATCGTTTGAGACACCATGAACCCCGTGATCAGTCCTCAAGCTCTTTGATTGGTTGACCTCCAACTGCATTCCATATGAAAAAAAACGTTTCGTAAAAGAGAAAATCATACTTTATTCAGCAGTGCTTGCTTTACTCTTTGATAGTCATCACATGAATGCATTGTAATAAATGGTTTGGCTGCATTAAATATTACACATCTGTCATAGTTCTTTATTTATCTACAGAGATCGGGCATCGGAATAGACCGGAAACTATTCTTTTACCGTTCTGTTTTAATTTCAAAATAAAGATAGTAGTAATATTTTGTTTTGATATTATTGTTTTTTATTAACTACTAGACGACTGGGTCATTTTAAGACCATCTTTTTTTAGTTGCTATGGGTTTTTTCCATCGCTTTTGTGTTACAAATATCAAAACAATAACAAAATAATATTCGTCGTAAACTAAACCGGAAACAGCAGTATATTTTATTTTGTTAACACTGTAAACTTGACAGCCTTTTAACCTATGCTTTTAACCCAAACCACCTACTGGTTAAAGCACGTTATTACACGTTTAGAGTAATTGCAATGCAAGAAGATTGTGTTGCTTTGTAATGACTGTTTAAAATACCTTTTTCTTAATGTCTTTCATTTTTGTAAAGCACTTTTGAATGTGTTATATTTTATGAAAACATTCAAATATTAAAGGGAAATGGAAACACTTTTCAAACTGCTTTCCATGCGACAATATTACCATTAGGAAATGTATTTATCTAGTCTATTTCCAATATAAACGATCGAGATACTCAAATTTACTTTTTGAAATATGTGCCTAATGACCATGGGCGCTTCCATTGCTCCGGGACTTTCCCAGTGACGTCACTGATTGGGTACGGCTTCCTGGGCCAAAGCTCAATAACAAACAACATGGCGTGCAATGCACCAGTAGTTTACATTACAAGAAAACGGTCGTCGTCAGGAGTTTATTGTATTGCCCCAGGCTGCACAAATGGATTTTATACAAAGAAGGAAGAAGTACATTTCCATAGGCTGCCACTAAAGGATGAGAAGCTGCTCAAAGTCCAGTCTGGATGCCTGGTTCAATACAAAACATTGGATTTGAAGCCAGGATCTGTTCCCACAATATTCGATTTCTCAACGTATGCAGTCGGGAACACCGACCGTCCCAGCACGTCGGCCGCGCAAGACAATGACAGTGTCAACAAACGTGAAGTTCGAGCCACCAAACGAGTTGCTTCAGCTGCCGAGAGAGAGGTAAATATTGCAGCACTACCAGATTACTAGCTCACACATGTATTTACTGACACAGTGTGACCTTATTAATTAACGCAATCGCGTCCAAACTAAATGGTAGCTATTATGACGTACAATAGAGAATTGGGGGTGTTCTATAGCTCAACTAATTAAACTGGCATACACACGCTCATCTGTCGAAAACAGCCCTAAACAGGCTAGTATTGCTATTGATGGATGGTATTGCAGGACCCAGAGCGCACGGAGCACAGAGCGGACAGCAGATAACGGAATTGCAGTTGTATTGCTTATAGATTATCAGAACATTTCAAAGGGGACACAGCCCCATTGGATATTAACCTATGGATTAACTACATCATCGTTTTTATCGTTGTAATGCCATTGAAGACCAGCCAATGAGGAAGGTAAGCCGTTAGCCTGGCGTATGTTAGTACCTAGCGCCACTTGTTTTGATGTACGTTTTTGTGGATAACCTCGCGAGTTTGTATCTTTCAGTGTTGAGGAGGGCACCGTTAGATTCTGTGTCTCCTTGCGATCATAAACGATGTGTTGGATGTGCGGCTAGGATAAGTAATAAGGGAGCTAGGAGTGATTTTCGGTGCAGTAATAGGTTAGCATTTTCGCTCGGGGCTAATTAAGAGGCTCACTGTTAGCATTGTGTTTTTTAAAATGTGTTATTCCGGATCGTATGCCACTCTATTCGACCGAATCGGTTCATAAGCATAGGCCATGGGATGCCTGGTAACTGTAGATGCTTCCACATCAATGTCATCTCCCGACGAATAGTCAAATTCATCGTTCAAAACGTCGATCTCATTGCAAAATTCCTCCATTGCTGCCATATCTGCTACGTTGTGTTGACTTCAGGTGGAGCGAAAACACAGCCAGTGACGTCACCATTTGGGACTCCCCTAATGGCGGCGGCCTGGTCCCGGAATTCCCCACCCGGCCGGCGGATAATTAATTTTCTTTTGGCGAGTAATATCATATACAATAAATATTACGATCAATATCCATTGTAAAATGAATAAACTACCGGAATATTATAACTGTATTTGGTGTTTCCTTTCCCCTTTAAGAGTACATACAAAATAGTGGGAAAGTAGAAGGTCAATTATATAAATATAGAATAGAAAATATCAAGAAGATACTCAAATGATATCTAGAGTAAAACAGTGTAGTGCCTGATAGGAGGATGTGCTAACTAATAAGGCTTTATTTAAAGAAATGTGCAGAATACGACAGTGTAATGGTGGAAGTATACACACATTGATAGATGTCTTGTAATGCACTGTTGAGGAACCTGTGACCCAAGTTTTTCATTCATTGCATAACTACGCTATTGTGTATATGATATGTCAATAAACCTTAGAAAATCTTGAAATCTTGAAAGGGATGTGCGAAATAGCAATTATATACAGTCTTTAATGAACTATTAGAGAATAACGAGTAATGAATATGCTTTAAACGGATCTGCAGATAAATATTTAGTCTTCTCAAGCACCAACTATCAAATATCTCTCCTGATTGTTGGCACTTGACAATCACCTTCACTGAATTTCATTCAGGTGTAACTAAAGTCTGATTTAAGGGTTGTTTATATTTCACATCATTAATCCAAATCTGTAAAGTAACTAAAATAAATGTAGTGGAGTAAAAATACCAGGTTAACCTTAAAGAAAGCCCTCAGGATTATAAAAGACCACCATCACCCCAGCCACAAACTGTTCTGTCTGATGCCGTCTGGCAGGCGGTACCGCAGCATCCGGACTAAAACCACCAGACACAGAGACAGCTTCATCCCACAGGCCAGAAGACTATTAATTACCTGAACTTAGAAATAACATTCATCTGGCTGCAACTTAGAAATTATTTATCTAATATATCATATTCCAATCACTTGTATATAGACTCTTATTGCACTATTTCATTATTTTTTCTGTGTATCTGTTTTATTGCGTAGCACTGTTGGAGGAGCCTGTGACCTAAGGGGGGGGGGGGGGGGGTATGGACACTTTCGATTCCTGTTTTGAATAGTGTGCCGTCGATGGGTTTCATTCCATTTCAAAGTCCTTTTGGACGCTCTGTGTAAACGTCGCGCATTCAATCACAGAGGTTGAGGACTGATCACGGGGTTTGTCAAGCTAAGCACATGGTGTAGTCCCAAACGATAGCTGAGGATTCTGGGTAGTGTAGTGTCTTCGGCCATCCTAAAACTCCGAAAAAATATTTGTTTCTCCGAATCGAAGGGGGGAAAATACAAAAGCATTGCACACAATTCAAACCAATCAATGTTGTGTAATTAACAAGGACAATTTGGTGTTTTTTAGTCGATGAGTAGTGCAGATATCACTGTAAAATCAATCGACAGTAAGGAGAATAGGCTACTTACTTCCGGGTGTAAAATTCTCCGTTATCCAATGGGAATGGACGCTCGTAATACAATACAGGGGACATGATCATTATCTTTTAAATAACGTTAACTGAAGGGAACAATCTATTTGACACAGCTGAAGCTCTGGCCTTCCTTAAAAACTAACTAATTTAATAAAAATCACGGTTGCATTACACACAATGCACTGTTTTTTGAGAACACAAATTCGTAACTTATGTAATTTTTACATTCTGACGAAAAATAAAAATTATTATGAATACAAATAAAATAAAAGAAGCCTCCCGTGAGTTACTACAAGCTATATAGTAGATTTTAAAAACGTTGTATAGAATAAAAGCTCACTGCGGGACGTTGTAGAAATGCGTGTGTGCACCACGACAAAGGAGCCTCATTCACTTTACATTGGGGTTGTTTGCGTGGTGCCGACAGGTAAATGTAACAAAGTTCGTGACTCCACCACGCATTGTGGTGTTAAGGAGTCGTGGTGGAGTCACGCATTCTGGTGAGATCAGGTTGGCTGGGCTGTCAGAAGAGGGGGAGGAAAAGAGAGGCTCCATTTGTTATTTTTATATTATTATATAGAGTCGTTATCAATTTGTTTTAAAGCTCAATAAATAACAAAGAAGACCTCTGACCGGCACTTTTCTACTTTGCAGACCGTTTACATGCAGAAAAAGCTACATACCCAACACACTCTCACTCCCTAAGCGTCCAGGAGCGACGTTTGGTCAGTGTCCGTGGCGTCCAGTTGTGACGCTCCTAGGCTCCTTCAGCGTCATAAAGGGACGCAAATAGCTTTCAACTGATTGCAATGTATTCCCATCTGCGGCGGGATTCGATGCTCATGGAAGCACGGCATTCGTTTGTGTCGGCTGCCCTTAAAGGCAATGTGAGCATCCATTCCCATTGGATAACGGAGAATTGTACACCCGGAAGTAAGTATTCCCCTTACTGTCGATTGATTTTACAGTGATATCTGCACTACTCATCGACTAAAAAACACCAGATTATCCTTGTTAATTACACAACATTGATTGGTTTAAATTGTGTGCAATGCTTTTGTATTTTTCCCCTTCGATTTGGAGAAACAAATATTTTTTCGGAGTAAAGGATGGCAGAAGACACTACACTACCCAGAATCCCCAGCTATCGTTTGGACTACACCATGTGCTCTGTTTGACAAACCCTGTGATAGTCCTCAAGCTCTGTGATTGGAGAGTGTGCTCCGAGGGTTACGCCGAGCCTCGAACAGCACTTGAAATGGGATGGAACCACGGCAGACTGTCCAAAACTGGATTTGAACGGGTCCACCGCGTCCCCCCTCCCCCACCCCGTCCCCAGAACTACACATGCTGGCTATTCTGTTTCGCAACATGTTCTCTATCTATGGCACGTCTCTTCTGGGAGTTGTAGTTTTAAAAGACGTTTTCGTATTTCCCATAATAAGAAGTTGCCAGTATTAAACTGTGTACATCCCTGGAGGTTTAGGGGACAGGAAACACTCACATTTAAAACATATAATTAATAAATGGGGGAAAATTGCTTGTGCCCATTATGGGCAGTATTAATATATACCCACATGCCAGCTAAGGTCAGAAGAGCTTTATTTAACAGCTGGTCTTATGTTTGTGACTCCTGTTGTTAATTGATAACATTACATTACATTACATTAATTGATAAGCCTGAAACATGCACTTGTCAAGGTTCAGAGGCAAATTTTGCAAATATGGCAGTATGCAAAGTCTTCAAACGCTTGATAATCACCAGTTTTCACTGCTGGAGCGTTCAAGATGGCTTTAAGCTCTCCCTGCACCAGTTGTCTTGGCTGGCCATAGCGTTGGGTCAGGGTTTGCATGGCACTTGTGTATGGAGTCGGGCTGTTGATGTATCTCTTAGCTACCTGGAGTGCAGATGGAAAGGTGAGGTGATCGAGGAGGATTTGGTATTTATAATCCTCGGACAGGTGTTGGTGAGGGCCAAGCACGCTGTCCAATCCCTTTTTGAGCATAAGAAAGTCAGTTTATTTTCCTGAGCTGAAGATGGTTAATCTTGGCTTTGGGATACCATATGATGATGCAATTGCCATCTCCATCATACTGGGTGTGTTAGGATTAGCTGTAGGCCAGGCCTGTGCAGGAGGCTGCATCATGTAGGAGTGATGTACTGGAGGTGGTGCAGCATACTGCATAGGCTGATATGGCTTTGTAGCGGTCTGCCAGTACCACCGGTAATGTGCAGTATATGGCTGTTCCGGTGGAGCTGGCGCAGACTGTGGGTATGCAACCGGAGCAGGAATAACACCTGGATGTATTAGCAAGGCAGGAGGTTCAGGCTGTACCACAACAGGAGAAGTGACAGGTGACGCAGGCTGCATCAGCGAAGCAGTGAGTGCAGAATGCGTCTCTGTTGCAGAAGCTCTTGGAGCCATAGGAGGTGCGGGCTGCATCTGTTCAGACGAAGTAACAGGCGCCGCGAGGGAAGTCTGCTGTGTCTGCGGTGCAGGAGGATCAGCCGGTGTTTGAGGTGGAGACGTTGAAGGAGACGTTTGGAGAGGAGCAGGATGAGCTTGAGGATATGAGAGTAAACCTGTTTCTTCCATACGTTGGTTCGTGGGAGATCACAGCTCCAGTTCAGGGAGGCTGCAGCAGCGACTCTGGTATGCAGTAAACTGTTGTGAGTGGTATGAAGGGTAAGCCAGGGCACTTTGTGGATGTGAGATCATCTTTGCCTTATCTTTGTTTCTAGCTCTTGCATCTGCCTGCTAATCGTCTGCCAGCATCCCGAGGTGGATAGATCTGCAAACGGAACGCTCTGGGGGGCCAAACGGCTCCGTGTGCACGCCCTATACCATAATTTCCTGATAACGATGAAGCCATAGCCCCGCCTCTGCTGCTCACTGCTGTAGCATGGTCAGTAGCTACTGTCTGACCATGCTACAGATGTTAGTGCAACATCTGTAGCTCCTCTAGCACAACCATCAGCAACAAGTGGACATGGAGAATTAAATTAACTACATGTTGCGAAATCTACCGCGGTCCACGGGGCATAAACAGAAGGGCAACCATGGCAACCATGCTCTGTGGTCTTCTTCGCTGCTTTTGGTGTATATTGTGGCGAAAGTACAGCGCCACTTACAGGCCCGGCATATGTACTACAGCGTCTCCAGTGGTCTCGGTTGAACGGACACGTTAAATGAGCCGAATTCGGTCCGTTTGCGCTCCCCTGTAAATGGGGTATAAGTCGCTATGGATAAAAGCGTCTAACAAGTGACATGTATGTATTAAGATAATAATATAGGTACATAATAGTCTAACTTGTCTTTGGTTGCCTTTGTTGAACGTATTCCAACTGTATGTGTTTACATTCAGTACATTGGGAGCTAGTGGAGTCAGATTCTTTGTAGGGGCAGCTTTGTCTGTGAGGAATTACACTCATCGTAAGTCTCTTTGGATAAAAGCATCAGCTAAATGATATGTAATGTAATATGTCAATAAGGAAGAGACATTTTGGATTCCCAGCCTCTTCAGTCAGCCCGTCGTTGTGTCTTTGAGCAAGATACTTAAACTCAAGTTGTTCCCGATGGCATGAGCAACCGTGTGTGTGTGTGTGTGTGTGTGTGTGTGTGTGTGTGTGTGTGTGTGTGTGTGTGTGTGTGTGTGTGTGTGTGTGTGTGTGTGTGTGTGTGTGTGTGTGTGACTGTGACTGCTGACTTGTGTATGTAAAAGTGCTTTGAGGGGTCCTAAAGAAATGCAGCCCATTTACCATTTTTACGCATGAACCAAAAAGCCAATACAACTAACTCGTATTCTCCTAATTCCTGGCACCTACATGACTTTCTCATTTGCTATAAATGATTGGGAAAATTACCATTATATGTTTTACAGTGTTTTTAAAATAATTCAGTGATACTTGATACAGTAAGCAGCCCTGAGTACAAGGTTTCTGTTGGTAAGACAGAGGTAAGAAGAAGTCCTCATGCTGCAGGGACTTTTCCTATCGTCCCCAGAGTTAAACCCCCTGCTGAAGCCTTTATATCCAGACTCCTCTTTTCCTGGAGATTAAGTTAAGGTCCTTTTTTCTAAATGACATGTGATTCTTGTCAGTTTATGATTGACGGAAGTCCTGCTATCAAGAATGAACTCCTTAAAACCTGCCTCTCTCTTACCCTCGGTGTGTATTGAAAACCCTTATGTACATTTGTGATCAGGGGCTATACACAATTGTTATTATTGCAACAGAAGAATTACATCCAGGCAAATGGTGTGATCTGTTCATTGTCTAAAAGCTCCTACAGTCCAGATTCTGACAGGGACTTTAAGTTGAACAATTTTAAGAAATCAGTAAATAGTTTTGTGTGTTTTACATTAGTGAAACATTTTCTGATCTGAGGATTACTCAAATAAAGCAATATGATACCCGTCCTTTGACCAGGTGTAAATATAAGAAGAACACAGAACTTCATAATGAAGACAGCAATACAGTCACGTTTGCATTCTGATATTCAGTGATTCTACACGTATGAAGGTAAGCGTGTGTCCTCCATCAGGGCTCTCACACATGTGTGTGTGTGAGCCAGCAGGATCACCTGAGAGTCAGACTGAAGCACAAGGCTCCCTCCTATTGGCCGCTGAGGGAACACAACATCCCACAGAGAGCTGCAGGCCTCATCCTCATAATGTCTGCTGGATGTAGATGTTTTTATTATTAAATGAGTAAAAGCTGAGTGCAGCAAGCTGATTTGATATGAAGGGTTTGAGTTATTCTGATGCAAATCAGAACCTGAACTAAACGCAGCGTTCAGTTATTATGCTCCACATCTGGGAAACAAACAAACAGTAAACTGCAGGATGAAGTATGTTGCTGCTGTGTCACTGCCCTGTCACCTGTATTCCTGTGTTTACCTGTCTCATCCTCTTCTATAGTGCTTTATTTGTATTATCTTGGGTTTTTTATACATACATATGTTTTAATGTATTTAAATGTCATTATATGTCAATGCTTGACATTTTATCTTAAAGAACTTTACATTTCCTTGTGTTGAAATGTGCTGTATGAATAAACTTGTCCTGCCAAGACTCGATTGCTCCCTGTGCTTCAGAATTGGTAAAAAAGAAAAGAAAAAAATAATAATGTATGAATCATGGCATTCTTAAACCTTGCACACAGCCCCAATTTCATTTCAATGCAGCTGGTCTCGTCCTGCACTCTGCTGTTGATTGTGTACGGTTGTTATGACTAATAAAGCTTTTTTGAATAACCCAACGGGACGGATATAAATACCGGTCTTTGACTGCCTGTTATTTGAAGAAGAAAAGCTCACTTCAGCCAATAATATTTAGGGTTTATGCTCATTTAGAAAATGTTATTTTAGTAATGTCAAAGTAAAATAATAAAATAAAAAGATAGATTGGGATTCAGTTGATCTTTGTCAGCCAGTGTTTCTGTGGACCAGCGCGCATGCTTCTCAGAAATATGTCAAACTGCACAATAATGCTCTATTTCTATAAATCATATAACATGCGGGTCTAGATTACTTTGACACATTACAGACGTTTAAGTCGACTAAGATGGGATAGGTTATATAAAGCGGATTCCTCATTCATAAAGTCACAGTTCATTCCCGCCATGCAGCAGACAGGTGACACACTAAAACACGGTGTCTATCACGTCAATTACCACTGCTGCACGATGCCTAATAATAATAATGATATCATAAAACATGCACCTATAACTCCAATAACTTTATTTCATTCTGAAAATCCGCTACATGATTTCTAAGGAGCGCTTGTCTAATTCTTGCAATGCTGATTATGAATCCTCCGTCAATTTGAATATTAAAAACTGACATGTCAATTATTGTAGCGAACACAGTTTCCCGTCAGCAATTCATGCAGAATTTCCGGGTGTCTTTGACGACATCTGCAACCAGGTCAGCGGCGTTTTGGGGAGAAGAGACACACATTACCGTCTGTGTATACCCAATAGAAAACGGGTTGCAATTGGAAGTTGGCCACCGGAGGTGAATACAGGACCATCAGCCATCTTTTCGGGGTAGGCCTAAGCACCGTTTGCCTCTGTGTTCAGGATGTCTGCAGGGCAACCATGGAAATTCTGCTTCCAAATCAAATTTCCTGATGTGGAGAAGTTGGTGGAAATGGCCACTTTTTTCAACAACCGTTGGAGAGCAGTGTGTTGGTGCAATAGATGGAAGCCACATCCCTATTTTAGCACCACAAAATTATCCCAAGAACTATTACAACAGAAAAGGATGGCATTCTGTTGTTCTACAGGCTGTTGTTGATGGCAGGGGCATGTTCTGGGATGTGTGTGTTGGCGTCCCAGGTAGTGTACATGATGCTCGAGTGCTAAAACAATCCAATCTTTGGGTGGCTATCAGTGATGGAGTGTTGCTAGGCCAAAACAAAATGGCCATCTCTGGCTGTGATGTGGGACATTACCTGATTGGTGACCCAGTCTATCCAATGCAAAGATGGCTAATGAAACCATTCTTGGACACTGAGACTGACCCATGTGGTGCAGTGCACGGTCGGTTGTTGAGATGGCTTTTGGAAGGCTAAAAGGAAGATGGAGGTGCCTCCTAAAAAGGAATGACTGCGAGCTGGAGCTCAGCAAAAATAATGACAGTGACTTGCTGTGTACTACACAACATATGTGAGGAACATAGCGACAACTTCACTGAAGATTGCCATGAACTTGTGTACAACCAACCCCCTTTACACCCCTTTCCAGAGAACGGTAGACAGGAAGAAGCTGACGTTAGATCCGCATTGATGGACTATTTCAACATGGGGGATGTTAGGAGATATAAATGTTAATTAGGCCGCATTTCCAAATCTCCTCGCGTCCCTACACAAGCCGTTATCTTACAGGAAGGAAACCCAGAACATACAAGTAACCGTTTAACAATAATCCACTTTAATGGTAATATACAATGCAATACAATCAAGTACAATCAATACAGTACAAATTACATACAGTTCTGTGGGATCCCACATTTACCTGATACTCACGTGAGCCAGCCAGCCAGCCAGCCAGCCAGCCAGTCAGAGGAGAAAGAGAGAGAGCACACAACGGGGTTCCTGTCTCAATCCTTCGCTGACCAGAGGAGGAGTTATCTGCGCCCCCCTTCCAGACCAGTGATTGGCTGCCCAAATTAGTATCAACAGCTCACATCTTAAGTTCCCCAATCCCAGTGGCTCAGCTTCCTTATCACAGGGATCTGAGATGACTGTATGTTAACTCCACACCTTCCCCCTCTTCCTTTTGTCCTCACAAAACCAAATGTTCCCAGGCCCCAAAAACAGTTCACAGTTTTCTCACCCAAATCATTTTCCCTTTTAAGCATCTTGATAGTTTACTAACCTGAATACATACAAATATTTCCTTACAATTCCCTCTTTTGCACTCTTAAAAAAGAGAGTGCAATTTACACAAGGCACTTGCAAAAAACTGCATCCTTGTCTGCTGAGTCTCCATACTTTTTATTCTCAGTGTCCACAGTGAAGGGCACTCCGTCCAGGCTCTCGTTGCAGATGACGCAGCGGAAGCAACCGGGGCGGTAAGACTTCCCCAGGGCCTGCCGGCCTGCATGTCCATGATTAGATGTCCACCTGCGTTGCACTTGTCTGCAGACTGCTGGAACCCAGAGTACAGAAAGTCCTCTTCACAGAAAACCCTTCCTGCGTCATAGTAGAACGCCTTCCCTCTCAGCCTTCGACTACAGGCGCTGCAGGTGAAGCAGCTGTCATGATAGAGGCTGCCCATAGCTTGGCAGGCCTGGCTGGCTCCATACACCGTCTTGTTGCACTTAACCCACACTCCTGTTTCAGCGGAGAGTGGAGTCCCCTGTGCCATCTTGGCTTGCCGTGTCTTTGTCCCCTCTGATCCGCTGACGGCGGCTTCCGAGTCGATGCTGAATAGATGTCCTCCCGATCTTCCTTCTCCGGTCCGATGATGATGCCTCCCGGGACGACTGCTGGATGGATGATGGATGTCCTCGAGGTCCTTCTCCTCCAATCCGCTGATGACAGCATCCGAGTCGACCTCCATGACGAGAGCCAGATCTGTCCTGATGTCGTCTAGGGTCCTCGCAGGTGTTTTCCCCGCCGCACACTGGCTCCGCACAGTGGTACCAGTTGTCCCCCTTTCCTTGTAGGCGGACGGCATGGGATGTCCTCTGGGTCACTCGGTCGGGGCCGGAGAGCCTGGGGTTGACAGTCAGCCTCCTGCGTCTCGGGTCCCTCTTTCGGCGTCAGCAACCTGTGTGGAGAAATCTGATACAAATCCCTCAAGCCTACGCTCCGGGCTCTGGGGCCCTCGGCTGTTTAACCCACCAGTGCGTGGCCACTTGGAGCCTGTTGGTGGGGTGTCTTAAAACAACAGACGTGTGTGCACAGGTTTTCTAAATTAATTGTGCTGCTTCAGAATCTTGGACTGTGCCCACTAAATAAGAACCCCAACATCTTTAGGTAAACTAAATAACATATTTCAATAGCTCTGAATTTCTGACAAGCGTCTGTATTCATTTTTAAATGAAATCCCTGAGATCCCATTTAAAAATCTAAATATGATTTGAACTGCTAATGTTTCTGGTAAAGAAACACACTAATCTTATGGATTCAAAAACAACCAAAATCACAATACTAACAAAGTGAATGGCTTCCTGGTGATACTGCTTCTACCCGTCAGTGCTTAGATATTATCCCACTGAAAAAATGAATACAGAATTCCCACCAACTGTCATCAAATGTCTTTCTAAATGTAGATGAAATGTATATCCCCATAATGACCTAAACAATAAAGTCTATGGCTTTTACTTCTTACCAGACTAGTTACATGATGTTGTCCAAATTACATTGTGTCTCATTACATTACTATGTTTTAGCTTAACTGTAAATATGTTCTTTCTACATTTCAAACCTCAGTTACTTTAATACCTGTTGAAACATTAGTTGACACATTACTCACCGGTCAGCCTCTCCAGTATTTCATTCTGGACTTACATCTCTTTGGTAGCCCCTTGGCCACTGATTCTCTACCTGTGTTACCTGCTATAACTCAATCAATACTAGAGACATGTCAACATTCACCAAACAGCCTCTTATCCCCAAATATGGAGCAGGTCAATTCTAAAACTGTCAATCAATGGTCAGATTGAACAATGGAGTTGGGCAGCAGGTTCCTTTCAGTCCCTAAATGAAAAATGTACATTGTAAAGTTTACACTCCCCCTTTTTTACACATTATCTATGTGTAAACAAAAACCTGATGGGAAGAAAACCTTCAGGTCATAATGGATTATAAGACAATACCAAACATTTTTCCCAAAACACTTGAGAGTGTTTCTCTCCATCATTCAGTCCTAAAGAAACAGAATTCCAAATGTCATAGTTTGAGTTTCACATTCTTCAAACCGCCACCTCCTGTGGGAGTGAAACATCATGAAGCAGATTAGATACGGTTTCCCCTTTTGTGCAATGTTAGGAAACCCTCATTTCACACATTATTATCACACAAAAATAATGTGTTAGTCCAAAACATGCTGATTAGTCATCGTTTTAAATCATGCAGTTGCACTGATCAGGTGCAGACATACACACACTCACACTCACACTGTCAGGTTGTAAGTCAGGTTTGGTCAGGTTCACCGCAGAGTCAGTCATTGACAGTGCCTTCCCAAGTTACCCTGTCGGTCAGTTGGTCTCAGTCTTTTTGGCCATGTGTTGTGCTCTGCAGAGACTTTGATGTTCCAGCACAGGCCAGCATCCTCCGTCTATACAAATCTGTATATATGGAGCGCCATCATTTATTAATTCACAATTACAACTATAATGTTCCAGATATCTCCAACCCCTCCTTGCTGTTTCCCACATTCCCTGAAAAGTGTCTAGCCAAAAAAAGGTCACTTCCTTATTGTACTATTACTATTACTGCAATTCATTTACACCTAATTAGTATTAAAATGACTAATAGATCTATTTCAGAAACATGTGTACATCACTATCTTGTGTCAAAACATTACTAGGATCTGTAAAGATCTGTTATGTATTCCATAACTCATTCTATCAATTTATCTTCAATTCTGGTGCACTTAAAGAACAATGTTACCCTCTTTCACAGTGCGTGGAACTCTGGGTGTCTGAACATGAAACCCAGTCCTCAAATTGAAATACTATATTTTGTTTAGAACCAGCTTTCCCTTCAACATGACCTATATAAATAAATATTTATCTGATCTTATAGAGCTGTTACTAAAACTCTCCCTTTGAACTGATCAATACTGTAACAAATTAAAACACTACCAAATTCACACACGAATAAAAAATCCAGTGCATACTTCCTTCATGCCCCCCCCCCTTTTTTTTTATCAGTGTGTATTAGACTGATTTTCCACTTCCCTTTAATAGTTCCCCTCTTTTCCGCTATTTTTATTTACACTTGACTAATTTATGGTCCATACATCTTCTTATCTTCACTTATTTATCAAGTCAATTCAAGTCCATTCATCTTCAAGCAGATACTATGTCCTTATTTATGTTTTGGTCACGATAACAATGGTATAACAACCACATGTCATCCATTCTGGTCCACCCAAAAACCAATGTTAAACTCTTTAGCGTGTGTGGAACCCTGGATGTCCGAACATGCAACCATTCCTCCCTCCTTTATCAAGGATTTAAAAAACAGAAGTCATTTCATATTTCCTATGGTAATAACTATGCTACAATGGTGAAATCAATTATTTAGATTGGAATACTATATCTGGCTTGGCACCAGCTCTCCCTTTAACATTATCCATACAGATAAAGATTTGTCTTATAGAGTGGTTCCTAAAAACTTCCCACTACTTTATTCACACGTGAATAAAAAATGTCAAAGAATATTTTGTTAACTGATGAAAGATTGTAGAATATGGTTGTACTCTGAACTTTAAGTGTGTTCTCATTTTACTCTAATAGTTTACTGCTATTTTTTATTTAATAAATCTTTCTGTCTTTACGTATTTATGCTTTAAATGTGCGTTTTGTGAATAAGTGTGTTTATGTGTAAACTCACTCATTCCCGTTTTCCTTTTCTCCTCCTCTGGTTTTCTCAAGCCGTGACCCGGCCTCCTTACTTCTAATCGACCATGCCAACTCCTCTGATTCTGTGTTCTCTTCAGTCCATCAGCTGTAACTTCATCCGCTGTCAGCCATTGGCCCAGTTACATCTGCATGCGCCCTCATGCCAATGTTCTTGCACTGCTTTACATTTCATCTCCTCCTTTACAGTCTCCCTGCTGTTTTTATGGAGGGCGGATTCTGCTCATGTCCCACACTTTGCGCTTGTGCTCAGCTTGGAACTTCATGGTCCCCTCTGAGGGACTGATGAGCGTAGATCTCTGCCCGTCAGCATGCTGTCTGGTTCTGGATGCAAGGTGGAGATAGTTCTGGCTGCAGTCTTGTTGTTGTCGTTTCAGCTCTGGTTCTCTGTCTGTTCGACGGAGAAGGAGGAGTCTCCTGTTGGGTTAGGTCTTTTGTCTGCTTGGAGGGTCGGGATCGTAGCCTTTTCTAACTCAGAGGGGGAGTCTAGGTCTCGGGACGCATTACCTATAAAAAATCTAGCACACTGAGGTTAAAAAATCCAACCCTTTCCACTCTGACTCTTTGTAATCATACTATCTGTCTTAGTTGTTAAATGCCATCTAAACAACGTAATTGATGTCTACAAATGATATTACAAAAACTCACTCTAAAAATTGTTTCATATTGCTACATATGTACCCAACATAACTCTTTCAGGAAACCATTTTCTCCTATACATTGAAAAACGTACATGTTTCCAGCATCACATATTCCACACACTACGAAAGAACATCTACATATTTTCTCCAATATTTTAAGCTAGTTTCTATAGCAAGATTATCATGTGTGACATAATAATCAGATGTCTTGTTTGCTAACCAAGAATATTAAACTTTAAAATGTCTTTTGGCCAGTTGAAGTCCTGCTTACTTCATCCTTAAACTCTTCTTTAATTTGAAACCAAAAAAGGTCTTCCTTCTCCACCATGATCCTATCTCTATATCAAAGTCCAGAAAAACTGATGATTTATCTTCAGAAACCATGAGGAATGACTCATAAAACACTATTCTCCCTTACTTCAGTTCTAAATCAAATGAGCCAGACAGGAAACCCCCTTTAACCACTTGCTTATCCTATTATTTTGATCAAAGTTGTGTTACAAGCAGGTTAGATCTGTAATGAATTAAAATCAATATTTAAGGACGTAATATAAGTTAAATATATTGTTAAGCAAATTGCTGTTTTATTGTGAAGGCCTCTCTGGCGAACAGCGGCCTTTGGCTTTTATTTTGAAAGGCCGTTCCGGAACAGCGACAATCGTTCTAATGCATTAACTATAGTCGTGAAAGCAAGCAATGAACTGAAAATGCCACCAATCCTGTTTTAACGTGATGGCGCACATTGAAAACCTAAACTCCCTGTCATAACTGACAAGCGTTCAAAAACCTTTCTGCTTATCCCTTAGGCCACTACTTGTTTTATTCATAACCTAAAAATACAATTGTGATGAATAGCTTGCTTTTGTATCATTACATTTACCAACATAAAACAAGGTCTGTACTAATCAACAATGACAACCTACAGACAGCTCATTTAGTTAAATATACGCAATATATTGACTTCGCTTTTATTTATCTGACTTAATTAACGTGCTTCCCCCCCTTTCAGCCACTAGATGGCAGCAGCAGAGCACAAATGAGCTTCACTCTTCTGAGCGAATGTCTGATTATCACAGACAATCGGTCACACAGATTATTCAGGTAAAAATCACACAGATTTATTCCCCGTACAGTTTGTCCGGCTTGATAACGTGCTACATATGTCGTCACGCAGGACTCTCTGCCTACCTTGCGATCAACGTTATGTTTACGTCAGCCTTTCAAATTAATTTTTACAGACAAGGGAAACGGGAGCCGGTCTCGTCACAATGTAGGTGACGTTAGCGCTCTCTCCCAAGGATTTAACAGAATAGCAGTCCACTGACACTTTCGCTTATTCGGTCTCAGACTGCTATTTTACCCCCAGTTATAAACGGCGGATCGATCTGAAATATCGATCATCCAGGTTACGTCGTGTGGGATTTACACCCACATCCCACGAACTGCACCGCTCCTACGCCACTTCAGGACTAAAATACCTGAGATCCACGCAAACTGCTTTTATTTCTCGTTACGCAGGACTCTCTATACCTGGCGATCAACGTTCACGTGTTTTATATAACTTTCCTAACATGGTAAAAAATATGCATTGTATACTCCATTCAAACTTCAAAAACACTCTGAAACGCCTACAGACAATCCTACAGGGCCCTGCTATTGTCCGAGGCGTCTAAAAGTGCTTGTTCCCGACCCAGTGTGGTCGTCTGAATCCTTCCACAGCTCATGTTTATTCGGCGTCGAGATCACCATTTGTTAGGAGATTTTGTAGACAACTCGTCCGCTTTCTTAAAATCTCCTCGCGTCCCTACACAAGCCATTATCTTACAGGAAGGAAACCCAGCATACAAGTAACCGTTAAACAATAATCCACTTTAATGGTAATATACAATGCAATACAATCAAGTACAATCAATACAGTACAAATTACATACAGTTCTGTGGGATCCCACATTTACCTGATACTCACGTGAGCCAGCCAGCCAGCCAGCCAGAGGAGAAAGAGAGAGAGCACACAACGGGGTTCCTGTCTCAATCCTTCGCTGACCAGAGGAGGAGTTATCTGCGCCCCCCTTCCAGACCAGTGATTGGCTGCCCAAATTAGTATCAACAGCTCACATCTTAAGTTCCCCAATCCCAGTGGCTCAGCTTCCTTATCACAGGGATCTGAGATGACTGTATGTTAACTCCACACCTTCCCCCTCTTCCTTTTGTCCTCACAAAACCAAATGTTCCCAGGCCCCAAAAACAGTTCACAGTTTTCTCACCCAAATCATTTTCCCTTTTTAAGCATCTTGATAGTTTACTAACCTGAATACATACAAATATTTCCTTACAGGGACCACTAATATTACTGCAGTTAAACCTGATCTATTTTGTATCATTAAGTGCATATCCAGCTGTATCACTGGATCAGACTTGAATTGTATTTATTTTGTATACAAATCACAGAATCTAGATACAAACAGGTATGAACAATATTCTTATAAAAAAGGTGCATACCCAAACGGTTTAGACTATATTCTTATAAAAAAGGTGCATACCTAAACGGTTTAGACTGGTATATTCTTAACTCAAATACACAGTGGGCCAAAATAAAAAAAATGGGTACTAGTCGAGGGCCGGACTGGTTCAATGTTTATTGCAAAACTTATTGAAATGAACTTATTGCACATATTAAACCTGGAACTAACAAAGCTTAAATTATTGCCTATAAAAACAACATTAAACATTAAATAATCAGTTGCATTAATTTCTTATGGCTCTATCTGCAGCTTTTCCGGAGTCATTTCTTATGATTACATTTTCAGGCCAACAACTGCTTCAAAAAGACTATTTCCCTCAAAGAAAAACCAAACATGCCCTGCAAAAAGGAAACATCCATGGAAACTCAGTTTGCTGCTCTGTGATGCTAGCTCAAGCCTTGGGTGCAAGGTCATCAATGTTTGGGCTCAGGCTCTGAGCTGAGGAGACCCTCAGGATGGAGTGAAGGTGTGCGTGCAATATACCGGCCAGATCTAATAGTTATTAAAAATTATCCTGCGGGCAGAAATTAAGTCCACCTGATTTGGGCCTTGAGTTTGACACATGTGGTTTAGACTGTCTTATAAAAAAAAGGGTATACAAAAATAAGCTGCAACATAACCACAACATGGTCACCCCTACCAGCCAAGCAAGCCGTGGTTGTCCAGCTGGAGTCTGTCGAATACGCTGGAAATTGGGGACTACTAATATTTCTGCAGTTAAACTTGATCTAATTGTATCATGCCTATCCTTTTTTTCAATAAAATCAATGGATCAGACATATGACTTTTGAATTTTGTTTATTTTATATACAAATCAAAGACAAGTATGGACAATATTTGTATATAAATAAGATTTATTCACAAAAAAGTGTGGAGAATATACTTTATATACTATAATAATGTGTATACAAAAAAAGAATGTGTATACAAAACTGGTATGAACAATTTACATACAAAAATAAGGTCAGCTTTTGTTGTTGGTCTCCATCCCCTTCACAATCCTGTCTCTTCTGCTCGATTCTGCTGAAAACCTGTAGGAACTCAGTATTGGCCCCATGCACCACCTGAAGCATCGCCTGGCTGTGCTCCAGTGGCCTCTCATCCCTCACGCCACTTTTCAACATATACATCAGAAGGCCAGATGACGAATCCCGCTTCCTTTTAACTACAAAGGGAAAAATAATAAAGTCAACACAGTATTCATGACATTTTATGAGATGTATATTATGTACTCTGTAATGACATGTTGTATTGTTATTATGGCTGCGGTTGCATAACTTGAACAACTACTACAATGACTATGCCATGATAAATGCACATGGCAACAGGGAACAGTATTACTATTATGACCACTGTAAACCTTACCCTGTTTGTTTCGGCACTGGCTGGATTAGGTTCACCAGAGATTCCTGGGAAGAGCTGCTTGTGGCAAGAGGAGACCCTTCCATCCGCACTGGCGAGCTACACGCCGACGGTGGTGGTGGTTCCGACACAGTACGCTCCAAACGAGATATTTCTGTAAACACAATATAAACACAATCCATCTCTTGCTGCAATTGTTGTAGAATTGCTTTGGACCGCGTGCTCCCCTCCAGCTTCCTCTGTAGCTCTTCGGAAGACCAGATTCCCAGTAGGTAGCTGGTCTCTTCAGTGGACCACTGCTGCTTGTTAAGTTTTAGGTTTTCCATCGTTGTGTACAAACTGGATAAAACGCGGGCTTTTTGTTGTTGTTAGAGGTTGCCCCCGCCTCCGACGTAAGTGTGACTTATGCGGGGCTTGCTTTCTAGACCGACAACTTTTTGGTGCTTCAAACAAACCGGATTCCGGAGCTTAGGTGCTCCACTGCGGTGTGAACAGGAAAAAACGGTGCTATTCAAGCTCCAGCTCCGAACCGGCCCCGGAACCGCGTTGGTGTGAAAGGGGCATGAGTGACAGTATGTGTTTATGTGCCTGCTTTGTTTAATTTAACGGATGTATGTGCAATATTTGTTAAAATCATTGTAAACTGTAGATTAATCATGGCTTGTATCAGACAACGGAACAACAATAAATGTGTTTGTGTTGCCCTGTTGTTTAGGTCAAAAGGATACCTAGGGGGTACAAATGGTAATTACAGTGCTTTTGTGAGGATCTGCAGTACTTCCTCCTTCTTTGTCTGTGTGTCTGTCTCCCTGGCTGGGCGTGGCTACCTACATTCCGATTCCCGCCAACTCACCTGCTCAGCTGCTGCTCATCTCACTGATTGCCTGCTGTACCTGCTTAAAACCCTGGTTCCCATCCTCAGACTTCACCAGTTCTTCGTTTATTCTTCAGTGGTAAACTATCGTCCAGGCCTACTAGTGTTTTTCTTAGTGACATTTTGATGCTCCTTGTGAAAGGAAATGATTTCCTGCTTGTTTTTCCTGTTCCAGATCCACATACTCCAGCCGCTCTGCCTGCCACGTCCAGCTTCCCCGCCTGGTCAGCCCAGCTCCACGTCTTCCTCTTCGTCAACTCCTTGTCAGTGTCGTGGACAAAATAAAGCCTTTTTTGACACTTCACCACTGTCTCAGTTTCAGTGCTTGCATAGCGGGTTCTCATCTCCAGTCACTTCTCGGGAATCCTAACAGAATAACTGGCCAACAATGAACCCCGCAGGCACTGGAGCGGATCCCGCCACAGTCCATCATGCCCTGTCTAGTCAGGGTTCCCTTCTGGGTCAACACGACCAGCTCATTCGGGCGTTAGTAGAGAGCAATCAATCCATGGCTCATCAGGTCTCTGAGTTAGCATGCCAGATCTCAGCGCTAACTACCTCGGCTGCAGCTTCTCATGCCACTCCCAATCCAGCTACTTTTCCTACTCCACGCCAGGATTTCCCCACCGACCCTGAGCCATTCCACGGAGAGGTGGAGAAATGCAGAGGATTTCTTTTTCAGTGCAACAAGGTTTTTCGCCAGCGTCCTGTTTAGTTTGCCGCTGATGTTACCAGGATTAATTACGTTCTGAGTTTGCTCCGTGGCGAGGCTTTAACCTGGGCAGAGGCTTTGAGCTCTTCAGTGGATTATGACTCTCTGCGTTTTGAATGCTTCTCAGATCGTTTTTCTGCTGTTTTTGATCATCCCAATCATTCTGGCTCCGCCGAGAGTCAGCTGCTCAGTTTATAACAAGGAAACCGCACTGTAGCTGAGTATTCCATCGAGTTTCACACGAGGCGAGGCGGCTCTCAAGGCGGTGTTTTAATTAAAGGATCAGCTCCGGGATGAATTGGCAGCACGAGACGTTCCAGCGGATCTCCCAGATCTGATTTCCTTGGTGTCCCGCCTAGACCGTCGTTTGCGGGAGCGCCGAGCTGAGCAGACACAGCGGAATCCACCAGTCTCACAGTAAGCCCAGTTTTTCCATCTACCCTGTCCCCTCAGTGTTTAAGTCTCCCTCCGTTTTCTCGCCGCCCAGTGCGCACCTCTTCTCACGAGGAGGCTATGCAACTGGGGCCTGCTAGACTCTCTCCGGAGGAGCGTCAGTGCCGGATGTGTGCTGGCCAATGCATGTATTGTGGCAACGCCGGGAATGTCATTGCCAACTGTCCAGTACACCCAAACGTGGAGGCTCGTCAGTGAGATTGGGGGTCCTGACGAGTCCACAGCCATCATCTTTACTCCCTTCCTTGAGTCGTTTTCTAATACCCGCAAAGATCTGTGTTAACACTATGACTTTGCCTCTCCAAGCCCTCATTGATTCTGGTGCTGAGGATAGTTTTTTGGACCGTGAGCTAGCTGAACAGCTGGGACTCTGCCTGGAGCCTTTAGATGAACCTCTAACAGCCTATGCACTTAATGGGCAAATACTTTCCTCAGTAACAGCACAGTCAGCTCCTTTGACATTGATCACCTCCGGCAACCACAGAGAGCTCATCCAGTTAAAGGTAATCTCTGCACCTTCCACACCTCTGGTTTTGGGTTATCCGTGGCTTTGCACCCACAACCCACACATTGATTGGGCTAAGGGAAAAATCATTGAATGGGATCAGGACTGTCTCGCTAACTGCCTGTTATCTGCTGTGCCTCCTGTCTCTGTCTCCCCAAACCCTGCCTTCTGCTCTGCTGCTTCTGTAGACTTAACTGGAGTCCCTACGACCTACCACGACCTGAGATTGGTCTTCAGCAATGAGAGGGCTCTCTCTCTTCCTCCTCACCGGCCCTACGACTGCTCCATAGATCTGTTTCCTGGGGCTCCTCTACCCACCAGCCGCCTCTACAACCTGTCCCGTCCGGAGAAGAAGGCTATGGAGCTATATATCACTGACTCAGTGGCTGCTGGGATTATTCGTCCTTACTCCTCCCCCGTGGGTGCCGAGTTCTTCTTCGTTGGCAAGAAGGATAAGTCACTGCAACCTTGCATTGACCCATTACCCCTTCTCACCTCTGCTTTTGAACCTCTCCAAGAGGCAACCCTGTTCACCAAGCTTGACCTTAGCAACGCCTATCACCTGATCCGTATCCGTCACAGGGATGAATGGAAGACGGCTTTCAACACTCCCTTAGGTCATTTTGAGTACCTAGTCATGCCTTTTGGTCTCACTAATGCTCCAGCAGTATTTCAGGCTCTGGTCAACGATGTCCTGCGTGATTTCCTTAACCGCTTTGTCTTTGTGTACATAGACGACATCCTGATTTTCTCCAAGAACCAGGAGGAACACGAGAACCATGTCCGCCTGGTGCTTCAGAGACTGCTGGAGTACAAGGTCTATGTCAAGGCTGAGAAGTGTGAGTTCCACCAGAACCGGATTAGCTTCCTGGGCTATATCATCAGGCAAGGCAGAGTGGAGGCAGATCCTGGAAAGATCGAGGCTGTGGTGGAGTGGCCAACCCCTACTACGAGGAGGGAGCTTCAGAGGTTTCTGGGCTTCGCCAACTTTTACCGCCGCTTCATCAGGAACTTCAGTAAGGTTGCTGCACCCCTCTCAAGACTCACCTCTGTCAACATTAAGTTATTCTGGACCCCTGAGGCTAATGAGGCTTTTCGCAAACTCAAGTCCCTGTTCACCTCTGCTCCCATCCTCCTTCAGCCAGACCCTGAGAAGCACTTTGTTGTGGAGGTTGATACGTCAGACACTGGGGTAGGAGCTGTCTTGTCACAAACAGCTGGTTATAATAACATCCTCCATCCTTGTGCCTTCTTTTCACGCGGCCTCTCTCCTGCTTAGCGCAATTATGATGTTGGAAACAGGGAGCTTCTGGGAGTCAAGTTGGCGTTAGAGGAGTGGAGACACTGGCTCGAGGGCAGCAAGCAGTCATTCCTGGTCTGGACAGTCCACAAGAATCTCGCCTACATCCAGTCAGCGAAACGGCTGAACTCTCGACTGGCTAGATGGGCTCTCTTTTTTAGTCGTTTCAACTTTAGTCTGACATACCGTCCAGGTTCCCGGAATGTAAAGCCCGATGGTCTATCCAAACTGTACTCGCCTGACTCTCCTGAGTCCTCTGCTGTTTCAATCCTGCCCAAGAGTTGTGTTGTAGGCGCCCTCTCTTGGGAGATTGATAACACCATCCAGGAGGCGTTGAGAGAGCAACCAGACCCGGGTAACGGTCCTCCGAACCGTCAGTTCGTGCCCGATGCTGCTCGCTCCAAGGTCCTACAGTGGGTCCACAGTTCCCGGTTCTCCATCCATCCCGGAGTAAACCGCACACGTTCCTTTCTTAAGAGACACTTCTGGTGGCCAACTGTCAACAAGGACACTCAGGAGTCTAGTCTCAGGAGGACCCACCACCCTGCAGGATTGCTCCAGCCTCTACCCATTCCTAGTCGTCCCTGGTCACACATGCCTTGGACTTTGTTACCGGCCTGCCTCCCTCCCAGGGTAACATCACAATTCTCACCATTGTTGACAGGTTCTCTAAGTCTGCCCACTTTGTAGCTCTTCCTAAGCTCCCTTCAGCCCTGGAATCCCTTCTGACATAGTCTCTGACCGCGGCCCTCAATTCACCTCTCGAGTGTGGAAGGAGTTCTGTCAATCCCTGGGAGCTTCTGTCAGTCTACATCCGGATATCATCCCCAGTCAAACGGTCAACTGACGACCCATGACCTGGAATCAGCCCTCTCCTGCATCGTCGACCGTAACTCCTCTACCTGGAGCACCCATCTTCCCTGGGTTGAGTACTCTCATAATGCCCCATTTGAGGCCTCTTTAGGGTACCAGCCGCCCCTGTTCCCTGAAGAGGAAAGAGAACTAGAAGTCCCCAGCATGTTCGTCGCTGTCAGAGGATCTGGAGAGACATTCGCTCTGCTCTCCTCTACTTCAGTACTTCCTCCTTCTTTTTCCCCTGTCTGTGTTTGTTTTATCTGTGTGTCTGTCTTCCTGGCTGGGCGTGGCTACCTACATTCCGATTCGCACCAACTCACCTCCTCAGCTGCTGCTCATCTCACTGATTGCCACCAATCACCTGCACCTGCTTAAAACCCTGGTTCCCATCTTCAGACTTCGCCAGTTCTTTGTTTATTCTTCAGTGGTAAACTATCGTCCAGGCCTACTAGTGGTTTTCCTAGTGACTTTTTGATGCTCCTTGTGAAAGGAAATTATTTCCTAATCCTGCTTGTTTTTCATTTTCCAGATCCACATACTCCAGCCGCTCTGCCTGCCACGTCCAGCATCCCCGCCTGGTCAGCCCAGCTCCACGTCTTCCCTCTACGTTCTCTTCGTCAACTCCTTGTCAGTGTTGTGGACAAAATAAAGCCTTTTTTGACACTTCACCACTGTCTCAGTTGTAGTGCTTGGGTTCTCATCTCCAGTCACTTCTCGGGAATCCTAACAGCTTTGAGTTATGTATTGTACTTTCAGTGTTGCCATAGTTATGCAGAACTCTTACATGTAGGATATTCAGACGCACGTTTTTCTAATCAAATCAAATCAAGTTTTATTTATATAGCACATTTATAAACAATTTTTGGTCGAGCCAAAGTGCTGTACATATAATAAAAATAGTCTACAGTAGAGACACTTTACAGCAAATACAACAGCACAGATTGTTCAGAATATCAGTATGAGAAAAACAACACCCTCTATCCTTAGACCCTCACATCGTACAAGGAAAAACTTCCAGAGAAAACCCACAGTTTAAGGGGACAACATGGGAGAAACCTCAGGGAGAGCAACAGAGGAGGGATCCCTCTCCCAGGACGGACAGATGTGCAATAGATGCCGTGTGTAAATCGAAGAGAAAATACAATTCTACTCTGCATTGTTGTCTAAGAAAACATATGCCTGTAAGTGTTTCTATGCTCTGTTGTTTCAACATTGTTTATGAAGAGTATGTGTGAGGGATACATTGTTAAATGGTGGAAATATTGCTGTGAATTTAAATGATTGCTATGCTTGAAATGAATGTACATTTTCTTGTGTGTCCAGTTTTACAGTGCTTTCTGAGTAAAACTTTCAAACAGAACTTCTGAAGCAGAGTTTTCTTCCTGTCTGTCTGCCCAGCTGCGGGGGCAGAATAGTGTTGTTTAAAAGTGTCTACTGTTTCATGTTTTGTAGTAGCCGTAAAACTGTTTTATTGAATAAGAATTGCATTTGAAGATACTTAATAATTATATTTAAATATTACCTACATATTGTGACGACCCCTCCACACCACTAGGCGTTCCGTGGTCTCTCTCTCTCTCTGTTTACAGCAGGGGTGGGGAACCTCCGGCCCCCGGGCCGTATACGGCCCGCGAGAGAATTTGGTACGGCCCTCGAGGCAATTTATAAACACACGCAAAAAAGAAAAAAATTTGAGAAATCTAGACCGCAAAAAAATTAAATAAGCGAGTGCCTGTTTTTCCTGGCCAAGATCAGGGTCCTTGAACACAACACGAGCCTAACGTGTCATCACGTGGTATATGTCTCGTCTGTGACAGGGATGCAGTTCTGACGGAGAGCACAAGAACGCGGCTCCGGCACTTCAGAAATTGCAGTACCCATAAGGAGCCATACACATGCCGCAGTTGTTGCGTGGCTGTGTCTTTAGTTGAAAGCCCAGTGGCGATCTGTTCATCTGTCATACTGATCATACCGTCAATAACTTTGTTGTTATTAGCATCTGGTTAGCTAGCTATGCTAACGAATAAGAAGCTTTTTCTCCAACCAGTGAGGTAAAGGCACATCTTTATATGATCATTATAGTTATAAAAAAACAAGAAAATAAAGTAAACAGGTATAAAATACTATATGACAGTAAATAACAGTTGTTATTAATAAACAAGAATACAGTTTGAAAGGAGAGTGATTTGTAAAATATCCATAAAGAAAAATAAATCTGCTTACAGTTCTGTTTCATATGGGTGTTGAGAGATGTATCCATAGATCTATAGGTTACTCACGTAACCCCAGGGCTCAGAGTAACATGTGAGATGTCTCACTATGGGATGCGCCTCATCGCGGAGCAAACAGAAGCATCAATCTCATTACGCCAATCCTGATTGGCTGGTGATCTTGACGTCAGCGTCAGGGGAAATCACCCCCTATAAGTAGCTTGCGCCACAACGCATGCGTCATTCAAAATAAGCACCTCTTCTCGCTTCACCATAGCAAGGAGGGCCGTCTGGTGAGACATCTCACTTCATGTTACTCTGAGACTGGGGTTACGTAAGTAACCTATAGTTCTCATTCATAACTAGGGTTGGGTACCGAGAACCGGTTCCGAACCGGAACCGGTTCCAACATTTTGATTCCAACGGCATCGTTTAGAAATGTGAATTTCGGTTCCGCTTTTCGATGCCTGAGGAAATGTCTCTCGCCGCTCTCTGTAGCCTACTGGGGCGGGAAATGTAGCATTGTACCTACACTTCTACACAGCTTAACCTGGGACCACCATGAGCGGTAGAAGCTCTAAAGTGTGGCTTCACTTTGTTAGGAAAGACAATGGGTCGGCAGAGTGCAACACCTGTTCCAAACTTATTTCCTCCAAAGGAGGGACCACGACCAATATGACGAAACACCTTCGCCTGCACGGTACACAGATCAAGTAGTGTACCGTTTTCAACCTGTTTCCCCAGTCTCCGTCCGCCTCACAACCACCGTCGTCTTCCGCTGTCATCCCGGCTCATCCAACACCGAGCACTCCCTCAGCGGAGCCCTCGTAATCAGGTATGTAAGTTAACATCACTCAAAACTAAAGGATGGTTGTTTTGTTTGAGAGGTTGTGTGTAAAATGTGTGGATATTCTATATTTTTGTAGATGAAAGTTTGCGGTTGCGTAGTTGTGCGGCTACAACGGCTCAAGCTAACAAGCCCGTCCCAGCCCGTGTCAACCCATTCACCTTAGCAGCAAAGGGAAAGATGACAGTAGAGAAACGTGAGGAGTGCCACAGAAAAGGAGTGCCACAGAAAAGTCACCGCTTTTTTTTTTTTTTTTGGTGAAAAGGCTGCATCCTTTCTCAGAAGTAGAAGCACCTACATTTCGGTACGCAAAGACAATTATACTAATTTTCTAGCTGCCCAGACCTCACCCACAATAACAATATCATTTTTGTGTTTACAGGGACATGCTTTTTACTCTTAACCCCAACTACACCCCCCCTACCAGAGATTATCTGACAAATCAATTAATACCATCTTGGTATGAGATTGAAAAGTCAAATATAATCACTGAGCTTAGTGAAGTTAGCCATGTTGCCCTCACATCTGACGGCTGGACTAGTATTGCGCAAGACCACTACCTTACTGTCACAGCACACTATTTAGTGGAAGGCAAAATGAGGCAAAAAGTGCTCCAAACCAAGGCTGTCTACAAAGCCCAGACAGGAATCGTCATAGCAGAGGAGATTGCAGATGTCTTGACAGATTTTGGCATTTTTGACAAAATAGTGGCAGTCACAGTTGACAATGCTGCAAATATGGATGTAGCCATACACAGGCTCCAATTTGTGAAGCTGGGCTGCTTTGCTCACACTTTGAATCTGGCAGCACAGAGTCTCTACTCATTGGCCATCATGTCTCAATGGATAGCAAAGATCCGTGCACTTGTTGTGTGGATTAAGAGGTCATCAATGGCTAAGACCGTGCTCCAGGAGAAGCAGGCTATCCTAAGTAAGACTCACTGAGTTACATTCATTTGATTGTTGTGAATTGTATTTAATTAAATAATGCTTGTTTTTTTCAATACAAAGCACTGTATGCGTTTTTCAGGTATTAACATTTCAAAAACTATGTAAAACATACATGTCAAATGATAACTACTCCATGTTAAATTGAAATCCCATATGTTAAAGTATTTGTGATTTTCTTGTTTGTCAGAGCTGCCTCAACACTCGCTCATACTTGATGTGAGAACTCGCTGGAATTCTCTCCACCTAATGCTGGAGAGATTTCTCGAGCAATACCCAGCAATTCAGGCAGCCAGCTTGGATCAACGGTTGAGAAAGCCTATGGAGAGGGACAGGTAGTCAGACTGATAGATAAAAAATATAGCTACTTTATGGATCCAAAAGAAAATGGCATCCAGTAGCTTATAGTTATATGACTCATACAAAACACTAATACTTCATTATCAGGGAAGTGATTGTCTAGCCACCAGAACTAGTGCAGAGAGCTGTCACTATAAGCATGTGGTAATGCAAATGTAGATGACTTAAAAAGTAGCTAGCAATGTAAACTATACTGATTAGTGTGGATAAGTGATGGATTTAAAGAGGAGCAGTTCCCTTGTCAAACAGCATTGTTTTTGTTTAAAATGTAATATTTGTAACTTATAGTTAATAATACAAATATTCTTTATCACTCAGACTTGCCCGGTTCACTGACGAAGACCTCAGGCGGGCAGAGGACTTCATCAGACTGATGAGGGTTATGTACACGTCCACCCTCTGCGTTTCTTCGGAAAAGAACCCGACATCTGGACAGATTCTGCCCATTCTCAAAAAGCTTGAGATGCATTTTACTGTTACTGATGGGGACACAGTATTTGTGTCCAACCTTAAAAAGCAAGTTTGGGGAAATCTGTCAAAGCGTTACCAGGTAAAATAACTGAGGCTATAAAGAAGTTAATGAAGAATACATTAAATAATTATATTCATGACTTAATCCTACATTTTCAATAATTGTGTTCAGAGTGATGAAATCAGGAGCTTTCTGGAAGAGGCTACTGCTTTGGATCCACGCTTCAAACAAAAGATGGACGATAATGCTGCTGTCTGGGACCGGATCAAGGGGAAGTTCCTGGCCAAAAATCTGACCGACTCTGAGAAGGTGAAATGTTATTCATGAACAAATAATGTCTCCTCAATCATTAAAATCTTTGATCATAAATAATGCCAATTGTTATCTGTAGTCAACAGATCTAGACTGTGGAGGAGATGGTGACGAGAACATGGAAGGAATGGAGAGTGAGGCAGAGGAGAATGTAAGTGTATGTTTGCAAAAAATATATATATGCGAGGTTTCTTAATCATGATCTATGCTTTGAATGGAAGTTTCCTTTTGTGTGATATGTTGTTCTTTATTCATTTAGCAAATGCATCCCTGCAAAACCCCCAAAATGACCCCATTGGAGGAGCTGTTTGCTGATGAGGATGCCCAAAAGGTGACACCACAGCAGAATTCCATGTCCATCCAGGACCAGGTAGAGAAGGAGCTGCACATGTACAAGGCTATGCCACGCATAGTTACTTCTGATGACGCTGCGGCCTGGTGGTGGAACATGAGAACAACCTATCCTTGCCTGTCAGACATGGCCTTCTCATATTTATGTGTCCAGGCTTCCTCTACACCCAGTGAACGTGTTTTCTCGACTGCTGGTGACACAATCTGTGCTGAACGCTCACGCATACTGCCTGAGAAGGCAGATATGCTTGTTTTCCTCAATAAGAACTGTTTTTAAATGGGGGGGTTCCTTTAAAAGTTGGACTGTTGCTGTGTTGTAGCTTCAGTCACTCAAATAAATGTTGTTTTTTTGGTGAAAGAAGCATGTATCATTTTTTTACCCTGCCCCTCAAAGAATCGGAATTGAGAATCGTTAAGAATCGGAATCGAAAACTAGAATCGGAATCGTGGAAATTCAAACGATACCCAACCCTATTCATAACACTCCGTTTGATGTCTCACAATGGGATATCGTAGCTCCCGTATTGCCAGACGAGCTTATCTCGAAAATCACCGATCAACCAGAATTTAACAGGTAGAGTCCCGACTCAACAAGGTGCCCAGCACTGCTCGGGCCACGCTTGGAGCGGAGACGTCTAGCCTGTAAAAGCGGACAAAAGTGAGCGGCGAGGACCAGCTCGCCGCTGCACAGATGTCTTGGATGGAAACACCCTTGAACAAAGCCCAGGATGTAGCCAGGCCCCGAGTCGAGTGAGCCCGCAGACCCGAAGGTGCTTGCAAATTCTGACTCGTATAGGCCAAAGCAATCGCCTCCACAATCCAGTGGGAGAGCCGTTGCTTAGTAACAGGCTTACCCTTGTGAGGTTTAGCCCAGGACACGAAGAGTTGGTCATTAAGACGAAGCTCCTTTGATCTGTCCATATATGTGTGCAAAGCCCGGACTGGACACAACAGATCCTGCTGCTGCCCGGAGGAAACCAGCTGCGGAGGAAATGCCTCAATGTCAATTGGGGTACACGAACCAACCACCTTTGGTGTAAAGGCAGGGTTGGGCTTCAACAACACTCTCGTTTGCCCTGGGGCAAACTGAGTGCATGAGGGATGTACAGACAGTGCATGAATATCGCTGACCCGCTTGGCGGATGCCAGGGCCAGTAACAGCACTGTCTTGAGTGACAGATGTTTCATGTCAGCTCCTTCCAGGGGTTCAAATGGGGTCATTTGAGCCCATTTAAAACCACTGCCAGGTCCCATAAGGGCACCAGCGACCTGGAGACAGGGAGGAGCCTGCAAGCTCCCTTCATAAAACGGCAAACCAAAGGATGTTGGCTAGCCGTCTTACCCTCAAAGCCCACATGGCATGCAGCAATAGCAGCCAGGTACACCTTGATCGTGGAGAAAGCTCTGTGTTTATCGATCAAGTCCTGTAGAATGATAAAATCACCCCGACAGGACATTGAAAAGAGATGTGTCCTTCTTGAAGGCACCACTCCTCAAACACCTCCACTTACAGTCGTAAAGAGACCTGGTGGAGGAACCTCTCGCACTCTGAATAGTGTTTATCACCTTCTGAGGGAGTCCCACTGTATTCAGATTGTACCACTCACGGGTCAGGCCCATAGTGCCCCGCGCGTGGGTGAAGGATCGCCCCCCCCGCCTGAGACAATCTGTCCCTGCGTGGTGGGGGCTGCCACGGCTGCCCGCACAGCAGCTGATATATCTCCGCCAGTCCGTACGTTGCGGGCTAGGGCGGAAACATCAGAGTAAGTGCGTGGCGTTGCTCCTTCACTCTGGCCAGAGTTAAGGGTAACAGAGCCAGGGGTGGGAACGTGTACAGAGGACCCGGAGGTCAATCGTGTACGAGTGCGTCCCCGCCTAACAGTGCGTTTAAATCGTGCATTAAAGAGAACAGCTGTTATTGAGCATTTTTTCTTAATGCGAACAGATTTAACGCGGCTCTGCCGTAACGCACCCACAGTGGACTCCCGATCCTTGGATGTGGGGTCCAGTCTGCATAGAGTGGTGCACCTTTTGACAGTAATTCTGTCCCTAGGTGCATAACTCCCGGTACCTGTGTCGCTCTCAGAGAGAGGAGACGTCTGCCGCTCCAAGGGATCAGTTTGTGTGCCAGTGTGTGTGACTGGAGACAACGCAACCTCCCTTGGCGGTTCATACACGATATCGTGTTGTCTGTCCTCACGAGGACATGGTGTCCTCTGAGAGAAGGCAGGAAGCGTTTTAGGGTGGGGAACACCGCTAAAAGCTCCGGGTGATTTACGTGCGCCCGCTGGAGGTCTCTGCTCTAGAGACCTCTCACCGGGCGACCTTCGTAAATACCCTATCAGCCTGTCTGACATGCGTCCGTGGTGACCACCTTCCGTGAAAGGACAGCACCCGTAAGCGCGTCCCGTACTAGAAAAGTCGGGTGTAGTGCCACTACGCATTACATAATAACCAATACTCTCCGCACGCCGTGGCGTTCGGGGTTTAGTTTTATTATGAGGCCCATGTTGAGTGGGTGCTTTACGAGGACATTTGTCTGCGTAATCTGACTCCGCTCGGTGGGCTTTATAGATAAAACCCTTCTTTCTAGGAGAGAGAGATCCTCTCTCTCCAGAATATGGGTTGACTCTCTCTGGGTTTGTGAAAACAGATAAAGTATAACTGTTTTGAGAAGCCCAGGCAGACATCGTGAGTATCTCCTGCTGTATGCTCTTAGAGCCAGCTGAGATGTCACGCTTACGGCTCCAGCCGGCACTGCGCATGCGCGTGACGGTGGTGCCCTTAAAGTCCCAGCCGTCACTGCGCGTGCGCGTGGCGGTGGTGCCTTCACAGACCCGTCAATAATCCGCCTTTTGAGAGATGCCGTAGCTCTTTTTGAGCTGCGCCCTCGGCCTGAAGCCTGGATGCGTCAGCGGCAAATGTTTTATGACAGAGGAATCAATCAACGTGTGACATGTGTTTGTGCGGACTTGAGGATGGTGTTTAGGCATCTCTCGAGGCGGCGGGAACACATTCACGGAGGGAAGAAGGAGGGGCTGTCACGCCGCTCGCTTCTTCTTCCTCAACTGCTGGCCGAAATTCTGGGTTGGCTGAGCCTGAGCTGCAGCCGGAACCGGAGAATTTCTAGGCCAGCTTGCCCTTGTCTCCAGCCTGGGCTGGGGACTCGGGGTGGGCTGCAGCCTCTGCGTCTTCGGTGCTTTAAACCGAGGAGAGTTCGAGGCAGCTTGGGCAGAGGACTGCTGCGAAAGCAGCGGCTGGACCCTTCGAGGGAGGCAGAGGTGGAGTGCCTCGTCCTCCCTCTTTTTCGTCTCACACCTCCTTTGCATGGAGGCGAGAGCGGAGCTGAAAATTCCCTCGGGAACGATAGGCATATCCAGCACATCCTCCTTTTCCCGGTCTGGGAGAGTGGTGAGGTTGAGCCATCTCGCTCTTTCCTGCACCACCATGATCCCCATTACCTTGCCCGTGGCCTGGACGGCGCAGCGTTGGACACGGAGACAAATGTCCGTGACCGCTGCCATCTCGTCCAGAGTGGCTGCCCCCGGGTTACCCGACAGGTCCTCGCAGAGCTCCGCTTGGTAGGCGGTTAGCAGCGAGGACACGTTCAGGGCCCTGGCGGACAGTGCTGCAGCTTTGTAGGCCTTTTCAGTCATTGCTGACTGAAAACGGTCCGACTTTGCTCGCAGCGTGGGGTTCCTGCTTGGTGACGGGCCCACCTTTGGTAGAAGGTGAGCCGCTACCAGCGGTTCCATGGGCGGCATGCGGAGCAGGCCGAGCTTCTCCATTCCGTCGCAGTCTAGGGAGGAGGCACCCTTTGGGACCTTGTTGCTGAAGGGGCGGTCTCTCCACGAGACCGGCACTTCATCCAACATTTCCGGGAAGACCGGGAGGAGTTGCCTCTTTTTGCCCGCTGCTTGGGGAAGGTGTTTCCCCTCGTAGCGGGAGCTGGAGGTCTCCTTGGCCATTTCAGGCCACAGAACGCTGAGTCTGACCGCAGCGCGTTTGCACACGGCCTGCAGGTCCATGCTCAGACCGGGCGAAGCTGGTGCGCTATCGCCCGGGAGAGCAGCACTTGCCTCAGGCTTTGCAGCCTGAGCCGGTGACATGAAGGTGTCCTCTTCCTGTTCATCCGATTCGGACAGGAGGAACGCCAAGGCGTCCTCCTCGTAGTCCTCCTCGTAGTCCTCCTTGTAGTCCTCCTCGTAGTCCAGCCCGAGGACATCCTCCGCGGGTGAGACCATGGTGAGGTCTAACCGGGAGCCCCAGCTTGGTGGAGCGCGGGAAACCGTTCCCGCGTGTCTTGCCGTCACCGGGTCCCGGCCTGCCAGGGCGCGGGATTCCGGTTCTATAGCCATAGCAGATAGTGAGCCCCAGACCAACACGGAGAGGGGTTCACTCTCTGTGGCGGACGCCCCCATGTCTTGACTGCCGGCCGGCGGGTCCGTGGACATGGGGGGGTCCTGTTCTGACAGGCTAGCTTGTCGTGCTAACCATCGGTGGAGGCTCTTAATGGTGAAGCGGACACAATGTCCGCATGAGCCGGGGTTGTCAATCGCCTCGGGCGTGTTCCAGCCCGAGGCAGGACGAACAGACCTGTCGAGCCACCGAGTCCCTGACTCCTCTGGTGTGAGGGAGAGGGGCGTCCATCTTGGTCGCCTCGTGGCGTGGAGAGGGCCCGCTCTCGACAGGTGGGACGGGAGAAAAAGGTATTACCACCTTGTCCTTAATCCGGAGAAAAAGGACGGTGTGGGTCTTTTATTCCCGGAGAATACTGACTGGTGTGGCAGTATGCTCCTTTTTAATACTTTTCCCCTCCGTGGGGAAGAGAAAAGAAAAACGTCCTCGCTACCGTGGTGTCGGTAGAGAGGGAGCGAGCTAGCAACAGGTGTGCTGCTAGCTTAAAAAAATCGGACCTACCTTACTTTCTCGGGAAGAGAAGGGCGAGGTCAATTTTAAATACTAACAGCGTTAGTACTACCGTCTTCCTGTGAAGCAGAAGGAGTAGCCGGCGAGCGCCCGTCGACTGAAATGGGTATTTTGGTTCAGTCTGTGGACAGTGAAGCTTGCCCGGCTACTGTGAGATGTGCTCTGAAGCGACAAGAGGTGTTTGAATGACGCATGCGTTGTGGCGCAAGCTACTTATAGGGGGTGATTTCCCCTGACGCTGACATCAAGATCACCAGCCAATCAGGATTGGCGTAATGAGATTGATGCTTCTGTTTGCTCCGCGATGAGGCGCATCCCATAGTGAGACATCGAACGGAGTGTTATGAATGAGAACTCCTAATGTTGCTCTCAAAGTGCACCAGATTAACTTCCAGCAAAGCATGCCCCCGGACCCCCCTAGAGGAGGTTAGGTCCCCCCCCACACTTAAATCACACACACACACACACACACACACACACACACACACACACACACACACACACACACACACACACACACACACACACACACACACACACACACACACACACACACACACACACACACACACACACACACACACACACACACACACAGTGGTGTAGTGGGGATTTTTTTACTGGGGGAACGCTATTTTAATTAGTCATCCCAAACAATGCCACACAAGTGCGCACGCGCGCAGTGCACTCATAAAACGGGCAGACAGGTCCACATAAACTACTGGTATGCTTAGTCCTACTTTACTTACTGTACTGCAAAAAGCAGACGGCGCTGTGCTCAAAACACACACAGACTCAAAACCATGGACACACTGGCATATAAGTTACATAAACAATGTATAGGCCTGAGTTGCATAAGCTACAGTATTGCAACTACAGTAAGCACACCGCGCTGCTTCTCTCTCTCTATCTCCACTTTCAAAATCTATTTAAAACTCATAACAAACAAACAAAATTCCCAAAGTTGTCCTGAAATTAACTTCACTTATCCTGAAAAATATAGCCTCACACACACACACACACACACACACACACACACACACACACACACACACACACACACACACACACACACACACACACACACACACACACACACACACACACACACACACACACACACACACACACACACACACACACACACACACACACACACACACACACACACACACACACACACACACACACACACACACACACACACACACACACACACACACACACACACACACACACACAGAGCCGAGCTTGAATGACACAAGCACACTTTTATTTCCAAGCAACTCTCTGGATGGTCTGGTGTCTTGCCTCTGTTGCATTCACTGAACACTGGAAATTACAGTCCTGCCGTCCTCTCTAGTGTCATGAGGATCACGTAAATCACGGTTAATCCATCCATCCATCTTCTCCCGCTTATCCGTGGTCAGGTCGCGGGGGTAGCAGCTCCAGCAGAGAGCCCCAAACTTTCTTTTCCCTGGCGACATCAACCAGCTCTGACTGGGGGATCCCAAGGCGCTCCCAGGCCAGCGAAGAGATATAATCCCTCCACCTGGTCCTAGGTCTACCCCTTGGTCTCTTCCCAGCTGGACGTGCCTGGAACACCTCCCTAGGGAGGCGCCCAGGTGGCATCCTAACTAGGTGCCCGAACCACCTCAACTGGCTTCTTTCGACGCGAAGGAGGAGCGGCTCAACTCCGAGTCCCTCCCGGATGACCGAACTTCTCACCTTATCCCTAAGGGAGACACCTATGAGGGGCCGTGTAGGCCAAAATTCAAACTCACCTCGCACACACACTACTGAAAACATCTGGCCTTGCACACACACTACTGAAATACTCTCACGTTCACTACTGAACACCTCACACACACACTACTGAACACATCTGGCCTTCCACACACACTACTGAAATACTCTCACATTCACTACTGAACACCTCACACACACACTACTGAAAATTAGGCTCACACACACACTACTGAAAACATCTGGCCTTGCACACACACTACTGAAATCCTCTCACATTCACTACTGAACACCTCACACATACACTACTGAAAATTAAGCCTCACACACACACTACTGAAATCCTCTCAAATTCACTACTGAACACCTCACACACACACTACTGAAAACATCTGGCCTTGCACACACACTACTGAAATCCTCTCCCATTCACTACTGAACACCTCACGCACACACTACTGAAAACATCTGGCCTTGCACACACACTACTGAAATCCTCTCACATTCACTACTGAACACCTCACACATACACTACTGAAAATTAAGCCTCACACACACACTACTGAAATCCTCTCAAATTCACTACTGAACACCTCACACACACACACACACACACACACACACACACACACACACACACACACACACACACACACACACACACACACACACACACACACACACACACACACACACACACACACACTACTGAAAACATCTGGCCTTGCACACACACTACTGAAATCCTCTCACATTCACTACTGAACACCTCACCACACACTACTGAAAACATCTGGCCTTGCACACACACTACTGAAATCCTCTCACATTCACTACTGAACACCTCACACACACACACTACTGAAAATTAAGCCTCACACACACACTACTGAAATCATCTCACGTTCACTACTGAACACTCACACACACAATACTGAAAATTAACCTCACACACACACTCCTGAAAAACATTTTACTGAAAGGTTCTCAGTAGGGAATGTGCATGTGTTTCACCTATGTGTGTGTGAGGGGATTCTTGCTGTAACGGAAGTCATTCTAATGTAACGGATGTCATTCTAATGTAACGGAAGTCAGTGGTCTCTTTGCTAGCCCCGTTAGCTTCATTAGCTCCAGGCTGCTACTCCGAAGTGTTGTTGTGTTGATGCCTGGTGGAGTATTCTTCATTGAAATATCGCACTTATCGTATGGCTCTGCGGTTCAAACAGACCGTCCATGAATGCAGTTTATTCGGTAAGTACAATTCAAGCACTTTATTTCTTACTTGTCTTTTTATTCAGCTAACAAGCGAGACGAAGCTACATCTGTGCTAACGATGCTATCCGTAGCATACAAGTTAAAACATAATGGAGAAGTGTAACACATTAAGAAGGATTATACTGTAAAACATAAGGCTTCTCGGTGAGGTTGGTAAAATAAGGTCATGCTTGTACATTAGTTAGTTTGCTAGTTAGGTAACTGTATGCATTGTTATTGTTAATTTAAAATAGCTATGCTCGACGATGCAGACAGCTAGCGTCACATTAGTGTTGAAGAGCAGAGTACTGTATGAGATTAACCTCACTATAAGATCTGTGTATCTGAAAAATATGAATCTCACATTTCCAGTTGGTTCCAGAAATAACGTTAACGTAGATATTGCAATATGGTTTGTTGAGCTGGAGTTGATTATTGAAGCTTACTGGTTAACGTTCATCATATTAAACGAACGAACCCAAACGTTGTTGTTTTTATTAATATTATTACCAATACTTACTTAGCATTTTATTATCATTACACTGGAGAAACCGACTTATTGTGGCAGCAGAACATGAACATGTAACTTAATGCCTGCATTTGAGGACGAAAAATAGCTCAGTCAATGCTTTAGGGACAAGGAAATGATTTGTTTAAATATTAGATATGACGTTATGTGTGCTTCTGTGACAATGAAGCTTATTCATTGCATTACATGTGTTGAAGATGTTTGTCTTTTACCCTTACGTGTGTGTTACAAATGAATGTGAATATGGCATAGGACAAATATTTAAATTGACTGTCTCATGAAAAACGATTCTAAAATAAAAAGGACCACAACTATACAATAATACACAATCCAACTGATAAGATACAGTAAGGGCTTTGATATCCAGCACTTTCTTTAAGGATAACAAAAAGATTATCACATGACATTTGCATGTAAAAAAGTCTGTGACCAACACATTGTTACTTTACATATATATCTGTTTGTTTAAAGTTTCCAGGTGATGCGGCAGACAGACCAGAGGATGCTGACCACGAGAGACAGACCTATTCCTAACATCAGTGAACTTCAGCATGGACTCAAAGGTACAAGGAATCGAGAAACGTTCTGGTTTAAATAGATAAAGTAACAACTATAATCAGCTTTCACATTTCAATGTATTTAAGGCAATTATTATTTTACATTGTGAGAATTGCTACCATTTGTCTCTACATATTGTCTGTAAAAGACGTGGTAAAAGTTGAATATTATTTAATAAGATATTTTAATGTTGCAGACTGTTCATTCATAATCTGATTATCTTTGTAGTACAAAGTGATGAATTAAAAAAACACATTATTTCTACAGCCGCTAAATAAACAAACGTTTCATAAATAACACACTTGCTCTGCAATAATGTCATATGTTTCTTGTCATTTCTGTTAGGAAAGGACATACCTGAAGGACACAACTGCCTCACCGTTTTCTCAGAGGGGCAAGAAGAAAATGAAAAGCTGATTTCAGATTAAAGACCAATACAGGACATTCACTAAGAAACTACACTTTTATTGTGAACACAAAGTCAAACAGGACCATCATTTGTTTGTGGCAGCTGAGCCCAGTATGGGCTCACAGATGCAGTTAGGTGGTTTCTTCATCAGACCTGGTCCTCCTCCATCAGGCCACGTCCTCATCCCAGAGAAAGACCTCTCCACCTTCTCCAGCCAAACCCACAGACAGGACATCCGTCACGCTGAGGTTTCTCCCAAAGTCTCTGCACGCTGTCTCAATTGATCCACACTGTGAATATGAGGGGGAAATGTGTGTCATAAATGCTTTAGACAATAAGAAATATGAAGTTAACTGTAAGGAATGGCTCATTCTTTTTTAAATAGACAAAACTATTACTGTATTTCAATATCTCATGTCTGAAAGTTTAATTTAAAAGAAGAAGAGGCCCCAAAAATAAAGATTGGTATATCAATAAATGTAGTTGATTGTGTCTTTTTAATTGTTTAAAGTAGATAGAACTGGTACTTAAGAGTTTGAATACAGTCTGGTTGCGGAGGAGGCACACAGGTAAGAGCATATAGCTACCATCACATGTAACTAAGCTTGACTTGAATTTATTAAAAGTATAATTAAGTAACAGCAACAAATCAATAACAAATCGTGCAAAAATGTGAATCTTTGCTGGGTCCACTGTTGAATTTACCACATATTGTATGTTTTAGAAACCTTAAGGCATGTATAGATTTGTATGCAAGTAATATCCCAAAACTCAATAAATACCGTAGATTATTATTGAAAGTTATGCTGAATAGTTTCATGTTCACTTACCTTAAGCAACGTAAAACGTGCAGACCGGGGGGAATACAAATACTTGTATTTCTCTTTTTTGGTTTGCAAGGGTGTCACCTTCCGCGGAGCCCATTTTCTGTAGTATTATCCTAACAAAGAGAAAACAAGAGGGAACAACCCTTATTTAGGTTTTTTAAAAAGTGACAATATCAGCTTGCATTCATCCGACAAAAATACGACACAGGGTATTGTCTAATTGCTGGTTGTCTTGTGTTTTTATGGGATTTGGATAACGGATTTATTCTATAAAATATTTTGAATGGTTTTCACTTAATACTGTTATAAAGTCGGCTGCGGACAGCCGGGCTGTAGTAAATAGTGCAGCAGATCTACACAGCTAGCTCGCTAGTTAGCATTATTAACAGCTATTTATGTACATTTTCAAGTTCTGCTTGAAAGCAAGTTCCTGCAAACTGTTCAAACAAACGCTTCAACTTGTACCATTTATAATCTGTATGTTTGAATATGGATCTTAAATCGGCGTGACGTTGAAGCAGCTGCAGTTCCTTTAAGCATACCGTTAGCATTTTGCTTCTGGCAACTAGATTTATGATTTGAAAATTATAAAAGTAGGGTAGACATGTGGATATTATCCGGCTGAACAAAACGTGACCCGTCTCTTAAATGCGTCTCAACCACAGACCTTATTTCCAGCTAGTTTCAAACCATATTGCAATATCTACGTCAACGTTATTTCTGGAACCAACTGGAAATGTGAGATTCATATTTTTCAGATACACAGATCTTATAGTGAGGTTAATCTCATACAGTACTCTGCTCTTCAACACTAATGTGACGCTAGCTGTCTGCATCGTCGAGCATTTAAATTAACAATAACAATGCATACAGTTACCTAACTAGCAAACTTACTAATGTACAAGCATGACCTTATTTTACCAACTTCACCGAGAAGCCTTATGTTTTACAGTATAATCCTTCTTAATGTGTTACACTTCTCCATTATGTTTTAACTTGTATGCTACGGATAGCATCGTTAGCACAGATGTAGCTTCGTCTCGCTTGTTAGCTGAATAAAAAGACAAGTAAGAAATAAAGTGCTTGAATTGTACTTACCGAATAAACTGCATTCATGGACGGTCTGTTTGAACCGCAGAGCCATACGATAAGTGCGATATTTCAATGAAGAATACTCCACCAGGCATCAACACAACAAACACTTCGGAGTAGCAGCCTGGAGCTAATGAAGCTAACGGGGCTAGCAAAGAGACCACTGACTTCCGTTACATTAGAATGACATCCGTTACATTAGAATGACTTCCGTTACAGCAAGAATCCCCTCACACACACATAGGTGAAACACATGCACATTCCCTACTGAGAACCTTTCAGTAAAATGTTTTTCAGGAGTGTGTGTGTGAGGTTAATTTTCAGTATTGTGTGTGTGAGGTGTTCAGTAGTGAACGTGAGATGATTTCAGTAGTGTGTGTGTGAGGCTTAATTTTCAGTAGTGTGTGTGTGTGAGGTGTTCAGTGTGAATGTGAGAGGATTTCAGTAGTGTGTGTGAGGCCAGTTTTCAGTAGTGTGTGGTGAGGTGTTCAGTAGTGAATGTGAGAGGATTTCAGTAGTGTGTGTGCAAGGCCAGATGTTTTCAGTAGTGTGTGTGTGAGGTGTTCAGTAGTGAATGTGAGAGGATTTCAGTAGTGTGTGTGCAAGGCCAGATGTTTTCAGTAGTGTGTGTGTGAGGTGTTCAGTAGTGAATGTGAGAGGATTTCAGTAGTGTGTGTGTGAGGCTTAATTTTCAGTAGTGTGTGTGTGAGGTGTTCAGTAGTGAATGTGAGAGGATTTCAGTAGTGTGTGTGCAAGGCCAAATGTTTTCAGTAGTGTGTGTGTGAGGTGAGTTTGAATTTTGGCCTACACGGCCCTTCATAGACACCAGCCACCCGGCAGAGGAAACCCATCTCGGCCGCTTGTATCCGCGATCTCGTTCTTTCAGTCATGACCCATCCTTCATGACCATAGATGAGGGTAGGAACGAACATGGCCCGGTAGACAGAGAGCTTTGCCTTCTGGCTCAGCTCTCTGTTCGTCACAACGGTGAAGCGACTGCAGTACCGCTCCCGCTGCTCCGATTCTCCGGCCCATCTCACGCTTCATTGTTCCCTCACTCGAGAACAAGACCCCGAGATACTTGAACTCCTTCACTTGGCGTAAGGACTCATTCACTACTTGGCACGGTTAATGTATTATATTATTGAGGTAGAATTGTCCGGGGCTACAGAGTTGTAGCCAACAATGTGGAATTTATTGTCTACATATTACACAGATTATGCACAGCGGGAGCAGCAATAACCGTCAAATAATAATTCAGACAGGGGAGCTCTGCACTCCCTGCCCGCCGCTAGGGGGTGCTGCAGCGCCCTCAGCACCCCCCTCCCCGCACCCATGCGTCTCTCTCTCACTCCTCTGGGCGCTCTCTCCGTGCCAGCCTCGGGACCTGTTGCTGGTTCCATTCACTTGTTTGTTTATTATAAATAAACTGTGACAGTCGCAGATTGATCTCAGTGTTTCTTATAAACTGTAGGGGCAGGGGAAAGGGTTATGGCATGTAGTTTAGATTCAAATGAAATGAGAATCTATGGTGCATGTGTATTATCCTCGCAACTACAGTCGTTAAATGTCCACTTTTATGTAAGGTTTGAGGGTGTGGTTCTGCACGCCTCATTTGCATATTCACCTGTCGCGGCGCGCCCAGAGGCTTTTTAGTTGGCGCGTCAACAGGATGCCAAGGGTGGTTCTCACGAGAGGAGGAAGTGTGTGTGTGGTGAATGCGGGTATTCAGCGGGATAGTTACGGTTTCTCAGCATGTGTATATATGTTAAAATGCAATGGGGAAGTAACTGAAAGTAACCGTATGTGGATATTGCATCGACCGACCTGGAAGCATGTCTCCTTGGAGAGGACGCGCACAGAGAGAGAGAGATTCTCTCCGACACAGGGTGAGATCGCTCCTTTGTGCCACGCTAGACCTCGTGTTTCGTTTTTTGTGTGGAATATAGCCTGAAAAGGCCTACAAACATTTCTGTTTTTGCCGCCGACGGGCGCAGGAGCAACAGCCTTTTTTGTCAATGAACAATAGCCTGGATTAGGCAGTAAAGACACTTTTTGTGTATCGCAGAGCGGACTGTTTAATTTTGTTTGTGTTGTTTGGCTGGAAAACTGTCAATATAATGGATCCATGCATGAAATCTGTCTGTTTATTTTGTTTAAGGAGCAGATTATCCGCTTATTATTTCTGTTTACCTTTATAATATTATTTCATTCAAGAACCCCTTGTGCGTTTAATTAACACAACACAATTGTTATATTCTTACCCCTCGTCTCGCCTCCCTGCTTTTTGTTGCAGCCCAGGAGCCGGGTTGTAACATATGGGGGCTCGTTGGTTGAACCTGGTCAGTCGGAGATAGTTTTCGAAAATGGAGTCTGTTGTTGTGAACGGTTATTAACGCGTTAACTTGGCCTTTCATGGCCGACGCACGGCCGATTCAACATGTTGAATAGGCTGTGCGTCGGCCACAGGCAGTCGGACAAATAAATCACTCTGATTGGCTGTTCAGCTAGAGAATCACTGCATGAGAAGCGAAACGGTTGCTTGAGAATGTCTTCCACAAGCAACACTCCAATGGCTGATAGCTCCAGTACCGCACGAAACATGTTTTCGATAGACGAGAGTGAAAATGGAATGCACACGCTATTTGTTGTTTGTTTATATCACGTAGTCTGTTCTTCTTCTCTGTCTTCCGGTTGTTGCCTCTTTTGAATGACGAATACACACTACCGCCGCCTGCTGGTAAGGAGCGTTATTGCCGCTCACGCTTGCGCAGTTCGTACGTGCTCGGCTGATGTCTTTGCAGTGTGTTCCAGTGCGACACATGGCCAAGACGCAGGAGAACACGCAGACGCAACAGTCGGCGTCGGCGTCAGCGAGTTCTCTGGTGACTGCTTGGTGTGTCAGGGCCTTTAAACATACTTGTATTGAGACAAAATGTATATACAGTTGTAGAAAAAGTGGTTTCAAAATATTATTTAAATGATCAAATAGCTCTCGAACATCCCCTAAAATGGCATTTTTCTCTTGTCCCCGCTTCTTGGTGACCAACTTGCATGTCAAATATAACATTTAAAATAGGGATTTTATTTACATTTGTTTGGTATTATTCTATTGATATATGTCTCTTAAAAACAATTTGTTAAATCATAAACATATTTTAGATAACAGTAATTTTGCACAGAAGGTGTGTCCCTCAACATGCGTTCAACCCTGTGACCCAAACCTTTTTAGATTGGCACAGGAAGTGAAAAAACTGTAAGTCAGATGACACAGTGGAAGTGACATCAGCAAGCCATGTGCTAGTGCCATGGCTAGACCAAAACTAAGTCCCCTCTTTTATTTTTACAATCTTTTCAGTCTTAAAAGAGTGTGGCACTCTGACCCACTCAACCCTGTTACTGATATTATCAGAATAAAGCATATTCATTTCAAAATTATCTTTCTTGCATTAGATATCCAAGTTTGTCCTTGCCTTGAAAGTAGCATTACATGCTACATCTAGTAATAATTCCTGAGGTTAAAGCTCAAATTAGCATTGCTTTTCAACCCTGTTACTTTCAACCCTGTTACTATAATTAGAGTAACAGGGGTAATTCTTCATTGGAAAATATACATTTGATGCCTAGCTGGGATTTTTTTTTTGATGGTTTATTATCTGTTTTTCCTAAATACATAACAAAGAATTATAAAATAAAAGGTTAATTTTTCAAAAATGTTGGTGTCTAAATTGTCCTCCAATTCTGGAATGACCCTTGAGTTAGAGGAGCGGAGGTTTAGTTTACCTGCTCGTGGTGCAAGCCAGGCCTCTAATTTCTCTGGTAGAGCTACTCCGTTTGACGTTGGCAGTAATTTGCGGCCTTTTTCCCCTGTTCGAGCGTGTAGCTGAGAGCAGAGAGTGGTCTGATGCTGAGAGGACCTTATTGTTACAGTGTGTGTTACGATACGATACGATATACTTTATTGTCCCCGTAAGGACATTTGTTCTGGGCTCCGTCCAGCAGTTCCGCATACATATACATAATATATATCACTCCTGGCCCTGCCTGTATTGTCCTCTTTTGAATGCCTTGCATTTAATTGTAAACCCCCCTTTGCCCTGACAATACTTCTGATCTACCGGCCACCCAAACCCAACTCAGCCTTCATCCCAGAGATACAAGACCTTCTCACTACGCTATGCACAACCTCTGGCAATATTATCATACTTGGAGATTTTAATATTCACGTCGACTCCCCCTCCTGCCACTTTGTCACTGAGTTTCTGCTACTTCTGGACTGCCTCAATCTGACACAGCATGTTAATGTCCCCACACACGCCAAGGGCCACACGCTCGACCTGGTCATCACAAACTCCGCCCCCATCAGCAATCTGCTAGTGTATGACCTGGGGGTGTCTGACCACAAGACCATCTCTATCGAGCTCTCTTTCCAATCCCCACTCAGCAAGCCCAAACTCCAAATCCGCTTCAGGAACCTGAGGAACATCAACCCGGACACCATGACCCTGGACCTCCAGCATCTTTCTTCCGCCAACTTCTCATCAGTAAGTGAGTCAGTTGCATACTACAACCAGTCCCTTAAGAGTCTCCTTGATCTGCACGCCCCCCTCAAAACCAGGATGGTTACTTTCTCGCGCTCAGCCCCTTGGTACACCGGCGAACTGTGGAGAATGAAGACAGCTGGGCGTGTCCTTGAGCGGCGGCTCAAGGCCTCAGGACTCACTGTTCACCGGTTAGCCTATCATGAACACCAGAAGGCCTATGCACAGTCCCTCAGAGATGCACGGTCCCAGTACTACTCCTCCCTCATCAACAACAGTACTGGAAACTCCAAGCAACTCTTCTCCACCATAAACCACCTCCTCAAACCCCAAAGTCCTCTACACTCCGACTCCAATGAGAAGCAGTGTGGCAACTTTGCCGCCTTCTTCACTAACAAAGTTGACACCATCCGCTCCATCCTCTCTAGCCCCTCTGCACCTCCAGTTACGACTGCTGACCCACAGCCTGAGACAACCCAGCCTCTTCGCTGTTTCACGGACATCTCTCAGCGAGAGGTTGAGGGCATCGTTAGGAGGATGAAGCCCTCCACCTGTGTCCTGTACCCCCTTCCGTCAGCTCTTGTAAAATCGTACATCTGTTCAATGAGCCCCATGATCACTAAGATTGTAAACCTCTCACTCCAGGCTGGCCATGTCCCCTCTGCCCTAAAAACCGCTGTCATCAAACCTCATCTCAAAAAACCCTCCCTTGACCCGGGAGTGCTAGCTAACTACAGACCCATTTCCAACCTTCCTTTTCTATCAAAAGTGCTGGAAAAACTAGTTGCTGCTCAGCTCCAGGACCACCTAAACTCCAACGCATGCCCCACCCCGGAACCTGCGGTCTTCAGACTCTGGCCTGCTCACCACCCCCCGCACCAAACTGAGAACCTTCGGGGACAGAGCCTTCAGTGTGGCAGCGCCCACCCTCTGGAACGCTCTCCCTGCGGAGATTCGCAACATCCCCACTGGACGCCTTCAAAAGGGCCCTCAAGTCCCATCTGTTCATCAAGGCTTTCGGCCCTTAAATCTATCTGTTGTTTTGTCTGTCTGACCTTTGTTTTGTTTTGTTTTGTTTATGCTTGCCCTATTCCTGTAAAGCGACCTTGGGTCCCTTGAAAGGCGCTATATAAATCCCAGTTATTATTATTATTATTATTATTATTAACAACTTATTTGAGAAGTTCCAGTCTGGTTTCCGCTCAGGCCACAGCACAGAAACTGCCCTGGTCAGGGTCACCAACGACCTGCTGATGACGGCTGATGCTGGCTCTCCCTCTCTCCTCATCCTCCTCGATCTCACTGCAGCTTTCGACACCGTCGATCACGGCATCCTCCTCCATCGTCTGCACTCCACCATCGGACTCTCTGACTCTCCCCTTGACTGGTTCAGATCATACCTCACCGGGAGAACAGAGTACGTCTCCTTGGGCGAGGCAGAGTCGGGTACCCACAACATCACCTGTGGTGTCCCTCAAGGATCAGTTCTCGGCCCCACCCTCTTCACACTCTACATGCTCCCCCTTGGCTCTATCATCAGCCGACATGGAGTATCATTCCATTGCTACGCTGATGACACCCAACTGTACCTCAGGATCAACCCTACCTCCTCTGCAGCCCTGCCTTCACCCACACTCACTGCCTGCCTGGAGGAGATACAGGCGTGGATGAAGCAAAACTTCCTGAAACTCAACAGCTCCAAGACCGAAGCCATTATAGTTGGCACCCCACACCAGGTTCGGTCATCCACCATCACCACCATCACCTTCTCCGGCCAGGACATTACCCTCTCCTCAATAGTCACCAACCTGGGTGTGAAAATGGACGCCCATCTGACCTTTGAGGCCCACATTAAACAGCTGTGCAAGAACTCCTTTTACCACCTCAGGAACATCGCCAAACTCCGCCCCACACTCACTCTGTCTGACGCCGAAAAGCTGGTCCATGCCTTTGTCTCCTCCAGGCTGGACTACTGCAATGCACTCCTCATCGGGATCCCTAACAAAAGCATCCAGAAGCTCCAATACATTCAGAACAGCGCTGCTAGGATCCTGATGAGGGTGCGCAAATATGATCACATCACCCCCATCCTTAAAGCACTACACTGGCTACCCGTGGAACTGAGGATCGAATTCAAGGTCTCCGTCCTCACCCACCAGTGTGTCCATGGAACTGCCCCTTCCTACCTCAAGGAACTCCTCACCCCCCATACCTCCTTGCGGACCACCCGTTCCAGCAACTTCAATTTCCTCAAACCCCCCAGGACTAAGCTCCGTACTATGGGAGACCGGGCCTTCTGCTTGGCTGCTCCCAGCCTGTGGAATGCTCTCCCGGACCAAATGAGAGCACCACAGACCGTGGAGGCTTTTAAAAAAGGCCTCAAAACCCATCTCTTCAAAAGAGCCTTTGCCTAGACCTTTTTATCACCCTTTTATTTATTTTTGTATTGCTTTTTTTTAATTAATTCTACTGTGTTGTGTAATGTTTATTTATACTGTTCATGCTCACTACTTGTAGCACTTCGGGATTTGAATTCAAATATGAAGTGCTTTATAAATGGAACTCATTATTATTATTATTATTATTATAATATACAAACATAGTGGACATTTAAGAGACATACACATATCATCAATCATACACCGTTAGAACAAACACAATACACACAGACGCACATACTGACAATGGCAACCTATTGCACTACCCTCATGACCAACATTTAAAAAGTACATTTCATTACATTTGACTTTTGACTACATTTCATTTCCTGTGAATGTTAAGAAGCTTAACGGACATTGGTAGGAATGAGTGCTTATAGCGGTTCAGCCTGCTCTTGGGAACCCTGAATCTTCTACCAGAAGGTAGGAGCTGGAATTCTGGGTGGAGTGCGTGGGTGGGATCAGACACTATTTTGTTTGCCTGTCTGATAATGGACTGCTCGTATATGTTTTGGAGAGATGGGTGTTTTTTAACCCCCATCATTTTCATAGCCGTCTGTACCAGGCGAGCGATCTGTGACTTCGACTGCACTGTCAAGTTACCATACCAGGCAGTAATACCATACCTAATGATGCTCTCCAACACTGCATGATAGAACAGTAACATGAACTTCTGGTCGACTCCGCAAGCCCGGAGTCGACGCAGAAAGTACAATCGCTGTTGAAGTCTACAGCACAGACCTTGAACATGCGCCTTCCAGCTGAGTGTATTATCCAGATGGACACCAAGGTACTTATAGGAGCTGACCTGAGTTATGGGTTCATTGTGGATAACCACCGGCCTATGGTCACCCACTGCCTTTGGGTCCCACACCATCTCCTCAGTCTTCTTCACATTCAGCACTAGATGGCTAGAATCACACCACTGCACACATCTCTCTATTTCAGAGTGATAAGCCGATGAACTGCTGCCTTTGTGCATTAAGCCAAGGATGGCTGTATCATCTGAGAATTTGATGATATAATTCTCCGGGTGGGCTCTTGTACAGTCGTTTGTGTACAGTGTGTAGAGGACCGGGGAGCTCACACAACCCTGGGGGGCTCCTGTACTGATGGTCCGGGGCTCTGAGAGGGCATTGTTGACCCTGATTGCTGAGTGCGATTGGTTAAAAACGAAAAATACCATTTCAAGATAAAAGGATTTATACTGATCTTTATCAGTTTTTGAAGCAAGATGTGAGGCTGCAGTGTGTTAAAAGCCGAGCTGAAATCCACAAACAGTAGGCGTACATATGCCTTAGGGTCTTCCAGGTGTTTAGTGACCAGGTGTGTGATGCTATTTAGAGCATCGTCTGTGCCACGCCCTTGCTTGTAGGCAAACTGAAAAGGCCAGGAAGCCTACTCTGCTCTGACGTTGGCAGAGAGCAAGGTCTACCTAACTGTTAAGACTGCTGTGCTGAAGGCCTACGAGTTAGTCCCTGAGGCATATATCACCAGAGGTTCAGGTCTTGGGAGAAGTCTAGCAGACAGACCCATTTGGAGTTTGCCAGGGTTTTAGCAGATGGTGCAATGCCCTAAATGTGAATTTGGATGCTGCATTGTGTGATATGATTGTGTTGGAGCAATTTAAAAATGCTATACCCAGCCACATTGCAGTTTACATCAGCTGGGGGGATGGCCAAAGAGAAGTTATCGTCTGCCCAGGTAGGAAGGAAACATCGGTATGAACGAAAAACTGAGCAGCGCTCGTTTAGTCCTCGAGGTCAGGTCCTCGTTTTGGTGCCAAGGGCTAGTTTGCCGTTTCTGGAGAAACATTCCGGGCCTTTCTATGTGCTGGGTCAAGGGACTGATGACTCGGACTCAGACTCGACTCGGACACTCCTTGGTGACTCGGACTCGGACTCGAACACAGGTAATGATAACTCGGACTCAGACTCGACTCGGACACTCCTTGGTGACTCGGACTCGGACTCGAACACAGGTAATGATGACTCGGACTCAGACTCGACTCGGACACTCCTTGGTGACTCGGACTCGGACTCGAACACAGGTAATGATGACTCGGACTCAGACTCGACTCGGACACTCCTTGGTGACTTGGACTCGAAGAGTGGTGACTCGAGAGTGACTTGGACTCGTGAATTGGTGACTTGTCTACAACACTGGCCTGTTTGCTCTGGTCTTCTAGATCAGTGACTCGAGAGTGACTTGGACTCATGAATTGGTGACTTGACTACAACACTATGCTGTTTGCTCTGGTCTTCTAGATCTACTCTGTCCCTCTTAAATTGCTTCTTCAGGCACTGGAGTTGCTGAGTGGGCAGGGGAAGGTTTGTTGGCTTGTACAAAAAGGAGTATAGATGTCAGTGTGGAGTTTTTGAAGGCTATTGTATGTATTGTGTTGGTGTGAAGAGGGTCCTGTTAGGTAGTTAACAGTGTTCTTAATTGAACCCCTTTCTTTATGGGGGGGAGTGTGACACCACTAGGTGTTCCGTGGTCTCTCTCTGTTTACAGGATCCGGTGCTGTGGGGCCGGCGTTTACCTGATGAGCTGCACCTGGGTCGAAAAGGCCTACAAGAAGAGAGCCCAGCCGGACACGTCTCTCTCTCACTCCTCTGGGCACTCTCTCCGTGCCAGCCTCGGGGACCTGTTGCTGGTTCCATTCACTATTTTGTTTATTATAAATAAATAATTGTTATATTCTTACCCCTCGTCTCACCTCCCTGCTTTTTGTTGCAGCCCAGGAGCCGGGTTGTAACAATATTTATTAAATAAAAGATAAAAATAGCAAGTAAAAACAACCTGAAAAGCCAAATATTTTGTACTGGACATTTGTAATAATAAGTAAAAATCTACTATAGTACGTAAAATGTACTTCCAATGTACTTGCCTATACAGACATAAATAAACCAGCGACTGTATTCTCCATGACACAGACAGTCTGTGGTTTGTACTTGTTTAACTTTTGTCTAGTTTCTGAACAGATCGTGTCTGTCCCCGGCTGTTTGAAGAGCAAGCATGTGAAACAAAAGATAGCATTTACCTGTTTGCATCCAGCTAGCCATGTGAGAAGCCTTGTTGATACGTTTTGTCTTTTTCACGAGCTTGCTGTGATATACAAATCGGGTTGGTCCGGTCCAAGGTCTTTAAGTATCAATTTATCTCCCAAACTTCTCCTTTCAAAAGGATTGGAGAGTAGCTCTTGGGCGGACCGAGGTTCCGGCGACTCCACCTGCACACCATTCTCATCCAAATACTGCGTCACCTTGGTCACTCACGAGTCTAAAAAACAACTCATCAACGCACGTAAGCAACATGGGCGCCAACGTGAGCGCCCACGTGACCAAAATATTTGACGGCGCTGATTGGCTGAAATTATATTTCGGCGGCACAGTTTACTATTGAGACTTTTGCAACCTGCTGGTTGCTGCTGTTTCGCTCGGGGGCTCTGCCCGGTAATGATAAACTAATGCCATGGGCAAGGCCAGGCAGGAAACAGGTGACTTACCAAAGTTAGCCATGGAGTGCCACAGGGCTCAGTGCTCGGACCTATTTTGTTCACATTATATATGCTTCCATTAGGCAATATTATAAGGAATCATTCTGTAAACTTTCATTGTTATGCGGATGATACTCAACTATATTTATCCATCAAGCCTGATGAAATTAATCATCTAAATAAAATTCAAGCCTGCCTTAAGGACTTAAAAACGTGGATGACCTTAAACTTTTTGATGTTAAACACGACCAAAACTGAAGTTATTGTACTTGGCCCGAAGAATCTACGAAACAAATTATCTAAAGATATACTAACTATGGATGGCATTAATTTGGCCTCCAGTGAGACTGTAAGGAATCTTGGTGTTATATTTGATCAGGATTTATCCTTTAATGCCCACATAAAATCAATTTCAAGGACTGCCTACTTCCATCTACGTAACATTGCAAAAATCAGGCATTTCTTGCCTCAAAACGATGCAGAGAAAGTAGTCCATGCATTTGTTACTTCTAGACTGGATTATTGTAACTCTTTATTATCAGGGAGTACCAAGAAGTCAGTCAAGTCGCTTCAGCTGATTCAAAATGCTGCGGCTCGTGTACTAACCAGAGTTAGGAAAAGGGACCACATTACTCCTGTTCTGGCTGCCTTACACTGGCTCCCTATAGAACACAGGATAGAATTTAAAATTCTTCTTCTCGCCTACAAAGCCCTTAATGGGCAGGCGCCATCTTACCTTAAAGAACTCATTATACCCTACTGTCCTACTAGGGCATTGCGTTCCAAGAATGCAGGGTTGTTGGTTGTTCCTAGAATCTCTAAAAGTACAATGGGAGCCAGAGCCTTTTCTTATCAAGCTCCACATTTGTGGAATCAGCTTCCAGTTTGTGTTCGGGCGGCAGACACCCTATCCGTTTTTAAGAGTGCGCTTAAGACCTTCTTTTTTGATAAAGCTTATAGTTAGGGCTGATTAGATTCAGCCCCTAGTTTTGCTGATATAGGCTTAGTTTGTCGGGGGACATCTTACTTCTTCCTTCTCTCTGTCTGTACCTGTGTCCTCTCATGTTCCGATTAACCCAGCTTCCCCACATTTCTTTCTTTTTGGTGTCTATATATGCCGGGATCCGGAGTCATGGATGATCCTGCGGTCCTGTGTCCTGGATCGCGAGCGCTGGATCTTGTGTCGTGGCTGTGGTCCTGGATCATCGGTCCTGGATGGATATCCTCGTGGATTCATCTTCCTATTATACACACATGCATTTCCAAACATTTGGACTACCTATGTTGCAAATGTATTATCTTTTCAATTTACACACGGCATCTATTGCACGTCTGTCCGTACTGGGAGAGGGATCCCTCCTCTGTTGCTCTCCCTGAGGTTTCTCCCATTTTTCCCTTTAAACTGGGTTTTCTTTGGAAGTTTTTCCTTGTACGATGTGAGGGTCTAAGGACAGAGGGTGTCGTATTGTCATACTGATATTCTGTACACACTGTGAAGACCACTGAGACAAATGTAACATTTGTGATATTGGGCTATATAAATAAACATTGATTGATTGATTGACTTATCAGTAACTTTAGACATCGTAACACAATTTGAAACGAGATTGTATTGTAGATTATACATTTTTGTGATACTAATTGTATGATATTTACCTTGTTCATTAAAAATTAAAATATAAAATATATTTTTTTTTTAAATATATATTTTTTTATTTTATATTTTGTATCTGGCAAGAGGTGGGGCGGCGCTCCTATGGGCCGGCCGCCACTGAAACCAACATATAGAAATCATTAACATATTTTAAGATGACAATTAATTTAGTTTGGATATCTTGTGTTATTAAAGGCTGATTATGATGGGATTCAGTCAGCTGATGACTCAATCACTGCGTCGCCACAGAGAGAGCACACACACAGAACTGCTCAAAGGAGCTCACGCTATGTCCGTCAGAATATCACACATATGGCTTAAAGCCCTAAAGAGCCTGTGACAGCATCCCAACAACTGTTGTGCAATGAAATATTGGGCTACAAGTAATCTCGAACCGTCAGTTTAAAAAAGAAAAAGCGATACCGTTCCGTTAAATATCAATAATTTCGAACATCGCGGGAAATTCCTTCGACTCATTTTGAAGTTTTGGGGGAAGCCGGAAGTGATGTCAATGTGGGAACGCTTCGAGAGCCAAACACGGACAAAGTGTGTTGTCATGCGTAGAAATGGTGAATTACTGAGATTAGGCACGTTAATAACGTTTTAATGAAGTTGACTACAGTATATTCATATTTGTCAGTGCTTTCATGTCAATTCGGCGAACATAAACATAAATGATCGTGGTGAAGATGATGATTACATTAGGATTAAAATCGGGAGTGAGAGCTGCTGAATTTCCTCCCGTCGGATGTGATATAAAAACAAATCGATTATTTTTGTAGTTGTAAACTCAAGTGGATGAAACTACATTTATTAGTGCTTTCATGTCAATTCGGCGAACATATGATACATTAAATGATCGTGAGGATGATGATTAAAAATCGTTTGTTTGAGCCGGTCTGCATTTCCTGATGAGAAAACAAACCGATGCTTTTTGTAGTTGTAGTACACCAACAACATGGATTAAACGTGTGGTTTTTTTACCACAATGTTGGGGAAATTAATGGATAAAATGCACGGATTATTATTATTCTGGGTGCAGTGGCGGACTGGCCATCGGGACGAATCCCGATGGGCCGGTACCGAAGTGGGCCGGTCGGATAAGTAACTAGCACATCCCCCATAGGCGGCGCGTGAGGCTCAGGTTTGAGAAGGCTAAATAACTTCTTTTACCTGACGCTGCCCGCCTCCGGCGTCTATAGAAAAGAGATCACTCAGTGTGCGGAGTTTAAATCTCTCAAGTCATATTACAGGATAAAGGAAATACAGTTTAAACTGCCGTATGCAGAGAAGACGCCGACGTGTCGCACTTATCATTCATATTACATCATCAATCAGATCATCGATCATATAATATCATATATTTCCTTATCTGAGTCAGCTTCTCCAGCCTCATCTGGCCGTGCAACACTCACAGTGTCACAGACTGTATGCAGAAGTATTATTTAACACATTATGTTGACGAAACACTCGAGACAAATGTAATTAAAGTCAGATCCACTCGTGTCTTACACGTGAACGCGCTCTCAGCTGGAGAGAGAAACCCTGGCTTGATTTACCGAGTTGATAACCAGCGTCGTAGGACCGCTTAGCGAGATCTCGGGATGATTTTTAGTCCCATTCCACCACTGGCTACATGACCATATGATCGCCCATATTGACGCACCTCATTCCTAAACTTCTAACAGATACAACATAAACCGATCCTTCAGCCGCATATGAGCTCTCAGACACGTTCAACATTAACCTGTCATCGCTGTCTGAGCTTGCTGCTGTGTGCGCCATCGTGCGTTTCCATGCAGATGCTGGGATCCTGGACGGTGCAGCTGGAGTGCTGTGCCCGCAATGACGTCACACATCATTTGGCGGGACTTGAAGAATCCGCGAGAAGATCCAGAAAATTGTCAACATTGAAGGCAGATTAATGGTTATCAAAGTACAAATATCCAAAATCAGTTCAGTAACGGTTTTCAAGGGGACAATATGTACTCAAATTGATGGGTTTGGATGATGGGGGAAAACCGTGTCACAGGCTCTTTAAACCACACTGCATCAGTCAGAATTGTGTGTGTACTGCTCTCAGTTTAACCATGTGTGCTGTTGAGCATGTTCCACACAACCAAGGCTGAGGAACCAGGCCCTCAAACCCCAGCTCACTATGTGTCTGTGGATATAAGATAAGATAGAACTTAATGAATCCATGTGATAAATAAATACACATGTATGTGCAGGTGCAAGTAAGTCCTCTTCATGTGTTCAGTTAAACGCATTCTACACATTTAAAGGTGGGGTAGGGAAGTTTGAGAAACCGGCTCGAGATCGCTAGAATTTGAAAATACACAACCGGAGAAAATCTGCCACTTCCTTATAGAGCCCCTCCTCCAACACACATGAACGCGCACATGACCAATGAGGGCACGAGATAAATGTGTGCCCCGATGGGAGGCTGACAGGCAGGTAGGCCATCCATCCGTTTAGCTGGGCCGGCTAAACTGATTGGTTGTACTTTTTACAGTATCACGGCTTCTACAGATGACATTTTCTTATGGATTTGTTGTCAAAGCACTTCAGATATTCATTGCTATCGGGATGTTAAGAGCATTCCATGGAATATAACAAAAAGTGTATCTCGAGCCGGTTTCTGAAACTTACCTACCCCACCTTTAAGAATATGCAACCGGTGCAATGTCAACTGATATGCTATTAATGTTTGTGTTAGGATGCATTATGACCTCATCATAGGGCTCTCTCTTGTCAATCATAACCTGAATATTAGTGAATTCACAAACCTCAGATAGTTATTTCCAACTCCAAGAAGGCAAACGAAGGCTCTTTTTGTTTTTAATTACTGAGATGTGGCATCACATGAAGGCAGTTTGGATGCAGTGTGCAGGCGGTGTCTCTGTTGGTGAACATGGGGCACACTGCCAGGCGTCAATCTCTTCCGTTTCATGAGCTGGTTTCCCACAGGCGTCAGGTGCAGGAGGTTTAATGAGCCGCTCTCATAATGAAGCATGGAGCTGAGCTGCTGCTCTCCTGGCAGAGGGACCTCTGTAAGTGAGGAACAACTCTGTGACAAATACACTGAAGTGAAACCACATGTTGCTGAAACTGTTATGTTTATTATATTGTTTATGTATTACTGTGTCTTACATGTTATAAATAGTGTAAAACTGCAGAGCCTTTAAACAACTTATACTCTCATGACCTCAATGGAAAATCTGACTTTGGTCGTGTTTTATTATGGAAGACATTCAATAGCTCCAGAAAAAGTTAGTTGTTGTACATGTTGGATATGTTCTTTATATTATATATACCAACATTTTTTACAATACATTTCACAATTGTAAAGACAATGCACGTCCTAACATGGAGGTGTCCACCTGAGAGAACAATCAGCTGTGCCTTGGAATGTTTGTAGATCTGGGAGTTCACAGACAATATGACAACATAGAAATGGTTTCGTTTGCAGGTAATTATTTCACAATAATAATCCTGTTGACATCTTTTATTAAAATCTTATTTTCAAATGAATCTTCGCTTCTCTTGTTTCTAGAAAAAATCTGTTGTTAAAAGTCCTCTCGTGTTGAGCGAGCTAGCTTCAGAATGCAAGGAGTGTGTCTTCGCTAATGTGTGTGTGTCGTCATTGTAAGTGTTGTTACAGGTTCTCTGTTTGCTGCAGCAGGTTAACGGAGGGTTTGGTTAGTGTTTTCCTAAAAGACACACATTTTCACAACTGCTTACTGCTTACCTATTATGTATCATTTCTCCTTGTCTGGTGCTGCCCTTTATCTAACGTTACCTCCGGTAACTGAAGCAACGGGCTTAATGCGGACTCAGAATTTAACCGAGTTGTTTTTGTTGTTGTTTTTTTTATGATAATAACCTCTACTATAAAGAGAAAACTGGCTTTTTTTCCCAAATTAAAGCCAGCCAGAGATTGTGTCTATTTATGAAAGGAAATAATGTTAGAGTTAGTTAACCCTGTTGACGCGTGATATAAAGGTTAAAATACTTTTTTGACTGACTCCAATTGAAATGTAAATGCAGCTAATTGAGACGAAAGGGCCAGATGCCACCAAAGGACACACTATATAAAATAGTGTAGCTACAGTATGAAGAAAGAAGGATGACTCTCCGTAGAGAAGTGAACTAATGAGCAGAGACACGGCAGGTCACAATCTCTATGGCAAAGCGCAGGAAGAGATGTGTGTTTTCTGCAACGTGTGCAAATCCTCTGCCAAACTAAAGACGTATTTTGTATTCAGCTCGTATGCGTTTTTTCTGGTGTTATTTCCTCAAAGCCTAACTTAACATGTACAGTGAAGTCGAGTCTTTTCAGTGTATCTTTTCCGTCGGTGTTCCTGTACAGGACGAAGGCCTACGCATCACCCGTTCGCCTCACGGTTCACGCCTTCAGCTATAGCAGGCTAACTGCTGCAGGACATCCGTATTTTGTTAATGTTAATGATGAAAATGCCTCTAATTCCTGTCAAAGCCTCTCCAAACATTTGATATAAAACCCCTCAGGGCTGAATGCCGGTGAAGGTTATCTTTTATAAAGAGCTTTTGTGGCGTGCTGTGTATTCAGCTTGATTCACTAAATTACTATGCCGTGGTTTGCTATAAGACACACACCTGTGAAAATATAACGCATCAGATCAGGGGACCCGTATCTTTGGCGCCGGGGCACGGTAGGCCCGGTACCGGGATAATCCCTTATAGGGGCATCCTGTTTCTTGGTGTCTACATCAAAGGCTTTACAAATCTGCATTTCGTTATTGTAACACTAAATTGTGAACTTTCACTTTCCTCTGTCATCCAGCGTCTTTAAAATATTATTTATATGTTTGAATGAATCAGGTGTATTTTATTTAGGTGCTCGCCTGCCTTAAATTGCCCCTTCAGGAAAAAATAATTAAGTGTTGCGGCATTGAAGTGCAAGAGTGTGCAAAAAGAAAAGCAGCTTAACTATATTGAAAAATATGTGCAAATGACTGCGTCAGTATTGAGTGTTTGTTGACTTCTATGAGAATAAAAGGATGAGCGTCAGTTCAGATACAGACGTATTCTTTATTCTTCCTGACGGGAGACTTATTGTTACAGTGCAGCTAAAAAGTTAAATAATATGAGTTGATTTAGACATTTAATAAATGTACATCATTCGTACATTTTAAATACTAACTGACAACGAATACAGAAAAGATGCATGGAAGCAGATATGTTTGGTTAATGATATGTTTGGTTAATGATTTATAGAGAGCAGCTTCAGGGTGTTTGTCTTATTTTCTTTGGCCTGGTGATGTTTGACCGTCCCTGAGACAGCATGGCGTCTTCCGTGTCATCTGCGCGCACACACGAACAGGCGCAGACACAGAAGAAGCTTCTAGGTGTGCGGTGGCCTTGAACTTGAGATCATTACATCTGTCTCTCTCTCTCTGTCTGTCTGCCCCCCCCCCCTCCTCTCCGTGTTAAACTTGACCTTGACCCTCAGGGGCCAGCCGGCCCAGCAGACCACACTGTGAGAGGCACTCTGTGTGTCTCTGTGTGTGTGTGTGTGTGTGTGTGTGTGTGTGTGTGTGTGTGTGTGTGTGTGTGTGTGTGTGTGTGTGTGTGTGTGTGTGTGTGTGTGTGTGTGTGTGTGTGTGTGTGTGTGTGTGTGTGTGTGTGTGTGTGTGTGTGTGTGTGTGTGTGTGTGTGTGTGTGTGTGTGTCCACTGCGGGAAGGAAGCCATATTGGTGTTCATATGTTCAGGTGTTGATCTGATGGGATGGAGACACACCACACCTTCACATGCAGCTGATACACACATTTAGCTTTATACATCGTCTTGTTTTCTCCCTTCCAAAGACATGTGACTTTGTACACATCCTCAGTCTCCATATTCCATACTGTGAATCTTCACAGTATTTTGCACATTTCTGTCCAACTCTCCCTCTTTTAAAACACCACAGCTCTGCCACTGCATTCTGGCATACTGCACGTTAGGTTTCAGAGAAACTTGTCATAATCTGTTCGTATACTTGCTTTGTTGTATATTTGTATTGTTTGTGCATTTAAAAAAAAGTTCTGCATTAGCCACTTTTCACAACTGAATTCCTCTTTTCTTGTTTTTGTTATTATACACCAAAGCAATGTGTAAACCTCCATACTATACAAAATCATTATTGTTCCGACAGTGATGTATCAATGACTCCATAGCCATACAGCAGCATCAAAAGCACTTTCTTGTTAACGTTGTAGTCTTATTTATCTTTCCTGTTGTCATCGGGTCAAAAGTGGGGATATAAGTCAATGGTATGTTAGTCCCAGAAAAATAACGCTTCGTGCTTAATAAATAGTCAAACCGGGAAGACAAAAGTTGATAGGAAGACAACTTATTTATTATCTTATTTTTATAATATTACTATTTATTTATATACTATTAATATATTAATTTTTACTTCAAAATGTATTCTTATTGGAAATGTATTAAAAACACAAAAAAAGGGACGCAAATTTCCTTTGCCTTTTCACGGAGCTTTCATTCCCACGTCGCGGTATTTATCAGCGAACACCAACAACTGAAAGTGGACATTCACCCAAAGTTATTTTAATTAAAATGATTCATACTATTGTATTGTATTATATCAATAATACTACGTTCAACCTTAACTGCCATACGTTAGACCGAAAAAAAGGCACGGTTCTGTCTCCATGTCTAAACCTCAGGTTTTAAATGTGTCCTTTTCACCGTAATGTGTGACCATGTTCTTCATTCAGCCTTCAGTGGATGTGTCTCCACTGACTGCTCAGAGTAGGACGCTTGGCCCTGGCCTCCTCCGTCACCTGTCCTCTGCTGCTGCTTTATGAACTGGAATCTGATGTAACAAATATACCTTTGCAGAATCAAGTATTCGCTGCCCAGCATTATGGAATACTCCTGACCCGATGATCAAAAATAAAACAAAGCTTATCCTTCAGACATGTTGCGATTGGCTCACCGGTTTCCCGAACACAAAGATTCCTCGTGATCTCAAGGTTATAGATCAAACATGTGCAAAATATGGCGTATAGCGTTTAATAAAATAATACTCAATCAGCAAAATGCATGACGCTTAAATCAGGCCTATGTTGTGTTTTATATTTTATAAAGAAACCTCCTTAAGAAATATGTGATGACTATCAGGGTTCACCCACTACGACAACACGGATCCTTTTGTCAGTCAGTTATTAACACACTAATTTGTCTCTGATTTGTATTTTGTTAAAGGAAGCTTAACACCTAAATGGCCACATGGATGAACAAGTGACAGTGCTTGGAGTCTTTTATCCGGACATATGTCAAACATCTTTGTGCAAGAAAAGTGTCAGAAATATGAGTTCCGCACAGCATGAGAATCACGCTCACATATAAACCCGGAAGCAGCCGGTGAAATGATTACGCAAATAACACGGCTCAGGTGGAAACCTGACTGAGGCGCTTTGAACCAAATATTAAAACCTCCAAATCCCTTCAGATCCCCTTCCTCACTCAGATGGTGAGAGCGGGAGAGACACGGAGGCGGAGAAATGGGCAAGTAGGTATAATTATTAAATCTAATATTTCTTTTCTTTTCTTTTGTTATATTTGTAATGCTTTTGTGACAACATACACCCTGGTTTCATGTATTTGGCAGTGTATGTACATCTTTAAAAGTGTCCTTAACTCTCCAATATCTAATATTTAGAATTATTATTAGCATTTATCGCACTTTTTATTCGATGTAAAAAGTTTGCTTTCTATTCCATCAGTGTCTCCTGCAGGTGTGTTCATTGTAAATTCAGCACAATACAATATGTACCTTCCATGGATTATATCAGTGTATCAGTGTGTCAGGTTATATCATCTATGAAAAGATTAAAAGAACTGGGGGATTATATGTAAAACGAAATGTACCATGTATTATTAATAAACGTGACGCATACATGAATAGATGTAATGTTAACCTGAGCGCCGTGTCCCTGCGCGTCTTTACGCACAGCACCGGACTGTCTGTAAAGACATTTATCTTTGTGTCACTCTGATAATATCTGTCTCTCTGTGTTTGACACTGCGCTGCGGCACATCCAGGGAGCTGACCCGCTCCAAGCTCAGCTCCTCTCGTGCCACAGCTCGAGCCTCATAAACATTCTTTCTTTGACTGACAAGCCCCAAGTCTCTTCTTCTTCTCCTTCTTTTTTTCTGTTGGCCCCTCACGTGATCATCCGGTTTCATCCAATGGACTCGCGACCCCCCCTCCTGCTCTCGGGGGCTTGTTGCGTCAAGGCTGCGGCTGGGATGTAACCGGAGGTTCGGCCGGTTACCGGGAGTCTTTGCTTCCAAGCGAGTCCAGTCACCAAACGGCGCAGTGAGGCAGCGCACGCGTGCTATGAGGGTGCGCGTGACGATAGGCCCTACATATGAATGACCTGAGTCTGCGAACAGGAGAGTAAATGCGCAACAGTTCTTTTCTTTTAGCCGATGTAGCAGCTTAGCGCGCAGGAGCGGACAGTCAGAGCGGAAACGGCAGCGCGCGGAGGACATACCGGGCAAAGGAGCGCATATGACCGCCTCCTTGGTTCTAAACCCTCGCTGGCCAGCGGACACGGTGATGTTTGTGTATGAAAACAATCTAGACGATCTGAACAAGAACATGGAGGGGCTGGTGGGCAGCAGCAACTTCGCCGCGAGCCAGTGCCGCAACATAATGGCGCACTCTGCGGCGGCCGCAGCTCTGGGCGGCCACCCGTCCGGCCTGGTGCACTCTTCAACCGGATACCCCACGGTGGAGGTGTCCGCGTCAGGCTCCAGTGAGACAGGCGGGCCTGCGGGGAAGCAGTGCGCGGCAGGACCGTGTCCTGGTGCCGCCATGCCGCACCAGAGCTCTTCTGCCGCCACCTCGTTACCATACAGCTACTTCGGTAACGGCTACTACCCGTGCAGGATGGGGCGGGGTTCTGTGAAGTCTTGCACTCAGGCGGCGGGACCCGCGCTCAGCTCGCAGTACATGGACACCACGGTGAACCCCGACGATTACCCGAACCACCGCGCCAAAGAGTTCGCATTTTATCACGGATACCCGAGCCCGTACCAGTCCATGGCCAGCTACCTGGACGTGTCGGTGGTCCAGACGCTGGGCAGCGAGCCGCGCCATGACACGCTGCTGCCGATGGACAGCTACCAGCCCTGGGCTCTGACAAACGGCTGGGGGGGGCAGATGTACTGCAAGGACCAGGGCCAGGCAGGACACCTCTGGAAGTCTGCTCTGGCTGGTAACACTTGACATTCTGCTTTTAAACTCGAAGTCACTGTAATATTGTTCTGCTGCATTTAGTTATTGTGCGACATCTCATCAGGAATGACCATAGCGTGTTGACGCAGTGCATGATTTGATTCATGTGCTCTGATAATTAAACACAATCTTCATTCATTTGAATAGTGAAATGAAGATCTTAGAACAGTGAGCTCGCGTGTGTCAATCTGGTGCTTCTGGTGCACAATAACAAGCTGTTTGGAGTCAGCGTAACAACATCAATCAGAAAGGAATAGGATATTCTCTTCTGTCACTGTAGAGGATATGTGTAGTATTCACATGTTGCCTCATTGTGCTCCAAAGGGAATAGGCCATTCATGCATTGAAAGGTCTTGTTGCGGTAGCCACCGCGCAACTCATCTGTTGCGTGTTGTTTATATGGGCGACTTCTGCTCGTTCACTTACAGAACACTGGGCCCATATCAATTCATTATAATGAACATGTATTGTTTGATCTGAAATTAAGCTTTTTTGAAAAAACAAAACAAAAAGAGATCATTCTGAAAAATATCAAGCACCAAATGATTACTAAAAAATGACCATGCTTTAAGGGATGTGCAATAAGAAAACATTATAATGTGAATATAAAATACCTTATTGTATATTGTCATTTAAATAAATATATCCCTATAAACTATATAAGTCAATATAAAATCGCAAAATCAAGCATGTTAGTAACTTTAAACATTTCTTGACATAGTTTCTTGTTTGTTTTTTCCTATCTGAACTAATCCCCACTTTAATTACCAACACATGTACTAGCCTATACATGTATATGTGTATACACTATTTAAACATCTTCTGACCCCTCGCTTTCAACACAAAGTGTTACGGCAGAGATGTGTCTCGGTGTATTAGCCCCCCCTCCTCAGACCTCCTTCTCTTTGTCCTCCGTTCCTAGATGCGGTGGCTCACCAGCACGACGGCTCTCATTTCCGCCGGGGCAGGAAGAAGCGGATCCCGTACACCAAGCTGCAGCTGAAGGAGCTGGAGAAGGAGTACGCCGCCAACAAATTCATCACCAAGGACAAGAGGAGGAAGATCTCCGCCGGCACCAACCTGTCCGAGCGGCAGATCACCATCTGGTTCCAGAACCGGCGGGTGAAGGAGAAGAAGTTCGTGGCCAAAGTGAAGACCCCCGCTCCGTAGCGCTTTGGACGATCAAGTGAAGGTGTATTTGCGTGTTATGCATTAAAAATGAACTGAGATAAATGTCAAAAAAGGCGGGAATTAACGAATTGACGGACTTGGACCGTGCTCAACCGCGTGCGTCAACACATGGAAGATAACATGGACACAAAGGGACAACATAAGACCCTCTGCTGTGAGGCCTCCTGTATACAGCACCTTCCTGCCTGCTCTATGTAACCGTCCTGTCTGCTGTCTGTGTTCTGCTTGTCCGTGTTGTCCGTGCTTTGTAGCCCAAATATATTATGTTGTCCACATTGTTTATAACGCCTGTAAACCCGTAATCAAAGTATAGTGCAATTAATAAACACTTGTAATCCCGGTGGAAGTAGCTCTTCAAATTCATTAACTGGCCATTTTGATTTCCTGCGCGTAATTTGTCTCTGTCGCCAAACTATGCCCGTAAACATGTGCAAACAAATGCGCATATTGTCAGGCTGAAAGGTGATCCGCGCACATGGAGGAGGATTCCCATGCAGATCAAATGTGTTTATGAGGCTGTGAATTCATCTGGATCAGGCCACCCTCTGGAACATCCGCACAGCAATGCTATCCATGTCCTCTCGCTTTGTAGGCCGTGTGAACACGAGCTGCCGCTGACCAAACACAAAGCATCAGCATTCTTAAATCGTGTGGTTCAGCTGCTAAAGCACAACACTTCAAAGCGTGAGCAGAAACCCACTTTGTTTAGGAAGTCTCCTCCTCATGTGAACATGTTGCTTATCTTCCTCTAGCAGCTCACTACATCTGCCAGATTATGACCAAAGCATTGCAACCATGTGACGCAGAGATGGGAGTCAAAAATAAATTAATGTACCATGATCTAAGAGCCATACAAAGTCAAACCTCATACTAGTTGCTGTCTGTTTGTTTAAATAACCAGAACATAGTGCTAACAGCGGAAAGGGTTTAAAAGTGTTAGAAGCTGTGTTTCATTGATATGATGTAAATGTGATCAGATACACAATTAGTCCATTTAATGATTCAGATGTTTTATTGTGTCATATACGCAACATGGCTGCAGCCGAGTTGATCAAAAGCGCCACCAACATGGAATATTCTTAAAAAATAAAAGACGAAAAATAGTGCAATAAAATTGCACAATAGACATAATAATTCAAGTAGGCCTACGTGCAGTAATAAAATGAATGCATACAACATAGAATAGGATGAATTCAACTCTGTTCAGAAGAAAATTGTATAATAAATATATGGTCAAATATGTATTAACCCTTCGATGCATAAGTGGGTCTTTTTGGACCCGGTGAGGTGGTTTCTTAGAGTATCTTTGTAATTAAAAAATTGTATCATTTCTTATTCCAGCTATTCCTCAAAAAATATGTTTTGGATATCATGCCGTTCACATTTTAAATTTACATTTTAAGAAATTGTAGTTTTCTTATTAAGCTAAGTGGGTCTTTTTGGACCCGGTGAGGTGGTTTTCTTGAAGTATCTTTGTAATTACATTTCTTTATCATTTCATATTCCAGCTATTCCTCAAAAAACATGTTTTGGATATCATGCCATTCACATTTTATAAGATATAAGATAATAATATCTCTAGTGTGAACCAGAATATAATACTAAATATTATACAAATGATTTTTCTTAACCAAAATGACAAAAATGGCATAAAAACACATTATTCTAATACGGGTCCTTTTAGACCCACTCATGGAAGAGTGTATCTAAGGGTTAAATCAATTTTAAAATCACGAAATAGAAAGTGCAGAGACAGACGAAAAGTATAGTTTGAGTTTCCAATGTCTCCAATTTACACATTATTTGAACAGTGTGGACACATGTCGAATTTTATAGAGTAGTCCTTTTAATTACCCTTTTGTTTGTGGTGCATATCCTTGTAGACTGCATTGTGTGTGTGTGTGTGTGTGTGTGTGTGTGTGTGTGTGTGTGTGTGTGTGTGTGTGTGTGTGTGTGTGTGTGTGTGTGTGTGTGTGTGTGTGTGTGTGTGTGTGTGTGTGTGTGTGTGTGTGTGTGTGTGTGTGTGTGTGTGTTTTTGAGAGAGAAGCCCTTGACCTTGAGAGTCATGTGACCAGCTCAGGCTCGCCTCTGAACATTTTATGACAGCAGAGGGTTGTGTTGTCTAGTCTGATAGAGACCCCCTCCATGCACCACCCACACACACACACACACACACACACACACACACACACACACACACACACACACACACACACACACACACACACACACACACACACACACACACACACACACACACACACACACACACACACACACACACACACACACACCCCACACACACACACACACACACACACACACACACACACACACACACACACACACACACACACACACACACACACACACACACACACACACACACACACACACACACACACACACACACACACACACACACACACACACAGAGAGAGAGAGAGACACACACACACACACTGCGGCAGGCGGCAACTCCTCTCATCGATCCGGTGGAGCGTTCACGGCGTCAAGTGAGTGTCGGTGAGTTGCGACACATGTCAGTCTGAACATAGAGAGATGGCAGCAGCAGCGGCAGCAGCGGCGGCAGCGGCGGCAGCGGCAGCAGCGGCGGCAGCAGCGGCAGGAGTCAGGCTCATAGAATATAATTATGTTTACTTAAAAAGCCAGTAGTTTTACATCCACACTCAACAAGAACCCACAGACACACACGCGCGTAATGTCAATGTTGTTTATAGGTTTTAGATCTCCAGCGTGCTGGCGTTGGAGTCAGTCATTGTAATTCCTCGCATGGTGTGGAGGATTTCAAAGCCTCGCTCCACGTTGTGCCAGCCATATATACAGTCTATGGTGCCAACACGACACCGTGTCTCCTCTCAGACAGATCACTGAGCTGTGTTGTAACTTGTGTGCATGACAACAATCTGTCCGAGACACTCACAACACGAGTTGGACCCTAATTCTGCTCTGAAGTCAAATTTAGTCCGATTCACATTTCTTACCAGTAAAACACGAAATAGAATAAACATGAACATACAAATAATACTATCGTCAGTTTAAGTTTTACATATATAGTTTAACTCTATCTATTACACGACCTTAACACGGACAATAATGTACACTGTGAACACTTGTGACGTATTAAACACCTTATCAAAGGCTATTGATCGTCTCCGCCGAAACGCACCGACATGTGACCGTCATACACTGAACATGTCACTGACACACGAGCAGATTACATGCTTTCATATCAGGAATTACACCTTCAAGACACTATGATGGCTTCGACGCAATATTCATGTTTGTTTCAGGAAAGATGTAGATGAATGAAGACGCGAACATCTCAGCCAACAATGCAATAAAACAAAATGTGAAGAAATGTTATTTATTTGTGTAATGCATTTGCACATAATACACATGTTTTGCATATTTCAGTTAGCCATGCAGTTGGTTGGTTTCTACATGATAGCAATAGAACATGTTGGAAAATGTCCCTTCTGGCGCATTGCGTGTTTGCGCATGTTCATTTCCCTTTGAAAGAAAACGGATATAAAGGAACTCTGTTCTCACTAAGCATTACATTTTAACAGACTTCTCCACCACATATTTAAACTTTGTCATGTTCTGCTGTTGCGGCGGGCCTTCTGCAGTTTGATGGAAGCTATAATGTCTTTTACATAAAGTAAAAACACGATATGCGCATGTGCGTGTGCGTGCAACTAATGTGTAAAGAGAGTTACATTTTAATGTAATATACCTTCATGTGGCCAATCAGATGGAGCAGATCTACTGAACACGTGAGTTATGAACAGTTTGGCCGTAGCACTGAAACCAAACGGCAAAACAGAGCCGGTGCAATGATGAACTGTCCGGCAGCACAACATACAATATCATATCATATCATATCATATATCATATCATATATCATATCATATATCATATCATATATAGAAATTAAAATGCCTTTAAATAATTATAATAAGATAAAATAGATGCATGTAACTCATGATTTATCTTTTTCAGGGATATGTTCATTTTTGTATATCATTTAAAAGATAATCTTGATGCCGGTGTGTGTGTGTGTGTGTGTGTGTGTGTGTGTGTGTGTGTGTGTGTGTGTGTGTGTGTGTGTGTGTGTGTGTGTGTGTGTGTGTGTGTGTGTGTGTGTGTTAAACATTAACATTGAACTTGAATCGTCTCCTCCTTTAAAACCAACAATACTGACGGAAGCCCTGAAGCTCATAAACCCTCTCTCCCCTTTAGTCCAAACACCAGAGGAGGAGGAGGAGGAGGAGGAGGAGGAGGAGGAGGAGGAGGAGGAGGAGGAGGAGGAGGAGGAGGAGGAGGAAGGTTACTTCTTCTCAAAACACTACACCTCACTGCAAGCCAACGATATATTTGTTCCAGTCCAATCAAGTTAAATGTATTGAAACAACACACTCTCACTCCCTAAGCGTCCAATAGCGACGTTTGGTCAGTGTCCGTGGCGTCCAGTTGTGACGCTCCTAGGCTCCTTCAGCGTCATAAAGGGACGCAAATAGCTTTCAACTGATTGCAATGTATTCCCATCTGCGTCGGGATTTGACGCTCATGGAAGCACGGCATTCGTTTATGCCGGCTGCCCTTAAAGGTAATGTGAGCATCCATTCCCATTGGATAACGGAGAATTTTACACCCGGAAGTAAGTATTCCTTTTACTGTCGATTGATTTTACAGTGATATCTGCACTACTCATCGACTAAAAAACACCAGATTATCCTTGTTAATTACACAAAATTGATTGGTTTAAATTGTGTACATTGCTTTTGTATTTTTCCCCTTCGATTCGGAGAAACAAATATGTTTTCTGAGTAAAGGATGGCAGAAGACACTACACTACCCAGAATCCCCAGCTATCGTTTGGACTACACCATGTGCTCTGTTTGACAAACCCCGTTTTTTTCACCATTCATTCCGATGGCTGGCGTCTATGTCACGTGATCTTCAAATTTCTCCCTGCAGAAAAAGAAAACATGGCCGAACTTCGTTTTATTCTAGGTGGAAAATGCCTATTTTAAAGTTAGTTTGGCCATTAAAATGCGTTTTGATGTCATTTGATGCGAGAAATATGAGTTGTTATTTCAGATTATGTGTGCAGTGGATGTACATGATCTTTAGTTTGCTAGTTATTACGAAGATTACTTCAGGAAATCGCGACGTTTTCATTGTTACCAAGGTGGTTGCTAGGGACGCTGCTATCGATATTATTTCTGTTATGTTGTGTAACTGTTTAATGGTGTTATCTTTATTGCTACCCCTTCCCCGTCAATGTATAGTGTTGGTCCACAGCCTAAACATATTAGTTTAACAAAATCCGCATCTAAAGATAGCCTACGTTATTTTCCCCCTGTGCAATTCCAGTCTCACATCTCAGAGCACACCGTCATTAACAAATACCGGAAACAGACCGAAATAATAATAATACCTTATTCCGAGTGTGCTTGCTTTTCTCTTGAAAGTCATCACATAACGGCATTGTAATACACGGTTCGGCTGCATTACATATTACATATCTGCCGTAGTTCTGTATTTATAGAGCCCTGATGAGAAGACAAACATGAGGAACTGAAAACGTGACGTGGATCATAAATATATCAGCCATTAAACAACATCTTACATTTCTTTTCACACAATACGTCTCCTTGCAGTATCAACACTAATTCGGCTGACTTTTATATTTGATCCAATTGGTAGATAGGCTGGATTTACACCATAAAGGTGCACAGCTGATATAAAGGGACACCTGGTGGTTAAAGCATGTTATTGCATTTCAATATTTTTATTATTAGATATTAATACGATCCCTATAAAGTATATTCATTACTCGTTATTCTCTACTAATTGTTAATTAAAGACTGTATGTAATGACTATTTTGCACATCCCTTTCAAGATTTCAAGATTTTCTAAGGTTTATTGACATATCATAATAAGGCCTACACAACTGTGGTGTAGTTCTGCACTGAATGAAAAACTTGGGTTGCAGGTTCCTCAATAGTGCATTACAAGACATCTATCAATATGTGTGCATACCTCCAGCAATGTTAACTATGTTGAAGCACTTATTTTAACTGATATTATACATAATGTATTATACTCTTATAGATGTATGTAGATATTTCATCTCCGGCCTTGTCAGGTATTGAACAATCAATAAATAAAGAACACAGAATTGTTGAATATAAAACACAGAATTTGTGTGATTATACTAAATGATTTTCAAATAAACACAACTGCATATTTAACTGTTACACATGTAACGCAAATGTTCCAACTTGGGATCAATAAAGTATATCTTATCTTAAGCCATATTTGCACAATGTGCCTCTGAACCTTGACAAGTGCATGTTTCAGGCTTATCAATTAATGTAATGTAATGTTATCACAGGGGTCACAAACATAAGTCCAGCTGTTAAATAAAGCTCTTCTGACCTTAGCTGGCATGTGGGTATATATATTAATACTGCCCATAATGGGCACAAGCAATTTTCACCCATTTATTAATTATATGTTTTAAATGTGAGTGTTTCCTGTCCCCTAAACCTCCAGGGATGTACACAGTTTAATACTGGCCACTTCTTATTATGGGAAATACGAAAACGTCTTTTAAAACTACAACTCCCAGTAGAGACGTGCCATAGAGAACATGTTGCGAAACAGAATAGCCAGCATGTGTAGTTCTGGGGACGGGGTGGGGGAGGGGGGACGCGGTGGACCCGTTCAAATCCAGTTTTGGACAGTCTGCCGTGGTTCCATCCCATTTCAAGTGCTGTTCGAGAATGGCTTAACCCTCGGAGCACACTCTCCAATCACAGAGCTTGAGGATTATCACGGGGTTTGTCAAGAGCACATGGTGTAGTCCAAACGATAGCTGGGGATTCTGGGTAGTGTAGTGTCTTCTGCCATCCTTTACTCCTGGGAATGGACGCTCACATTACCTTTAAGGGCAGCCGACACAAACGAATGCCGTGCTTCCATGAGCGTCAAATCCCGACGCAGATGGGAATACATTGCAATCAGTTGAAAGCTATTTGCGTCCCTTTATGACGCTGAAGGAGCCTAGGAGCGTCACAATTGGACGCCACGGACACTGACCAAACGTCGCTATTGGACGCTTAGGGAGTGAGAGTGTGTTGATTGAAAACATTGAGAACATTGCAGTTACAGAAATGACAGGGGCAACATGTATAATAATGATGTTGTATTTCTTTACAGCTGATATGAATGGAAACATCACATGACCTGAGCGCGTTCCTCTGGAAGGGGACGTTAAAGAAGTCAAGCAGGAACATCTTGATTTCAAACACCAGTCACAGCTGGAGGCGTTCCAATGCATTTCTGATCAGTGACACTCAGAGAAGTGTTATTGAATACATATGAACTATAACAATATTGTTGGGGTTAAAAACACAACACAATAGATTCAATATTTGATATCCTATGTCAGTATTTACTCAGGTATTTGTCCTTTACTGATCCAATCAGAGACATTGTAAATAATTGCTAATGGTAACAATAGATCAGGTGAATGTTCTTCTGCAACCAGAACACATGGTAATATAACGGGCTGCATCGTCTGAACGAGGTCACACAGGACTTATCGTTTCACTGAAGTGTTCTTGTTTTACCGCTCGCTCAGGAACTTTGACATCAGTGAGATGAGAACAGCTGCAGTGAGCCTGTCATTACACTAAGAGGTCAAAGGTCAGGCCTCAATGCATTCATACCACACTGAATATAAGGGAATAGAGAAAGGCAATAATAATCCATTACAAATGGAGGTCACTTTTATCCATGTATTTTTCCTTTTAATGTTTATTTTATTAGCTTTTCTTTTTTAATGCTTAATGTCTTTCATTTTTTGTAAAGCACTTTGAATTGCCTTGTGTTGAAAAGTGCTATATAAATAAACTTGCCTCGCCTTGCCTTGCCCTTGCCTTGCCCTTGCCCTTGCCCTTGCCTTGCCCTTGCCCTTGCCTTACCAAATATTTCCTCTAATGATTTTATAATCTTAATGACAAAAACAGCAGTGTTTGAATCCAACAGAATGGATCTGAGACCTCGTTGAATAAAGCATAATGATCCTAATGAACAGCTAACTGTGTGTCTCTTTGTAGAACAAGAAGCGTACAACACATGGTGGCGGAAGTCTTTACATATGTGCCAAGTAAATCTTTCCACTTCATTATATAAACTGAAATTGAAGGTTCTTATAATTGACAAAAATGTACCATGTGACCTTTATACTATTATAAATGACTTCACTTGATTATTCAGATGCCATGATGCATTATGGGTTAGCAGGATGTACGTGTTGTAGTCAAGGTGGAGTAGTTTGAACGATTCATAAATTGTGCATTCAATTGGATCAGCTAATCCTGTGTTTTAGATCTCAATATTATTATATATGTAACTGCAGCTGTCTTTAATGCAGAATTATAAATGAGCTGGACATTATTGCATGTATTGTGTTCCATTCCACCGAACAACGCCGTGCAAGGAAACATGTTTTATGTCCTGGTTCCTTTTTCCTTTTGAGTGATGTATTTCTTTCCTCAATGTCACCATGAAGTTGAGGATGACTGTAAAGGAGGACGGAAGGGCATTCTGTGAGGAAGAGCCCCCCATGTTTAGTGCTTCCTGTCCGTCAGAGCGGCTGCTTCTACTGAGGGTCAGAATACTGACTACGGGTACAAGTACTTCAAAGTATGAATATGCAGCACAATCACTCATAATATGCCAATATGAGCAAACCCAGCTCAGATGGCATTTCTTATGAAAGTGCATGGAAAAAGATGCAGTTTAAAAAGAATGAAGTCAATGTAGTGCATTCATGTGGCTCTGTCCAGTTCCTGCCACCCCTTAAAGCAGTTTCACACAAGTCAGCATTCGGTCCTCCACACATACTGTAGAGGCTGCCATACCAGGTGACCTGCTCAGGAGACTACATTCACACACACACACACACACACACACACACACACACACACACACACACACACACACACACACACACACACACACACACACACACGCACGCACGCACGCACGCACGCACGCACGCACGCACGCACACACACACACACACACACACACACACACACACACACACACACACACACACACACACTCCCGTTTTACCAGCTTCTCTCTCCACACCTCCTCCTCTGTCTGTCTTTTTGTTTCCCAGGTTGGACTTTGCAGTTGAACTTGAGACCGACAGACAGCTTGTAAACAGTTAGTAGTCTGGCCCCTGTCTGGTCTGGAATGGCCTGGGGGGGCAAGGGGAGGGGGCAAAGAGCGGAGAAATGGACACTGGACTGAACAATCCTGTTTTAACACCTCCACATGATTTACAGATCTTTAAACCAGTCCAAACCAAAGCAGAGCGCAGGAGACTTCACATGCTTTTACAAATAAATGAAAACGATGCCGGACACACTAAATAACTTCCTTAGTTTGAGATCCAATTCATTACATTCATTGAGCTGACACTTTTGTCCAAAGAGACTAACAATAACTGCAATAAACCATGATGATACATTCTCAGGACGACACAGAAAACTACAGTGTGTCATTTCAAAATAGGCCAAACCAAGTGCTGGTGCATTCATGTCAAAGGGGCTCCACTTATTGCTAGCATTTAACATTTGAAATTGTAAATGTTGCAGCCAATTTGATATATTTTAATATTCGTATATGAAGGTGCTGCAATACTACTGAATTGACCTGGGCATAGGCGGGGACTCAGCCAATTTCAGGGTACAACCTACTATTTAGGGAGGACACAGGTGCACAGCATTAGGAATCACCAGAGGGAAGCCACACAGTTTTTCAACCGTACGTGTTTTCGCTTATTTTCTGTTTGTTTTAAGTTCATTTTGGTTTATTTCTTTATCACAGTTAGTTGTTTAGTTATCAGTTAAACACCCGGCTCTTGTTTTGCTGTCATCATCCTGCAATCCAAATAAACACTGGCAAATATTTGTTGTTCGGTTGCCTTTACAGTAAAGGTAGAGGCGAAACAGGTGAAGTACATTTATGAGCCATAATCAGAATACCCTTATTAGTCCCACAGAGGGGAAATGTGCGGAGATAATGGAGACATAATGGAGATATGTGAAATGGGACAACGCAATAAGCTACACGATGGTCCCAAAACATTACTTTTATCCGTCTAAACATCGGTTTAAAAAAGGTAAGACATAATAAACACAAATATATGAATATGGGAAAAATAATGGTTCAGATAATTACAGAGTAACGAAAACTGTCCACAGACATTTCCATATTTGTCACTGAGAAATAGTGTCCACTTTCGAACTTTTTTTAGGTGAAACAGCGAATAAATCCAGTCTGTAAGTACCTTTTGAGTTTAGTAAAAGAAAAAGTGTTGGTTCCTGTTTTTAAATGAGATGTACGGTGAAATACACAACGGCGCAGTGGCGAGCCGTCAGGGCCCTCTAGGCCCTCTGTGAGGGCCTAAGATATTCTAAAAAATAATATTTGAAAACATTAAAAAAAAAACGTTTTTTTAAAAATATCTTTTAAAATATTTTTTTGTTGTTACATTTTTCATTAGTTTTACCAAAATAACTTGATTTAATTGTATTTAAAATAATATTTGCAAAGAAATAAATCCTTCGAATCTGCCTGTTCAGTTTCTGTTGGAATGTGAAGGGTTAAATGCTGTCTCTGCGAGTTACTGTGAAGACGGGAGAGCTTGTTGGTCCCTCTCTACATTCACAGAGGGCCCGCTATAGAGAGGCGAAGTCCCTCCCTTTCCGAGAGCCTCCATGGGACCCCGGAGGCGTAACATTATACATTGAAGTCAATGGAGAGAGAAAGGTTATCTTTTTGATCCCGTTTGAATTGAGAGACATCGCCACTGAGGATGTAGACTGGTTCAGGTCTGCACTGAGGGGCGCACAGTGTGGCATGGCATGGCTTTTGTCACCTGAGCCAGAGCCGCAGCCTCAACATCAGGCCATTGTCACCGTGCCGGAGCTGGTGAAGGGGCATGGGGGTCGGGGGCTTGAGGCAATTCTTGCCTCAATGCGACTGACAAGAGACCAGCAAGCTGCCATCCAGACAGCCACCGTAGGACAGCGGACAAATCCTCAGTGGCAGTTACATAGGCGAGGCAGGTTGACAGCCAGCAATTTTGGTGCTGTGCTGAGGTCGGGACTTTCATCCAATCCATGCGCGTCCCTCATGAAGAGGGTGCTTGGGGGGTACAACTTGGACGGAGTCATGGCTGTCAACTGGGGAGTTGTAAATGAGGCCGAAGGGGTGAAGGCTTTTGTGCAGGCCTATCGGGTGACAGTGATCGACGCTGGTCTCTTTGTGAGTGAGTCGGGTGTTTTGGGAGCATCACCCGATGGACTTGTGCAGCCATCTGCCCTGCTGGAGGTGAAGTGTCCACACAGCCAGAGGAACATGACCATCGTGGAGGCAGGCCAGTTACCATCCTTCTGTCTCCGTGAGGAGGGTGGGTCTTATGTTCTCAAGGAGAATCACCCATACTGGCACCAGGTCCAAGGGCAGCTGTACATCACAGACCGGAGTCTCTGCTACTTTGTTGTGTGGACCAGAAGGAGGCGATCATCATCATCATCATCATCATCATCATCATCATCATCATCATCATCATCATCATCATCATCATCATCATCATCATCATCATCATCATCATCATCCTAATCCCATGTTGTTGGAAAAGTAATAATGCTGCATGTATACGTTTTTGTTCAAATATAGCAAGTGTTATCGTGTTATGTGTTCCTGATATCGTGCAGCCCTAATATTAAGGCCTTATTGTCACATGCACAATAACTACAGTGCAGTTTTGGGCAATGAACATGTTAAGTCTCAGGCCCCTCTAAAATAAAGGATATTTAAGACATAGAAATAAAGAATTACTTTTACTGAACTACTACATAACTGTATTACATGGTTATATAAATAGTTTGAATGATTCATGACTGACTGAAGCTTGTTTTTACACTGACCTGTTATACTCATATCTATTAATATCTTTGTAACTTCAGTAAACCTCAACAATTCCCCTTCTGGTTTCATGCATCACAGTTCAGTAAACTGAGTAAAATATGAACCAGTGTAATCATTATAATAACTTAGGATTGTAACTCTTTAAAAAAGATGTAGGTGGCTCTTAAAAGAGCCGTTGTGTGACTTTGGGCTGGTCTCAGCAGTTTAAGCCCTCTCCGCGGATGCAGCGGGCCAGCTGGATGTTCCCCCGGGATCGCAGGCTGAAAGGTTTGGGAACCGCTGGCTTAGTCAACGGTGAGGGTGCTGGCTACTTCCTTTATCAGGGGATTTTGCAGGTTTACCAAGGCACAGCAAAGCTGTACCAGCACATTTGCAGTGTTCCTGAGGTGGCAAGGAATCAGGTCCAGAATCCTGAACTCCTTTATTCTGGCATTTGCCCTCTCCACATGGATCCTGTTCTTGGCTATTTCCCTGGTAGCTCTCACCTCACTCTCTGTGAACTTACCCTTGTTCAGGAAAGGGGGAATGTTCACAATCACACCCGCTGGCACAATATCAGAAATTAAGAATCCCTTGTCTGCCAGGATAAGGTCGCCAGCCACTAAATGTTCCAGAATGCCTGAATGCTGCATAATGGCCTTATCAGACACAGAGCCCGGGAAGAGTTGGCTGCAGAAGTTGATGACTCCATTTGGGGCCACAGAGATGAGCACTTTGAAGGAGTGCATCCCTCTGTAGGTGGAGTATGTCAGCTTGGCTTGGTCCATCTGACTTGGGGCGGCCACGTGGATGTCGGTGCAGTCTACAATCATTCTGCAGTTGAAGGCAGAGGACTGGAAAGCAGCAGGCATGCTGTTTGTTTTTTTTTGCCTACTGGGCACAGTGGACATCATTTTCTTGAACAGCAACCTGTGGAGCAGATGGACCATGGTGTTCACCACATTACCCACTGTTGCGGTACTGCAGTGGAACAGCTGTGCAAGGTGCAGGTGAGGATAATTCTGCCGGATCTTCATCATGGCCATGATGACCTGGTCTGCCAGCAGGATGCCCTCCACTTTCCATCTAGCGAAATAGACAATGGAGCCCTCAAAGCAACACATCCTCACTCCCAGGTCGGCCTATGTTGACGTTATGTCAAGTCCCCTGCCGGCTTTTTCCAACGCAAGGGGGGGGGCCTTAGCGTCCATTTTCAACGCAAGGGGGGGGGCCTTAGCGTCCATTTTCAACGCAAGGGGGGGGGCCTTAGCGTCCATTTTCAGCTTTCCGGGATGTCCATGTGCTTCTATGGACGCTCATGGAAGCACGGCATTCGTTTGTGTCGACTGCCCTTAAAGGCAATGTGAGCGTCCATTCTCATTGGATAGCGGAGAATTGTACACCCGGAAGTAAATATTCCCCTTACTGACGATTGATTTTACAGTGATATCTGCACTACTCATCGACTAAAAAACACCAGATTATCCTTGTTAATTACACAACATTGATTGGTTTAAATTGTGTGCAATGCTTTTGTATTTTTCCCCTTCGATTCGGAGAAACAAATCTTTTTTCGGAGTAAAGGATGGCAGAAGACACTACACTACCCAGAATCCCCAGCTATCATTTCTCCCTGCAGAAAAAGAAAACATGGCCGAACTTCGTTTTATTCTGGGTGTAAAATGCCTATTTTAAAGTTAGTTTGGCCATTAAAATGCGTTTTGATGTCATTTGATGCGAGAAATATGAGTTGTTATTTCAGATTATGTGTGCAGTGGATGTACATGATCTTTAGTTTGCTAGTTATTACGAAGATTACTTCAGGAAATTGCGTCCAACGTTTTCATTGTTACCAAGGTGGTTGCTAGGGACGCTGCTATCGATATTATTTCTGTTATGTTGTGTAACTGTTTAATGGTGTTATCTTTATTGCTACCCCCTTCCCCGTCAATGTATAGTGTTGGTCCACAGCGCAAACATATTAGTTTAACAAAATCCGCATCTAAAGATACGTTATTTCCCCCTCTGCAATTCCAGTCTCACATCTCACAGCACATCGTCATTAACAAATACCGGAAACAGACCGAAAACATTTTAAAAAAATAAAATAATACCTTATTCCGAGTGTGCTTGCTTTTCTCTTTCAAAGTCATCACATAACGGCATTGTAATACACGGTTCGGCTGCATTAAATATTACATATCTGCCGTAGTTCTGTATTTATAGCCCTGATGAGAAGACAAACATGAGGAACTGAAAACGTGACGTGGATCATAAATATATCAGCCATTAAACCAATTGGTAGATAGGCTGTATTTACACCATAAAGGTGCACAGATGATATAAAGAGACACCTGGTGGTTAAAGCATGTTATTGAATTTCATTATTTTTATTATTAGATATTAATAGGATCCCTATAAAGTATATTCATTACTCGTTATTCTCTACTAATAGTTAATTAAAGACTGTATATAATGACTATTTTGCACATCCCGTTCAAGATTTCAAGATGTTCTAAGGTTTATTGACATATCATAGGCCTACACAACTATGGTGTAGTTCTGCACTGAATGAAAAACTTGGGTCGCAGGTTCCTCAACAGTGCATTACAAGACATCTATCAATATGTGTGCATACCTCCAGCAATGTTAACTATGTTGAAGCACTTATTTTAACTGATATTATACATAATGTATTATACTCTTATGATGTATGCAGATATTTCATCTCCGGCCTTGTCAGGTATTGAACAATCAATAAATAAAGAACACAGAATTGTTAAATATAAAACACAGAATTTGTGTGATTATACTAAATGATTTTCAAATAAACACCACTGCATATTTAACTGTTACACATGCTGATGTAACGCAAATGTTCCAACTTGGGATCAATAAAGTATATCTTATCTTAAGCTGATCGATGGCTACTGCCATATTTGCAAAATGTGCCTCTGAACCTTGACAAGTGCATGTTTCAGGCTTATCAATTAATGTAATGTAATGTAATGTTATCAATTAACAACAGGAGGGGTCACAAACATAAGTCCAGCTGTTAAATAAAGCTCTTCTGACCTTAGCTGGCATGTGGGTATATATATTAATACTGCCCATTATGGGCACCAGTAATTTTCACCCATTTATTAATTATATGTTTTAAATGTGAGTGTTTCCTGTCCCCTAAACCTCCAGGGATGTACACAGTTTAATACTGGCAACTTCTTATTATGGGAAATACGAAAACGTCTTTTAAAACTACAACTCCCAGTAGAGACGTGCCATAGAGAACATGTTGCGAAACAGAAAAGCCAGCATGTGTAGTTCTGGGGACGGGGTGGGGGAGGGGGGGACGCGGTGGACCCGTTCAAATCCAGTTTTGAACAGTCTGCCGTGGTTCCATCCCATTTCAAGTGCTGTTCGAGGCTCGGTAACCCTCGGAGCACACTCTCCAATCACAGAGCTTGAGGACTATCACGGGGTTTGTCAAACAGAGCACATGGTGTAGTCCAAACGATAGCTGGGGATTCTGGGTAGTGTAGTGTCTTCATTGCCTTTAAGGGCAGTTGACACAAACGAATGCCGTGCTTCCATGAGCGTCCATAGAAGCACATGGACATCCCGGAAAGCTGAAAATGGACGCTAAGGCCCCCCCCCTTGCGTTGAAAATGGACGCTAAGGCCCCCCCCCTTGCGTTGAAAATGGACGCTAAGGCCCCCCCCCTTGCGTTGGAAAAAGCCGGCAGGGGACTTGACATAACGTCAACATAGGCCGACCTGGGAGTGAGGATGTGTTGCTCAAAGCGCTCCACCAATCCTGCCACCCTTTTAAACATGGCCAGATCAGGAAGCCCTGTTTCCATACGGATGACATCATCAGGTAAGCCTGCTGCTGAATATTTGGCCATTCGCATCCAAGTATCCCCTGCCAGGTCTGTGGAACAACTGGACTGCACACTGGAGGGTCCAGGTTCGGTGTCTGCGGACTGCATGCTGGAGAATTTGGGGTCAGTTTCTGCAGACTCTGGCCCTTTGCTGTAGCTGTGGTCGCTGGACTGATTAACCGCTGAGCTCCCTTTCTCTTTGGTCCACTCAAATACAGTGGGCCCTTTCTCTTTCCCATGAGGAAAATGGCAGCTGCATATTCTCACCTGGCTCCCTGTCTGCTCGTCTACAATGAGAACATTATATAATTCATTACTAACAATCATGTAAACCTGCCAAATAGCCCATAGTTTAAACAGTCTGCACTCTTGTATTTATCTTGTGAAGAACTTGTAACATTCAGCTTGTATGTGTTTTAGTTGTCTTTATTTCCAGGTAGAAGAGGACCAAGAGTGAGGAAGTAAGACAGAGCTCTTAAGGCCAAACAGTGTGTTTGGCCTTTTAAGTGTGACACATATGTAGGGATAAATGCTTCACCTGACCACTGTTACTAAATAAAAAAGGTTTTCTGCATCTTCAGTCATTTTTTCCAAATAATTACCAATATTTCACAAATTCTTCATGTCAACTTAAGAGCACAGCTGTATGTTGACTGTCAACTTTGCTTGGTTCATTTTACTGGGGGGCAGCTACATGGATGTCGGTGCAGTCCACAATCATTATGCAGTTGAAGGCAGAATGAATGTATTATTGACTCAGAATGAAGCACAACGTAATGTAATGCTAACTAACGTGCTCGCTACTCGTTGCTACTAGCTAGTTATGTTCCATGCACAACATGTATATTACCTATGATATTACCTGATATGTCTGATCCAACGACTCCTGGTCCTTTCATCAGACGGGAATCGATAGAAAGAGCAAGTGGTATGATCACTTTTGTGATTACAACCTGGTACAAAGCACACAGGCATCTTGTAAAAGTGAATTTATTTTTAGCAATCTCTTATTTATTGGAGGGAATAAATCAGTTATGAGATCTTCTTCTTCTTCGCTTTAATTACGAGTCGCAACCACTTGGAGCATTATCGCCTGTGACATCACTTATGCGAGCCAGAATGGGGTTTGGGATTTGTAGTCTTTGTAGTCGCGTATTTTTCATAGTCTTATATTTCAACAATTTTACGACAAAATGTGACTTTTTTGACATGGAACTTATTGTTTAAGATTGACAAACATCATATGTGTAGTTCGTGGCACAATTCAAACGGGATCAAAAGATACGTTTTCTCTCTCCATTGAATTCAATGTACATTTTTCGCTTCCGGGGTCCCATGGGCCGGAAGTAGATGGGCGTGACTTCGCCTCTCTTACTCTCTCAACGAGAGAGTAATGTCAAATGACAGTACAATCGACCAATCATATCTTCCCTCTAAATGGGCGGGCTTTATTTTTGTGGACTTTATGACAAGTTCCGCCCGCTGTGAGGTCTATGCAAGTGGTGCAGTGTACTAAACCCCGGAAGTAAGCTGCGCTCAGATTCCCTCGACACAAAGCAGTGGGATTTCTCCATAGGATTTTGGAAAATAGCTCGAAATAAGGTCTGTGGAAAACGAACCTGTTAGATAAATGCACGTTTTGTTCAGCCGGATAATATCCACATGTCTACTCTACTTTTATTAATTTTGAATCATAAATCGAATTGATAGATTTATAATTAGCATAAGTTCGTTCATGATGGCTCACTTCAGTGATAGTGATGACATCGTTGCGAAATTATTAGCTAGAAATGTCTCCAGTTAATTACTTACAATAAGGCAATTGTTTTTTGTATTACAAGTTTTCTGAAATAGCATGTTTAAATATGCAAATTAACCATTATCTCATTAAATATGCGCATATTTTAACACATTTCAGGAATCGAAATCTGAACTTTGGATAAAGCCAGGTTCAAAATTCTTGTTTAATTTTGTAGTCATATTAGTATCTAAGGCTTTTACACAAGGGATATTGAATATCTCTTTGTATCACTCCATAAATCAGAAAATACTGTCAACAGCCCTAAAATAATACAATGTTGATATATGAACAAACCCTTCAGTAAAAGCCTTCATAATATTGATAGGAATATAACTGGAAGGTTTGGTGTATCTACGTGCTACTGAAATTGAAATTTCGAACTCCGAGTAGGAGAAAAAACTCATTTTGAGAAAACGACCTTTAAAGATTGCAGTGAGGCGCTATGATGGATGATAGCTTGCGCATCGACGCACTCCGTGAAGGTATTTCATATTCGGGGTCGTTTTTTGTATAACCTTGCTTCGTGCAAGTGACAATTGTTGTCGTCTTCTCTGTGAACGTTATTTTCGCCATTCTTTTGCCATTTTGAGATTTCAATTTCTAGCGAAAGCTAACCAGGAAGTGTTTTAGTACACCACGTGACGCTTCTGAACGAATCACGTTGTTAGAAATTGACACCAGCCAATGAGATTTTGTTTCTTGGTTTAAGACCCCTTTGTATTTCACGATTGGTTGCTGATACAAAGGAAATGACCATATTTGGATCCGATGAGATTGTGCAGGAGAGACACAGCTTTCCAACGATATCTCTGTTGACATGGTGCACACAGCGCTCGCGGCACTTTATGTTACGTTAGAATGCTAACTTTTGGTGAATTTAGGAGAAATCTACAGACGCAAATAGACAAACTATAGTAAAATAAACACTTAAATGTGTATTTTGTACGTTTTCCTTCCAAAAGCCTGAAAGAAAACATGTTATAGAATCAAAATAGCACAAAATCTCAAAATTGACCAGTACTTGAACAATTATGTTTTTGCCTGCCGTGTCTCACCTTAATTAAACAATATTGATTGGTTTAAATTGTGTACAATGCTTTGTATTTTCCCCTTCAATTTGGTGAAACAAATATTTTTTCGGAGTTTAGGATGGCAGAACACTACCCAGAATCCTCAGCTATTGTTTGGGACTACACCATGTGCTTTGCTTGACAAACCCCGTGATTAGTCGTCAAGCTCTGTGATTGGATGTTGGAGTGGCAGTTCGCAAAGTTTACTCCAGAGGTTTCTCAATACTCTAATTTCCCCTCCTCGACTCCTCGGTCCTCCGGTAGTGACCCGGAAATGGATTTCAGCGCGCCATTTTGAAGGACATCGAATTTCTCTAAATGCACATCGAGGCTTTGGGACGGCCTCCCCTCTCTCCGGCAGAAACAGGAAATGCCGTAACTGTATGTAACAATGGTTTCAAATCAGCATATCTTAGACAAAACATGTAAATTAATAACTCAAATAAAACTCCAAACATCTTTCATAGTATTACTTTTTTTAAAACTTAGTTTTAAACCTGATGTTTATAAGCTTCATAGTTTTCGCAACAGTCTGTAAATATACACAACTTTATAATAAAATGCACACATTTACCTTTTTCTAGACTAAACACAGGTATGATCCTGAGTTAAAACATATGAGGCTATCATGAGGTTGTTAACATGACCCTCCGCGTGAACGCGCAAACGGAGGGGTAGGGTGTAGGGGGCGGTTTGGGAATGGGCCTTAAACAGTCCTTCGACGCCACTCGATGACGTAGTATACTTGAAATAGTTGCTCTGCAGCAGTTTTACTTGCGATTGAGAAACGGCCACTGATGGGTCCTCCACGGATGCATTTCTGGGAACGGTGGAGGCGTTACGCACGGCCGGACTTATCTCAGCCAATGACAGCTCTGCATGCATCCCCTGGATATTATTTTAGTAACTGCTTTCATCGCGACGTTTCCAGAGAGAACATCTGTGAGGTCCGTGCAGAAAGCAAGCAGTGTGTAAAATATATATCACTCAGTATAACAGGCCTACATTCTCTCTCTCTCTGTATTTGTATGCTTTAGTTTAGTAGATAACTACAACCAAAGAGTCGATATTTTTCTAATACCATTTAGTGCTTCACATAATAAAATACACAATGGCTATATCCTGATTATGCTTTAGGAGCTGTAGGCAGGGCCGGGCCTTGGCATAGGCAGTATAGGCGAATGCTAAGGGCCCATCAATCTATGGGGGGCGCCGAAAAAAAAAAAAAGTTAGACCTTTTTTTTTTCTTAACAACACAATTTCCCGATTTTGGATAAACAAAGTACATCTTATTATCTTATACTAACAGAACTACGCCTATATTGCGTACAGCGCCCATAAACTATGGCGCACCCCCCCCCAAATCAAGTTGAACAAAATAAAACGGAGGTTTATGTGAAATAGTTCTTTTTTTGAAATAATGGTTTTAGTGGGCAATTATAGGTTTTAATTTTGTATTTGTGTTAAATAAAAATAAATCAAACTCCCAAAAAACGTATAAAGCTTTTATTAACATTGGAATTTACTGTGTAAGCAGCCGCGGGGGGGGGGGGGGGGGGGGGGCTTTAGAGAGCTCTCTCCTGAAAGACTGAGAGGCTCTGATAAGCTCAGCTCAGTGAGGTAAAGGCACACCTTTATATGATCATTATAGTTATAAAAAAATAAGAGAATAGATTTCCAACTATTCTCTTATAGTATAAAATACTATATGACAGTAAAAAAAAGTTGTTATTAATAAACAAGAATAGAGTTGAAAAGGGAAGTCATTAGTAAAATATCCATAAAGAAAAAGTAAATCTGTTCACAGTTCTGTTTCATATGGGTGTTGAGAGATGTATCCATAGATCTATTAATGTTGCTCTCAAAATGCACCAGATTGATGCTTTCAACTTCAATATTTAAAATAAAATCTTCCCGGGGGAGCATGCCCTCGGACCCACCAAGAAGAGGTTAGGTCCACCCCACACTTAAATCATGTTCAAATGGATAGGATACTAAATACATTTGCACACATCTTGTGTCCATATCTTTCTGTTTTGGTGGTCATCATGCTACACCGTACACGTGCATGCGCGAGTCATAGTGAGTGTCTGCATTTGGGGGGGCGCCAGCTAAAATCTTGCCTAGGGCAGCAAATTGGTCAGGGCCAGCCCTGGCTGTATGTGTGTGGTACAGTGTGTAGGTGTGTGTGTTGTACAGTGCGTAGATGTGGCGGACAGACGGGTCTCAGTTGGTTTGGTGTCCTATGCTTACTTTTAATACTTGTAAATAGAACTTTTGGCCCGTAATTTCAATTCCCCATTTCAGCGACCAGAGAGAGGGGGGGATATATCCAGTCTCTGATTGTGTTACGTTATTATGAGAGTGCTCTCATACTTGTTTGATTCTGAAATTGTATATATTTATATAAATATATGTGTGTGTATGTCCGCATCTGTAGCCTGTTATTGTCTCATTATACCGCACTCTCAATGAATCAAAGTAAATATATAAGTCATCATGAACACATCTGTCCATCAGACAGAGGGCTGCTGTGCCTCCGGACATCATTAATGGACGTCTCTTTAAAATGACTGCTCAGAGGAGAGGAGTTCTCATTTCTCTAACCGCCTGCTGCTTCCCCTCCTCGCTCCTCGGTTCTCCTCCTAAGTCCTCCGCTCGCATCTCCTGTGGGTGGGACTAAGTCTCGAGGATAGGAGTCGAGGATAGGGGTCGAGGAGGGGAAATTAGAGTATTGAGAAACCTCTACGGAGCGTCAAACAGCACTTTGAAATGGAATGAATCCCATTGACGGCACACTAACCAAAACAGGAATCGAACATGTCCTACCCCCCCCCCCCTTAGGTCACAGGCTCCTCCAACAGTGCAACACAATAAAACAGATACACATAAAAAATAGTGCAAGTAAATACAAAAAGAAAAATAGTAAAATAGTAAAAAGTGAAATAGTGCAATAAGAGTCTATACAAGTGATTGGAATATGATATATTTGACAACTAATTTCTAAGTAGCAGCCAGATTAATGCTATGGATGTTGTTTCAAAGATCAGGTGTTTAATAGTCTTATGGCCTGTGGGATGAAGCTGTCCCTGAGTCTGGTGGTTTTAGTCCTGATGCTGCGGTACCGCCTGCCAGACGGCAGCAGACAGAACAGTTTGTGGCTACTCCTTACCTCTAACCAATTCAGGTTCCAATGGGGACCTTTTTCCCTGTGTGTGCCTCTCCACTTCTGTTTCCTACTTCTTACTTGCTACCCTTTTACCTCAACCTATCCTAAGGGAGTGCATGTATGTAGACACGTTAGTTTAGCTGCTATAGGCTTGGACTGTTGGGGGGGGGGGCACCTTACTCCGTCTTTCTGTCTGTTTGTACCTGTGTACTCTCATGTTCCGATTGACCCAGCTTCCCCCAAATGTCTTTGTTGTGTCTATATATACGCCAGGATCCTGAGTCGAAGCTAATCCTGTTGCTGTGGTCATATGTCCTGGATCCTCTATCTTGAGTACTGGATCAGAGTCCTGGACTTCGAGTCGTGGCTGAACCTGTCTCTGCAACACGTTCTCACTCCCAACCCGTCACATATTGACAGATGGTCAGGGCCCCTCCCCGTCACTCTATTACGGACAGGGTACCCCTTGGAAGTCAGTTTTCAATTCGTTTATTCGTTGATAATAGTCGCCATGAGAATGCTCCCCGGCAAATGCTACCCCGATGGTCGGTTGTTATTGTCAATATTAATATAATAATTATTTATCTTTTAATAGTCACACTCGATTTTGCCGATTTTCTTGTTGCCCCAGCTGGTCGACACCTCTTTTAGCAGAAACAAAGGCTGCATTAATGTATTAAATCGATGTTAATCCATGTGTGTGTGTGTGTGTGTGTGTGTGTGTGTGTGTGTGTGTGTGTGTGTGTGTGTGTGTGTGTGTGTGTGTGTGTGTGTGTGTGTGTGTGTGTGTGTGTGTGTGTGGAATTAATGGACGTGCCGTTGTGCGATTGCGCAACGCAATCATTTACAAACTCTTCAACTACAACCCTGATTATATTTAAAAACATGTTAGAAGGCCTCACGAAATACTTTAATGTAAATTTAAATTTAAATGTGAAGGGATGTGTGTAATGTGGTGATTATTATTCACCCGCGGGTCTATGGGTTGGGGTATTGTTGCACACGGACATTTTAGTTAACCGGACTTCCTGTTGATGTGAAATCAGAAAACATTTTTTAAAAATAAAATAATACTTTATTCCGAGTGTGTTTGCTTTTCTCTTTGAAGGTCATCACATAACGGCATTGTAATACACGGTTCGGCTGCATTAAATATTATATATCTGCCGTAGTTCTGTATTTATAGAGCCCTGATGGGAGGACTTCTAGACAAACAGGAACAACTGCCGCCGGAACTGAATATGTGACGTGGATCATAAATATATCAGCAATTAAACAAAATCTTCAATTTCTCTTCACAATATACGTCTCCTTGCAGTATCAATAGTAATTCGGCTGACTTTTATATTTGATCCAATCAGTATATTGGTATATTTACACCATAACGGTGCACAGCTGATAGAAAGGGACACCTGGTGGTTAAAGCACGTTATTGAAATGTATTATTTTATTATTAGATATTAATAGGAAACACAGACAGACAAACTAATAAGGCTTTATTTAAACATTAAAGAATACTTTAGGTTAAGGTCTTATTTTGAATAAGAAAAAAGCTTTAGGGTATACATATTAAGCCTGACCAGTGGCGGTGCCAGGGTATGGCTGGGGTAGGCTACAGCCATACCAAGAAATGGCTTAGCCCCACCATGAACAATGATGTTAAAGTAAGCAAAATAAAGTCCGCCAACTCGCGCGGAGTAAATTGCACAGACAGCAGTTAGTAAGATTGATTTCAGCAGTCACTTGTCTGGAAATACCGAAGACTAGAAACGGTTATGAAAACTTGGTCACGTCGTGATCGTCTTCTCAATAGAACATCTTTGATAATGTCTTTTGGCCAATCAGAATCACGATAACGGCGTGGTGTTGTTGCAGGAAGTCCCGACGGAGAATACTTTTGCGGTAGTACATTTCTATATACATCGATACAACATTACGTGTTGATAGAAATCAACACGTAATGAAATAAGACCCCACGGTTTGATGATTGATAGGTGTGTGGGCTGTCTTTCATTTTGACACACAGAACAATGGGGGCTATCCACCCTTATCCACAATGTAAAGTAATTCATTCAGCCTCTTCCCTCTTCTCTCAGTGAGGAGCAGCAGGTTCAGCTTTCAGAACAAAGTAACAAAAAACTAAAATGGCATTCATTTTTTTTAATATGCCGTGTAGTAATAGATTTATATATTTTTTTCTCAAGAGTACCACTTATTTTAACCGATATTATGCATATGTATTATACTCTTATAAGATGTATGTAGATAGTATAAGAAATGTGCAGAATATGACAGTTTAATGGTGGAGGTACACACATATTGATAGATGTCTTGTAATGCACTGTTGAGGAACCTGCGACCCAGGTTTTTCATCTACGACCTTGTCAGGTATTGAACATTCAATAAATAAAATACACAGAATTATTAAATATAAAACACAGAATGTGTGTGATTTTACTGAATGATTTGCAAATAAACACCACTGCATATTTACAACTGTTACACATGCTGATGTAACGCAAATGTTTCCAACTTGGGATCAATAAAGTATATCTTATCTCTTTCGACTCCACTTCGAGCGATATAATTACTAACAAAGCACTTATATACTAATAAAGGACTGGCTTATCTAAAGCCAGTTGAGTAGCACTTGAAATGTTTTAGCTTTATGAAACCTGATGTACTTTATGATTCTGTTTTCTTCAAGTTTGTATCTTGTTGGTTGAATGCACTTATTGTAAGTCGCTTTGGATAAAAGCGTCAGCTAAATGCAATGTAATGTAAGATGATCGATGGCTATGTCATATTTGCCTCTGAACCTTGACAAGTGCATGTTTTAGGCTCATCTATTAACAACAGGAGGGGTCACAGATATAAGACCAGCTGTTAAAATAAAGCTCTTCTGACCTTAGCTGTATATATATATATAACAGGAAAATATTCTCTAACAATATGTTTTACATTTTGAGTGTTTCCTGTCCCCTAAACCTCCAGGGATGTACACAGTTTAATACTGGCCACTTCTTATTATGGGAAATACGAAAACGTCTTTTAAAACTACAACTCCCAGCAGAGACGTGCCATAGATAGAGAGCATGTTGCAAAACACAAAATAGCCAGCATGTGTAGTTCTGGGGACGGGGTGGGGGAGGGGGGGACGCGGTGGACCCGTTCAAATCCAGTTTTGGACAGTCTGCCGTGGTTCCATCCCATTTCAAGTGCTGTTCGACGCTCGGCGTAACCCTCGGAGCACACTCAAACATCCAATCACAGAGCTTGAGGACGGGGTTTGTCAAGCGAAGCGGAGAGAATACTTACTTCCGGGTGTAAAATTCTCTAAAGCAACTACTATGAGCTGCTCCGACCCTCGGTCCTGACGGACTCCAACTTGTGTTTATTAATCAAACAAATAAATAAACACAAGGATAATAATGTGTTATTGTTGAGTACATAACAGTGTGTGGTTTAGAAACCCATTAATACAGATACGGATTTCAGTATTCTGAGCCCCTACTCTCCCCATAACTGACGGCTACAAAAGTCCTACATTATTCAATTAAAATAAAGAAGTAAAAACAATAAGTGTGGCTTGATATTGAGTAAGAAAAAGGTTGATAAACGCTGTGAGAATGGGTCTGCGGAGAGCATTTCGCCACGATCCCAACTCCTCTATTACTAACGTTCAGGGAGCTCTATGCAAGTCAATGGGACGCCCTGCCCGTCGAAAACTGACTTCCAAGGGGTACCCTGTACGTAATAGAGTGACGGGGAGGGAGTGAGAACGTGTTGGTCTCTGCGGTCCTGCCTGACTCACTCTCATCATACTACTTCCCTGATGGCTCCCACAAGATTGCTGACATCCTCGTAGATTCATATTCTTATTACAGACACATGCATTTCCAAACATTTGGACTACCTATGTTGCAAATGTATTATCTTTTCAATTTACACACGGCATCTATTGCACGTCTGTCTGTCCTGGGAGAGGGATCCCTCCTCTGCTGCTCTCCCTGAGGTTTCTCTCATGTTCCCTTTAAACTGTGGGTTTTCTCTGGAAGTGTTTCCTTGTACGATGTGAGGGTCTAAGGACAGAGGGTCTAAGGACAGAGGGTGTCATATTGTCATACTGATATTCTGTACACACTGTGAAGACCACTGAGACAAATGTAACATTTGTGATATTGGGCTATATAAATAAACATTGATTGATTGATGGCTGGGGTGATGGGGGTCTTTTATAATCCTGAGGGCTTTCTTTAAGGTTAACCTGGTATTTTTACTCCACTACATTTATTTTAGTTACTTTACAGATTCTGATTAATGATGTGAAATATAAACAACCCTTAAATCAGACTTTAGTTACACCAGAGTAAAATTCAGGGAAAGGTGATTGTCAAGTGCCAACAATCAGGAGAGATATTTGATAGTTGGTGCTTGAGAAGACTAAACATGTATCTGCAGATCTCTATAAAGTATATTCATTAATCGTTATGCTCTACTAATAGTTAATTAAAGACTGTATAATTGCTATTTTGCACATCCCTTTCAAGATTTCAAGATTTCCAAAGGTTTATTGACATATCATATACACAACTACGGTGTAGTTACGCAATGAATGAAACACTTGGGTCATAGGTTCCTCAACAAGAGATCAATCAATATGTGTGTACCTCCACCATTAAACTGTCATATTCTGCACATTTCTTATTCTATCTACATACATCTTATAAGAGTATAATAAATATGTATAATATCGGTTAACATAAGTGCTTCAACATAGTTAACATTGCAGGAAAGTTTATTGTCAAGTTCCAAAACAAACCATGCAATATATTAGACGTTACGTGCTTTGTCAGGCTTAATATGTATCAGATACCCCCAAAGCTTTTGGCTTACATGTATTTAAAAGAAGACCTTGACCTAAAGTATTATTTAATGTTTAAATAAAGCCTAATTAGTTTGTCTGTTTATGCACATCCTCCTATTAATATCTTTGTACATCCGGCACTAAACTGTTTTATTCTAGATATCATTTACAGTATCTTCTTGATATTTTCTATTCTATATTTCTATCATTGACCTTCTACTTTCCTCCTATTTTGTATGTACTCTTAATATTTAAATGTTATATAAAATATAACACATTCAAAAGTGCTTTACAAAAATGAAAAGAAAAAGGCATTTTAAACAGTCATTAAAAAGCAACACAATCTACCTGCATTGCATTACTCTAAACGTGCAATAACGTGCTTTAACCAGTAGGTGGTTTGGGTTAAAAAGCTGTCAAGTTTACAGTGTTGACAAAATAAAATATACTGCTGTTTCCGGTTTAGTTTACGACGGATATATTCTGTCATTGTTTTGATATTTGTAACACAAAAGCGATGGAAAAACCCACAGCAACACAGAAAAGATGGTCTTAACATGACCCAGCGGTCTCGTAGTTAATACAAAACAATAATATCAAAACTAAATATTACTACTAACTTTATTGTGAAATTAAAACAGAACGGTAAAAGAATAGTTTCCGGTCTATTCTGAGCCCGATCTCTGTAGATAAATAAAGAACATCGACAGATGTGTAATATTTAATGCAGCCAAACCATTTATTACAATGCATTCATGTGATGACTTTCAAAGAGTAAAACAAGCACTGCTGAATAAAGTATGATTTATCTTTATACGAAACGTTTTTTTTTTTCATATGGAATGCAGTTGGAGGTCAACCAATCACAGAGCTTGAGGACTAATCACGGGGTTTGTCGAGCAACACACATAGTGTAGTCCCAACCGATAACTGAGGATTCTGGGTAGTGTAGTGTCTTCTGCCACTCCAAAAAAATATGTGTTTCTCCGAATCGAAGGGAAAAATACAAAATTTGAACCAAATAATCTTGTAATTAACAAAGATAATCTGGTGTTTTTTAGTCGATCAGTAATGCAGATATCACTGTAAAATTAATCGACAGTAAGGAGAATACTTACTTCCGGGTGTACAATTCTCCGTTATCCAATGGGAATGGACGCTCACATTGCCTTTAACTGCCGCCGGCATGCATCGATGCGGTGCTTTCCTGAGCGTCAAATATCGCCGCCGATGGGAATACATTGCAATCAGTTGAAAGCTCTTTGCGTCCCTTTATGAAGCTGAAGGGGCCTCGGCGCGTCCCAGCTGCACGCCACGGACCCTGACCAAGCGTCGCTCCTGGACGTTCAGGGAGTGAGACTGTGTTGCATAAGCGCATAGGTGCGCCGCCTTTTCGGCTCAGTTGAGGCACCCTCCACAAGATGAGGCCCCATCCGCAAGGCGAAGCCCCACGCAGTCTGCATGATTGTGTGTGTGTGTGTGTGTGTGTGTGTGTGTGTGTGTGTGTGTGTGTGTGGTGTGTGTGTGTGTGTGTGTGTGTGTGTGTGTGTGTGTGTGTGTGTGTGTGTGTGTGTGTGTGTGTGTGTGTGTGTGTGTGCATAGGTGCAGTTAAAAAGCTCAGGAAGAAAAGGAAATGACTGTGAACACACTATACAGCCGGACAGGCCTCCAACAAAGCCTGTGTGGTGATTGGCAGGGGGGGGGGTGTATGACATCATGTTGAGTAATAACTGCAGAGCTCGGCGGTCTCCAAATGCATCAAATACTGCGGGAACACGATCACACGCATGCTTGCCTATATTTTCACATCTAAATCTGCATTTGACCTACGTTATCTTTTCCTATTCACATGTGTAAAGACTCCTGAGGTATCTTTTCCTATTCACATGTGTAAAGACTCCTGAGTTATCTTTTCCTATTCACATGTATAAAGTTGACTTGGTCACTAACAACGTTCTCTACAACACTTCGCTTATTGTATTTTATTTGACATGTCAATAGTTCCCTTCTCCTGAATTACTTGAACATTGGTCTTGCAACTTCATCATGCACTATTTCATGTTCTACTCAGTTACTGCCTGCCACATTTTTATAGTTTTTTTAAATAATTGTTTTTCTTTGTCACGATTGTATATTGCCATAACTACACTGAAGCTAGTGTGCATATGAAGCCTTTGAATCTATGAATGTAAAGAGTTGAAATGCAGTCAGTGGACATAACTAGCTACATTGAAAAACTGCAGTCTGTTAGGAGTAAGTATTTGCTTTTCTATAAAAGAGACATTTAGTAGAAACTGGTGGATATTTGCTTTGACCATCTTCTTTATCTTCATCAGCAAAAACAAACAAAGACTGAATGTTTATGAGGAATGGAAGCTATAAAAGCCCCTTTATTGACGACACACATGTGACTTCACTGACATAGTGCTATTCCACGATGATGAAGAAGATGAAGAAATACTGAATCACATAAAGTATTGTTCGTTTTTAAAGATGTCATTTAAGTAAGCATCAATGGCTGAGATTTGACACGTTTTGAACAAAATAAACGTTTTTATTTAAACATGCACTTTAAAGGACACTCCCTGTTCAAAATACTTTTTGACAGTCATAAGATGATAGAAAAACATACAAGAGAGGACACTCTGAAACAGACAAAAGACAGACAGAAAGGAACAAAGGTGTTGTATGTTACCCCTCTAGTTACATGTAATGTCTGCATGGAGAATGCTTTTGAGTACAAGTCCCATCAAACCCACTAATCACTATGATAATCTCTTCATTGGCCACATCAGGTTTCAAAGCATTCAACAATGTTATTCCATTCCACAGGAAATGAATCACATCATGGTCAAATGTGATTCAATGCAACTGCTAGATGCAGGGAGATGTTGCAGGCAGAGGTGGAAAGTAACTAAGTACATTTACTCAAGTACTGTACTTGAGTACAATTTAGAGGTACTGTACTTTATTTGAATATTTCCATGTTATGCTACTTTGTACTTCTACCCCACTACAATTCAGAGGTAAATGGTGTACTTTTACTCCACTACATTTATTGAATACCTTTAGTTACTTTACAGATTTGGATGAATGATGTGAAATAAATCTTAAAGGTCTCCTATCATGCAAAATGCACTTTCTGATGTCTTTTATACATAAATATGTTTCCCGGTGCGTCAGAAAATAAAACCCTCTCTCTTTTCCTCCGCACCCAAATATCTAAAAACGGGGAACAACGGAGCTGATCCAGATTGGCGTCCGATATGATGTAACATCTGAAATGTGGACCCACGGCCCAATCAGAAAGTTGCTATCAGAAACAATGCCCGACTGTTTTGGAAGTAATATGGTCTTTGTTTACATTAGCATCGCTAACACTCTGAGCTAACCTGTACTGGAGAGAGCATGTGTTAAAAGGCAGGAAATCAAAAGGAACTCACCTTGTGGGAAACCCGCGAGAGAAAAAGCATTTGAGCTCCACACTGTTTCAGAAATAATCCTTGATGTGGTTTGGAACATGATATGGCGTTTCATCACGGCAGCATTTAGCTGAGTATCTCGTAGAATTCTGAGCAGGCACAAGCTCCCCCTCCTCTTTTTGTTGTTGTTCAAGCTCAGGACCCAGATCAGCCATTCTCTAGCAGGCCTGACATGGAGGTATGAGGGATTTCTAAAATGCATGATCTGTTTGGTGTTTTGAGCAAAATACATCATAGACATGTTTTTTTGTATATTATACGTCAGCTTCAAGTACTTTGCAGGTAAATATGACTTATACAAGATACAAATCAACCAATGAATTATGATACCAGAAAGCCATTAAAGTCATCTGCATCTTTAACAGCAGCAAAATGAAAATCATGTACACATTATTGCATCAATAATTATAACTCAGTGATATAATTTAATGTATTACAAAAACAGCCACCCTGAAAAGTGAGTTATTTTAGTCTTGGTATTGATCCAAATACTTTTAGACTATTACATTTAAAAAAGATAAGGCAGGACTTTGACTAACAGAATATTTCTGCACTGTTAGTACTTCTTCAAAGATCTGAATACTTGTCCACCACTGCAACATGCAGAGGGTCTGGTCCTTTTGAAACAAAGCTTTGGGAAAGGTAAAGACCACATGCAGTTGTTGAATAATGAGACATACGGACACAGACTGACACGGTGTGAGATTTGACAGCCATCTATGATTCTGACCGTATACATTTGAGTTGTTCAGCAGAGAGGAAGCGTGTTGCGGTTCAACACCCGGCTGATTCTCTTCTCGTTTCTCTTTGCCTCATGATGTCGATCGTCAGTTCTATCAAGCAACAAGTCAGTCCCTGAGCGCGCCTTGATACCGTCTAACAACAGAACAACATCTGGAGACATTACAGAACTGTGGAGTGTTATACTGTAACCTCATCTGCACTTTATATACTTTTGCCATTTCTGGTTGGGAAAAAACTGCATTTCGTTGTACTATGTGAAATAAAAGTACAGTTAAAACTAATCTATTGACGGCTTAAAAGTGTAGTCTACTCGACTAGACTCACACCCGTGTCCTGTCCAAATGTGTGTGTAGACTGTTAGTCTTTATATTTCTACTGTTGTCCCTTCTTTTTATGTATACCTCTGAATGTGTGTGCGCGCATGTGTGTGTGTGTGTGTGTGTGTGTGTGTGTGTGTGTGTGTGTGTGTGTGTGTGTGTGTGTGTGTGTGTGTGTGTGTGTGTGTGTGTGTGTGTGTGTGTGTGTGTGTGTGTGTGTGTGTGTGTGTGTGTGTGTGTGTGTGTGTGTGTGTGTGTGTGTGTGTGTGTGTGTGTGTAAATGTGAATATATGTATTTGTATACATGTGTATTCTTTGGGACGGTGAGAAACAGCATTTCCCTGTTTGTATCGCACACAGAGAAATGGACAATAAAGTTGACTTTGACTGTGACGGTGCGGAGAGCCGGGACGCAGCTTCAGAGGTTTCAGTTGATCAGGTTGGTTTATTAGATTGATATATTTGACACATGTGAACACTTCTGTCCTAACACGTCCAGGGGTGATGCCATGTGCCCGTGGGGTGTCTTATGAGGGAATACACAAAAATACTAATACCAAAAATAGCATAAGAAGAGTTGGAGATACTGCAAGAGAAGCCACATCTGTGGGATTAGACTTTAGCCAATCAGGGACCTTTACGTTTTAATCATCAAAAGGATCAAAATAAAATATTGTAGAAGTTTTGAGAAAATAGAGACTAACAATCCTATCTTGCACTACACAGGGCGAAATGATACTCTCAACACTCCATCGTGTCACGCGACACGGTTTAACCGCAGACTCGATAGAGTCCAGAAAGTCCGAAACAATATAACCAGTCATTATATTTTGTCAATCTACTTTACATATTTAAGTGCTACATACCTTTGTGTTTTTCCCCCAAAAGATCATGTGTGGAGAACCAGAAAGTGAAATCAGTTAAAAACAGTGACTTCATTTTAAACATTTTATTATTTATTTAGATGTATTATGACTTTGAAGAATACTATGCTCATTGAGTCATCAGTGAAAGTACATGTGAAATTGAGCATGTGTTAAACATGTTACGTGTGCTGCATGTTCCCGGTTGGTTAGCAGACCGGACTTTCTTCCTGTCCGATACGTATTGTGAACGGTCTGTTTTATGTAATCAACTCAAAGTAGGAACAATTAGCACACGTGTGTTGGTCTGCACCGAAACAATGAACAAGGTGAAACGTTGACTTTGATGAAATGTATTATGTCAACAGATTTCACATAACTGTATTAGGTTAGTTGAAAGCAATACAATTAACTTGAAACTAATATATTTTATTTGAACTTAAAAGGATTGCTTGTTTGGGGCGATGTTGCAATCGCCCACAAGTACACATATGCAACATGCTAATTTAAATCAATGAAAAGTATATCTACCAATCCACCAATCAGAGCATCAGAGGTCTGATCCCACCCTCTGAGGTCAACAAATCAATTGTCCTTGGTCCCAAGTGTCCATTCTCCCAAGTATTGTTACTTCTTACTGAGCCATGTTCATGTTCATCGCTCTGAATATATTTGGCACATCTCTGCACAGCCCTCCAATTTCAAATATAACACAGGTGGGACAATTGACGGTGTGTGTGTGTGTGTGTGTGTGTGTGTGTGTGTGTGTGTGTGTGTGTGTGTGTGTGTGTGTGTGTGTGTGTGTGTGTGTGTGTGTGTGTGTGTGTGTGTGACAATTGACGTTAATTACTATAATTAACAAAATAATTACTATAATTAATTAAATAATTAATATCTATTTATTGTATAACATTGCAAAAGGCTAGAGGACAGAGGATGCGTGTAGACTTGATACAGTTCAAGCACCATGACTTCATAATACATTTAAATATGATCCCAAATACAAAAGCTTACATAATAGAAAGCAACAAAATATGAATATCAACACATTTATGAGCAAGTGAATTATTCATATGACGATCAGGGTTTGTTAACGATAAATGGATATTTTCTAAACTGTTATATTTCACAGAATTTTCTTATCCTCAACATGAGTTTTAATTTTTGAACACTAAATGCAATTTCAGAGTCAAATCACATAATTGTGTCAATAGATGCAACAGTTGAAAAGACTTTTTTTAAATAAAGGATTAGAGATGACATCACCAAATATAACAGTGACATGAACAGTTTAGATTGTTCAAATAATCTGATATGAAGACAAATGAGCACACGTTTTTGTTTTTAACATTTTATTTGTAATGATGTATATGCAATGTCTATCAATTGTATATAATGCTGATGCTGTACCCCTGTGTACTGCTTTTGTTCTCGTTCATTGACTATCATTTCAAATGAGATGATTTAAGTGGAAGGCATTTAGAAAGTGCCTTAGTTGGTTTGATCCACATCTCAAATAAACATATTACATATGGAACCATTTCAAAGGGAAATGTAACTGAGGCAACAGTATATACAAGTGAATAATCATGACCCTGATGAAGCTACGGGAGGCAGAGAGAACATGTTGGCGCAGATCAAGGGGTGCTGGTGAACTCCAGTTCGAAACCCGCTCCCGCCCCACTGCGTCAGGCCGGTGTGTCCTTGGGCAAGACACTTCACCCGAATTTGCTCCTGTGGGTAATGTCCACAGTAATGACTCTTACATGTCTAATATGTGTAATGTGTAATTGTATTATTAGATATCAATAGAATGGGAGGGATGAAACTCTCTTTAATGGTCACACATACAGAGCACACAGCACACAGTGACATGTGGCCTCTGCAGTTAACCCATCCTAGTACCGGGCAGCTATTGCACAGCGGATCAGTTGTACAGTATTGTACGGTAATAATAATAATAATAATAATTGTATTATTACTCAAATGTATATATAACACCACATATAGGAAAAACAAAGTCAGTGTTTCACAATGCCAGCATGAATAATTAAAGATGTAAGTGTTAAAAATCATGTATAATAAAACGATTGAAACACAGGATAGCATAACACAAGGATAAATAACTATAACAATACAGAGTTACTGGTTGTAATGAAATATCAACAATAATATAATTAAGTAAGCTGTGTGTAAAAATACGAGTTTTTTTTGTTGGTATTTATTTAATCGTTTATTTGAACCGGGACAGTGCACATCGATGAACACTTTAAAACAAAAGCAATGCTGACAAGCGTAAATGAGCCGGATTTGAGCTTTAAGCTCACATGCAAAATACAAGAACGTGACATTTATATACACAGCAAAAATAAATACATGACATGCAGAAAGAGCATGAGCAGCATACACGCATTTACCACAGTACAATGTAGCAGCTATAATCTCGGTATCTAACAGCCTCTCAGCCATATAACGTCATGTGAAAGGAACCGGGGCTACACTGTAAATAAGTGTATATGTCTTTGATCGGGTTTCATATTCTGTGCGTGGAGGAAAGAGAGAGATGGCGTGTTTAGCTCTCTTTCTCCATCTAGTGTTCATCTTAATGAACTACATCTCCAGTATCAATCAGAATCAGAAATCCCTCATGTGTCCAGCAGTGGGGAGTGGGGACATCTCACTGACAGCAGATAGTGCAGAGAAAGCGGGGAGTATGTTTTGAAAATGGCTAAATATGCACACGTTTTTAATAACACAATAAACGTGGAACAGCAGAACTGTTTCAGAGTCAGAATCAGGTTTATAGCAAGTAGGTTTACACATTCGAGGATTTAACCCAAATAACGATACAGTCTAGAATGACCACATACTGAATGAAATAGAATCACAATTACATTTGTGCTGTATTTTCATGACAAGTGTAAAGTTTGTGCAGATATTAAGAGGAAGCTTTTTGTATTGACAGTATTGAAATGAACAAGATATTGTTGGTATAGGGTGCATTAAATGGACTGTACTATATAGCGCTTTGTCCAGTCTGTCAGACCCCTCAAAGTGCTTTACATACTACATGTCATTCACCCATTCACACAGAGCAGTGTCCTTACTCTAGGACCTAGCATTCACACACCGTTGGCCATCGGGAGCAACTCAGTGTATCTTGCCCAAGGATACATCGAAACGTTGACTGCATGGGCTGGGATCGAACCCACAACCTTCTGGTTGAAAGACGACCGCACTCCCTCGCAGCCACAGTCACCCTAATTAAAGTAATGCATAGTGTGGGGCTTAGGGTTAGGGGTATGCTATATGTAGGATGCTTTGGGATCATTCTAATAGCTATACCTGGAGTATAATAACAATACAATAGCACATTTAACAATGCTGTGGTTGTAATATAATGTACAGAACATCACTTCCTGAAATCACAGCATAACCAATCACATTGAAACAACTTCAACGTTGACTTTAATTAAATGTATGATGTCAACAGATTTCACATAACTGTATTAGGTTAGTTGAAAGCATTAATATTAAGTTGAACCTAATGTTTTTTATCTAGACGTAATATTATTGCTTTCAAATAACCTAATAAAGTGATAGGAAATCTGTTGTTCAGTGCATTTGATAGAATGAGAGATTACAAGCTCGTATTTTAATGTACTGTGAGTCAAATGACCAATCATCACCAGGTCCTGCAGTCTGCGGTGCACTTCAGAGCGACTCTCTCTTTCTCTGGTGATACACAGAAAGCGTGGTCTCTTCCTCTGAAGGTCTGGTATCAAAGGCCAACAGACTATCAGTTCAGGACTGGGTCTTCCTCAATGGTTTTCAACATGGCGCTGTTTGAAGAAACCCTTAAGCTTCAGTTCGGAAACCCTTAGCTACACACAGCTTGTGTCTGAGCTGAGCCACGCACCTGATCGCCCAAAACCACAAGACCCAGACTAACACAAGAATACAAGTGGAAGACAATGAAGACCTAGACCGGGTCGTTGATCCTGCAGCGCCCCTTTGGGACGGAACAACCTCCAGGAGGTGGTGTGTGATTTCTGAAGTGATGAAGATCGGTGGAGCTATCACATCAGGGCTAAGACATCCTGGAATGCTTTCAAACACCCTTATTCAAGATAAAGTCATACCGTTACAGCGCAGCAACAAACTACAATGTGTCCACAAGATCTTTGTATGAACAGACTGGAGAGGAGGATGTGGCAATACATCATTACACACCCACAAGTATTCTATCTCTTGTGATGATGATGATGATGATGATGATGATGATGATGATGATGATGATGATGATGATGATGATGATGATGATGATGATGATGATGATGATGATTACCATGTAGTAAAGCGGTGCAGTGAAGACACATTTTTGTAGGCCGACCCAGAGGGCATTTAAATCCAATCGCCAGAAGTAAAAGCTAACGTTTGGCTAAACAAACGACATCACGGTCACATGACCATTCACTCCTAAAGGCGGCTAATGTTCCACGTGATGACAACAATTGTTGGCAACCGCTGATTTTATGACACAAACACGCTTTGGACATTCACCAGTGCTTTGTTTACTGACGTATTTGATGCCGTAGAAAACCTTCCCTTTGTGTTCACCACAGACCTTATCCTGGCTTCTCAAACACACGTCAACAGCAACCCGTGCTGTTTGTTGAAATGAGTGAGCTAATGCTAACTGGTTTCCATCAGGGCGTAGACAGGTACCTGATCAAAGGACTAATCGCTTTTCAAAATCATTTATCCCTTCTGCACTCAAACTTTTAAATTCTTGAAAGACTTTTAAGTTGATTATTTATCTATTTATGTATTTATTATTATGATGCTTTGGACTATTTACAGTGTACATTGGAATGAGTCACATCTGTGCTCCCGGGTGTCTGTGTGTTTTCTTCCTGCCTGTGTTCATGACAGAAGCTGCTGCTCATAACCAATTGCCCCTTGCGGGACTAATAAAGTTGTTGATTGATTGAATACTCCACTTGGTGGATTCAATCTTTCTGTGACCTTTGGTGATCTTCTGACTTCTTCTTCTGAAGACAACACTACACTGCTCTGGCTGCCATCTTGTCTCCGCTGCAGGAGGACACAGCGAGGGACACCATGCAGGCTGCACTTTGGATCATCCTCAAGGTCAAATGAGACTTATTTGGGGGGGCTGTGGTGTTCCTGATTTTATGGAGCTCAGAATAAAACCCTGATCGCTGTGGCTCTTCTATCTGCTCCTGCTCTTCTTCTCGCTCGTTCTTCACAGAAAGACGCTTTTATGGAGCTGCAGCCGGCTGACGGGCAGCGAGCGTGTGTTCAGGAGACTTTAATTGTCTGTCGTGGTAATAAAAGAGCCGGTGAAATACACAACCGTAAAAGATGTGCAGGCCCCAGCCTGGTGCATCCTGGGATACAGACAAAAGGAAAATACCATGTTAGGGGATGGTGGTGACCAGATCAGATTAAGAGCCTCTCACCTTAACATTGAAATGACTGGATGCAGTTTGAAAATGGCTTTAAATGAAAGCTATCAATCAGGTTGTTCAATAAAACCATGTACAGCTGATGATGTCATCATCATAACTTGTTTTATTTGTATTTATTGATTGATTTAATCATTTATTGATTTTTATCTTTACATTTTTTTATATTTTCTATGTGGATTCTGCTTGAGGTCAAACAAATAATAAACAGTTGCTGAAATAAAACTGAAATAAAAGATTTATAATGATAGAAATAGCTTGGTTGTAATCTATTGAAATATGCCATTATAAGATTTAAAATGTGATACAAAATGATCAGTGCATATTTGAAACATGCTGGATTCATATATTTCATATATATGTTCACAGTTGAGTTTTTCTTCGTTTGAATCTTCTTTGTTTATCATGTTGTTTTTCTGTACACAATCTACTGCATGTTTGTCCAGGCTTTTGGGTTTTATAAATAAAGCTCATAATCAATTAAGGATTGATGGAAGAAGTCATGCAAACACTATATACACCATTGACTCGTTGAAATGTACTCATTAGAGTACCATTGCTTAATGAGCAGTATTACACTGATAATGAACTTCTGTTGAAATAGTCCTGTTTTCTTTCTTTGTAACACAGTGCCACCTCCTGGTCATAATGAGGCACTACAGTAGCACTTCAGTTCGAAGTAAGCCGGGTGTATTTATATAGCACATTACAAAAGTAGGCAATTCAAACAAATTGTAAATAAAAAGCTTTACTGACCAACTACATGCTTAAAATCTACAAAACTGCATTTGTAATCCAAGGTTAAACGATAGACCCTCAAATGGCAAATTGATCACTGTATTTACTGAATAAAATACAAAAGAAAAAACGTTGTAATCTACAACATTAGAGCTTGATTGCTTCAGTCCAAAATCTGAGAGCACTACTCATTTTGTTGGCATGGTCTGTTACGCTTTAAGCTGCACCATAGCAACAGAAGGTGAGGTTATTGGAAGTGGATCAGGCAATATTAACCCTTAGATGCACGAGTGACTGGACCCTACTGGGTCAAAAAGGACCCGTATTAGAATAATGTGTTTTAATGCCTTTTTTGTAATTTTGGTTAAGAAAAATCACACGTATTATATTTTGGTTCACACTAGAAATATTTTATATTTAATTTTTCACTATTTATCATTTTAGACATTTTTTTACATTTTGAAAAATGTGGGTCATTTTTGACCCACTTAAATAGTAATACAGTAGTAATACAAAAACTACAATTTCTTAAAATGTACATTTAAAATTTGAATGGCATGATATCCAAAATATGTTTTTTGAGGAATAGCTGGAATAAGAAATGATAAAACATTTTAATTACAAAGATACTTCAAGAAAACCACCTCACCGGGTCAAACAATACCCACTTATGCATCTAAGGGTTGAGGACCCCAAATAAAAAAACAACACACTAACGTAATATTTTGAGGAATAAAAGGTTCCAACAGTATTCTCCTGACATTTGATACTGTGGGAACTAAATAAGGATTTTAATCATTATTTTTGTTCTTTGTGAGCCAAAAGGATTTTGAATCAAAATAATACACTTGTGCAAATGTCACTGCAGGATTATTTTTCCAGTTTTTATCATGGTTTGAGTGTCATCAATTTGTTTAAGATGCGAGCTAATTCAGATAACATTTGAAAGATATAAACCCTGTTTTAGCTATTAAAACATTTCCTCAAATATATTAGATTAGCTTTAATTTATTGATCCTAAATTAGGAAAATAAATGGTAGCAGCATGTTTACCAGGCATTGCACATGAGTACAATATAAGTCAAATAAAAACATACACAGTAAATGCATTCATAGCAACAGTAGAAAGATAAGTAGCAAAAGTATTTTTAGAAAACACCATATTAAATATTACACAAATAAGAACACTCTGTAATGAAGTAACTGACCACACAAATATATATAAAAACACAGTACCTAATACATTGATCATCCAAGTGTGCAGTATTCTTTAACTGTCATTTAACATTTCAACCTGCATCAAGTGGAAGTGCAACATCAAATCCCTTCTCAGATCTTATGACTGATCTAAATATGTCTCCCTCACATTCCTGAGAAGATATCAGCCAGATGTTCAGAAGCTGACATGTGGCTGTGGTCGAAAGAAGCTTCCGACAGCTTCCCAACATGTGACGAACAATATATAAAACCGGAATGCACTCTGATATCTATCTGACATCTACTCTCTGCCCTGTTTGGCTTAATGTTACAGAATGTATTTGAGTTCATTTGGATATATTCCAATGAACCACTGGTTGAAAGCAACTAACTTAGTTAAAATCCCTGTGATGCTTTTGTTCATTGTATTTCCATGTCATGTTGGGTCTTGTTTTTAACAACAAGTATTTGACAAAGTGATGGATTTTTATGATTCATTTAATTGGTAAAACTAATATGTGATGCTTGCATTATATTTGTACACCTATTACCATGAGACACCAATTAACTTAAGATAAGTCACACTAATTAAGTTAGGTGACCCTCGGGTTGCCATGACAAGTCCCTACAGACTGAGATCCAACAGTGAAACTACATTTAATCCAATTGGACCTCGACCTTCAGATCTGCAAGGTCACAGAGGGATGCGTGTCTGCGCCTGTAAGAAATGCAAATCCAGCTCCATAAATATGTTTTAATTCTTCTAATGCGCGCACTGGAGCGATTTAATGAAAAATGCCTCAATTCCCCCGAGGCTGCTTTTATGGAAAACAAGTCCTGAAGGCATGGGAGGGAGAGGGAGATTACAATCTGTGTTGACATGGATTATTTTTCTTCTTCACCATTCCTCCCAGTGACACACACACACACACACACACACACACACACACACACACACACACACACACACACACACACACACACACACACACACACACACACACACACACACACACACACACACACACACACACACACACACACACACACACACACTTTTCCAAATGGTGGACCCCCTGCTCCTGTCCACACCCCCGGTCAAGCTTGTATAACCGGGTACCATGACAACTGGGCCCCATATCGCTATAAAGTTTTACAGCACACAGAGAGTCCCAAAGCTGTGTGTGTGTGTGTGTGTGTGTGTGTGTGTGTGTGTGTGTGTGTGTGTGTGTGTGTGTGTGTGTGTGTGTGTGTGTGTGTGTGTGTGTGTGTGTGTGTGTGTGTGTGTGTGTGTGTGTGTGTGTGTGTGTGTGTGTGTGTGTGTGTGTGTGTCAGCAGTGGCTCTTCTTCTGTTTATAATTATGGGGAAAGTGGGAAAGAGAGAGGAGTGTGTGAGACAGATCATTGGAATGTCATATTTGAAAGCTCCTCTCCACAGCTTGGTATCATCACACGCACAGAGCATCAGAGCAGCGGTCATCAGACTTAAACTGAACAGAGATGGGGGGAACAGACTCAGCGTGATAGACAGAAGACCCCCCCACCTGGTGTCTGATCACCACAAAGCGTCCTGCTTCACGGGGGAGTCACTGTGGAGAGGAGTCACCGAGGCTCTACCGTTGCCATGACTTTCCTATACATATCCTGTAACAATAGTCTTCCGTCACCCTTATTGTCCTGTTACCATTTCTCTCACGTTAACATAACTATCCCGTCATAATTACTTTCCTGTTACTGTAACTATCATGTTACCATTAGTTTTCTCTAGAACTACTGTCCTGTCTTCATTGCACTCCCATTATTTGTACTCTCCCGTTACTATTACTATACTGTTACCGTTACTCTACCGTTACTACAACTATCCGTTACTATTACTGTCCCGTTACTATTACTATACTATTACCGTTACTCTACCGTTACTACAACTATCCGTTACTATTACTGTCCCGTTACTATTACTGTCCCGTTGTTATTATTACTATACTGTTACCGTTACTCTACCGTTACTACAGCTATCCCATTACTATTACTGTCCCGTTACTATTACTGTCCCGTTACTATTACTATACTGTTACCGTTACTCTACCGTTACTACAGCTATCCCGTTACTATTACTGTCCCGTTGTTATTATTACTATACTGTTACCGTTACTCTACCGTTACTACAGCTATCCCGTTACTATTACTGTCCCGTTGTTACTATTACTATACTGTTACCGTTACTCTACCGTTACTACAGCTATCCCGTTACTATTACTGTCCCGTTACTATTACTGTCCCGTTACTATTACTGTCCCGTTACTATTACTATACTGTTACCGTTACTCTACCGTTACTATAACTATCCCATTACTATTACTGACCCGTTACTATTACTATACTGTTACCGTTACTCTACCGTCACTATTACTATCCTGCCTTTTATTTATTCCCTCTTGATCTGTGCATATGTATATATATGTGTCAATGTTTGATAATGTATATGTATATATATAATTGTATATATAAGTGGGTGTACTGGTGTATGTATATAAAGTATACAAAAAAAAATTGTATTCCCCTGGATTGTGAAAAACAGCATTTCGATCTCCCTTTCCGTATCACACAAACAGAAGATCACTTTGACTATCCTGATACTATAACTACTCTGTACCAATACTCTCCCATTACTGTTACTCCCCCTTTACCATTACTATCCTGTTATTACAATGTTCCACTTCTTTCCAATTACTATCATGTTACCATTCCTCTGCTGTTACCATTATTATCATGATACCATTATTCTTCCATTACAATTACAATAACATTACCATGACTTCCCAGTGACTATAACTAACCTGTACCATTACCGTTGCTCTCCCCTTAACATTAACATCATGTAACCATTATTCTGCCATTATTGTCACTCTCCAGTTACTATTACTCTCCCATAACAATAACTATCCCATTACAATTATATCCCGTTACTTTTATTTTCCCATTACAGTTCCTCTCCCGTTACCATCATTATACCATTACCATATCCGTTTGCTGATCTGCAACATGTTCAGTGATGCTGTGTAAAGCAACAGTCCGGGACCCATTGGTCTCCCTGTGGTGAGGTTACTTTGGGGACCCAGCCCTGGGACAGTGACATGAGACGAGTATTTAGGGCCTTTATGGAAACCATGTGTGTCCTCATTCACAGACTGTAGATCTGCATCGTTTACCCAACATCAGAGGCGAGGGAATACTCACACTTGGTAAAGTAGCAACACTAAACTGTTAAAGTACTTTTGTAAAAATAAAAGACTTGCATTTAAAATATAATTGACGAATAAGTGTACCAAAAACAATAAAGAATATATTGAAATACTGGATTATGACTTTTGATGTTATGTCCATTGCAGTTGTTCAAGCTATTTCTGTATTACTTTGTATACTGCTGCTGGATATTCTTACCTATCATTTTACGTCAATGTTTATTTTTTAGTTGATTTATATTTTGTATTAGCTCAAAATCTGTAAAAGTAATGTTATTGAGTAAGAAGCACAATATTAGCTTCCAAAATGTACATGCAGTACTTGAAGAAAATGTAATTATTTACATTCCACCACTGCCCAACATCCATCTGTGTTTCATAAGGGTGTTAGAACTTCGTTTTGATATTATACAAAAACCTGAGGAATATATGTACTGTCAGGCAGGTAACGTTTGACCCTGGGCTGCTGCAAATATAATAAGCATGCTTATTAACTCTGTTGATGACTTATCTTTAAAGGTGGTGTAAGTTTGAGAAACCGGCTCGAGATACACTTTTTGTTATATTCCATGGAATGCTCTCAACATCCTGATAGCAATGAATATCTGAAGTGCTTTGACAAAAAATCCATAAAAAATGTCATCTGTGGAAGCTGTAGCGCTGTAAAAAGCACGACCAATCATTTTAGCCGGCCCGGCTAAAGTAACTGGATGGCCTACCTGCCTGTCAGCCTTCCATCTGTGTTCCATCATGTGCAAGTTCGTGTGTGTTGGAGGAGGGGCTCTGAAAGGAAGTGGCAGATTTTTTTTTTTTTTTTAATTATAGCGCACTCGAGCTGGTTTCTCCAAAAATGACCTACCCCACCTTTAATGTGAATGATGCTGCATTAATGTAGACTGGATTGATGCACTATGGAAAAAATATATAAGATATATATCTCAAAAGCATCAAGCCTTATTTATTCATTGCACTTCTCAGTAGTTATGCATAAATAAGAAATGCCAATGCCAATAAGAAATAATAAGCTATGTTGTAGCTATGGAGTTGTAGAATAAATGGTTCTTGATAATTTACAGTTACTTCACGAGTGATCTGGAATTAATCTACATAGAAAAGGGATCAGCTTCTCTGAAAGGAAACTGTTCTATGGAAATGTGAAGGCTTTTTTTCATCAAATCCAAGTATTACATTCCACTAAATGAACCCCAATGCTATACTTTGACACTCACATTTAGAAGGGATTGGGGAAACTAACATTTCATTATGCTATATGTGTGTTGCTTCTGGGAAAAAACACTATTGAACAGCAGAGAAAAGTGCACTATCAAAAGGTCGTGTCAGAGATGAGACTGTGACTTTAGGGTAACATCAGAGCTCATTGATGGAATCTGGCTGCCAGCTGGTTCTGTTGTGTTTCAGAGGCTGGAATCCAGATCATTTCATGGCAGATACATTAATGTATTGAGTAACTTTTTAATTATTCAATGAAAGATATGCACTAATTATTCACTTCAATTTTAGAATAGTATTTGAGAATTCACGTTACATCCTGCATTGTGTGTACATTTCTCTTGTACTGTGTGTAATAGCTTAGTGGTATATTTTGTTAATGTGCTCGTTTTTAAATATCAAACCATTTCTCATGAGCAGAAGCAGCAGTTTAAATCGATGTTTCATCTTTGTGGAACATTCATTGCTTTTGCTTGATGTGGTTATTGAGATGAATGGGAAGGAATGTCCAGAGAAACAGCTACCCCTGGTGGCAGACATGATGTACTGCACCCGGCCTGTCACATTCAGACACGAGTAGTTTGCTGCAGCTTGAAATTATATCATCACGTGACCTCCTCTTTCTTCTTCTTAGTTTTCACTGCAGGTCTGTTCAACAGGGACCTACATTTCAGAGCAGAATCAATTTATTGCCAAGTGGTTTGCACTTACAAGGATATTACTTATGTATAGTGTAATGGTGCATAAACACAGTACAACAATAAAATCCAATCTAAATTCAATTAAAAAATATATCAAAACATAAAAAGGAAACATACAAATATAATAACAACCATTACAAATATTTAAAAAAATGTAATACAAATATGCAAATAAGTAAGTAGGCTTCAACAATAATTTGAAAAATTACTCGCTGTGCAATTTGAACAGATAGCATTGTGCAGAAATGGGCTAAAAATAAACATAATTTGCAAGGTTCACAGCACTTTGTAAAAGTAATGGCTCACGATGTGTGTTAATGTGCTGCATAGTGTCTTTATCAAATCCGATTTATGACTGCTTACATTTGAGATGATTATATTCAGTAAATCTTGTTAAGTAGGCCTACGCGTCATTACGGGAATTGTGTATTTGTTATCAGTGAGACACTTATTATTCTAACTATGGCAGCTCTGTTGCAGGAGAATGTTCTTGTTGTTGTGACTAACACAAACTTCTCCATATGTAACTTTTTTCCATGCAAACCTCTGAGTGTTTAGATAGTTAACTTAGTCTAAGTTATCTCTGTGGGTCTCAAACGGTTTGGTCGCCATTTATGTGAACACATATTTACATTTGAAGGGGGAGTGATTAGAATATGAATAAATATGAATTAAAAAAAGAAATGTTAACTATGAAAAAAGGTAAGTTGTTGAGAGCTAAAACTAGTCTTTGCTGCCTCAAAGGGGAGAGGGGGGAGAGGGGGGAGACGGGTGATGCTGGTCAGGAGCCCAGACACACTCACAACTAAATGAACCAAAAACAAATAAATAAACAATTTTCAATGTGTTTTCATATTGGATATGGTATGTTCTTGGTTATGGCCATGTTCTTATGATTTTATGATTATTTAAATGTATACAGTTCTGTTCCATATGGATGTTACCATAGATCTAGTCTCTTTATTTCCCCCTCAAAGTGCACCAGATTGATGCATTTAACTCACATTTAAAATAATATCTTACCGGGGGAGCATGCCCACGGACCCTAGAGGATTTGAGGTCCACCCCCTCTTAAAATATGTTCACATGGATAGGTTCCTAAATAGATTTGCACTTCTTTTTTTTTAAATAGTAACCCCTGGGGTAGTAGATTTAAAGTGTAGGGCTATCACTATGGGCAGCAACGCTGTAAATATTCACAAATAAATCCAGGAAAATGGTACAAACAAAATCTGGTATGGCCTGGCTGGGAGTATAATGCCGACCTGACTATGGTCCCTGTCCGGCCATGGTAATACTGCATTATCGAATGCGTAATTTTCGGGAACAATGATATTTGAAACATTTGATTGTATCCAGAGATAAATATTCTCAAACGGCAAAAATAAATGTAGAAATCTTTCTTTTGCGTAATGTAACGTTTTAAATGCACACATCGCTGCTTCTTTTAACCAGGGGACCAACAGCTGTACAAAAACAGAATATCAAGTCATAGTTTACTCAGGTTATAATAATACAAATGTATTTAAACGATGCAAGTGGCCTTTCAAATGTGTGCATTGCCTATCTGTTACAAGTGTAATGCTCGATCGTGCAAGAAAGCATTCACAAAGGTGCTCGTATTCTACGTAAATGCAGCAAACGATTATGGTCATGTTCATTCAATTTTAGGAGCTCTTTTAAATCAATTTCTAATGTGCACGAGATTAAAAGAAACCTTAGCTGTTACACCAGCCCTCCTGTTGTTGAAGGCCAGGTTTTAAACTCCTCCCGTGATTACACCCTTAACTTTACCCCTAACCTAAGAGTATATATTCCATAGATTATAAACTATGTTAAAGAAATATACCTGTATGCCTACAGTACAGCAAATCTGCGGGGGAATTCCTCAGCATTGAACTGGACTGTAATTAAAAGCAGAGTCAGGCCACCCTCTCTCTGTCTTCTGGCCGCTCCTCAGGCTGTAAAGCCCGCGTGATGTTCCTCATCTGAAGTGGCGCTGAAATATGGACGGAGAGCATTTTAATGGCGTCTGTAGACGATTTCCGTTATAATGAAAAAAGGAAGAACAAAATAAAGACAGAAAAACCCTTCAGGATGGGGGCGTGGACTGCCCATGAACCTCACACTGCCATTGGCCGCCTGACAGGAAGTGTTTCCGCCAAAGTTTGACAACACCCAAACTATAACCCCCCCCCTCGCCTCACAAATGTTTCCCCAGTCACACACACACACACACACACACACACACACACACACACACACACACACACACACACACACACACACACACACACACACCCCCAGACACACACACACACACACACACACACACACACACACACACACACACACACACACACACACACACACACACACACACACACACACACACACACACACACACACAATTAACTCCTTTCTCGCTGCAACCTAAATAGCCAACTTCCCGGATTTGGCATCAGCTCCCGTCACTCATCTGAGCGCATGAGTATGTGCCGGAGCAGCAGCAGCAGCACGGGCTTCAACACCCCCCCCTTCAATGTCACTCGGCTTCATCTTCCGCCTTGGTGAACGAGAGGCAGCCGTTACCGCAGAGCTTTAAGCACCGGAAGGGTCAATGCGCACCAAAACAGGTTTGGATTAGCTTTACGCGCGGGATTTAGGTTCTCAGTCAGCATTCAAAGGAATGCAGCATCTTCCATGTTGCTGCTAACCGATCCGGTACATGGCAACCGAAAACGGTGTCGGTGTCGGGGGCCTGGCAGCAATCCCGCTGCGTCACCACGGTCATCACGGAGGATTCTCCCAGGCCAAGTCCGGTGCAAGATCGGTTTCCTGACCGGCATGCCAACATGCCGCGTTCAAAGTCCACCAGTGCGCCAGAGATGCTCAAGTTCCATCAGCGCGTGACATGCAGGCGGCAAGAGGAAATCACGGGAATGAGTATGAAGGATGGTATTCGGTTCGATCCAAAACAGTGGCACATCTGCATGCAGCTGGAGGAGGAGGGGGCACTGGGATCACGAACACAAGGTAAGAGAAGGATAAGTGGGAGAAGGAGAGAGCATGAAAAGGGCAGAATCAAAGAAAGGAGACAGAATCAAAGAAAGGAGATATGAAAATAAGAAGGGTGAGGAAGGATAAAACAGATCAGGATGATAAAGCAGAAAGGGGGAGGAAGATAAAGGGAAGAGTGTATAAAGAGAGAGCGAGTAGATAATAAGAGAGGATGAAAAACATAGGGGAGGAGACTCAAAAAGGAATTAAGTAGCCAGGCGTGGAGAGAAGAAGCATCCGGCAGACAGTGGGCAGTAATGTGAGGGGGGGGGAAGGTGACTCCCCTGTCTCCCCTCCCTGTCTGCCCCACACAGCCTTTCTTTCAGACTGCTCTTTATTTCCTTTTATGGCGGACTCTTACAGACAAAGAGTCAGTTTTTCACCTCTCTCCCTGAAATGGGTTTATTGCTGCAGACCTCTTCCCGTGTCCTGCAGCCGGACCCCCCCCCCCCCCCCCCCGGACATGAACCAAAGCCCCTTCTTGTGTCTGTTGTGCCTTGCAGAGCGAAGTGAAGGAATATAGTTAGTGTGTATGGCCGTGTTTGCGTCCAAAGTGTAGTTGCATAAAGAAGACTAAAGTCGTCTACAGTGACGCAGCTACTTCCGGTTGCATCTTCGTCCACGACAAAACGAAATGTATTACAGACATAATACCTAAATACTTTTTTTTTTTGCTTTACAGAAAGCAGAGATGATGGAATGCTGTGAAAGTCCTCGTCAGTTACTATTATTGAAAACATAGCTTTCGGCCTACAACGAGTAGGCTACAGTCTCTCTCAAATACGCAAAAATATAAATTGAGGTTATTAGCGGCACATGTCCGTGAAAGATAAAGAGGCCCGACCATTTTGGGGCTAAACATGGCGACGAGTTGTTGTTGTAATTATTTTGATGGTTAAAAACAGGAGAAATAATAATTCAGCTAATACTTGTACTATTACTAGGCTAGCCTATAAAACACTACAATATATTACTACTTCTAAATTAATACAAAAACAAACAGGCCTACTAAAAATAGAGATAATAATATTGATAATTATAATAATACAAATAATACTTATGACAAATGTTGTTTTTACGTTGCGTTTAATTATGTTTTCTGCTGTTATATTTAGAGATACAATTAAAATATAAAATAAACATAAACAGTAAATATATAGTAGAAAAACACAATAGCTACAACACAACATAATCGTATGATACCTCGTCATTCGAATTAACAAACTGTTTGTAGTTTTTAAATTACAATTGAAATACAGTTTAATGTTTCTTTTTCTTGTGCTGACGCTTTTGGAAGTATCTGCGTAAAATAACCCTGCAGAGTAAACCCGGCGCTGACAGAGGGGGCTGTAAAACAAGTCCACAACGAATGCTAATAATATAACATGTAATATTTACGTTATTTTGTCGCAGTTTCAAGGTATGACAAAAATTACACTTACACACAAACACACACACACACACACACACACACACACACACACACACACACACACACACACACACACACACACACACACACACACACACACACTGTTTTGTGGTTATTTAATTGTAATCGTAGTTTTTTGAAGATGAGAGATGACTGAGGTGTCAGATTCAAGACCAAACAAACAAACCGCATACTACCGAGGCTACAGAGGCCTTAGAGGCTTTTTTTTTGTGTTCGATCGCAAATGAAATATAGATCTCAAGCGCTTTATATAGGTTACGTTTTTGAATTAATTAATTAATTTCCAAACAGGCAACCTGCACTCAGTCTGCGTGTCTTCGTCTCACGGTGATTGTGTGCTCTTTTTGCGCATAATGGCGGAGGTTGTTGAGCAACATACCACAGCCTGATTACAACCTGGTGACCGTGGATGTGTAGTGAGCTTTATCATTCCGTCTGACGACACAGTGAGGTCACAATGCGCCCTCAACTCTAAACGTGTCTTATTACATGGATTTGTCATAGTTCATTTGTAGACTCCAATTTCCCAATTTATTCTAATTCTTTGTTGATCCAAAACGTTATGGCCATTTAATACAAGTCCCAGAAAAATGTAAATCGGCTTATGAAAAAAACATGTCATGTGTGTTTATAATGTAACACATCAACTCTTGTTATTACAATTCATACATTCTTACAAAAATGTATTGCAAAAATATACAGAGGACACTCTTAGTGTCGCAGCTTTAGCTATAGCCTTCTAAAGATTTATTTGGAGCTTTGAAATTAGGATCTTAAGTATTTGTATTCTTTGTGTTTGTGAGGAATCACTTATTGTTTCATATTTTTTAAGTGCTTTCATTTTAATGTCATCTGCTGCCTGTTTTCGAAACAGAAAGAAAGGTACATTACTTGAATTTACTTGAATTTGGGGGGCTCCATTATTTTAGAATATATCCCAAATCATTTTGTAGAGAGGTTTGACATTAATGTTGTGATAAAGCAGTGATACGCAATAGTATTTACGGTGGAACTTCACTGAAATAACTGAAACGTTGACTTGAATTAAATGTCTGTTACGAATTTCACATTTTATTTTTAACGTAATATTATTGCTTTCAAACAACCTAATTTTCATTTATATGAAATCTGTTGACATAATACATTTAATTAAAGTCAATGTTTCCGTTTTTTCGGAGTAGAAGAAGTTAGCACCAGCTAAAGTAAACAATCCTTTCACAACGCCAACAGGCTAGTTCTGCTGTTCTTCTCTCCCGTCTGGAAACATGTTCATGTTCTGCTGATGTGATATTTCAGCTGACAGGTTTGCTACTGCCATTTCTGATTTTGACAAGGTCCACTTCCGATTCAGTTAAGTTGAAAACACAAAAGGAGAGAGAAAGGCAGCGATAAATGACACGAACATTACAAAATGTTTAATGCAGAAGCAGAAGCAGTTTTTTTTACTTTTTATTATTGATTCGAATTTTGCAGAACATAGACAACTACTTAAACCATACCATATACAATGGGCTCTTGAGTTGCATTCAGTCTTGAGATATGATGTTTACTGCAATTGGCACTTTGGATTTCTCGCTGGAATGTATTTTCTGTCCCAATGTAGTCGGAACATATCCATACTCCCACTGCATACAACATGAAACAAGGCCAAAGCAGTGCTAGCTTAAACATATGTTGAAGTGTCGTGTTGTCTGCGTCCTGTAGCCTAGATGTTGAAGACAGTGCTGCAGACTGAGTCCAGTTTGATGTGAGGACAGGACCGTGTGAATGAGCCACAGATCCATGTTCCTCACCCTGTGCCATGGCAGGCTGGACGCAGCACTCTGAGTCATAGTGCATGAGAAGCGACGCGCATGCAGGGCTTCAATGTGGAGCTTTGATCAGGAACACATGGCTGAACTTCCTCTGCTGCTCGAACAGCCAGCTGCTGTCCGTTTGTTAAGGGAGGAGGAAGAGACAGTGGAGTGAAGTAGAGCGACGCTTACTGTTACTGGAGAGAAAATAGACCGAATAAACAAGGAGAGGAAATGGAAGAAGAGAATAGTAATAAAGCTGAAGGCGCCGTGTTGAGACAGCAAAGTTTGTGCAGCGCCACACTGTCTCCTCTCTGGCCTGTCTGCCTCCAGCTCTCCTCGCATCTGTCTCTCTTTCCCCCACCTTTACTTTTACCACCGGGGTAATTGATCAACTAGTTTATTGGTGGTTGGAGGAAGTGGAGGAGGCCGTTGAGCCAGTGGTGTATATTACTGCATACTGTGGCTTTACGGCTGCCTTATTGCCCCTTATAGCCTATTGGTGGTCAAAACAAAAGACACTCCAAAGGATTGGCTCCCTGGAAAGTCTGCCAGCTTTACTTCCTGTTCGTCCCATTCTCTTTTGATGATCAGCGTTGTCTCTCCAATGCACACGGCAGACTTATGGTTTTCTTCATCCCATCCCCTAACATAGTTCCTCTATATACTTCTGCTATTAATTGACCCATGCCAGGCAGCCTCTGTTGACTTGCAGTTCAACGTGTATCACGTTGCTGCTGGAGATGATTGCGGGACAGCTCCAGAGGGTTTCCAAACTTCTTTTCTCATCAGGGTCGCACGGCTGGATATTCATTAAGTCAGGCATGGACCTGGTGCTGAAGGGATTTGACTTGTTAGGTATGATTTAGTGCAGCAGCCTGACCTCCTGCTGCTGGATTCAGTCACATGCAATCTAATCGTTTGATTAGAACCAGAGGAAGGCAGTGCTGCAAGTCTGGGGTATTAACAGGGATTTCTCATCGGTCAACCTTTAAGAACACTTTTGGCATACATAAAACATATTAACCAACCTCACACAAGACTCTTTAAATGACCTTAAATAACACGCGGAAAGTATTTCCACACGTGTACAAGGCTTTCTTTAAACATTAAGTAATTATGTTCATCCAGCTTGGATTGCTTCGGCTTAATTCAGCTTTTTAACTATGCTTGTGTCCAACTAATGATGGGTCAATTTAACTTATTCAAGTTTATGTCCGAATTAATTTAATATAGCAGTAAAATGAAGACGATTCAATTAAATCCAAGTGAAGTCAATTAAGTTGGACAACAGATGTTATGTATCACAAAGTCACATGGCATGGATACACTTTCCATGTTTTATCTAAGTTAATTAAAATAATTAGTGTAAACACATTTGAAATGTTTACAGGGACCGGTAGCTGTAACTTTAGTTGAACCAGGTCTACAGTCTGATCTGTCACGAGAAGAAACATGAACAATGAGAAGAATGTCAATAACAGACCAGCTAGCTTGGAGTGAAGCCGATGAATAATCTGATGCTATAGTTTGTGTTCTGTTAACACAAACACATTCAAACGCAACTTGATATGCCTTGTTTTGTTCTAGTCTGAACGCGGCACATCCTTATTGATATTGAAGGTGGCTGTACCGATTAAATGAACATGTATGCAGCCAGAAGTTCGATCAGTGCGTTGTTGATATTGCTAAAAATAAGTCCAGCAGGCCAAGGACAGGAGTATGCGGTTAGAAGATCAGACACACCATTTAGCCGATATCCCAAGCCACATTTTAACAATATCCCTCACTGGGATAACTCATTTGTTTCCACTCACTCTTCATGTCGTCTGCAAATTGCTATAACAATGATTGATTTTAATTACCTCAAAGCCTTACCTTTTTACCCTTTCTTACATACTATATTTTCCGAACTTGAAAGTACCATCCTTCCCTAAACTCAAAGGAATAGTTGGACCTCCTGGGAGATATACTTATTCTCTTTCTTAATGACAGTTAAATGAGAAGACCATGATGACTCTCACATCTCTACTGTACATGTGGTGCCTTGGTAGTGTACTAAGGGGATTATCCCAATTGAGAGACAGCATAATGTGTCTGGCCAAGAAAGATTGAAAGTACCCCTTAATTCACCATGCAGACACCTGAGTGCTGTTGATCCCCTCATCTCACTGCGGATCAGGGCAATAAACTCACTTTATTAGCATGTTGAGCTACTCTTATAACCAAATATTGTTTTTCTCATAAACTTAACCAAACCTAAAACATAAAGGGAGTTCTGACAGTTTGCCCGTCTCCCTATCCAGTTTCTACAACACGATGATGATGATGATGATGATGATGATGATGATGATGATGATGATGATGATGATGATGATGATGATGATGATGATGATGATGATGATGATGATGATGATATGGGAGCAGGTTTCAGTTATGTAAAACAAACACATGGTAATAGTTCAGGTTAGGTCAAATGAAGTTTGTTGCCATGAATACTTTAAAAGGATAACTAATTGAAAGTCTGTGATGGGAGACAGGCATTATGCATTACATGCCTAATGTGTTTTCCACACGGCTACACAAAGAACACTTTACTTACGTTCTGCATTGACACTGAATGCTGAATGCATTGAATGTGAATCAAGGCCTCATTTCGGAAGCTTCTGACACATTAGCATTTATTTCCTTTGATTGTAGGTATTTTGAATCTTTGTGAATAAACATACTGATGCATTGATATGTGTCACATACAGCCAATTCCAATGACAACATATTTATTTTGAGGACCAATTGGTTCCAATGTTGAGTTATAATATAATACATTCTACATTTGTACCTACATGTTGTTCGGATTTGATGTTGAGTTTTGTTCTGTGCTTTGTTTGTTCCAAATCTTAGAACCTTCTGGAGTGTTTCCCACTGATGTCGCCATGAGTGGAGTCACTGGATCTGAACAGGAGCTGTGTGATGTAGGTAGTTTCAAGTTGTTGGGCTGGATGTTTAAGAACACAGGAACCTGGAACTGCCTGAATCACACCGACCTCAACTGCACAGAGGAAACCAAACAGCATCAACATCCAACCAACACAACTTACTCATCCCTGTGATATGTACGGCTTGTTTAAACCAGCCTGTCCTCCTACACAAAACGACCAAATAGGTCGATTGTTCAGCAGCTTATTACGACCCATAGCCACGTTTTAAAGTGTAGCCCCTCTAGTGGCCGTGTAAGAAACAACATGCTCCCGTTTATTCACAAATAACCCTCTCTGGAAAATCCTAAATTGTGGAATAGTTTGGCTATTAAAATGCTTTTTGATTAGATTTCTAGCGAGAAGTGTATATTGTACTTTTAGAATCTACGTCCAGTGTAGGATCTATAGTTTGATAGATATTACGAAGATGATTTGAGGTAGCTTCCATGTAAAGTTAGCGTGGGTGAAAACAGTATTTCCGGTCTCGAAGTTTTCATAATAAAACCGGATATATTCCCCTCACTGTCAAATGATTACACAGTGATATCTGCATTACTCATCCACTAAAAAACATCAGTTTATCCTTAATTACACAATATTGATTGGTTTAAATTATGTACAATGCTTTTGTGTTTTTAACCTTCGATTCGGAGAAACAAATAGTCTTTTCGGAGTTTAGACAATACAGTTTCCGAAGACACTACACTACCCAGAATCCCCAGCTATCGTTTGGGACTACAACATCCGCCTTGCTTTACAAACCCCGTGATTAGTCCTCAAGCCCTGTGATTGGATGTTGGAGTGGTAGTGCGACAAGGTTACGCTGAGCGTCAACAGCTCTTTGAAATGGAATGGAACCACGGCAGACTATCCAAAACTGGACTTGAACGGGTCCAGCCCAGCTCCCCCCCGCGCCCAGAACTACACATGCTGGCTATTGTGTTTCGCAACATGTTCTATGGCACGTCTCTACTGGGAATTGTAGTTTTAAAAGACGTTTTTGTATTTCCCCAATTCCACAATTAGAAGTTGCCAGTATTAAACTGTGAACACCCCTGGAGGTTTAGGGGATACGAAACACAGTGGTGTTATCAAATTTAAAACATATAATTAATACATTGCTTGTAGAAAATTGCTTGTGTCCATAATGGGCAGCATTAATATACCCACATGCCAGCTAAGGTCAGAAGAGCTTTATTTAACAGCTGGTCTTCTGTCTGTGACCCCTCCGGTTGCTCATTGATAAGCCTGAAACATGCACTTGTCAAGGTTCAGAGGCACATTTTGCAACTATGGCAGTAGCCATCAATCATCTTAAGATAAGATAAGATAAGATACTTTATTGATCCCAAGTTGGGAAATGTTTTTCTAACAGCAGCATACTACTTTGTTCTACTCCACTACCATTCAGAGGTTAACGTGGTATTTTTACTCCACTACATTTATTTTTGTTACTTTGCAGATTCTGATTAATGATGTGAAATATAAACAACCCTTAAATCAGACTTTAGTTACACCTGAGTAAAATTCAGGGAAGGTGATTGTCAAGTGCCAAAATAAACTATGCAATATATTGGACGTTAAGTACTTTGTCAGACTTCATATTTATCTGTGGATAACCCCAACGTGTTTTTCTTATTCAAAAGAAGACCTTAACTTAAAGTAATCTTTAATGTTTGAATAAAGCCTTATTAGTTTGTCTGTTTTGCACATCCTCCTGTTAATATCTTTGGACGTCCTGCACTAAACTGTTTTATCACTACAGTATCTTCTTGATATTTTCTATTCTATATTTCTATAATTGACCTTCTACTTTCCCCCTATTGTGTATGTAGGCTAGTCTTAATATTTAAATGTTTTCATCAAATATAACAATCAACAACAAAATTCAATAACATGCTTTAACCACTTAAAAAAACAGTGGTCTAGTTCATAAAACATAATAATATCAAACATAATATGACTATTCACTTTATTGTGAAATTAAAACAGAACAGTAAAGGAAAATACAGTGTCAGTCTCTCGATTTGAAGCTTATGCATTGTACCATGAACCTGTATAGACCTGTAACAGTCAACTGCATGAGGAGTTGGAAAGGTAGTTTATGAAGATGTTACAAATAACAAACAGCATACAATGCCATAATAACTTTGTATTATTAGTGTAGGACACTTATGTATGTATAATAACTGAAGATGTGTAGTTTTATTCATGTGTTCACATAATTGTACAGGATATCACTATAATATTTCACATATTGTAATTCTATAGAACTACAATATGTGAAATATTATAGCTGATAATGTATATATATAGATATCATATATATGTAATGTAATGTAATATATAAGATATTAATGTGTATACACATTAATATCTGATTTGTAAAATATCACAGACAGAAAGGTATATCCGTCCTTTAATGGTAAGCTATTGAAATTGTGAATCCATAGATGTGTCTCCCATCACACAAAACCCCTGACTATTCTCTCAGAAAATCAGTAATATCTTTAAAAACTACAAGTCCCTTTCTATCAGCTGTGCACCGTTATGGTGTAAATACAGCCTATTTACCAATTATATCAAATATAAAAGTCAGCCGATTTACTGTTGATACTGGAAGGAGACGTATTGTGTGAAGAGAAATGGAAGATGTTGTGTATTGCTGATATATTTATGATCCGCGTCACGTACTCAGTTTCCGTGGAAGTTCTTCCAGTTTGTCCAGAAGTCTTCTCATCAGGGCTCTATAAATAGAGAACTACGGCAGATATGTAATATTTAATGCAGCCGAACCATGTATTACAATGCCGTTATGTGATGGCTTCCAAAGAGAAAAGCAAGAACACTCGGAATAAAGTATTATTTTATCTTTTTTAAATGTTTTCCGATTTCATATCACATAAACACCATATCCCAACGTGCATTGTGGCTAAAACATCCAATCTCCAAGCTTGAATGGTAGCTGAGGATTATGGGTAGGTAGATGTTTTAGCCTATCAAAACCTCTGAAAAAAGAAATGTGTCTCTCAGAATCGAAAGGGAAAAACCTATGGGAAAACACAAAAGCATTGTACACAATTTAAACACAATTTGTTTTTTAGTGGATGAGTACTGTAGATATCACTGTTAAATCATTTGATCATTGGTTTTATTATGAAAACTTCGAGACCGCAAATACTGTTTTCAGTATTGTGAGGGTTAACTTTCCATGGAAGCTGCCGCATGACACGTTCTCCTGGCGAAACCTCAAATCATCTTCGTAATATCTATCAAACTATAGATCCTACACATCCACTGGACGTGGATTCTGAAAGTACAATATACACTTCTCGCTAGAAATCTAATCAAAAAGTGTTTTAATGGACAAACTATCCTACAATTTAGGATTTTCCCGAGAGGGTTATTTGTGAATATACGACCCTCTGTAACGTTTGCAATCAACGGGAGCACTAGAGGTCGAAAACTTTAAAACGTGATTATAGGTCGTAATAAGCGCTTCAACAAACAACCTATTTGGGCGTAATAAGGGCTTGAACAATCGACCTATTTGGTCGTATGAGTTGGAGGACTTGTTGGTTTAAACTCTGCTAAATGGACAATCTAATGGGTAAAACAAATTGGAGCCTTCTCAGATTGATTGCTTTAGCAAAGAGCCACAAGTGAATCCATAACACATGTCCTTTGAACCTAAAATGAAAGGGGGATACATCGTGATTTTCCCATATGTTGATGAATCAAAATGCCTCAATAAATACTGCCGTTGTATGCAGCAAGATGCTACCAGATCTCTTGTTGTTTTCTCTCTAGTGTCTGTGGAAGCTTCTTACAGCATGGTGGTCCACCCCAAATGTTGAGAGTTGTAAAGGAACAGGTTTTAAGTCAGTACCTGTACATAACCAACAATACATGGACTTGAAATACATAAAACAAACAAACAAATGAACCAAAAATACTTGTTTGACAGTCAGTAGCACACCACAGAGGCTAACAGTGCTTTTTCAATCATGTTGGTCAACCGCTGCCATGGGAAAAATGGTATAAGCCAGGGATGCTCAACCTTTTTTGAACCGAGAGCTACTTTTAAAGTTGCCAGTCTGACCAGTCCAAATAGAGAGGCGTAGCCATTACTGACAGCCTACTACCAGGTAAATACACACTTCTACTTGTATAAAACTGACCTTTGTACGAGGAATACTTCATAAAATACTGCAGATCCTTTATCTTACCTCTTTCTAATCTACACACATACAAGTATTTAACTGAAGTTACACAACAGTGTTGTTGATACAGAGTTGGAGTTTATTCACACGTCACACACTACAGTGGGTGATGTTTTCAAGAAACACTGAACAGTGCTGCCACATATGAGACAGGAACAAATAAAAGACTCTGAACCCTTTCTTTGCCATTATATAAAAATAGTGTTGCTACAAAAGTATAAATGAGGCTTACTAATAAGACAATTCAGATATGAAGCTACACAGGAATCTGCTGCCAAAGTGCAATAAAAAAGACAAAATGAATAGAATCAAACCCTTTTTTTGTTGCATTTTAGTAGAGTATAAAAAGAAATGCCTTTAAAATAAGATGCAAGCAACACTAGTTTCTTAACCTGAATTGATAATAGACTATAATCAATTTAAACAGAACAGATCTTAATGTTTGCATTCTTATACCATTTTGTGCAATAATTATAATGAATAAGTTCAAACAAACTTAAACTTACAGCTGATTAATAACGGTATCTAACTTGAGTTTTTATTATATCAAAAACCTGTTGAAATGCTGCTGTTATTTTTGCTGTCCCCCAAAAGCGCGTCGGCAGCCTCCATGTACGATCAGTTGATGCGATTTGATTGGATTGTGAGGCATGACGTGAGCCTCATCTGATTTGTCAATCCCTCGATTTTTTTCCACCAAGGGAAGCCAATTTCGGCTAGCCTCCTCTCGCAACAGAGAGTGCAATCTACTGTTTCACCATAACATCTAGAGGGGCGCTGTTTCACTCTTTGTAAAATACTCAATGAGAATGGGGGAGAGACGGGCCGGCAGAATAATTACCGAAACTAAACAAAGTGTTTTTATTTATTTATTAAAATTATAACTACAATCCAAAAAAACAGGGGAAGCCTGGCTTCCCTTGGCCTCCAGGAGAAAACGTCACTGAGTTCAAGGGATAATTCTCACCCACCTCTTGCTCTTGCCCTACACGTGTGCCAGTTGAGATGGTTCTTCCAGCAGCTCGACTCTCTGTCCCTCATCATGAACGCAGGAGGCTGGCTGTATATCTGAACTTGCGCCCTCACAGTGGCGGTTCTACGGGGTGGCACGGGGTGGCAGCTGCCACCTCAGAAAAATGTCTTGCTACCCTAGTTACCACCCCAGTTGGCATCTTTGTTTTGAAAGAAAAGTTGTGGCTCATCGGGCATTTATGAGAGAAAATCTCTAATGTCCGAGTGCAAGTGAATGCAGCACAAGACGCGAGTCTTGTAACCCCTCCCCCGGCCCTGGTGCGAGCGTGGAAATATGATTGGCAGTGATTTCATTTGAACGGGGGACAGCGCAAGACGAGAAGCATTTTGGATCAAAGCAGACGGAAGGAATGAGTTATTTGCGGTCTACAATGACAGAGAAGAGACTGTCAAGTTTGGCTGTACTCAGCATTGAATCAAAACGCACTAAAGCTTTAGAACTTAATACGTTTGTGAGGCGTTTTTCTGAACAACATGGTAATCGCCGCATTCAGCATGCCAACTTCATGCTCTGCTCACGGATGACTCAATGAGCATAATAAACTGTTACGATGATGACCTTACCTTACGTGTGTAAATATATATTTTTTTTTCTTTGAGGGGGTCTGCCCCCAAAAAACAGTTTCAAGTCCTGAGAAAGTCAAATAAGACGGTGTGTAAAACTTCACTGCCCAGCCAAAAAAAGTAACCACTTTGATTTGACTAGGCCAGTAGGTAAGGACTTTCCACTGGATAATAACTGCAGCGATGTATGTGTTTTAGCTGAATACACGTTTTGTAACCCTAACTGATGCAGTTAGTCACTTCTTTAATGTTTGTTCTTTCTGATGCAAAGTCAAGGTTGTAACTGTTTACTATGAAGTCGTGGGGCGCTGAACTTTTCATTTGATTCTTTTGATATATGATAGTAATTACTTTTCTTTCAAATTTGAAGGAGGGTGAGCAAGCATCTTGAGGAACATTCATCATTAAGTCCTCCAAAAAATATAGTTTATTTAATAATAACACTGAATCATAACAGTGATTGACAGCTGATAGGACTAATATGATTGTTAACCTCTTAAGCCCGAAGGTCCCCCAGTGGACCCCTCCCACCGTTTTTTTACGAGAATATGTCTCAGGGCTTCTTAACATTTATGAAACTATTAATGTTTCATACCCTTTTAAAGATAAGAAACTCCGCTAACTGACAATAAGAACAATTGTTAGCTAAAAAAAACACAAGAGTAATACCAAGCCTTTGAATTAGCATTGAGCGAAAAAATGCTAACTAATGCTAACGCTTTTTTACACAGAACTCACGGTAGAAATGCCCTTATTACTATCTTAACTGCACAAACAAGATATACGATTTAAAGCTAAGACTCCACAGATTCCACACATGTCATCACTGTACGACCTCGAATTCCTGGAGCTATCAGCCAGAAAAGAGAAAGTAAACAACATCCGGTTTCAAAAATATTACAATAATTACGTCTTACCTTTTTTGATTAGTGATCAAAAGTTGTGTTCAACGGAATAAAAACGCCGCTCAAGGTTAATCCAATGTCTTTGTGTCACGTAGAAATTGTTACTGATAATCCATCATCATATTTATGGCAATATACTGGGTATACAGTTTTGCCGTCCAGGCTTGTACTTTCAGATATGTTTCGTTTGCTTCTCTATTACGTCCGCAATGGTAATGTTCATGTGGATTTGGGAACTGCCCATCGATTCTATTGGATGTAATGGTTAAGAAAAAGGTGTAAATCACCCAAATCGACCAATGGGTTCCAGAGATATCGTCCTGCGTAAAGTATAAAGAATGCCAGCCAGCTTAAGTACATTACGCAGCAGACTTTACTTATTGTTTACTACGTAAGGAAGCAGGAATTGCAGGACCCAGAGCGCATGGAGCACAGAGCGGACAGCAGATAACGGAATTGCAGTTTTATTGCTTATAGATTATCAGAACATTTCAAAGGGGACACAGCCCCATTGGATATTAACCTATGGATTAACTACATCGTTTTAATGCCATTGAAGACCAGTTTAGACCAGACAAAGAGGAAGATGAGCCATGTTAGCCTAGCGCATTAGCGCTAGCGCCACTTGTTTTTATGTACGTTTTTGTTGATAACGTCGCGAGTTTGTATCTTTCAATGTTGAGGTGGCCATCGTTAGATTCTGTGTATTTACGATCATAAACAATGTGTTGGATGTGCAGCTAGGATAAGTAATAAGGGAGCTAGGAGTAATTTTCGGTGCAGTAATAGGTTAGCATTTTTCGCTCGGGGCTAATTCAGAGGCTCACTGTAAGAGGATAACAGAGTAGGCCTATGTTTTTTTTGTTTTTTTTTCACAACAGTTGTATTTGGATGGAATGAATACCTATAGTGATAATTCAAAGTAATAAAATGATTTTTACAGTGAAAAAGTTCAAATGGAACTGATGGCTCCCAAATTACCCAGAGGTGAGTCCGCTTGGACTTTATTTTTCTAAACCTCTCTAAAAAGGTCAAATTTCACTTGGTTTGCATCAATCCTGATACAGGGTACTTATTATATGTTATAGTTTGGATTCCTAAAGCTTTTAGTCTACTAGCCCATCATTCAAGGGTGGTTTTCACTATAAGTAATGGGTTTTTTTTAGGCGGACATTAGAATTTACATGTTTTACTGTGTTCCATCTGAATTTACTTTAAAATAAAAACATCTATATTGATTCTGACACTTCTACATCCAACTCACAGATGTAACCTTGCTTTGAGAGAAAAGATTATTAATTTACCCCTTTAAGAAGTGAAGATATAGTCTTTGTTGATTTAGTGGCATTTTCGAGCCTGAAACCTGAAAAACAGGCTCAGGGCTTAAGAGGTTAATAGTATCATATTCATTTAGCCCAGGGGTCTGCAACCTTTTTGACCAAAAGAGCCATTTCGCTAATTTTTCCCAAAAAATGTTTTGTCTGGAGCCGCAAAACATATTTCATAGTTTTTTATTGTTATATCAGACAAAAACTACAGTTTTTTTGCATTTATTAGGCTATTTATTACATGATATAAAACTGTTAACCTCTAATAAGAAACAAAGGAGAATTAAAAATAATACACAGGCCTACTTTAAAATAAATTAAACACAGCACTTGGGGAGTACTCTGCACATTTGAAGGGAAAAAAAATATTATTAAATGGGCCCACTTTGAAATAAATAAAACATATATCTGCACCCTAAAAAGAGTTAAAGGTAAGAATGGAGAAACCAGCTCGAGTGCGCTAGAATTTGAAAGTACACAACCGGAAAAAATATGCCTCTTCCTTCAGACTTTCTTACAGAGTCCCTCCTCCAACACACACGAACGCACACATGACCAATGAGGGCACGATATAAGTTGGTGCCCAGATGGAAGTTATTTTAGCCGGGCCGGCTCAGGTGATTGGTCGTGCTTTTTACAGCGCTACGGCTTCCAGAGATTAATTTTTGTATGTATTTATTGTCAAAGCATTTAATATATTCATTGCTATCGGGACGTTAAGAGCATTCCATGGAATATAACAAAAAGTGTTTCCTGAAATAAATTACATACCCCATTGAATTATGACTGACGATCGTCGGCTGTCTTCCTCTCCCTCATAAAGGCTGCACCACCGTTGACAACTTCTCTCTACATATCAAACATACCGGTAAACCAGCATCGTTTGCTGTGAAAGCAGACAACTCTGTCCACGCAGAATTAAATCCTGTGTTCCTCCGGTACTTTTCTTTGATTTATCCATAGTTCGCTCATCGAGCCGGGGGTCAGGTTATTTGCCTCCAAGAAAAGGCGCTCGCGCGGGACCGGAGCAGGATGTGACGCATATTTTAGTTGACCTAATTAAAACCGTTTTGTTTTTTATTTATGTGTCACAGTATCACCTCAAAATACAAGATACGAAACATTTTCAACCATGCAACAAAATATAAATAGTCCTACAAATACTTTCATTTTATTTCCTTCTTATTTTTGTCTAAGCTCAAGGGAGCCAGAGCAGAGGACTTAAAGGGCCGCATGCGGCTCGTGGGCCGCGGGTTGCCGACCCCTGATTTAGACAAACATCGATGAGACAGTTAATTAATGTACTTATTGCAGCAGTCTGCATAGATTTGGTACCCCCAGTGGCATTTTATATGTACAAAAGTGGTGGGGCACTTACAAAAAAATGTAATTTTATCATTTAAAATATTGAATTGTTCTCTCTTAGTAAGATCCCATTTTCAATACAATTGCGGACTTGAAGATTAAGTCCATTTGCCTATCCTTCTGGACAAAAATCTCTATTACTTTTTTGTAAAAGTCCTCCTTATCTTCTTGTAGTTTCAAAAGTCCATCATAAATCTAATCGATAGATTTATGATTCGAAAATTATAAAAGTAGGGTAGACATGTGGATATTATCCGGCTGAACAAAACGTGCATTTATCTAACAGGTTCGTTTCCCACAGATCTTATTTGGAGCTATTTTCTAAAATCCTATGGAGAAATCTCATTGTTTTTTGTGGAGGGAACCCATGCGCAGCTTACTTCCTGGTTTTAGGACGCGTCACTGCAGCTCTCTCGTCTCCTCTTCACACTCCACTTTCCGCGGCACACGTACTTGCAGCCAATCAGCTCTGAATGATGTGAGATGACGTATGGTGGGGATGGCAGCACTATGCCCCTATGGTATTATTTTTTGCCACACACATTAAATAGGATAATACTCGCAGTGTAGTTTTTACAGTCACCAGGGGAGGGAGGGGCAGGATCGGGTTTTGTCCCACATGGCTCTAAACAGCTCAATAGACACACACTGTAGACCAGGCCCGGACTGGCCATCGGGAGGACCGGGAGGTTTCCCGATGGCCTGGCCTGCTAAGTGGCCTGCTGACCTGAGGAATTTCTTTTTTTAATGTATGTATTGTGAACGCAACGCTGCGCAAAAGTGGGTCTGACTCTGCCTCACAGAGGGTGACTGGCTGTCTACATGATGTGGCCTGCCGACATGGCCACTGTCATACAGACCATACACTAATGCCCTCGATTGGTCTGTGTGTCATTCAAACTCGGGCGCAAGCGAGTGAGATAAAGCGCGCGCACCGGTTACGTGTATTGTTGTTAGCATCTGGTGCTAGCTAGCTGCGCTAACGGATATAAGGAGCTGTTTCAACAACAAGGTGGGGGGAGAGTCCTCTGCTGTCAGACTGAGAGGCTGATAACTACAACACAGGTGAGGTAAAGTGTTTAGATAGTTAACTTAGTCTAAGTTATCTCAGTGGGTCTCAAACGGTTTGGTCACCATTTATGTAAACACATATTTCCATTTGAGGGGGGAGTGATTAGTAAAATATGCATGAATAATAATAAAAAAAACGTTAACTAGGTGAAAAAAGGCAAGATAAACTATTAAAACTTGTTGAAAGCTAAAACTAGTCTTTGCTGCTGCCTCAAAGAGGAGCAGGGGAGAGGAGGGAGACAGGGGAGGCTGGTTCAAGAGCATAGACACACACACTCACAACTATAAATGAACCAAAAACAAATAAATAAACAAATTTCAATGTTTTTTCATATTGGATATATGGTATGTTATTGGTTATGGCCATGTTTTTATGATTGTATGATTATTTAAATGTATACAGTTCTGTTTCATATGGGTGTAGTCTCTTTATTTCCCCCTCAAAATGCACCAGATTGATGCATTTAAAGGTGGGGTAGGTAATTTTGGAGAAACCAGCTCGAGTGCACTAGAATTTGAAAATACACAGCCGGAAAAAATCTGCCACTTCCTTACAGAGCCCCTCCTCCTCCAACACACACGAACGCGCACATGACCAATGAGGGCACGAGATAAGTTTGTGCCCCGATGGAAGGCTGACAGGCAGGTAGGCCATCCAGTTATTTTTGCCGGGCTGGCTCAGATGATTGGTTGTACTTTTTACAGCACTACGGCTTCCACAGATGACATTTTTTATGGATTTTTTGTCAAAGCACTTAAGATATTCATTGCTATCGGGATGTTAAGAGCATTCCATGTAATATAACAAAAGTGTATCTCGAGCCGGTTTCTCAAACTTACCTACCCCACCTTTAAGTCCAACATTTAAAAAAAAAAAAATCTTACCGGGGGAGCAATCCCTATAGGATTTGAGGTCCACCCACGATTAAAATATGTTCACATAGGTTCCTAAATAGATTTGCAATTTTTTTAAATAGTAACCCATGTCCATATGTTTATTTTTGGGTAGTAGATGTAGAGGGCTATCACTACGGGCAGCAACGCTGTAAAAATTGACAAATAAATCCAGCAAAATAGCACACAAAACTGATAGTGGCCTGGCTGGGTGTATAATTCCCGGCCTGACTTATTGTCCCAGTCCGGCCCTGCTGTAGACACTAATTAGAAGAACACAGACGAATCCGTTTTCTTTGCATTTCTTTGCATTTTTTTGTAATCATTATTTGTAATACTTTCTGCTGACACTAGGTGGGGCTGCCCCTAATGGGTACACCTGCTGGTCTAAGAGTCAAACTCTCCCTGTCTGCCGCGGCGTCTAATCCCTTCTCTTCGTGTGGCCGGTCTTTGTTCTTCTTTGTGTGTGATTATTTGACAGATAAGAACCACACAACTGCATTAGCGGCCGCTGCCGCCCTCTAGAGTGCGGTCAGTGCAACTTAAATGATGACGTTAAACCATTTTTTTTTTTTAAAGGGCCGGCTGGCCGTCAATGGCCGTTCTGTGGTTCTCCAGATTCTACAGATGGCCAGTCCGCCCCTGCTAGTGTCCACTGCCCACCAGCCACGCCCCGACACATGGGGTCACGCCGGCCAATCACAAAGCTTTGATGCGTTCAAGTGCATTTTTCTGGCGCAGGAAGATTATGTTATAGGACATTAACGATAAAACAGAATATTGTTGTTCTATTTTTAGACAAATCTCTCGACTGGGAATCTCCCCGCGATTGGGACACCCCTGGTATAAGCTAACCATAGCCACCAAAAATACAACTTGAATATTAAATGCATGACAGCTACAACATAACTGTATGTTTGCACACAAAGTGAGGAAAATTCTAATTTCACTTTGTTACAATTTAAAAAGAGAGTCCTAAACTCCAGCATTTAAGGTGTTTTCAGTTATTTGGGCTTATTCAACATTAATGCATGTTAAAAATGAGCCACTGCTCAGCTGAGATAATCAAACTTCCGATTCTCATATCTGGTCACCAAACTAACAGAAAAAGAGGGGGATGTCAATCAACTACAGTACTGAGCTAATATAAGTGTAAATATATGTGTGCAAGCTCAAAGCCTGGACAAACACAATGGTTTAGACTCATTTGTTGGTGAAAAATTGAAATTAGAATGATTTTATACTATTAATTCATTACAACTATTGCAGTAACCCTGCAAAAAATGCCTGTTTGTAACATAAATGTACAGTACAGTATATTGCTGCTTGCAGTTTTCCCAACAACTATTCACACGTGTGTGTGTGTGTGTGTGTGTGTGTGTGTGTGTGTGTGTGTGTGTGTGTGTGTGTGTGTGTGTGTGTGTGTGTGTGTGTGTGTGTGTGTATGTGTGTGTGTGTGTGTGTGTGTGTGTGTGTGTGTGTGTGTGTGTATGTGTGTTTGTTTGTGTGTGTGACTGTGTGTCTGTGTGTGTATTTGTGTGTGTGTGTGTGTGTGTGTGTGTGTGTGTGTGTGTGTGTGTGTGTGTGTGTGTGTGTGTGTGTGAGTGTACAAAGCAATAGCAGGTGCACCTGATTTTTTCAAACCTCAGGAAAGGTTGGTCCCCGCAAGTGATGATCAGAAATGTGGTCCCCAATTAAAATAAAAACCAGTATGTGTGTAGGTGTGTATGTGTGTCAGAAGGGGCATGGGGTCAGATGAAGTTGCCCTTCCCTGTTCCTCCTCCTGAACCCTCTGTAGTGCTGTGATGATGAACGCTGCCGTGTTCATTTAAAAAGTGTTTTATGAAGTTCAGCGTGCAGCCATGAAGCTGTAAATCTCCTCTCCCTCTTTCTCTCCGTGTCAGGGGTGGAGGGTTCCTGTATAATTTGCAGTGCGTTTAATAGCACATTAACATTTAGCAGCCACAGTTCACTGTCTGTCTGCGCTCTGGCGCCGGTACAGCAGCCTGTACAAGATCCCCTTTCTCTCGACATTAGCACACATCAAACACAGGATGTAGATTGTTGTTGACATCCAGATTGTAAATGCAGATGCTCTCTGTAAAAACCCATGGTGCTATTTATTCAAATCCATTTAGATGTAATCAATACTTCATATCTTTGTTTGTCTCAACATCAGAGCTTGTAATTATGACTTCATGCCTCTCCATTTGAATGCATGAATGGAAGGCATATTATCTTTTATCATCATGTTAAAGTTTACCAAGACATTTATAAATATTGTGGGCTTATTAACATACTTCATAAATGTTACTTTAATGTTTAAAAGTTTAGTTTAGTTGCAGTTCCCCCCTGACACTGACCCAGATAAACATTATGCATTACATTAATTCACATCATGTGAAACAGGTTGTTCTTGTGTAACAATTTCACCAGGAGACTATGCTCCAATTCAAACACTGAGTAAGTGCATTGAACAAATCAATGACTGGATGTGTCAGAACTTTCTCCAATTAAACAAAGATAAAACTGAGGTAATGGTTTTTGGAGCCAAGGCAGTTTCAACAGTCACATTACAACAGTTACTAAATCAGCCTGCTATCACCTAAAGAATATATCTAGGATTAAAAGACTAATGTCACAGCAGGATCTGGAGAAACTTGTCCATGCTTTTATCTTCAGTAGACTGGACTACTGCAATGGTGTCTTCACAGGTCTCACTAAAAAATCTATTAGGAAGCTGCAGCTGATTCAGAACGCCGCTGCTCGAGTCCTCACTCACTAAGAAAGTGGATCACATCACTCCTGTTCTGAAGTCTTTACACTGGCTTCCTGTGTGTCAAAGAATAGATTTCAAAATACTGTTGCTGGTTTATAAAGCACTGAATGGTTTAGGCCCAAAATACATTTCTGACCTCCTGCTAAATGATGAACCATCCAGATCTCTCAGGTCTTCAGGGACTGGTCAGCTTTCTGTCCCCAGAGTCAGAACTAAACATGGAGAAGCAGCGTTCAGTTATTATGCTCCAAATATCTGGAACAAACTCCCAGAAACCTGCAGGTCCGCTGCAACTCTGACTACTTTTAAATCCAGGCTGAAGACTTTTCTTTTTGTCGCTGCTTTTAATTGAACTATTCATATCTTAGACTGCACTGTAACTTTTATGCATGTATTTTTTCTTTTAATGTTTATTTTATTAGCTTTTCTTTTTAATGACTGTTTTTAAATGCCATTTTCTTAATGTCTTTCATTTTTTGTAAATCACTTTGAATTGCCTTGTGTTGAAAAGTGCTATATAAATAAACTTGCCTTGCCTTGCCTTCTTTTTAAAATTGTAAATCCTGAACCTTCTTCAGGACCAGAACCACAGAGGTGGGGTAGCTCTGGCTAAAGGATAGCTAAGTGCTAAGTGCTAACAGAGGCTTTGTTTCTTTCCCAGATGTTGCACACCTTTTCTACCAGTGAGGGGGGGAATAGCGACGGTTCAAGTCATTTTATTTATATTGCCACTTTGAATTTGATTCCAACAAACTATCAAACTTGCAAGCATCTTGGATGTACTTTAGAATGTTGCAGGAATGTGTCCTAAACCCGAAAATGAGTTTAGCTCTTCTGGGTTCCCTCCTCTCAAAGCAATCAATTTGTTTAATTAGTTTTTGGTTAGATGCCTGAAATAAAGTCTGTGGCTCACATGCTATGATATTGTCACATGTTGTTGTGCAAGATAAAATAGGTCAGTCAATACCCCACTGCTGAATGTATGACGCATCTAAACCTCATCACGCTGAACATTAGCCACCTTTACTTGCATTTGCATTGTAGCCATGAAGTCACTTGACAATCATCATTACAATAGCTATTTACTTCTGGCGATTGCATTTATGGAAAAACTTTTATCGAAAGTGTGAATATGTGGAGATTATCCTTCTGAACAAAATGTGTCAGTATCATAAATATGTTATGCCATAAATCAAATGTCCAAATCCCAGAGATTCATCATCACTAAGTGTCAGACTGAAACTAAAGTGACTAACCATCGCATCCGAGGAACACGATACCGCCCAAGGCTAGTCAGTTAGCATGCAGTCAGTTGTGCAACAGAACACATAGACATCTTTGTCTTAACTTCAACACTGACCACATTCTGTTGATACTTTTTGAAGGTTTTAAACTCAAATTACGACCATATCTTAAACCTTGCAATTCAATAAACACGGTAAACGCATGGTAATCTGAACTCCATGTAAAGCATTTGTGTGATATGCTAATGACATAAGTCCCTGAATGTATTTCCTTTTTTACCAAACCGATTTTGTCTAGGTGGTAAATGTTTTTATAAACTAATTAATATATGACAATCACTCTTCTTTAAAGGTGGGGTAGGTAAGTTTGAGAAACCGGCTCGAGATCGCTAGAATTTGAAAATACACAACCGGAAAAAATCTGCCACTTCCTCACAGAGCCCCTCCTCCAACACACATGAACGCGCACATGACCAATGAGGGCACGAGATAAGTTTGTGCCCCGATGGAAGGCTGACAGGCAGGTAGGCCATCCAATCCGTTTGGCCGGCTAAACAGATTGGTTGTACTTTTTACAGTATTACGGCTTCCAGAGATGACATTTTTTTATGGATTTTTTGTCAAAGCACTTCAGATATTCATTGCTATCGGGATGTTGAGAGCATTCCATGGAATATAACAAAAAGTGTATCTCGAGCCGGTTTCTGAAACTTATGTTATGTATTTCAGAAACACTTGTTGTTATATTCCATGGAATAATCTTAACATCTCGATAGCAATGAATATCTTAAATGCTTTGACAATAAATCCATTAAAAAATGTCATCAGTGGAAGCTGTAGTAGTACTGTAAAAAGCACGACCAATCATCTGAGCCGGCCCGGCTAAAGTAACTGGATGGCCTTCCTGCCTGTCAGCCTTCCATCTGTGCACAAACTTATCTCGTGCCCTCATTGGTCATGTGCCATCTTGTCTACTTGTTGCTATCATATTGTGGCAGGAGCCTTTTTCTGCAGGCACATTGTACCGGTGTATGGTTCATTGTGATTTTACTTTTGATAGTCTGACAGGACAATAAAAAAAAACAGGAAGCAGTGTGCTGCTCTTCAAAATGGGAAATAACGGCGAACGGATAGTGATTAACAGTAAGGTCCAAATAAACTGCATCACACTATGCCTGGTTTGTGTTGCCCAGGGACGGTTCTAGGGGGGGGGGGGGCATGGGCCAGTGCCCCTGTAATGCTGACCTCGGACCCCCTGTGGCCCCCCCACCAAAAGAAAAGGTTATAATATTGCGATTTATCGGCTATAGCGCTGGTGCGATGGGCGGAACTAATGTAACTCAGCATTCTACTTTCCTTCTAGCATTCTTCATCAGATTCAAACCTAGACGTTGAGGGACTAATAACCGCAGGATGTTGCTGCTGCAATGTGAGAGAAGTGAACATTGCAGCCTGGGATGCAGAGACCTGGATGCACAGCAGAGATTGAACCGTTCATTGCCTCATATTCAGTGTTGCAGCAAATACGGTTCATGTGATTTAATAAAATGGTAACTTAGTTGCTAAAACGTACAGGAAGTAATGTAAATAAAAAAATAACAACTGAAACAATTGTGTTACTGACACAAAGAACTGTAGCTTAAAATTACAGAAACAAATACAAGTTACTGTATGTTTAGTTTAGTTTATTTATTTTTTTCGACCGTGTAAAACCAAAGAAAATGCAAATGAAACAAAAGATGATACAGACATGATACAGTGCTATACAAATGAATACAATAACAAAACGATAATTAATAATTGAATAATCTGTAGTATCATTGTCTGATATCAATAAACAACAAAGCTTTAGCTAATTACACGTCCGGAAATGTTATGTTTATTTTACGCATTACTTTATACTGTCTTTGGTTCTGGTTTTCTTAATCGGGCACTAGCTCCGAACTGGCCCTGGATCTGCTTTGGTGGGAACGGGGTGTGTGTGCAACCTCCTCAATAGTCCTACATTCAGAGCATTCACACACCTTTGGTCGTTCCATTGAGAGCAATTTAGGGTTCAGTATCTCTGGGTGAGGATCATACCACCGGACTTCTGATTGGTGGACGACTGCTCTACTTCCTGTGTCACAGCCGGACTTCATCAGTGAAAAAATGAAGCACATTTAGCCTGAGATATGGATCTGTCAGCGCCACTAATTAGCTCCACGTGTATTCTCCAAACATCTTGATCCTCATGTGATTGTGAAGTGGGAAATGAAGCTGTGCTCAAGGAACTGGGATGTTTCCATTGCATGTGTGCTGAAATCATCCACTGGGCCGGCCCCCCCACAGACACTCACTCCGAACCCCTCCCAATGACACTGCTTTACATTGGAGCACACATGTATTTCTATCAGAAGGCTAGTTCTTAAGTATAATAGGAAGATGGGTTATGCATAGAAATAAATGACTGCCCTCCTTTCAGCAACATAATAATTAGGTGTTGATGTCACAAGATGGCCGACTTCTACAAATACATGAAACCATACAATCCAGTGTGAATCAGGAAGGCTGGGGTTACGTGAGTTCATGTCAGCAAGATAAGAGATGCTCAACATTTAATAAGTGTGCTTTTTACTTAACTTATTCATGTTATGTGACGCAATTACAAATAACATGTTATTTGATTGTAGATTACACAATGTAAACACTGAAAGGTTGACTTTAGTTCAATGTTGTATGTCAACAGATTTCAAATAACTACTAGTTTAGTTAAAAAAATATGTTTTAATATTAGGATTGACCTAATATTATTGCTTTCAACTAAACCAATAGTTGTGTCAAATCTGTTGACATACTACGTCAACGTTTCAGATGTTTCAATGCACACACACACACACACACACACACACACACACACACACACACACACACACACACACACACACACACACACACACACACACACACACACACACACACACACACACACACACACACACACACACACACACACACACACACACACACACTGCACTAGCACATTATGCACAAAGCAAATGTATCTAAATAATGTAAGAACATTTTAACTGCAATGAATGATTTAGACTTTAAAACATGTGCCATGGACCTTTGCATGCAAACTAATTATGCATACAAGGTCTAGCTGTGAGCTTTCTTTATGCTTTCTTGCATAAGCTTGTAATCCTCATCACACATTATAATAAGCAAAAGAAAAGAAATACTAATTCTAATAGTTCTAGTAATAAAGCACGATAACACACACACACACACACACACACACACACACACACACACACACACACACACACACACACACACAGTCCCCAGCAGCTGGACTTTTCTCTCCTGCGTCTCGGGACCCTCGCCGTTCCGCGTATGACACATTTCTCCTTCCCTTGCTGTCATGGATATTCATTTAATAACTCTCTGATGACTTCATTTACAAAAGCAACTTCACAATGTGAGCTGTAAAGAGGCTCGGGGATCCTTCTGGAACCTCCTCCAGCTCTTCATCTGAGAAATATGATGCTCAACGTGATCTATGAGGCCCAAGCATGCGCTGTTATTACAATATACAGCTCGTATCAATCAAACAGGTGATCATGCTCAGTAACTGTTGTTGCTGCAGACGCGCTTTCTTCAACATACATTATGTAATTACACATCATGTTCTAAGTGTAAGAGTACTTTAGTTAAGGAACAGGATATAGTGAATAAGTGGTACTACAATCTCAAGACCTGGGAATTGTTGTGTATTGAATATAAACCAGAATCATAAGTCAATCATGATCATAATAGTTGTTATTTATTAAATCTATATCTGACATGCTACATGCAATAATGTCATATACAGATACACATCTATGTTTTAAAAGGCACATTTTTAAACATGGCCATGTTCTTCTTTTCTGCACACTTTTTATACACAACGTGTTTGTTTGTTAGTTCTTATTGACTTGTTTCATATTGCATTGGACATCATGAACGATTATTTTGTGGAACCCAACTCCTTAATATTTTGTTAATCATGCAACTTTAAAATATTCTGTCCAAATTGAATATTGTGCAAAACAAATATATATATATATATATATATTAAATGTTTTGTTAGTGACCAGAACATACAATGAAAAGCAGCAGCGTATACATATAGCTTATGTATGTGTATGTAGTTCACCCTGACAGACTGTTGAAGATAAAAATTATGTTTTCAATTAATTTCCGAACATAATTGCTAGCCCTACCTTTTTTTCAAGATCCAAAGGTTTCTTATACAAAACCACGGTGCATGTAAATGTGTGTGGTTCCTAAACAGTGCAAATTACAAGACATAACTAAATAAATATAAAAATAGTGCAAGCTCAGGTGTTTAGTGTTCTGGCCTGTGGATTAAACTGTCCCCGAGTCTGCTGGTTTTTGTCATGATGCAATTTATAAACAAAAGTAATGATGTAGATAATAAAGTGCTGCTGACGTGCCTTTAGGTTTTTCTCTAACTTCTTCATGTCTAATTGCCCATGTTTCTGATCAACATCCCATCTGCCAAAATGTGTTTTCTCAGTTTGAGTGCACAGATGCAGTCTATCCCCCTCCCTGTTAACGCATCTACAGCCTATATGTGACCTTTTGGGCACTGAAGAGTGGTTTAAAATAAAACTGCCAAAGGACCTTTGAGCTTAGGTCAGATTCAAAGCTGATTATAATTATCACATGCAGTGTCTCTGTTTCAGATCACGAGGGTGTGCGTAAACTGTAATTAAAATACGGTCTAAATGCATGCTTTCTAAATCCAGAACCACTGGTGGAAATGGAGGCTTCAGCTCCAGGAACACCAAGTCACCGCCGGGACTTCACGTCAATATCTCAGATCAGCACAGAGGATGCGGCCTCACTGCGTCAGTCATTTCGCATCTTTGCGGGAAAACGAAAACACGCACTTGTGAAATCCTAGCATTGAAGCTTAAATTGCGTTTCTTTATTAACCTCTTATTCTTAAGCTGGTTGCTATTACGAGGATACTCAAAGTCTATGCAATAAATAAATTTCGTCCTGAAATATTCTCAGGTGACGGTTAAAAATAATTCAAATAAATTAATGTAGGCAGCTTAACGTTTCGTATCAGCTGAGAGTCATGCATTTTGTTTTAATTAGGGTTTATAACCTTGGCATTCTAACGAAGTATAATGAGAGTGAGCTGTGGTTGGGATCTGCAAATAATGACTGCTGATCGCGTAATCCCACTATTGCACGATATTGGACGTTTTTGGAAAATTGCTTTGAAACATGTGTTAGGTGCAAAAGGAAAGCATAGCATCCCATTCTTCATTTAACTCTATGCATTCCTCACATTTGAACTACAATTGTGCATTTCCGTGGAATTAATTGTGGGAATCACTTCTGGACGTGTGCAACGTGTAGAAAATGAAGGTGGTTTGCAGATAATGTCTCCAAACTTTATCAGCACGAGTGTCTCCAATTAACGCGCAGTCTGGTTGGCAGCTCGGCCTGCAGGGCGGAGGCCTCCGCAACATTAAGATTCCCTCAGCCTGCGGTCTGAGGAGAGGCCATATTCACTGCAAACTATCATGAGCCTCTATAACTGGAAAACAAAGTCAAAACCTGGTGTTAGGAGTTTACAATTGACCGGGAACAGTGCGTGAAGTGCAGGGTTAAGATTAGAAGAACGAAAACCAAAATCCTTTACGGGTTAAACTGACTGAGAGTGTGTGTTATTTTACTCAAGTATACAGAAAACTACTTTATAACACGCAACACTGTTACTATTATTTATTTTTTCATCAGTTTTCTGAATAAAAGCTAATTCATACCATCTGAGAAATTACGCACCTATTTATCCCAGGTTAAGCATCCACCTTTAATAAAGTATATGTTGTTCGGACTGGCGCTTACTGGGTCGCCGTGTTCCATTTGAAGCTGTCCAGATGAGCTGAGCTTGTTCCCTTAAGACGGAAGGGCAGAGGAATGTGCTGCATTCAAGCTCAAAGGCCAAAGCTGCAAAGATGAGCACCAGAGTCGCCTGGTGTTTCAAGGACTCTTGCTTTGTTTCCTTTTGGTTGCAGCTCCTGAAATGTGTCTCTGGTCCAGCTCATCACTTTTCCTCAGCAGATCTGAAAGCTGCTCTGTGCCTTCATCCTGGTAACTAACTGCGCCATATGCAATGCGTAGTTATATTTAATCGTCGTAAATAATGCTGTTAGCTGCAAAGGTCAGATTTATAGCCCCGCAGCAGCCTGTCTTCCCCAAAGACTCCAAGTCTGTGTTCATTATAAAGAAATATTAAGACTTACATCCCGGTGACTTTGATAAAGGTCAGCAGGAAGTCAAATGTCTGGACTCCGGTCTGCTGATGCTCTTCAGTCTCCTCATTAAAAGCCAAGTGACGGGTTTGATCCAAGAGAGGCTTTGGGCAGCAGAGGAAAGCACCGGGAGCTCCAGCGCACAGCAGCGGGGCCAGGTGACCCTCTATTCGGCCACAGGAGGAGCCTGAGTCCCTCCGTGCTCCTGTCCAGGCTGTGTGTACCCGTGGCCGCCTGACCGCGAGTGAGAAGCGTCCTTTACCAGACCGGGGGAGAGGCTGCAGCCCCACAGGCCATATATCATCCATATAAACCAAAGTAGCCACCCTGATGTAGGATTTTATTATGGTATTAAACGGACCCCAAAAAGTAGTTGGATAGTTTGCGCTGTAAAAACAAGGGGCATAACCACGCAGGGCCCGATTTAATGGCGCTCGTTAACAAAAATGACTGTTAATCTGCCAATAAAACAGTGTCAGGCATCTCACGGAGAAACACTCCGAGTGCATCCAGAAAGTGGGTAAATCTTTACCCACACATAGGTGTGAATGTAACTGTCTGTCTTGTCTTGGGTATAACACAACGCTGCTGTTGGCTATCAGCGCATTTATATGATGTTGAGATTGATTTGCAGACAATACAGAAAACAGTGCTCACGCTCCCGGTAATGTGTACAGTGCGCGTCACACTGAGATGCACGCGCGTCTATTTTGATTAGGTTCATATCAATAAATAAATAAATAAATACATAAAAATAATGGCGCCACTTATTTGTCAGCCATTGTCTCCGCGCTGCCCAGACCGAGCATAATTTAACAGTTTGGTGTAATTCTCACTCTGACAGCAGCCATAGATACACAGACTAGATATACGCACGAGCTGTTCATTTTGCATATTGCATATAAACAAGACAATTTATTCAGAGGGGGTGCAATCTATTAAATGGCGAGAAAGAGAGTGGGATAGAAGGAGAGAGAGAGGAAAAAGGGGGGGGGGGGGGTGCATTATTGATTTACGCTCCATTGAAGCTTTATCAGGCTCGGAGAAAAAAGTCCGGCCAATCAGTTTGCACCCCGCGCACAGTGCGAGGCTGTAGCACTTTGTTTCGCTATAGTGCGCAAGTTGTTTGGAAGGAAGGGCGAGAGAGAGAGAGAGAGAGAGAGAGAGAGAGAGAGAGAGAGAGAGAGAGAGAGAGAGAGAGAGAGAGAGAGGGGGGGGGGGGGAGGGAGGGGGAGAGAGAGAGGGAGGGGGGGAGCAAGCAAAGAGAAAAAGAGAGAGAGTCAAAGAGTAAAATCTCGTAATGTCTCTCTTCTTGTTTTCCATTTAGTGAACTCGCGGCGTTTCGCGGATAATGTCCGAGAATGTCCATTTCTGGGACTTTGAGCAACTATTACGTGGACTCTATCATAAGTCACGAGAGCGATGAACTCTCAACCCCGGCTCGCTTTCCCGGCGTCCACCAGTACTCCGGCTCGAGCTCCTCCGCGGCCGCGGGCGGGAGGCAGCCCGAGCACCCCCACCCGGAGTCCTACCCGTCCTGCAGCTTCCAGCCGAAGCCCCCGGTCTTCTCTTCCTCCTGGAGCCCGTTTAGCCCGCATCACGGGGCCAGCGGCCTCCCAACCGTCTACCACCCGTACATCCCAGCCCAGCACGTGCCCGCCGCGGACACACGCTACCTCCGCTCATGGCTGGACTGCGCGCCGCGCGGCTCCGAGGCTGTCCCGGGGCAGGGCCAGGCGGGGCAGGTCAAGCTGGAGCCTCAGCTCGGACACCACGGCGGAGAGATCCCGACTAAACTCAGCGGACAGATCCAGCAGGAGACCACCACGTACATCCTGGAGTCTGCGTCCACGGCCGCGCGCGAGCTAAATCTCCATCCGGCCGCCATCCCGAGAGCAGGTTTCGAAGAAAATAAGGACATTTGTGATGGGAGTGAGGACAAAGACGTCCCGGATCAAAGTAAGTTATTAAAGCAGGCAGGAGAGAGCGGAACGAGAGAGGGAGATTGTAAATGTTTTAATGCCGCCATAAAACAAGAACAAAGAGCCGGAGTGCCAAAGTGCCCCCACCTTCTGCTCCCCTAAATTTACTGAGATATTTAGCACGGATCATCCCTGTGTTAGCAGCAGGCTCCTGCAGTAACGGTTTACTCTCGATAGCCTATAAACAATATTAACTGTATTATGTAGCGTCACTAAACCAATCTCTGTTCTGGTCGCTGCGCAATACTGGGGAAGCTACAAAAAACATATAAGAGGTGGACACAATAAGTGGACAACTTGCTAAGTAGGCCTAATTAAAACTAGTAGACTGCAATAACTACAACCGGTTACTATATTATATAACTTAACCTAACCCTAAACATAACACAGTTGGATGGTGTGTTCAGAGGATACTTGCATTGCATTTCTTAGTAATAAGATTCACGCTGTTTTGCAACAATATGCCAGTTTAAAAATAATTGATGATTTGATAGTATCTTGATGGTGAGTTTGGAAAGTGTCAACAAAAAACATATGGATTTATATCTTCATGAGCAGAGAATATATACATTTAATTGGAATTACAGCTTGTGTAAAAACAATCACTGTTTGATTATGAGCTATCGTGAAAAGGTAATTGCTCAGGGCATGTGTATTGCTGAAACAGCTTCAAGTGGGATGGTGCTTCGGGTTTGATGTTGCATTTTAATTTAGGGATTTACTGCAGGTGGGTTGTAGGTCGCAGGGCTTTATTAATCTCTCTGTGTCGCACATGAGTTTGTGTCCGCGCGCCATTGCGTATTAAAGCTCCTCGCGTCAGTCACACTGTGTGAGCTGTAGGCCTCCTGCTCCATATCCACTGCTACCTCCCGCACCACATATGCACTGAAGTCAGAAGCGATGTCTGGAGACATGAGCTCCATAGTTTACTGCCGTCACCATGGACAGGCAGGCCGCGGGTTCTCTGTACAGGCTGGGTAACCATGTGAAGCGGTATTTAATATGCTATGTAGCCTAGTTATGCTTTTGAAAGGCCATACTGCCTTGATAATCATTCTGCAATCAACTGCTTTGTCATTTCCCATATTCTTGAGAGGAGGGGTGCTGGGATTATTCTTCATATTTCTGTTGTATTGTCACTATTCTGAAGCAAAGAAATGCAAACATAAAAGGACAACGCTTTGTTCCCGCCCCCAATGGCAAACATCTCCATCAGCTGAAACTATTAAATGTATGTCAGCTATATGCATGGGCTGTCCTAAAAATGATATAGCAATCAGGCAGTCAGGACGTCTGTCACTGTCAGGAAGTGAAGAGCAGATTATTTGTAGATAGTGCCGAGGCCAAAATATACGATTATAATCGCCCGTAGGGCCATATTTACGGAGTAGCTGTACAATTGTGAATTATGTTGTGTTTTTTACAATTATGTGATCAAATAAAACTCATATTTGTATTCACGAAATGTAGCCTATTGCAACCTTCGAAGTTCGGTTATTGTTTATAAAATAAGGGGGTTCATTATTTATGTGAAGGCGGCAGAATGACTTCAATACACTAATTCAGTGTGGTGTTATTCTGTAGGCTGCGGGTCATGCAGCCGCCTTTGCTGTTGTACTCATCTGTTCACTCAGTAATAATAATAATAATATTGGACCTGTCATTAAGTAGCAGTCATCCTGATGTAGAGCCGCGGAGGTTCTCCTATAACCCGGGTTTGTTCTGTCTGCACCCGCTAACAGCAACATTATATCCATCATGTGCTGGCTCGGTTTGGAGGTATTTTCCAAACCTTCTTGACTTATTTTGGGCGGGACATAAAAAGGCTCCCTGGAAAGATATTCATTTGATATTTTTTTATGTCGGCCTATTTCTTATTTATTTCCCTAAGCAAGCCAGCATGTGAAGGGCTCTGTTTCCCTCCTCTAATCCCGCCCCATAAATCTACTTTGTGTCGGAGGACTGTGATCCATGCGTCTGTAAACCTGACCGTTTGGCCTTACAGGGGAATACAAATTGCAAATACTACACGCACACTCACAAAAGCACACACACACACGCGCGACACATACACGCACACACAGAGAGACACACAGCTGTAGAGGGAAATATACTTTGGCTTTTTAAAACGTTATTCACAATGTTTGCATGTGTTATTAAAATATAGGTTTAAAGCAAACAACAATTAACCATTTTAAAAAACGTGTGCAAAATGCAATTCATCATCACTGACAGAACAAACATTATATCCATAGCACCAAGTTTAAAACTATTTGAATTATTCTGGCTCTGATGGTAGCCTACATCAAGTTTCGCAGATAATATCACGTATAGAGCTACACACGTAATAGCAACACTGGCACACACACTTTTCTATCTCCCAGTTTCTCTCCCTTTCACACACACACACACACACACACACACACACACACACACACACACACACACACACACACACACACACACACACACACACACACACACACACACACACACACACACACACAGCCTTATTACAGCATGTAAGCGGGCCATCCACCAGAGCCTCCAGTCTGAAGCATCACTGTGTTTCAGTCTGGCTCGGTGGTAATGAAGTTTAGTCTGTAATGGACTCTGATGTTCAAACAGGCACAACTGAGAGTATTTTCAATTAGAGAAAGTTTCTCTTTCTCGTGGTTTGTTGTTTGGTGTGCAGTGTGTCTGTGCCGCCACTAGGGGAGCTGCAGCCAGTCCAGTTTATTTTCTTCACAAGGCAGCCATTTTCTATGGGGCCCAATATTTCTCTATGCAGGCGAAATAAAATCACCCTTGCTCTAACCCTAATAATAATAATATATTTAATTTATATAGCGCTTCTCATCTGCCAAGACAAATCTCGAAGTGCCTAAGTATCTTCACTGAATGGTTACTATAAGAACACCGGGATAAATAATGGTTAGTACAACCTTAGGTTAGTATGGAAGAAGGACATTATTTATAAATCCTACAAGGGGATTTTTTTTCTTGTGTAAATAGGAATTGTCTCCTTCAAAGGAATTTAATTGGACATATTGTGAAGAGGATTTCAATTGGTTGTGTTGGGATTGATTTATTTGTGTTGCAATGGCAGAATGCTATCAGCCATTATGACGGTTGAGTAAACCAATGGCTGTTTTGATCTTTGTTAACGGAGTCGTTTGACATTTGTGTTGGTGTGCTCGTTAACTTTCTGAGATTCTGGGGAAAGATTGATGCAACTCTAATGTCTGTACAGTAAATACAGTATGTAGCCTGTTAGCTTATACCTCAAAGACTGGAAACAGGAAGCAGCTAGCCAAAATCCTAGATTATCACGTTATATATTGCATATATATGTGTGTGTGTGTGTGTGTGTGTGTGTGTGTGTGTGTGTTAGCTCATATGTGTTGCCAAAAGGGAAACATTCATAGCAGAATAACAATGAAACGATGAAACATAATGCTTCCTTATTCAGAACTTTTCATTTGAGGAGGGCACTGTGAAGGATCCTAAGATCAGCAACATCTAGTAATGGGTACAAGTGGCAATATCCACCCTGAATCTTTGAAATAAGTTGTATCCGATGCTCTTTCCATTCGAGACTGAGAAATGATTAGTATCTGCATGTTGGAGCATAACTGTAGGCAGAGTTTCCCTCAGGTACTCAAACTGTCTGCGGTTTGATTAACATCAGTGGAATCGTACCTTTCCAAACATCACATCCAGTCAACGCTGGCATCCAGCTACAGATTCTCTTTGTGTGACTGGTGCTGGGCGGCCATCCAGAATAAACTACAAGATTACACTTCAGCCTTTGTGCTGCCGCTGCCGCTGCCGGCCAGCACGAGAAAGTTATTACCCCTGAAGTTTATTAAGTTATAACGCCGGGTGAAGAACCCCATTAATTGGCGTGTTGCTGTTGGTGGCTGGGCGAGGTGGGGTGCAAGGGTTGGGGTTGGTGGAGAATAAAATACGGCTTCTGGAAATGTAATAACGTGCCTTTGGGATATATGAGAGGTCAATTTCTGGAACTATTAGGGGGAAATTGCTCAGGGAGGGAGAAAGAGATGGGATGTGATATTAGTCTTCGGATACTGTTTCAATGCAAGCAGCATTCATCATGGTGTACACACACACACACACACACACACACACACACACACACGCAAGCAAAGACACACATTGGCCTACAATTGAACACATCGTGCCGCAGGGTCGTAGCTTAACACGATTTGTTATCTTTTCGTCCATGATTGTCCAAGTGGCATCACAGCAGATACAAGGCCGTAGCCTGAAGACAACTTCAAGATAGGACTGTACAAACTATAAACCCCCACCCATATGCTTCTTTTCATCTGTCCACATCCTTACTGTTGCAACTTGGAGAAACAAGTCAATGCCATCCACCATCACCAGCAGCACCCCTCTCCCCCCCCCACGCCGGTTTGTCATCCCGGGTGACAGCCACGGTCGCGCCACAGCTCCGGAGGTAATGGATGATCCTGGAGGTGATTATACACCCGAGGAATGCAAAGCACCCACTTTACGGTGTGACAAAAGCGCTGCACACCCCCACCCCCTTCTCACCTCTCCAGCAGGCATTATTCTGCCCTGAGATGAAATCGAAGCTTAACATGCGGGCCATGTTGCAGGGAATTGATTTCAGAGGGTAGTAAGGACATATTTACTGGTGATGGCCGCTAACTAATGGGCTGCTGTTATTAACACAGGGAGGATATATTCTGTCAGATCCCCCAAGGAACAGGTCGGGTGACTCCGAGAACATCAATGGAAGTCTTTGAGATATTCTTCTGTAACCAACTTCTGAATATGATTTACAGAAACACCAGAAGAAGAGATTACGTTCACAGATTCTGAAAACCTCTCAAGGCCTTGTTACAATTGATAGCCTCCTAAGTAAGTTTATCAAGGGTTAGCAACACGTCTTTTAAATCAGGTAGGACTTCAATGCTTGGGTTTGTTCACATCTACGTAGAACACCAACATTTTGTTTTGTACATCTTAAATAGCGATGTCATACCTTTTCAACCATGATCCTATATCCTTATTCATCTTATTTGATCATTTCAAATGGCGTTGAGCAGAACTCTAAGTTTTATAAACATGGGAATAAATGTCCGGTGATGACAGTTTATGGAATTCTAGGAGATGTATGAGCGTTGGTTCAGTTTGGTAACCAGCTCATAAATTACATTTTGGTTATGGATCAGATGTGGTATTTCCATTATTACCATTACTCAGTTTGGACTGAAAAGGTCAAACATTTGATCATCAAGCGGAAACTTAGTATATCATCATTTTATCTTTGAACAAGTTTTCCATTTTCCATGATTCCTTTCTTTAAATCTTAGTATTTCCCTGGTGTAAATGTTGCACGTCAAACATTTAAATGCTAATGTACTTCATCAAAAATAAAGCTAACATGGCTTAGCGCCACACAAAACAGTTCTTTGTCCACAACTGGGAACCATTACGAATGCCATCTGCTTTTATTATGTCAATCCTCTTGGCATGACACCAAGAAGAACTGTCACAGTATTCAAATATTTCTAGTGAAATTGACATACAGTATGAAGCCTCCACTGGAATATGAGTAAGTTAGAGCAGAGACTTCTCAAGAAAAGACACATGTGCCTTTAAAGCTTTTCTCTTGTCATCAAAAGTCGCTGAAGTTCAGGCTTTTTCCATGACATCCCTCACATGTCACGGGGTCATCCTTTCTGCCGTTTCAGGCCAGTTAACTGAAGATGCATTTTACATACAGTAAGGGAAGGAAACCTCCTTAACGCCAACTTTTTTGCAGTTTAAAGCAACAATGAGATGCTTTTTTGGGCCCAATGTCACTTCGATGGAAGTCATATCCCCAAAATTAGCATGATGATTAGACTGCATGAGTGCTGTGCTTCGTTCATTGGGACTTACACTGCCTCTGGTAGACAGCCAATGACTCAGCATAAATCCAGTGCACTTCCCGAACCCTAAACCAACCCTAATCCTCTTTTAGTCACATTTGGGTGGTGTACAACGACTTGGAATTATACTGCTGACATCAGAAATGCAGAAACAGCAGATTTAAAGAAAGTCATTCCATTGTGGTCTTGCTTTGCACGCTGCCCCTTACAGCTGTTTCTCATAGGAGATGGTATTTAAGCTTTTGTAACAGCAACTCAAATGTAAGAACTAGTTCTGGCTAATGAGAAGGCAGAGATGTTTCGCGTTGCATTGCATTTATTTTTTTATTTTAGAAACTAGCTGGTGCTTGGTTGGCCTGACTGTTGTGATTGAGTGGAGGATCCTGACCTGACCACAGCTCATGGTTAAGGGTTTTATTTAGAAGAGGTGTGAGTGCAAATGAATCAGAAGCAGATCTGGTCTTTTCAAATGTTGCTAAATATAGCAGAGAAAATAAACGTCTATGCTCAGGTTTGAACTTAACTGATGATATTTGCAAGATAGTGTAAAGGCATGGAAACTGCCATTGTCATTCATGATGGATTTTTGAGGAGTCTGTGTTGGCCAACTGTGTCTTAACGCTGCTGCCTCATAGTTGAGATACCTGGTGCTTTGCAGAGGGGAAGAGCAGATAGCTTTCAGCCCAAACCAGAGCCATGCTTCCAAACAACAAGCCTCTGCTAATTACATTGGTCTGAAAGCTACAAAGAGGGAGGTCTGGCAAACCAGATAATTGGAAGAAAGAAAGAAATAGAGACAGATGAAAAAAGAATCAAAGCGATAATTCAAAGCTTTCTCTCTGCCGAAAATGAAGAACAGCCAATTTAGGAGCCTCGTTTATTACAATGCTGTTATTCAAATCTCAAATGCACAATTCAACAATCTTGAGCCAGTTGGAGCTGTTCAGAGTTTTGATGAGGCAAAATGGAACACTAAGTCTCTGAATTTAATTATTCTAATATTGACAGAACTCAATGATAACTCATCCTGTTTTTGATTTGAGTATGTAGTTATAAAGTCTCTATACGTTTAATGAAAGACAAAGGATGCAGGCAAGACATATTTTGTTGTCTGTTCCCATCAGGGCCATACATTTCTGTTTATTAATTTAGTGGAGATTAAGAGTGAGGCTGAGCTACAAGATGATTATTTTTCTGATGCAAACAAGAAAAAAAACAATATTAGGCCTGTAAAACATTTCCCCTGATTTGCATCCTCCATTTTGTCTGTGGTAACCACACAATGCCTCCCGCCTCATTCGTATGGTATCACCTGTTCTCATAGGCATGCAATGAAGGTCACCTTAAAAGAGGTAGCAATAGATTGCTTTTGCTTTTTAATTATTGTACTTAAATTTGAAATTCAATTGGTGTCATTTTCTAAGGTCAGAACCGGCTTTCAGAGCTATAGTGCCGTCTAAGTTCTAATGATTTGTAAATGAATAAAACAAAAAAAACAACCAGTAGGGGGTTTGAAGTGTGTTTGTTATTCAATGGCCATTTTGTGAAAGTCCCTCTTTATAAAGATGTTGTTCATGTTCATGTGTCCATGTGCTTTTCAGCTGACTGTAGGTTGGGTGAAGCCGTCTGTCCTCCATCCAGTCTCAAAAAAACCCCACCTTGTGTCAAATTACTGCTTTTTTCACCATAAAACTAGTTCACACACCACAGTGTCTATTGCAGAGTCAGGTGTTTCCGAGTGAAGCCTTTACGCACAGAGAAATATGGTTATAAACCCTCCAAAGACAGGATTGGAGACCTTTATTAAATGTTCTGCTTCTTCCTCTTGTCTTTTTTTTCTAGCTGACCCTTCGGTAAACTGGCTACATGCACGCTCCTCCCGGAAGAAGCGATGCCCGTACACCAAATACCAGACACTCGAGCTGGAGAAGGAGTTCCTGTTCAACATGTACCTCACGCGGGACCGGCGGCATGAGGTGGCAAGAGCACTCAACCTGACAGAGCGGCAGGTGAAGATCTGGTTTCAGAACCGGAGGATGAAAATGAAGAAACAGAGCAAGGACCATCCCAAGGACTAGCGGGACTCTCAGTGGCGATGGCGCACGCATACACCAACATAAAGTCCCATATTGCTTATGTCTTAACCGCAAACTCACACACACACACACACACACACACACACACACACACACACACTTGTGGAAGCTCGTAAACCAACACGTCCTCACTCCCAGGTCGGCCTATGTTGACGTTATGTCAAGTCCGCTGTGTCGGCTTTTTCCAACGCAAGGGGGGGGGGCCTTAGCGTACATTTTCAACTTTCCAGGATGGCCATAGGCTTCTATATAGCTCCCTAAACGTATGTTGTAGACGACTTGAGATCGCGAGCGAATGCTACCCGCAGATCCATTCTCACAGCGTTTATCAACCTTTTTCTTACTCAATATCAAGCCACACTTATTGTTTTTACTTCTTTATTTTAATTGAATAATGTAGGACTTCTGTAGCTGTCAGATATGGGGAGAGTAGGGGCTCAGAATACTGAAATCTGTATCTGTATCTGTATTAATGGGTTTCTAAACCACACACTGTTATGTACTCAACAATAACACATTATTATCCTTGTGTTTATTTATTTGTTTGATTAATAAACACAAGTTGGAGTCCGTCAGGACCGAGGGTCGGAGCAGCGCATTTGCTTTACAGAATATTACACCCGGAAGTAAGTATTCTCTCCGCTTCGCTTGACAAACCCCGTGATAGTCCTCAAGCTCTGTGATTGGATGTTTGAGTGTGCTCCGAGGGTTACGCCGAGCGTCGAACAGCACTTGAAATGGGATGGAACCACGGCAGACTGTCCAAAACTGGATTTGAACGGGTCCACCGCGTCCCCCCCTCCCCCACCCCGTCCCCAGAACTACACATGCTGGCTATTGTGTGTTTCGCAACATGTTCTCTATGGCACGTCTCTACTGGGAGTTGTAGTTTTAAAAGACGTTTTCGTATTTCCCATAATAAGAAGTTGCCAGTATTAAACTGTGTACATCCCTGGAGGTTTAGGGGATAGGAAACACTCAATTTAAAACATATAATTAATAAATGGGTGAAAATTGCTTGTGCCCATAATGGGCAGCATTAATATATACCCACATGCCAGCTAAGGTCAGAAGAGCTTTATTTAACAGCTGGTCTTATGTCTGTGACCCCTCCTGTTGTTCATTGATGAGCCTGAAACATGCACTTGTCAAGGTTCAGAGGCACATTTTGCAAATATGGCAGTAGCCATCGATCATCTTAAGATAAGATATACTTTATTGATCCCAAGTTGGAAACATTTGCGTTACATCAGCATGTGTAACAGTTGTAAATATGCAGTGGTGTTTATTTGTAAATCATTTAGTATAATCACACAAATTCTGTGTTTTATATTTAATAATTCTGTGTTCTTTATTTATTGATGTTCAATACCTGACAAGGTCGGAGATGAAAACCTGGGTCGCAGGTTCCTCAACAGTGCATTACAAGACATCTATCAATATGTGTGTCCCTCCACCATTAAACTGTCGTATTCTGCACATTTCTTATACTATCTACATACATCTTATAAGAGTATAATACATATGTATAATATCAGTTAAAATAAGTGCTTAAACATACAGTAGTTAACATTGCAGGAAAGCAATATTAGTACTTTGTCAGGCTTAATATTTATACCCCCAAAGCTTTTTTCTTATTCAAAATAAGACCTTAACCTAAAGTATTCTTTAATGTTTAAATAAAGCCTTATTAGTTTGTCTGTCTGTGTCTCCTATTAATATCTAATAATAAAAATAATACATTTCAATAACGTGCTTTAACCACCAGGTGTCCCTTTCTATCAGCTGTGCACCGTTATGGTGTAAATATACCAATATACCGATTGGATCAAATATAAAAGTCAGCCGAATTAGTATAGATACTGCAAGGAGACATGGAAAGTCCGGTTAACTAAAATGTCCGTGCGGAACAATACCCCAACCCATAGATCCGTGGGTGAATAATGTCAATCACTACATACACACATCCCTTCACATTTTAATTTTAATTTAGGCCTACATTAAAGTATTTCGTGAGGCCTTCTAAAATGTTTTTAAATATAATTAGGGTTGTAGTTGAAGAGTTTGTAAATTATTGCGTTGCCTGGCAATCGCACAACGACACGTCTATTAGATACAGATTTCAGTATTCTGAGCTCTCCCCATATCTGACGGCTACAAAAGTCCTACATTATTCAATTAAAATAAAGAATTAAAAACAATAAGTGTGGCTTGATATTGAGTAAGAAAAAGGTTGATAAACGCTGTGAGAATGGATCTGCGGGGAGCATTCGCTCGCGATCTCAAGTCGCCTACAACATAGGCTACATTTCGGGAGCTAGCCTTTATAGAAGCCTATGGACATCCCGGAAATTTGAAAATGTACGCTAAGGGCCGCCCCCCTTGCGTTGGAAAAAGCCGACACGGCCGCCCACCTCTTACGTTGGAAAAAGCCATACAGGGGACTTGACATAACGTCAACATAGGCCGACCTGGGAGTAAGGATGTGTTGCGTAAACACGTCTGACATTTAAATCTTAATTTGAGGCTTTGGTAAAATCTCACAGATTTTTCTCCAGTAGCCTACTACTCTTCTTTTAGTTATTTATTGTTCCGTAGCTGAAGAAACCGGGTTTCACATGGCCATTAATAAGCAAAATGAGCACACACACACACACACGACACACACACACACACACACACACACACACACACACACACACACACACACACACAAACACATTTTTCTTTCTTGGTTTTTCTCTTGGCTTGCAGAATTTGATTAGAAAGCGCCTGATGGTGGACGTTGATACAAGCAGCTATCTGCCGTTTGTTTCCCGGTTGTCGGCCTAAGTAATGAGCAGATACCCGAAAAGGAGGAGGAGAAGGATAAGGGTGGGGAGTGATGAGGTGCCGGAGGTGTTAACCCGACTCAGCAACTGGGGTTCCGATTAGGCTGTGTCGATACGCTGGATGCCGCCCTTCAGCTCCGGGATGCTTTATGCGCTGCGGTGGCGGCTCTGCTCAAGTCTGCTGAGGCCTTTATCGGATATCGATACTCGTCCCGTCCACTTGGAGAAAGCACAGATTATCTGAGAGGAGACACAGCACAACGCTCCGTATTTTAAAATCATATCCATCCACTTTTTGTTTTAATTACGCCTTACGCATCTGCTTTTGGGGATCTCCAAAAATGCTCCAGATCGCACAATTTGTTTTTTTCTCGGATTCTGCACCTCCCGTCCAACGCTCTCAAATTGCATTAAACAGGCAACTCTACACTTCTTCATTTAACTGGCTAATTACTTTAGTTTACAAGCTATTTGCAGGGATAATGTTATACATGTTTGTTTCAGATTCCAGTTCGCACGAAGTTAAAATGTACTTTACTTTAATTCTCTGTCCATATTTTACAGTCTTTATTCAGCGTAGGTCTTGGAATGCATTTTGAGAAATAATCTGCTCTATTTTTGTACAGACAGTATATTGTGTATTATCTGCTATGCAAGGCGGGTCTCTCTCTACAGGAAATGTACGCTGCGCTTCAGCTGAAGAACGAAAGTAAAAATCCCGATGCGCTCACGTTTACTGACAATTTCTAAATCATCTTTCGGTTTGTTTTAGCCTAAAAAATATCATTCCTAGAATTTCTATAACGCTTTTATATAAAAGGACATAACGTAAAATATGTATTCCCACGTGAAATATTGCAGCAAAAGGGTTCGCATTTAATAACTCGGGGTATTATCTGGTTAAGGGTTAGGGTTTACTGAAAGTAAAAAATATGAAGAGGCCGTGTCGGAAGGCCGGCGTTATTTGAAGTGTCGATAGTTAATGGCATCCGATGGCAGTTTTATTGACGGATCATAAACAACACATTGGCTTTACAATACTGCGCGTTTGTGTGTGTGTGTGTGTGTGTGTGTGTGTGTGTGTGTGTGTGTGTGTGTGTGTGTGTGTGTGTGTGTGTGTGTGTGTGTGTGTGTGTGTGTGTGTGTGTGTGTGTGTGTGTGGCTTGAAAACCACAAAGGATGCACCGCCATTGTAAAAATTAGAAGCATACATGTCGTTTACGCACAGCTGCGTAGATTCTGCCTCCAGTTTAATTCATGCTTTATTCATTTAGTCGTTTTTGCGAAGAAACGAACGGGTTTACATGGAGCCTTTTTTGTCTTAGACTTTATTGATAAGCATCAAGTCCTCTAATTACGAGAACATGTTTACACGGTTTGCGCATGCCTCACATCCCTCGTCATTTCGTCGTCTTGCTCTTTGTGTGTTAAATCTGTCGGGAGGGAATACTTACTGAACATTTAAACAGACTAAATAGAAGTTTCTTGAAAGGAAATATTCTAATTTATTGTATATAAACTGAGTAACATCGTCTCTCTTGTTGGATGATTTTAAAACGGTTGATTATTGTTTTGTCTTTTTTGGGATATGGCATTTTATTGTAATATAGATGATTCTCTTTTATTGTGTCTGTCATGTTCTTTAGATTCTGTTTTCCATGTTGTTGTGCCGACTGTCTGTTCTGAAGTCAGTCTGATTTGTTGTAGCCTAAAAGTATTGGGACAAAGAAGACAAAACGATAAAAATGAAGATATGTATATAAATTATACTTTTTATTTGAATAACTCTGTTACTTTCTGCTCTCCGCCTCCTGTCCCAGTACTTCCTCTCCTCACTGTTGGAACACAGTTTCTGGAGTATGTCCTCCTGATAAATACAGAAAAACCTCAAGGAGTCATTTTATTTTTCCTAAATTGTTTTATCAAGGCGCATTTAAGCCATATGGCCGCAGTATTCAACCAGCAGGCAAACTTCAGAGACTCTGATCCTCCCTCTTTGTGAAATGTTCTTCTCTTTTGTCTGTTGTTGTCTTTTTTGTGCGATGGCACTGCTGATGCTGGATTAAAGAAGAGACTTTACAGTATCATCATGCTTCATGTCGTTGAATTTCTACTTATTGAAATGAAAAGTAATGCAATATTCTCCTTTTTCCTGGAGTGGGAAAGTTTCTCCTTTCCCTTCTCCTCCAATCTGTTCTCTGTGTGAAGAGAGGAACGGATGGGGCAGCATGTGTTTAAAATATGTGTCTCTTCAGTTCAACCCTGAGTCTTTAAGGACAGGGGCGTCTGTTTGGCTGCAACACCAAAAGACTGTCATAAAGCCATAAACACCCCCCCCCCCCCCCCCCCCCCACAGATGATGAGTGCATTCATTAGAGGCGTCATCATCCGTCCATTAGGAGCTCGTGAAGCCGCTGCGGTTCCTGTGTTTGTCTCTGATAGACACACAGTCTGAGGAGAGCTGCAGGAGATCTGCTTCCTCCCTGACTTCTCACATCAAGAAGACAGAGTTAGAATGGGACTGAGGAACTGTGACTGGTAAAAGTTGCCATATGTAGATGTTTATGCAAAAGAAACAGAATATATGACAACAGAAGAGCAAAAGAAGCAGAGTAGCAATTTCAACTGTATCCTTGCTAGCAATACAGCATCAACCGTGCGTAACTATCGCCGGTGCAACGCACAACAAATATTTTTTTTATTTAAAAAAAAAAAGGAAATCTGTTTACAGTTCTGTTTCATATGGGTGTTGACTGTTGAGAGATGTATCCAGAATAATTGCACCGGGGCCAATCATAATCTTGTTACGCCACTGGCATCAACATATTAAGTAGTAGTGATGCAGATATAGGCCAAGCATCACAAGGGCTCTTTACAAATGGGATTGTTTTCCATTGAAGCTATGTGGCACATGTTTATGATACTTACATTCTTTGTTCAGCAGGATAATCTTCATCTGAAGCATAAATACAATCTCCAGAAGAAGGCCCGGAAGTTAGCCCCTCAACAAAATCCAATGGGATTTTCCCATTGGATTTTGCAATATTGCAGGAAAAATAAACTCAGTGGGCTGTTACATGCAGGTTTTGTTCAGCAGGATAATCTCTACATATTTTTTGAAACACTTTTGCATTCTTCAGAAGTAAACAGCAAACATAACGCTAAACAAACAACATTGTAGTCACATCATGACTTTACATCACCAGTGCTAAGCTAAAAGGAGCTAATTTCCAGTTTGATGACATTTAGTGTCTTATTTAGCCACTTGTTTGCCACTTCTGTTTACAGGACACATACGCTTCAGACATTCACCAGTGGGGTATTTACTGACATATTTTATGTTGTGGAACAAAACCATTACAATATCATCAGTTTGTGTAAGCGACTGACCTTATTAAAGGCCTCTGACCAAAAACACATTCAAAAACCATTGAAAGGGAAGTGGCAAAATGCTAACTAATTCCCAGGTTGTTGGACTCATTCCTGCAACACTCTTCAATAGATATTCTGATCATGTTGCCATTGTGAGTATAGCTTTCAGTCATGCCAGTGTTATTGATACTGCGTCATGGTTCCAAATTCCCTATATCTAACCCCCCACCCAATTGGAAGGTTTTGACCAAACAGAACAGTCAAAGATTTGTTCAAAAAATCATTAAACAGATAATACATCACGAGGTCAACTGTGGTAGATCTTCTACCAATTGAGGTGTCAATGGTTCGATTCCCTGTGCCTGCAGTCAACACCCCTTGTATAGCAGCCTCTGCCTCTGTATGAATGGGTGTCAATGGGTGGAGGCTGACTTAAAAAGGTAAAAGTGGTGTAAGGGGTTGCAAGACTGTAAGACTGAAAAAAGCGATATAAATGCAGTCCGTTAACATATATTTCTAGACAAGCTTTGTCTCTTTATTTAAATGTACCCTTAAAAACAACAAGTGTACTGTGTCTAAAGAAAATGTCCTAATTCACTGGCATGTGTAACTGTCTTGCAATAGTGGAGTAATGACACTGTTTAAACAATCAAGTAGTAGAAATGTTCTGGCAACAGTCTGGCATTAGCAACGCTCTCCTGCCAACAAGTCATCTAAACGTTAACCACTTCATAAATATGGTGTGAGGATTCACTATAGTGTAGATTAAAGCACATGTTGCACAGTTGAACGTATATCATGTAAAATGATAGATCAACTACTGATCAAGTCCTAGGTGATTCCAAACTTCAGAAATGTGTTTGAACACACATCAAATCATATGGGAAACAGCTGTTATATTATGTTTCAAGTATCAGCTGTGTTTTTGATTTCTAACACACTGAAATGATATGAAGTAGAATTATTGAAACCCATCTGCACAACGGAGGGGGCCTCACCTTGCGGAGGGGGCCTCACCTTGCGGAGGGGGCCTCATCTTGCGGAGGGGGCCTCACCTTGCGGAGGGGGCCTCACCTTGCGGAGGGGGCCTCACCTTGCGGAGGGGGCCTCATCTTGCGGAGGGGGCCTCACCTTGCGGAGGGGGCCTCACCTTGCGGAGGGGGCCTCATCTTGCGGAGGGGGCCTCACCTTGCGGAGGGGGCCTCACCTTGCGGAGGGGGCCTCACCTTGCGGAGGGGGCCTCACCTTGCGGAGGGGGCCTCATCTTGCGGAGGGGGCCTCACCTTGCGGAGGGGGCCTCACCTTTCATCTTGCGGAGGGGGCCTCACCTTGCCCCCTCATCTTGCGGAGGGGGCCTCACCTTGCGGAGGGGGCCTCACCTTGCCCCCTCACCTTGCGGAGGGGGCCTCACCTTGCGGAGGGGGCCTCACCTTGCCCCCTCACCTTGCGGAGGGGGCCTCACCTTGCGGAGGGGGCCTCATCTTGCGGAGGGGGCCTCACCTTGCCCCCTCACCTTGCGGAGGGGGCCTCATCTTGCGGAGGGGGCCTCACCTTGCGGAGGGGGCCTCACCTTGCGGAGGGGGTGCCTCAACTGAGCCGAAAATGCAGTGCACCTATACGCTTATGCGGCGCAATTTGTGTGGCGCGGCACGGTGTCGCCGCTGCGAGGCTCCACTAGAACCCCCCCGTCGATGACGACGCCGACGACGACGCTCGCGAAACAGAGGGCCTCATCATACACTTTGCGTGGGGCCTCATGTTGGCCAGGGACGGCCCTGGTGCAAACTGCTCTTATGTGTTGTGTTTGGTCAATATATTCATACTTACAATGTCCTTCTGAAAAAGCCCAAACCAGATCATGGGTTTCAGATTCAGAAAAGAGTCGGGTCATCTGCTACTTGTGTGTGTGCTTGTTTGTGTAGTGGGTTAAAAGAAAGAGCTTTTTCAGAATCTTTATGAATGTTAAAAGAACAGTTATAGTTATCCAGAAATGAACTCACAAACACCTCAAATGTCTGCTGGACAAGTATCGTATGTTATTGAGCATTAACAGTTTGTATGCCAGTTGGAAGGATTATCAACGAGGAGCTATTGACATTACATCAAAGTTAACATTTCAGTGTATAATGTGTTATAACTAGGGCTGTCAAACGATTAAACATTTTAATCAGATTAATCACAGCTTAAAAATTAATTAATCATGATTAATCACCATTCGAACTATGTCCAAAATATGCCATTTATTTATGTATATTGTTGTGGGAATGGAAAGATAAATGAAAGCAGGCGGATATATCCATTTAACATACAGTATCTATGTTTATTATAACATTGTTCTGCGTGTCAAAATGAAAGACAACCCACACACCTATCAATCATCAAACCGTGGGGTCTTAATTCATTACGTGTTGATTTCTATCAACGGGGAGTACTTCAGGAAAGTCGACAGGGGGGGGGCGCCTAGTAGTGGAGTACTTCGTGACCACAGAGTGTGAACGTTGTGATCAGCTGTTTTAGCGCAGTTCTCCAGTGAAGGGGGGGGTCTCCCTCCGCAGCCGGTTGGCGTAGTTTTGGCACAATTCCGTTGTACAGACCGACGTTAACAGCAGCCTGTCTGTGCACACGGAGACCGACTCTTTCGTCCGGTGATCTAACCGCCTTCTGGAAAAGCTTCACAAGTACGTCGGTACGCAAATGCGCTTTGTGACACAAGAGACGGTACGCATTTCAGATTACGCACATAACCTGCGTACCAGTTATGTGCTCCCCTGTACCAGAGCCATATTATTACTATTATATGGCTCTGCCCTGTACTGCAGCAAGAGTATTCTCCGTCGGGACTTCCTGCAACAACACCACGCCGTTATCAAAGATGTTCTATTGAGAAGACGATCACTACGTGACAAAAGTTTTCAAAACCGTGGCTACTGAAATCAATCTTACTAACTGCTGTCTGTGCAATTTACTCCGCGAGTTGGCAGACTTTATTTCGCTTACTTTAACATCATTGTTCATGGTGGGGCTAAGCCATTTCTTGGTATGGGTGTAGCCTACCCCAGCCATACCCTGGCGCTGCCACTGGTGGCACGTATGGGGCGGGCCATTCTGCACATGCGTTAAATGCGTTAAATATTTTAACGCAATTAATTCAAAAAAAAAAATTACCGCCGTTAACGCGATAATTTTGACAGCACTAGTTATAACCCATTCATTAGTTGTATCGTATGTAAGAGATACTTATTTTTGTTTTTTGTATTTCGTAACAAAGCGTGCTCGCGGTGCAAGCAGCCTCGCTGCTGCTCCCTGGGCCCTGACCAATGAGGCCTCAGGAATCGAGCAGATTCAGGATCGGGCCCCAACAAAGCCATCCCATAAACCATCTGCGGAGTTGACGGCAGATGATTGTGAAAGTTCTCTGAGGTGCAGCGGGGTCGGAGCTTCATTAAATCCAGAAACCCTGCACTGCATGTGCTGCAGCCTCAGGACAGCAACTGCAAGCTGCTACACCAAGCTGGGGGGGGGGGGGTGCGGCACAGAAACACCAGGGAGACATGACAGCCACATCTGCAGGGCCCCATCGACCAGAGAGGAGAGAGGTGGCCGTAATCCTACAGTCAGCTCCACTGAGAGGAGGGAAGCCCTTTCCGCCGTGACACGCAGCACTATCTTCATATTACCAAAGCGCCACTGTCTGTATTGCAATATACATGTTAAATATTGTCGTACAATACGCACATGTATATATTTATATTTAACTCCCTATGTTCATATTCATATTGCTTATCCAACGTTATTATTTATACAAACATCTTTATTTTATCTTTTTATTGCACATTCTCACTTCTTCTTGCTTCTTATGTTTATCAAAGATATTTTTCAATTTAAATGTTTCTTATATTGGAAATGTAACTTGAACTGTTTACGCTTGTACACACATATATATTTTATTTTATTTTATTATTGTACATTAATACTTGACCTACTTAAATGTACATTTGCATTCTATTTTTTTATATATTATTTTGTATGTTTTTTTCAAATCTTTTTGTTGCACAGCCCTACTTTAACTTGTTGTATTTATTGAATATGTGTTTTCTCTTTAATTGTACTATTTTCCTCAGACAAAAATAGAGCAACTGTCAAGAAACCTGATTTTCCCGGGATAACAAACCCTTCTGCTTCTGATTTGACACCCATACAAATGTAGGCACCAGCAGATACCTCAGGAGAGTGCTCACTTGGTTTCTAAAGAAGTCCCTACCTCTCACTGGTCTGGGGTCAGTTGTTAAAGGGAACCCATCAGAATCAGAATACCTTTATTAGTCCCACAGAGGGGAAATGTACACCGCAGAAAAAGAGCCACAGACAGCTTAATGTTACCTTTATGTGACATGCATACACAAGTATTAAAGTAAAAAGTTATAATACAAAATAAAATGAAAATAAAAAGTTACACAATTTACAAAATACACACAAGCCTAACCCCCCCTCCTCCAAACTGTGAGGGAAGTCCATGCAGAGCCTCGTTGGGCGGAGATTTACCAGCAGCTCAAAGAGTGGGCTCCATCATCTCAGTGACACTTTCAGAACCGAAACGAGCTGCCCAAGACAAACCCTGTGCTGCAGGCAGAATGAATATTTCAACCATCAGGCTAACAATATGTCCTCTCTCTATATTAAAACAGTGTGCAGATAATAAGCGGCTGCCCTGACACTTTCACTGTGGGTGCTGCCGGCTCTCTCGGCCCTCACTCTGAATGAGCTGTATGTCCTCAAGCAGCAGAGAATGTGATTCATATTCATACATGTTCCTCTCGAGTTATGGTCCCTCAGATACAAACCGTTCAGCCTGACTCGTTAACAGAGAGAGACGGCAGACTGCTGTGCACGTGTTAAAAAGATATCTTATTAACATCAGATACACTAATGGTAGCAGTGTGCACGTGTTGCAGCTGATCAGACTGAGCGGAACACAAGTGACCAGGGATAAAACAATTATAAACATGTGTGTACAAATAGCCTTAAACTAAATATGCATGTTTTATAACACTTGTTTTTCATTATTATAATTATTTAAATGTTGCAGATATTTGTCATTTGCTCAAGAAAAAGAATAAATACTACAAAAAAAGTCAAAAAGGAAAACTATTTAACAAATGAAATAACTGAATTGCATTTTAATGGATTAGCTGTTAAATATATATATATATATATGGATTTTTAATATCTAAATAATAATAATAATAATAATAATAATAATAGATGTATAATTGTAAGTTTGTTTCATAATACTGACTTACAAAATTAATTAATAAAATATACAATATGTTGTAATTTTACAATGCCTGATTAAATCAGACATTTAACAAATATTACAAATATTAACATAAAATAGAATAATTAGAAAGAAAATAATGAGTGCATGTGTAAAAACACTTTGTAATTATTATAATTATTTAAATGTGTATGCTTTAAATGATGGCCACTTGCACAATACAATAGTACAACAGTAGTTAAAAAGCAAAGACATACAATATAATACCGAACATACCTAACATGCCTAATTGAATACAATGAAAGAAATATACGAAAAAGAATACAAATAAATACAAATAATAAACAGGAAAATAAGTTATGTCCCTGCTAAATTGTCAAATGAAGAATTCAACCTGCAGTCTCCTGCTATCTGTTTCTGAGGAAGGTGTCCCCTGTGGGCTCTTCACTCGGACACTTCCCCTCCGCGGTGTTCCGGAGGCTTCACACCAGCACGAGCACAGAGCCAGATCTCAGAGCGGTTTGATTTCTTGTAGCGGGTCGCCCGGTGGAGCTACTCAGGAAACATGAAGCTTCCTGCATCCATTTCTTCTGTAATTGTAAAACCACAAGTGGACTCCTCCAGGTCAGAAGAATCCGTCAAGGTTTCATTTGTTTTATTTGACTTCACTTTGAAAAACAAACTCCAGGGCTATGTCTCCCTTTGGGCCGATATCAGCTCTCTCTTCTTCTTCTTCTTCGTTCTCACGGCAGTTGTTTTTCACACTTCCTACTTTCAAAAATGGAAACGAACAGCACGAGAGGAGCAGGATGTGCTGCACGCACCGGGGGTCTCGAGCTCACGGGTAAAAAAAAAATGAGGAGGGGTGATGAGGGATGCGGGAGCGGATGCGCGCGGGGCTGTAAGAAGCAGCCGCCGCCGACTGTCATAAAAGTGAGCAAAGAGGAAGACGGAGAAGGAGAGCAGAGGAGAGAAAGAGGATCCAATGCGAAGCGGTGCAATAAAAGAATATGACGGCAATAAAAGTTTATAGCGTATACATTTCTGAAGGTTAAGAACTAAACGGCTGTAAAGCAAACACGCCAAAAGAAAGACAAGGGGTGAGGAAAGACACAGAGAGAGGACATATTAGAGGGAACGCTTCAAACCCCCTGCTTCATTATTTATTTACTTGTTTCTGAAGAGCAGAGAACATGTCAGTTAGACTTCCTCTAACAAAAGAACGCGAGGAAAGGCCCGGATGTTAGAGGCTACATGTTGGGATGCTCCTTATTTGATGTTGTGGAACTGTTGTGTTGCAAAGGGACACGTCTCCTTCCTCCTCCCTCCTCCTCCTCCTCCTCCTCCTCCTCCTCCTCCTCCTCCTCCTCCTCCTCCTCCTCCTCCTCCTCCTCCTCCTCCTCCTCCTCCTTTCAGTTTTGGGACTGTTATGCTTTTGTTGCCGTTTGGCTCAATTGGTTTTTTTCGCAGTGTGTGTGTCTCTGTGTGTGCGTGTGTGTGCGCGTGCGTGTGTGTGTGCGTGCGTGTGTGTGTGCGTGCGTGTGTGTGCGTGCGTGTGTGTGTGTGTGTGTGCGTGTGTGTGTGTGTGTGTGTTTTTTCTCTTGTCCAACCTCTCTTTGTCTCACTCAGATGCATCCTACTATCTAAAAAAAAAAACACCCAGACGGATGACCCCGCAGACAGGGTGAGCTGTGGCCGGCTCACACGCTTCTTTTCCGGCCTGAGGCTCAGCGGACCTCGGTGTCTGTGATGGTGGAACATGACACACACATCCATGCTGTCTGAAGGGCTTTGATAAGTTTGCAGGACTTCATGTGTTCATATTTATACTACATGTATATACTCTATCTCTTCTCAGAAATGATACATACTGTTCTGTAATGTAGGCTAATTGTAATTATATTTTCTATATATTAATGACTACATTTCTGCTCTATATTGTATTCTTATACATATTATTACTGTTCATACTTTAGCATTTCATATCTGTCATATTCATATACTTTACATCACTGACTATACATGTACATTACATTGCACGTTACTGCTTCTCTTGCAGTTAGACGTGTCCCAGGACTCTGCCAATGACAATAAAGTTTAATGTAATCTATTTTTATAATTTGTTCTTTATTTATATTGTAAATGTTGCGCTATCTTCCCTGTTTCCACTGGTGTGCTGCTGCTGTATCCACGTTGTTGTTTCCGCAGGGGTGAAGCTGAGGATCTGAACTGCATTTTCTCTGGATGACAGTAACAGCCGCTTTTACAGTCCGTTGCAGCCTGTAATTTAGCAATCTGCACACACGAGACACACACCCGCACGCGCACACACACACACACACACACACACACACACACACACACACACACACACACACACACACACACACACACACACACACACACACACACACACACTTAAAAGCCACCATCAGCTGAGTAACAACACGTGTTTATTTGGGACGAAGACACGTTACAGCGGGGATACACGCAGTTTCTTTCTTATCACATGAACTTCTTTCTTCGTATCTTTAAATGCAGCGAGAACAGATTTTCAGAATCTCCTCAAACCAAACAGAAGCAAAGACAACATCATAAATAAGTCACAATACATGATGAACCATGTTGTTTAGTGTGTTTGTGATTTCCTTAGACCTTTAGTCTTTTTGCTGAAATGTATTATAGCCTATGACTATTTCCTATGTTTCTGCATAATGAGCCAACGGCAAAAACAAAACATTAAAGTAGCCTATATATTGTACTTTTTTAATACACATATTATGCCAATGTCAAATAGAATGTACAGTAGACAATATTGTACACAAATGGTTTCTTACAGTATCAGTTTTAGAATCATTATTATTAATACTAGGCCTGCTTATAATTTAATTTAATTTGTTTGGTTTATCTTTTGTGCTGTAATGTTGTTGTGCAAGCTTGTTTGAGAAACAAATTCAAGAAAGTAAGCTTATTACAGAATTCAAATCATTTTAATTTCAATTTAATCTCTTAGAATTTCGATTTTAATGAAACATTTCCGGTATGTAAAGTTAAGCTACATTTAAGACCTATCTTTATAGCCTATAGTTAACCCAATATTGCTACTGTGCTAAAATGATGCATACTGTACAATTTTTAACACAATGATTTGTAGTTTTGAAACTCATGAACTGCTTTATTAAAAATGTATTTCCCTTCAATATTTCCCCTCACATTTACCTGTGACAGATCCGTCTTAATTCCTCTAATTTCAAACCAACCCTCACATCTGGCCTCCAATTACATCCGCAGTTATTTTAAAGCAGCTTTAGCTTTATGTGTGGGCTTAATAGAACCATAAAGCCGAATTACAATCCAATCCCCCCCCTCACACCCGTGGCCTTACCGCACTCCGCCGCTTGATGGCGCTCGTGCTCCACGGATAAGACCAGACCTCGGAGGCTTAGCTTGCCCTCGTGGAAGACTCTCACATTAAAGGGGGTGAAACTTGCCGGAGCCTACTCCTCTTCTTAATGTGTTTTAAAGGGGGGGTTTCTAAGAACAAGTGAGGGGATTAGGCCACTTTGTTACTTTGCTTTCTGATATTTGAAGCAGGTCATTTTCACACGGAAGGGTTGAGGCTTTGGGAAATCACAGGCCTGCAGGATATGCTGCAGGAAATTGTTTTTCCTGGTGCAAAATTAACACCAAGGACGTTCACACCTTAGCCATTCTCTCTGTGATGTGTTCAGGTGGGGAAGGAGTGTGCATGCTTGTGGTTAAACATTTGTCCTCGGGTAACATGTTGAAATGAGTATCTTCACACATACAAAGAGGTGCTATGTCCAATGCTGCAGCGGACATATCCATTCTCTCCCCTGTGCAAATGGCTTAATTAGTGCGTATTTGACGTGACGCATAAAGGCGAGGGGTGCAGTCTAGTTTTTGATGGTTTCTTACATCAAATGCGGTGAGTGTGGAATTATTTACGGCCGCTTTGATGTTCATTAAGGCCGCTTCTTGTTCTGTGTGTGTTCAGTCTAGCTTCCAGGCGCGAGAACAGTGGTCAGACAATTTGACTTAAAAAAAATAGATTATCCCATGCAGACAGCAGAGCTACGCAAACACTTTATTGGAAGGTGTGGGGAAGTTTAAATATTCTTGTCTATAAATTGGAAACATACTGCAGCAATTACCTCTTGAAAGTCGGGCGTAAAATCAGCTGATTTAACACAACACAGTGTAATAAGGGCAACATTCGGACCACTTGTCAGTGTTATATGATCTAAATAAGCACACTATTGGGTAATATGTGGCTGATATGAGCCTCAAAATCCATTTTGGAAATAAATGGATTGATCCAGAACAGAATTATCAAAAGAGGAAATCTGATTTAAGTCACTCTTCCGCCATCACTAATTCCTGAAATGCGGGAACCGCCATGCCTGCTCTAAACAAGACTTCATCAAAGCCAAACACAACTTTTAGTTTCAACGCGACGGTTGTTCTACAGGACACATAGCCCCTTCCCATAAGGTAGACACGCATCCTCCCTCAGTGTACACTGCAGCAGGGGGGATCACAGTCACATGGAAAACAAGGCAAAAATTACAGTGAAATACCGGGCAGCGATGAGGCGTTTACGGCCTCCGGTCGCGCGAAGGGCGCGTCGTAAAAAGCTCCTTTTTGTTTCTCCGCCGTAAACAAGCAAACACTGGCCGCCCGCTTTATGGAGCTGAGAGTTTGTTAAAGCGTTTACAGCCACTTCCCCCTAGCCTATTAGCCTCCCCGGCCCTCCTTACATGTTTATGGACATCATATTTATAAAAGTATACGATGATCAGAACACGGCCAGGAGCTCGTCTATATCCAGCTTTCGGATTAGAATAAGCGGACAAGAAAAGGCTCCGACAACTAATTTTAAAATCTCAATTACATTTATAGGCTGGTACTTGTTAAAACCAATACCAATTAGGAAGCCCCCCCCCCCCTCCTCACCACCACCACCATCTCTATCCGCATATAGGCTCCCTGACATTTTCGGGCCTCATTCACTTGAGCAATTAATGAGCCCCCCCCCCCCTCACCTCCACCACCACCAAGAAAGAAAAAAGCAATCTCTGCTTGTATGTGCGTGCGTGTGTTTGTGTGCACTTGATCAGATGCAAAGCGGTAGCATTCTCATTAACCCCCCGCCCATACACACACACACACACACACACACACACACACACACACACACACACACACACACACACACACACACACACACACACACACACACACACACACACACACACACACACACACACACACACACACACACACACACACACACACACACACACACACCGTCCTCCCTGTTTTCTGCATCCATTCTCTTTCACCCCTCTTCTTCTTCTCCTTCTTATCACAGGCGCACGGAGCTCCATAGACTCCGGGAGAATATCTCGCAGGCGCAAAAAAAGTGCAATAGACCTCGTGTGTGTACGTGTGCGCGCTCCCGTGCACGTTTATCTGTGTGCGTGGAAAAGCCAATGGGATGAAAAGCTGATAATAGATGCAAATTATCCCTGAAACCGATATACACTCACACACGGGAGGAGAGGGATGGAGAGAGAGAGAGAGAGAGAGAGGGGGGGAGGGAGGGAGAGAGAGAGAGAGAGAGAGAGAGAGAGAGAGAGAGAGAGAGAGAGAGAGAGAGAGAGAGAGAGAGAGAGAGAGAGAGAGCGAGCGAGAGAGAGCGAGCGAGCGAGCGAGAGGAGAAATATGAAACAACTCATTTGCAGAGGAGTAAATCACGGAATACCCGTTTGAGAGCGCGACAGGGCTTATAGCGCTAACACCGGAATTGTGATGCGCACGAGCCCCTACTCTACTTCTCCCTCTTCTTCTTCTTCTTCTTCTTCTTCTTCTTCTTCTTCTCCTTCCTATTCTTTTTCTTTCTTCCTTTTTTTCCCTTCTTCTTCTTCTTCTCCTCCTTCTTCTTCTTCTTCTTCTTCTCCTTCTCCTTCTCCTTCTCCTTCTCCTTCTCCTTCTTCTTCTTCGCTGGAGATTTTATGGAACCGGTGTGATTGTTGTTATTGTTGTCGCGGTGTTTGTGGCTCTCACTGCTCTGGCTGGCTGCCGTTACGCGCACCGTTCGTCTGTTGTGGCCGTGAAGGGAAACACCACAACAACGGTCACCGACACCGGCGGCAGACCTGCCTCACACCCTCTCTCTCTCTCTCCTTCCCTCCCCTCCGTGTTTATCTGTGTGTGTCGGTGTTTCTCAGGAAAAAAGGAAAAGGCGCTGAAAGCCGCGGCTCCCTCCCCACAGCGCCACTCTGACTCTGCCGAGCCAAACTGAAAAACAATAAGCACAAAAGATGAGTTCATATTTCGTCAACTCGCTCTTCTCCAAATATAAAAGCGGGGACTCGTTACGTCCGAACTACTACGAGTGCGGTTTCGCGCAGGACCTGGCGGGCAGCCGGCCCACCGTGGTGTACGGACCGGGCTCCGCCGCCACCTTCCAGCACGCCCCGCAGATCCAAGACTTCTACCACCACAGCGCCTCCACGCTGCCCAGCAACCCGTACCAGCAGAGTCCCTGCGCGGTCACATGCCACGGAGAGCCGGGCAATTTCTACGGATACGACGCGCTACAGCGGCAGACGCTTTTCGGGGCCCAGGACGCGGATCTGGTCCAGTACAGCGACTGTAAACTGGGGAGTGCACCGGGGATCGGCGGAGAGGACGCGGAGGGAACCGAGCAGAGTCCGTCACCGACGCAGCTGTTCCCCTGGATGAGGCCGCAAGGTGAGGACATCCAGACTGGTTCTTTTAAAACATATTTTCAAAGCAAATCGTGTCCCGCAAAAGTGTCCGTGGTGCTGCTGCAGCAGGGGAGCGGAACCTGCGAGGGAGAAGGACACCGTGTGAGAAAGTTGGGAAAGTGTTTATAAGCAGCCGTGTAAGCAAGCAGGCTGCTTTACGCTTCCTGCGTTCAAAGCGCGTTTATGGTTTTATTGGCAGCACCACATTTGTGAATGACTTTAGGGTTTAATTGCCCCGGCCATATACTGGGAGAAAGAGCCGGGAGAGGGACTCGGAGAGAAAGCGGCCAGGCAGAGGTGGTGGGGGGGTGGGGGTCTGTCCGTGAGAAAGCCTGCTCAGGGGGAGAGGACAGGGTCTGGAGGGGTTTTCCAGCCGAAAAGACTCATTTTAGACATGCAGCTCTGACCCGGGTTAAACTTTTACTGCCTTTTTTTGTTGCTTTTACGACTTGCCTGTGGTCTCAGGGATTATTTGGCTACACGGTGGCCAGGTCCCCACAGACTGCAGCCGGGCATGTGTGTACGTGGGGAGGATGTGAGGCTCCGCTCGAATGGATGCCTCTTTCTTCTCTTGTCATTTCTCGATGTACCTTTATTCACCACATCTTTGACTTGTGTCCTGCCTGTGCACTGTCCCTTTGGTGTGTGAAGGCTGCACACCCCCCCCCCCCCCCCCCCCCCCACACACACTCTGACACAAAAGGGCTTCATGCTTTCAGAAGTTAAAAGGGAAATAGTGTTTTTTACTCGCATTGTTAAGCATTGTTGATCCAATTATTCAAATATCGAAATCTACAAGTACTGTCTGTGTGCTTCGAATTAATATCCTGTGTGTGCATGTGTGTGCACACGTCTTTGTGTTTGTGGCACACACCGCCTGTGAATATGGACCAGGCTCGATTGGATCAGAATATAAATCATGGAGGAATGTCATCTCTCACACATATTTGCATTATAGGGAAGCTGAAGTCATAATTGATGGCCTAAACCTACACCACAATAAGAGCGATTATGCAAGAAGGCATTTTGTTGTGTGTTAGAGAGACATATGTAGAGAGAGGGGGGAGGGAAAGCAGCGGATTGACATGTATAGTAGCCTATTTTGTTTGAGGCCATATTTATTGTTGTGTGTGTGTGTGTGTGTGTGTGTGTGTGTGTGTGTGTGTGTGTGTGTGTGTGTGTGTGTGTGTGTGTGTGTGTGTGCGTGCGTGCGTGCGTGCGTGCGTGCGTGTGTGTGTGTGTGCGCGCGTGTGTGTGTGAAAGAGAGTGTATTGCTTATGTTGTCGGTTGTATGTGTTAAAGTGGGGCAGCAGACGGGTACAGCACTGTTGTGGCTTCATGATTATGATCATAACATAGACAAAAATATAAATAAAATAAAACCCAGGTCTGTATTTACCTCGAGCTCCACCCCCCCCCCCCCCCCCCCCCCCCCTTATAGGACGTTCACCTGCTACATGTAGCAGTAATAATAACCGCTAATTCATTTGTACGCAAGAGGAAATCAGCACTTTTGACTGTAGTGCCTCACAGCAGTGCGTGTGAGCATGTGTGTGTTTTGCTCCAGGTTTGCATCCTGTCAATTGTCATAATTTACACATTACAGCATATTTTACTCCGTTTTTTTTTACTGTCTTTCCACAGTATAGTGCAGGGCTAAACACGACTTCTTAAGGGCTCTAGCTCCCCTTCTTCTTCTGCTATGGCAGTGATGAACCCCATGATGCATCGTGTTCAACCAGTAGTGTATGTAACGCTGCCGGCCCGGGTGCAGGCAGCTCCGATCATCCGGGGGCCAAACAGTCCAAACAGGAGTCCCGCGAAAGCTCTGTTCCTGCTCGCGCAATGTTTGATGGGATATTATCGCGGCTCAGAGTGAGGATTTATTAGTGATTGTATACTAGCAGAAACAAGGCGGACTGGGTTCTGTGGGCAGGATGGAGGCGGTTATCCTCCCCGATTACCTCGGAAATCCCCCTTTAACGAGGGGTTCATTTCATAATGTGTCTTATGTGGAGGGATATCGCCTCCTTCACACGTTTTATGATCTCTAACCCCAACACCGAAGGGTGCTCCTACTCACCGAATATGGTTAAATAGACCTTAACCCCCGAGCTGAAGCATTAATATCCGAGTTTGATTCTAAACTCAACTTTTTACGACTGTGGTTGGAAATGTGGATAAATCATGTTCTCTGTGAAAAGGGAAATAAAATGTGATCAGGCCGAGGAGTGAATGTCATGGTTTAAGATCCTTCTCCTCGGCTCTCATCGGCATCTGTTGTCGAGTGGAAACCTCGTTTCTTATTCCGGCAAAATGTCAACTGCCACGCATTTGTTTAGGGCTTTGTCTAATTGACTTTGTAAAGGATTCATATATAACAGGTCTTAAAATGTTTCACGAAGGCTTGTAACATTTCCTCAGCCCGTGCAGATCAGTTAACCCTTCATCGTCGCTAAAACGGCAAATGAATTATACACTGAAAAAACTAACGTTGACTTTATAATGTCAACACATTTAGCAATATTGTTAAACATAATGTTTTTTATTTCAAGTTAATATTATTGCTTTCGAGTAACCTAATACAGTTATGGAAATCCGCTGACATGTAATTCAAGTCAACATTTGAGTTGTGTTCAGTGTCGGGTTTGTCCTGTCCTATAGTGTGTGCGTGCACTGAGGCAGACGGGGTTTGGGGTTAAATTCCTCATGTATGTTGCTCCAGTCAAAGCACATCCGGATCTAAGCTTCATGTTGTCATTTCATCCAGGAAAGTGTTTCACATGTCCCTTAATTCATAGCTGCTGACAGAATTGTATGTGGCGCCCACTTCGCTTCACTCCCTGCAGCGCGAAATCACGGAGCCAGCCTGTGACAGATAACACAGAAGACATTTACATCACTTACTAGTCCACGCATTTCCATAAAGACTCCCCTGCCTGTTCCTGTGGCTGTCTGACCGTAAACAGCAGCTCTGAGCCTATTGACGGACACTTGGAAGTCCAGCGAGAACATGAGAGGCACAGCAAGTGGAGGGCATCCTGCAGGGTGAACTTAGGCGCATATGTAATGGCTATCTTATTGTTCACACTGTGTACCTGCGGCCTTCACAGAATGTGATCAGTCTGTGAGGAGTTTTTCAAGTTCACCCGGAATTGAAGTTGCAATTTATAGATGCAAAGAGTGCATTTAAAGATAACATTTAGATAATATATTGAAATGAAAAGTTTATATTTTGAGCGAGAACAGGAAGCCGAAATATTGAAGGATAATACTTTTCCTATTTTAAGAATAATACTCATGTGATGATGAGCAAATAGAAAATATACATTTTTTTTAAAAAGAGGGCTCGTCATATTTCACAGGTTATTGACAAGCATTTGTCCTCATAAGTTTGTGTGTGCAGAAAACTAAATATGTTACACATCGGCAGGAAGTAAATGATTACCTCTTGGTTTTGAAATCATGTAGGCCTATTTATTATTTCTGAATAAAAGTCTTTGTTTAGGGGTCGTGTTTTGTCTGCATTATATAAGGGCTTTCAGTTTTTATGTTAATAAGTGTTGGTCATTTATAGCTTGTTGTGTAGTTTCTGATGGATTGAGATTGTGTGTTTCTGTTCTAAGAATCATGTTTAAAGCCTATAGTCACCAGAAAAGTGTGTGTGTGTGTGTGTGTGTGTGTGTGTGTGTGTGTGTGTGTGTGTGTGTGTGTGTGTGTGTGTGTGTGTGTGTGTGTGTGTGTGTGTGTGTGTGTGTGTGTGTGTGCGCGCGTGTGTGGTGTGTGTGTGTGTGTGTGTGTGTGTGTGTGTGTGTGTGTGTGTGTGTGTGTGTGTGTGTGTGTGTGTGTGTGTGTGTGTCTGTGTGTGTGTGTGTGTGTGAGAGAGCATGCCTGTATAGAACATTAAAGTCACATGAGGATCACATTGATGTGGACTTACAGTGGGGACTCTTTCTAACATTATACAGAACTCAAAATAATAAATCTTACAGTTTTCTGGCAATTTATTAGAGAAATGTTGACCATGTGGACTCAATGTGAATGTGGGTCATAACAAAAGTACTTCCTCTTAACATCAATGAAATAATAATATTCGACACATTGAAATCTAACCGCGCCTAAAACATATTTTTATTCACAGGACATCTCTCAGACAATTCACAACGGGCAATTCCCTTGTTAATTAATTAAGGTTTATCATTAAATAAAACTTTAGCATTTTTGTAAATGTTAGGGTTTCCTGGTTTGCATATTTTTATGTAAACTGAGTATGGGTTTGGACTTTTGGTTGGTTATTTAAAAAAACAATTCAATCCAACACAGACATTGCCCAACTTACCTACCCTCTTTATAAATGTAAAGGTTATCAAAAGATAATATTACTGATTTTGATTTTATATGTTTTTCCTCACCCTAAAGCAATATTTAATAATTTCTAATCAAAAGCCACTCTATTTGAATAGATTAGATTCATTTATTCACTTGCTGGTTTACAAGGCATCGCATGGGTTACAAATAAAATAAAAAGTATCAAATTAGAAACCATCATTAACAGTGACTATATATTTAGATTTTAACAAAATAAAGTTACATGTCTACTATAGAGTAGGCTATCGATAGATAACACAATAAAACAGAATAACTTAGAATACACAAGTAATATAAACATTTACTAACACAACAAAGGACATAGCTTAGATTATGTTTTGGCTTTCATTTTCTAATAATTGTTTTTGCATTAAGCTTTAATTGATTTCATGTTAATGGGCAAATGGCGGTGATAAGATGTGTGATGTAAAATGCTGGCCTCTCATAATGTCCCCCACTCTTTCCGAACAGCAGCGGGCAGGAGGCGGGGCCGGCAGACGTACAGCCGCTACCAGACCCTAGAGCTGGAGAAGGAGTTCTTGTTCAACCCGTACCTGACCCGGAAGCGCCGCATCGAGGTGTCGCACGCTCTGGCCCTGACAGAGCGGCAGGTGAAGATCTGGTTCCAGAACCGGAGGATGAAGTGGAAGAAGGAGAACAACAAAGACAAGTTCCCCAGCAGCAAGAGCGAACAGGAGGCGGTGGAGAGGGAGAGGAGGGAGAAAGAGCTGCGGGACGGAAGCGGAAGTGGCGACGGTGGAGGTGGTGAAGAAGGAGGAGGTCCGGCTGTGGTGGTGGGAACAGCGGGGTCACAGGCTTCTGTGAGTGAGGATTGCTGCGAGAAAACGCAAATGTAGGGAGGAGAGTGTTGGGGGGGTGTACAGGAGGGGATTTTTAGTCTTAATTGTGGCCATTGGACTGCTCCACTGTCTCCACAATTCAATTGATGGAAAGGAACTTGGGTCTCCAAAATGGCGGCTGAGGATGGACAGGAGGGGCCAAACGCCTCTGAAAAAAAAGAAGCAAGAAAGTGAACTAAAAAAATAGAAGAGAGTGGTGCAGGAATCAGTCCTGAAACCCAGAAATTAGTAAACATTTTTAACACATCCGGTTCCCACATCTTGAGGTCAATGGGGTTTTTGGATAGATGCCTGAAATAAGATCTGTGGTAGCGTAAGAGATGTTCACGTTTTGTTCTAAAACAGTTTTGCAATTATGCTTCAAAAATCATAAAGTGGTGTTAATATGTGATTATCCTGCTGAACAAATCGTGTAAGGATCATAAATGTGTGTTTGCCACAGATCTTTTTTTGTCAATATTGCGAAATCCAATGGAAAATGCCCATTGATTTGTGTCGAGGGAGCCCTTGAGATGCTAACTTCCGGTCGGTTTACAAACACGCCTCATTGCTGCACCACTCTATTAATGAGGGCGTCCAACAAGCATAGTCTACTCTAGTGTTTAAACAAAACAAAAAAATGATAGCTTCCTTTCTTTGTGGAACAATTATCGTGGAAACATTTCTATATTGTTAGAAGTTTATCATTAACAATTTTATCTTTGGCAGCTGTATAGTTTTTAAGTTAAAAAATGATGATGGTGCACTTTTTACTGTACTTCTTCTCACATGTATGTTGTTGTTGTTGTTGTTATGGCAATGATTGATTGATGCTGATGATGATAATGATGATGATGACGTAGCAATTAATGAAATTTCCAACAACAGGAAACTGCCTATTTATGCCGTTTTAGTAGGTCTCTTTTTTACAAACTCTAATTGTCGTTTTAGTTCGTTTTTTGATCGATGGTGTTTGTTTTATGTTGTCTTCTTTTTCTCTTTTTGGGTAAAAGCATGCGCACAGTGCAGAATAAAAAAAAAGAGAACATTCATAAAAATAAAAACGAGGAAAAATCGAATACAATTGTGTTATGCGTTTAATATGGTACAGTACAAGGTTCTGGTATGAGTCGAGATTAATTTCACGGTATTATTTCAATTTCTTACAAGTATCAATAAAGATGGAGACATCAGTGGTCTTAGCAATATCAACTCATAATCAGAAAGGATTGATTTCCTTTGTACTTTAATCTGCATTCTTTCCCATCACCATTCTCCTTTCCTCTCTGTCAGCACCCAGACTGATAAAACTATTCAGTTCACAAGGCCACACATTTAAGCCTCGACTCGGAAATCTCCTCTTAATATAACAGACGTCCCCCCCTCCTTCCCCCCATACACCACACCCGTCCACACACACACATCCTACATCCTATCCAAACACCACTTTATTTATGGCCCGGTCCTCCACCTCCACTTACATTATTACATGCCTCTATTCACTATTACACTGCCTTCCATCATCATCATCACGATGACGACTTGAGGATTGTTTCCATCTGGAAGGATCAAACACTGCGTATTTACGCATGCATATCCATCTTCATGCATTGGACTTCAGTTTGTTTCCCAGACGTTAGGGGAATCCCCAAAGCGCCAAATATTCTGATCAGGTTTCCAGGCATTATTTGGGAAATAGAGGTGTTGTTTAAGCCTGTACAACAGTGTGTGCAGTTTGCATGGGACCAGTCTCTGCCACACACAATCTGTCTCCGCCAAAACATTAAGATAAGAATGTACAATAATTCAATGCGGTTTTATTTGACATTGATGTTGCAGGCCTCTACAACTATAGTTCTTGTTATTTTGACATTTTAACAGACAGTTAGGAGTTCATGACAGAGTGCAACTAATTTTTCCAATTAAACACATTTAAGGGATTCACTACAGATTCACTACAGATTTAAAAGAAATAATTAAATACAGTTAAGTCGAAGATTAGAGACGTTTGGTCTTCAAGTTCAAAGACACTTGGATTTTGAGCTGCAAATAACCCTGATGACATCACAGGGTTATTATAGCCTGCAACTGTTTTCATTGGCTGGGTAGCACCCCTTTTGATGAGTAAACAATTGCCCCTTTCATTCCAATGGCATGCAGGTTAAGTGTAATGACAACAATCTACTATCTTTATAAAATGCCACATTAGTCAGCAAGAAAGTAGCCGACTCAATATATTTTCCTCGCTGTCCAACAAACGCTGTAAAGACATAGGCATGCCTCCAATGTCTGACAATGAGTCTGTGTTACTAGGCTAAACATGTTTATGCCGTGCGCCAATGGACCACCATGGGAGCACCTCGCTAATGCTGGCATATTTGCATTAAATCAAATGCCAACATTTCAAATGACATTAATTAAACTGGAGGTTTCGCTGCATTCTCATCAACTTAATTATTAACTATATATGATATAGTGAACGCCCAAAAAAACTATTACAAAAAATGACTTCTATAGTCCAATGGACATGTGATTTTACATGTGTTAGTCCTTAACATCTATCACTGTGTATATCACCATTCAAACATCTTTTAAAAGTTAAACAAACTCCACACAGCTCAGTGAAGACTGTGAAATGTTGACTTTATTTGATCATTTCAGTAAAAACTAACGTTCATATTTCTCTTTTGATTATAATTCTGATGAACGTTCAAAACAAAGCACTTTGGCAACTTACCACATACGTTTTAAAATGCTTAATAAGCACCGTAACTTTCATGATATCATTTCTCCGTCATAATCGGTTGTTTCCGTGAACGGCCGACTGTTGTGTGACGGCAAATGCTGCGGCTGCAAGGCATTGTGGGGCAGCATTTTCTCCTCTCCTTTAGGTAGGGAGGTCCAGTGGTTCCTAAGCTAAAGGAGGTTATAAAGGAAGTTTGAAACCTCCTTTCCTATCATGTCGAGAATTGGAACAGCTCTTATCATGGCTGCCACTGAGGGACTTCCGGGTCATTTCACTCCGTTAGGAATGTTCCTAAGCTAAATGGACTATTCGACTGCAGCCAGGGTTGCGTTCCGATAATCCAAAAATCAGCTCCTAAGTTCTAACCCTATCTCCTATTCCTTGACCTCTGAGTGAAACGTCACGGGGTTAAGGGATAGTGGATAGGAGAATTCAAAAGGACTTAGGAGAAGAGACTGCGGTACTTTAGAGAATCCGAATGCACTTTCACTATCCGACGTGTTTATGATGCGCCAGCGGACGTCATGAATGTGCGTCTGCTGCTGTGGGGAAACCATGGAAACTACAGTTTTCTATACAGCGGACTACAACATGGATGTTTAATAAGAACGAGGGACTACTGTAAACTCATCTGGAGACTCTGCACCGTGCTCTGATGCTGCTGCTTTAGGCTTTATGAACGTGGACAACAGAGAAACATATTCTTCAGGACCAAAGTTGGAATTGAAATAAAAAAGGAAAGTGAAACTTATGCTCGTCACCCTCTCCCTCCGGTCCACATTAATACCAATGATCCCAATACGTATGATTGTATGAACTATGAAAATATCTTAAAATCAATACGAATGTATTTATTATAAACATATTAACATATCACTGTGAACATCACCATTCAAACAACTTTTAAAAGTTGAACAAACTCCACACAGCTCAGTGAAATGTTGATTTTATTTGATCATTTCAGTAAAAACTAACGTTCATATTTCTCTTTTTGATTATAATACTGATGAACGTTCAGAACAAAGCACTTTGGCAACTTACCACATACGTTTTAAAATGCTTAATAAGCACCGTAACGTTCATGATATAATTTCTCGGTCATAATCGGTTGTTTCCGTGAACGGCCGACTGTTGTGTGACGGCAAATGCTGCGGCTGCAATGCATTGTGGGGCAGCATCTTCTCCTCTCCTTTAGTCAAGGGAGGTCCAGTGGTTCCTAAGCTAAAGGAGGTTATAAAGGAAGTTTGAAACCTCCTTTCCTTTCATTTGGAGAATTGGAACGGCACTTATCATGGCTGCCACTGACGTACTTCCGGGTCATTTCACTTGATTAGGAAGGTTCCTAAGCTAAATGGACTATTGGAACGCAACCCAGGTGAGTTTCCTCCACCTGAGGGGAGGATCCACATCATTCGTGAACTCGTAGGTGGGTGTGGTTTATCTTGAATGGCCTTCAGAGAGGAGACACAGTCAAGATCAAATATGTTTCTTCTTGTTTTTTGTACGACATTGTGCAATGTGTTTCCAACATCATCCCTTTTATGTTTACAACAGCTAAGCGTACAGCTTCAATGCTTCTCACTGGTGAGAAATATTAACCTGGAATGCGTTAGATTTAGAGGATTATTTAGATTAGGTGGAATGGGGCTTCTTGTAGCTGCAGCAATGCTTTATCGTGGGCCAGTGGCCCCAAGCGACATTGTGAGATGAGGCCCCCCACCCCCCCCCCCCCCCCCCCTCAGGAGTGAAAACATTTTTTTTGGAAATAAAGTAGGCTACTTTGCAAATATAATTCCTGTTTATTATTATTATTATCAACACAGTTACTTTTTTATACAGTGAGGTAAATAGTAAAAGTGCATGTATGTCGTTCAGTTTACAGGTGAATACGTCTGCATTTCCTGCCAAATACTAGCCTCAAAAAGACTAAAATATAATTAATGCAAATAAACTACTTCTACTACTACTAATGATAATAATAATAATAATAATAATAATAATAATAATAATAATAATAATAATAATAATAATAATAATAATAATAATCATAATCAATTCAATAATATAAATACTATATTATTTTATTATAATATAGTTGTAATATAGTCAAGACAAAACAAGAGCTGAGGCCCTCTGGGCGGGGCCCCCTGCGCAAGGCGGGGCCCCATGCAGCCTGTGTGATTGGCCTGTAGGGAGGGGCGGCCCTGTATATGACAGTAACACAAGAATACAGTTTAAAAGGGGAGTGATTAGTAAAATATCCATAAAGAAATAGAAAATCTGTTTACAGTTCTGTTTCATCTGGGTGTTGAGAGATGTATCCATAGATCTCTTAATGTTGCTCTCAAAGTGCACCAGATTGATGCACTTAATTTCAATATTTAAAAATATATATTTCCCGGGGGAGCATGCCCCCGGACCCCCCTAGAGGACGTGAGGTCCACTCCCCACTTCTAAAAAAAATAGTACTTTACCTCTGCTTACACCTATATGCCATGAGCTGATTATCGAGCCTTCATTGTAACAGTCGCGGGTACACTGTGTGCGCGTGTGGGTTCAAATTCCACTGTAGCACCCTCTATGAAACGTCAAGCTACCCCACAGCACCCCCAAAAGAAAATGTCTGGCGCCGCCACTGTCGTGGGCAGTTTTGCAGAAACTCCTGTGAATGCAGTGTGGTGGCAGCACACAACAGAATGTTTTGTTCTGCTGAGTGGGGTCCTTTCTTCTGCATGTGTGGTCTGCAAAGTAAAATATCTCCTCTCTAAGTCTCTTCGCCAGTTTTACGCATGTGCCTGGAGCCATTCCATTCCCAGTCCAATCAATACCACCTCTAATGGTGTTCTCCACTTTTTGCACACGACTTAACCTACTTTCAACCCAGCAGTCAAGTTTTCAGTATACGGGCTGGATGTTTGTCAGCATCAAACGTTTTGTTTTCAAGCTCTACACCGCGCAGTGATTACTGGACACGTTCCAAGCTGCAGCGTATTGATTGTTTAATATAGATTGTATGTTGTGGGTTTGTTCCAGTGTGTTAATAATATTGCATCCAGGGGGAGACACCGTCGGCCATTGGGCATCTTGACATCACATGGACCCAAGGTCACGTGGTCCGCGAGACAGAGGGAGGGGAGGAGAGTAGAGGGGTGGGGTGATTTTTTGTGTAAATCTAGACGGTAATGTCTCGCCGATAATTCACGGTGCCTCGTAAAGGACAACATTAAAGCGCCCCCGGGCTACAAATCAAATGCGCCAAATTATGAGTTCGCTGGACCTCGTCAATGCGCTGTTTTCCAAATATTCCTCTCTTCACAGATTCTGCAACTTTCACATTTGTTTGACTTCCTCTTCTGCTGCTGCCGTGTGCTCTCCATGCGCACTCGGTGCTATGGATCACTCCACGTCTCCAGAGGCTGCCCTGGCCGGCCTGCAGGAGGCAGAGTAGCAGCATTTCAAAAAGGGGGAGATGCAGATGTACTCCTGGATGATCAACTCAGGTGAGGAGGAGTTGGGGGGCTTGAGTAATGACATGTAAGGAGGTCATTAGCAAGGCCTCACGGGCGAGTTGGAGAAACAGAGACGTAAGGGAGGGGAGTTTGGGGCAGAGTCATTCCCTTCAGATATTTCACAATGAACTAATCAGGTGAAAAAAATAAAAATAAATCCAAAAAAGACATTAAAATTGAAACTAAAAAGTAAATGCATCAAAGGGTTGGGGCTTTTATGCATCAGGTCTCCATATCTGTGTCACAGTGAGGACATGGACATTGTTACCGCAAAGGGACAGTGCAGATAAAGGCTAAATAAGAGAGCTATAAAAAGGCAAGCACTTGATAAAATCAGCGGTTCATAAAAATAAAACAAATACACATCCAAGGCAGAACAAATAAGTAGCGTCATTGTAACAAAGAGATACATGAATGTATTGAAGTTGCAGCCAGTATATTACAGTGGTAAATAATGAGAAAAACATATAGTTTACTAAATAATTGTGTTGCATTTTACATTAACTTTGGCTTTTATGAAGTAAAGAAACGTTTCCGAAAGGATTCACGTTCAAATTCTGAAATTCATGTAAATAAAGGTTACAAAGAATGAGAATATTGGATAGGGTGAACATGTTTAACTGACAACATGAGTGTGTGTGTGTGTGTGTGTGTGTGTGTGTGTGTGTGTGTGTGTGTGTGTGTGTGTGTGTGTGTGTGTGTGTGTGTGTGTGTGTGTGTGTGTGTGTGTGTGTGTGTGTGTGTGTGTGTGTGTGTGTGTGTGTGTGTGTGTGTGTGTGTGTGTGTGTGTGTGTGTGTGTGTGTGTGTGTGACATATATAGAGGTGTAGTTAAACCGCTCTTTATACGGTGGGCCCGGTTGCGCAGCGGCCACTGCCGGTGTCTGAACTATGCCATGCCTGCTTCTTCTTTTTCTATGTCACTTTTTTTTAACAACCCCCCTCCTCTCTCTGTCTCCCTCTCTCTCTCTCTCTACCTCTCTTTGCAGATCTTTTATGGCTCTACGACCTCCATAAAACCATAATTTAAGACGTGGTGAATATTCATTAGGTGGTATTGTGTTTCGGGAGGGGACCTGGGAGCGCAGGGGTTGCTGAGTGTTATCCAAAATACTTAGAAAGTGAAGCACCGCCTCCCACAGCCTCTCACTTCCTCTCACGGTGCTCCCGGTGACCGGTTACACTCGGTGTTTACGTCATGACGCTTTACTCAGTCAGTAGCTCACTGAGAGCTCATTGTGCTATTTACAAGCTAATGCTAACAACATACATAAGCAAATTACCAGATGTGGGTTTGAGAGAAAGAAGCTGTGTGTGTGTGTGTGTGTGTGTGTGTGTGTGTGTGTGTGTGTGTGTGTGTGTGTGTGTGTGTGTGTGTGTGTGTGTGTGTGTGTGTGTGTGTGTGTGTGAGTGTGTGTGTGTGTGTGTGTTAGTGTATAACGGTGCTTAGTTGAATGCAATAAAAGGAATTCATGTAAAAGAAGCAACTGTACAATTATTATAAAGTTATAAATTATAAATTAAAAAAACAATTACACAAAATAAAAAATAGAGAATATTAAAAAGAAATATAGAAATATACAGAATGTTAGTTACGTATACATTAATTACAGAACAGTATATCAAACAGACACACATACTCACACACACACACACACACACACACACACACACACACACACACACACACACACACACACACACACACACAATCACACGTAGCTGTGCAGCAAAAAGGAAGTGGCACACAGATAAGCACACACACTTACACATAGTCCATCACACACACTCCATGCTGCTGACAGTCAGAGGAGGACACACACTGTAGAGAGAGGAGTGTGTAGAGCACAGCAGGGGGGGGGGGGGGTATCTCCTCACACGTATTCCAGGGGTTTGTAAACTTAGTGAAGATGCTTCATTCTAAAGAATTCTAATGGCAAAAAAGAAACAGGCATGTTTTCTATGACAAATACATTTGTAAATGAAAATAATACTTTCTCTATTTCTACTTGATTAAGTACTTGATCAGGGATACTGTTGGAAATGTTTGATAGCACAATACATTTATAAAGACTTTCAATTAGTAATAATTTAACTCCAAAGTCACTTTGAGGAATTTAAAAAAATAGAGCAAGAAAGTATAAATAGGACTCAATGTGTAAATACCAAAAGAGAGAGATAGTATCAGTAAATAAACATGGAGTTCATTTAAAATAATAATAACACTTTATTGTTACCGTTCTCTGACATCGTACAAAGTGTGTTGCTACACTCCAACATACTGAAGCGCACACGTGTAGAAACACACTGACAAGAAGGGGATTTGGGTTCTTTTACTTTCACAAAAATACATGTGTTTTTGTATTTTGTTTGTAATCTAAAAGCATATGCATCTTTGTAGAAATACTGAGGTCATTATCCTACATCCTTCTCTTCTGATTGTGTGTGTGTAGCATGTGCTATTAGGTATCTAAAATAACATTCTATAAATTCAATTGTTGAATTGTTGACATTATCTCCTCACCAGAGGAAACCAAAGCTGTTTCAGGTCCATCTGAACCTTTGTCCAATCCTGTTAAGATGTTGCTGCTTCAATGAAGTCACATGTAAAACCTTTACAACACGTGTGAGAACAAGAGTTTGTGTCATGAGGGTCCACAGCAGTGCCTCATCATGTGTGCAGATACATGCAGTGTGTGTGAGGATCAGTGTGTGTGAGGAACAGTGTGTGAGGAGCAGTGTGTGAGAGGATCAGTGTGTGTGAGGATCAGTGTGTGTGAGGAGCAGTGTGTGTGAGGAGCAGTGTGTGAGGATCAGTGTGTGAGGAGCAGTGTGTGTGAGGATCAGTGTGTGAGGATCAGTGTGTGTGAGGATCAGTGTGTGTGAGGATCAGTGTGTGAGGATCAGTGTGTGTGAGGATCAGTGTGTGTGAGGAGCAGTGTGTGTGAGGAACAGTGTGTGTGAAACAGTGTGTGTGAGGAACAGTGTGTGAGGAACAGTGTGTGTGAGGATCAGTGTGTGTGAGGAACAGTGTGTGAGAGGAACAGTGTGTGTGAGGATCAGTGTGAGAGGAACAGTGTGTGTGAGGATCAGTGTGTGTGAGGATCAGTGTGTGAGAAACAGTGTGTGAGAGGAACAGTGTGTGTGAGGAGCAGTGTGTGTGAGGATCAGTGTGTGAGAAACAGTGTGTGAGAGGAACAGTGTGTGAGGAACAGTGTGTGTGAAACAGTGTGTGAGAGGAACAGTGTGTGTGAGGATCAGTGTGTGAGGAACAGTGTGTGTGAAACAGTGTGTGAGAGGAACAGTGTGTGTGAGGATCAGTGTGTGTGAGGATCAGTGTGTGAGAAACAGTGTGTGAGAGGAACAGTGTGTGTGAGGAACAGTGTGTGAGAGGAACAGTGTGTGTGAGGAGAACAGTGTGTGTGAGGAACAGTGTGTGTGAGGAACAGTGTGTGAGAGGAACAGTGTGTGAGGAACAGTGTGTGAGGAACAGTGTGTGAGGATCAGTGTGTGAGAGGAACAGTGTGTGAGGATCAGTGTGTGAGGAACAGTGTGTGTGAGGAACAGTGTGTGTGAGGAACAGTGTGTGAGGATCAGTGTGTGAGGAACAGTGTGTGTGAGGAACAGTGTGTGAGAGCAACAGTGTGTGTGAGGAACAGTGTGTGTGAGGAACAGTGTGTGTGAGGAACAGTGTGTGTGAGGAACAGTGTGTGAGAGGAACAGTGTGTGAGGAACAGTGTGTGAGGAACAGTGTGTGAGGATCAGTGTGTGAGGAACAGTGTGTGAGGATCAGTGTGTGAGGAACAGTGTGTGAGGAACAGTGTGTGAGGAACAGTGTGTGAGAGCAACAGTGTGTGATAGGAACAGTGTGTGTGAGGAACAGTGTGTGTGAGGAACAGTGTGTGAGAGGAACAGTGTGTGAGGATCAGTGTGTGAGGAACAGTGTGTGAGGAACAGTGTGTGTGAGGAACAGTGTGTGATAGGAACAGTGTGTGATAGGAACAGTGTGTGAGAGCAACAGTGTGTGATAGGAACAGTGTGTGAGAGCAACAGTGTGTGTGAGGAACAGTGTGTGAGAGGAACAGTGTGAGAGGAACAGTGTGTGAGGAGCAGTGTGTGAGGATCAGTGTGTGAGGAACAGTGTGTGTGAGGAGCAGTGTGTGAGGAACAGTGTGTGTGAGGAACAGTGTGAGAGGAACAGTGTGTGTGAGGAGCAGTGTGTGAGGAACAGTGTGTGTGAGGAGCAGTGTGTGAGGAACAGTGTGAGAGGAACAGTGTGTGAGGAACAGTGTGTGAGAGGAACAGTGTGTGTGAGGAGCAGTGTGTGTGAGGAACAGTGTGTGAGGAACAGTGTGTGTGAGGAACAGTGTGTGTGAGGAACAGTGTGTGTGAGGAACAGTGTGTGAGGAACAGTGTGTGAGAGGAACAGTGTGTGAGGAACAGTGTGTGTGAGGAACAGTGTGTGTGAGGAACAGTGTGTGTGAGGAACAGTGTGTGAGGAACAGTGTGTGTGAGGAACAGTGTGTGAGAGACAGTGTGTGTGAGAGGAACAGTGTGTGAGGAACAGTGTGTGAGGAACAGTGTGTGAGGAACAGTGTGTGAGAGGAACAGTGTGTGTGAGGAACAGTGTGTGTGAGGAACAGTGTGTGAGAGGAACAGTGTGTGTGAGGAACAGTGTGTGTGAGGAACAGTGTGTGAGAGGAACAGTGTGTGAGGAACAGTGTGTGTGAGGAACAGTGTGTGAGGAACAGTGTGTGTGAGGAACAGTGTGTGAGGAACAGTGTGTGTGAGGAACAGTGTGTGTGAGGAACAGTGTGTGTGAGGAACAGTGTGTGTGAGGAACAGTGTGTGAGAGGAACAGTGTGTGAGGAACAGTGTGTGTGAGGAACAGTGTGTGAGAGGAACAGTGTGTGTGAGGAACAGTGTGTGAGAGGAACAGTGTGTGTGAGGAACAGTGTGTGAGAGGAACAGTGTGTGAGGAACAGTGTGTGAGGAACAGTGTGTGAGGAACAGTGTGTGAGGAACAGTGTGTGAGAGGAACAGTGTGTGTGAGGAACAGTGTGTGAGAGGAACAGTGTGTGTGAGGAACAGTGTGTGTGAGGAACAGTGTGTGTGAGGAACAGTGTGTGTGAGGAACAGTGTGTGTGAGGAACAGTGTGTGTGAGGAACAGTGTGTGTGAGGAACAGTGTGTGAGGAACAGTGTGTGTGAGGAACAGTGTGTGTGAGGAACAGTGTGTGTGAGGAACAGTGTGTGTGAGGAACAGTGTGTGAGAGGAACAGTGTGTGAGGAACAGTGTGTGAGAGGAACAGTGTGTGAGGAACAGTGTGTGTGAGGAACAGTGTGTGAGGAACAGTGTGTGTGAGGAACAGTGTGTGTGAGGAACAGTGTGTGAGAGGAAGT